>NC_084820.1:55873739-56493918 GCF_958449725.1 Rosa rugosa | reverse complement strand
TATATATATATATATATATATATATATATATATATTTGCAGTTTTGGCAGTTGCTTATACTTGTATACTCTGATGTTGTATGAAAGTTAATTTGATACTTTAATCTCATGGACTATGGTATTGGTTTCTAATAGGTTGCATAACTGAAACAATAATTGAGTTTAGATTATATATAAATATTAATAAAAACTTTATTGTGTATAATCTAGTAATATTATCATGGGTGATTCACAACAAGATGCCAAAAAAAGGGGGGGTTATGAGCAGTGGAGCAAGGAAGAGAGCAATTTATTGTTAGAGCTCATGGTTGATGCTGCCAATCGAGGATGGCGTGACAATAGTGGTATCTTATCCAAGCAAACAGTGGAAGAAAGAATACTTCCCGTTCTTAATTCAAAACTTGGGTGTCATAAGACCTACAACAATTACCAAAGCCGGTTGAAGTGGTTTAAAAATCGATGGACATGTTATTCAACCCTTATGTGATTCAGCTCTGGTTTTGGGTTTGACTCAACTACAAAGAGGTTCACTGCTTCAGATGAAGTATGGGACGATTACCTAAAGGTGAGCTTCCTAAAAATTACATTATATATTTTTTTTCTATAAAATAAACATATTTTGAGAATTTAGTGCAACAATAGTTTTAAAATTTATGTTTTTTGCTAGGCTCACCCAAACGATACCAACTTACGCTATGGGATATTTCAAGATTATGAGGACTTGGAGATTGCTATTGGGAATGGTGTTGCTGTTGGGAAAAACTCAATCGGGTTGGGTGGTGCTACCGATGCAAGAACATTAGGTGTTGGAGAAGGTAGAGATATACGCATAGAAGACTTTGATTATGATGTAGATAGTGATGTGTTTGTAAGACCAAATCAGAATGATCGATCATTTCGCTCCACATCACCTCTAGGGTCCCCTGAAATTTTAGAGGTTCCCAAGCAAGGAAGAACCCAAAACAAAAGAAATAGAACCGAGTATGAAGGAAACACTCCTCAAAGTGGCATTATGGAACAACTTAATAAAATTTCGACCACTTTTGAATGAGTTTATAGCCTATTGGAGAAAAGAGAAAGAGTATTGGAGAAAAGAGAAAGGGAGAGAGAATATACAACTTGGGATGCTATCAAGGAGATCCCAAACTTGGAAGAAGCTATTCGTTTCAAGGCGCTTGAGTTGCTTGACACCCAAACAAAAAAAGATGGTTTCCTGAAGATGTCTCCTGAAGAACGAGCAAATTGGATATTCCACAAGATGCGAGAACTCTAATTATTTGAGTCATGTATTTGGTCTTTTGAGTTATTTTGAGTATTTTATATTTTGTTGGGAATCTGGATTACATTTGGTCTTTTGAGTTATTTTGAGTACTTTTGGTTTAAACTATTGTATGACTTTTGTTATTTTGTTATGAAGTGGTACTTTTTTTACTATATATTATTGTTACTTGATAAAGTTTTATTTGTTCTCTGATTCTTTTCCCTAATCTGCATTTTTTTTTTGTGCTCTAGTTGCATACATGTTTTGAATTAATTCTTCTGTTTACTTATGCATACACTTATTTTAAATGATGCAGCAAATTACTTCATCCTAGAGTAATGGAAAGAGAAGAAATAGATGACAAAGAAATTGAAGAAGAACTTTATGAAAAAGTTGAGTATTTATTGATGACAATTGAAGCAGTAATTGTTGTGTTGAGAGAGATTATGATTATGCCTCGACGTATTGAGCGTTCGCTCAAACGACGATCAGTTACTAGGATAGGATATCAATATATACATAAAGTGTTGGAGGAAGACGCACAAAGTTTTCGACAGTTGCATAGAATGTATCCAGATGTGTTTCTAAAGTTGTGCACTATTATTAGAGAGAGGACTGCTTTGGAAGATACAAGATATATCTGTGTCGAAAAAATGGTAGCTACATTCTTAATGATTGTGGGGCATAATGATCGATATTGTAATGTTCGTCAAAGGTTTGGTCGTTCACATTTCGCTGCCAGTCAAAACTTCAACAAAGTTTTGAAGGCCTTGAACACTATAGCACCACAAATGATGGTCAAACCTGGAGGTGTGCCCTCTAAAATTAGGGAAAGTACAAGGTTTTACCCTTACTTTAAGGTATGATTTTTTTTTTTTTTATAAAATAATGATTTAAATATATTTAAACCTAGTTTTCTTTTTATAATTTTTTCATTCTATGACCTAGGAAATTTTGTAATTTTCTCTTATTGAATATTGGTTTTATTTTAGGATTGCATTGGTGCTATTGATGGAACCCATATTCCAGCTATGGTAAAAGGTCGAGAAGTAAGCAGCTACCGTAACCGTCATGGTATTCAATCTCAAAATGTTTTGGCTGCTTGCAACTTCGATTTGGAATTCATATACGTGCTTAGTGGGTGGGAAGGTTCGGCACATGATTCAAAATTGCTAAATGATGCCTTATCGAGAAGAAATGGACTTGAAGTGCCTCAAGGTACTTAACTATTTTCATTTTTTATGAACTTTCAGTATATAGGAAGTCACGTTTGCTAAGACTCGACAATTATTCTTTTTATAGTGTTGGTTTTCTATTGGCTTCATTTTATGCATATGACATGCTAACTAAAATATATTGTATTTTTAGGAAAATATTTTCTAGTGGATTGTGGATTTGCTAATCGACACCAATTTTTAGCTCCATTACGCGGTGTCCGATATCATCTGAAAGATTTTGGTGGTCAAGGTCGTCACCCCAGAAATGCAAGTGAGTTGTTCAATCTTCGCCATGCATCATTGAGGAATGTGATCGAGAGGATATTTGGTATCTTTAAATCGCGGTTCACAATTTTCAAAATCGCACCTCCATTCCCATTTGAGACACAAGCGGAGTTAGTGTTAGCTTGTGCTGGACTACATAACTTTCTTCGCAAAGAATGTCGCTCCGATGAATTTCCCGTTGAACCAGAAGATGATTAGTCTTCATCATATCTAGACATGGAAGATGAAAATCTTGAACTACTTTCTCAAAGCCAACAACAACAAAGAGCGGAAGCTAATGCTTGGAGAATTAGCATTGCTGATGCTATGTGGAATGATAGGCCGCGGAATGATGATAATGGAAATCAAGAGGATATCAATGAGGACCAAGACAATGACAATGAGAATAATGAGGAACACATAAATGATGAGAATCAAGAGGTTTACGATGATAATGAGGTTGGAATGGAGGAGTATGCATCATTCTAATGTGCTTCTATAATTGGCTTTGCATTTTCTGTATTGATTTCTTTTGCATTTTCTATGAATATTTCATATAAGATAATATGGAGTTGGACATTTCTTTTGATTCAATAATAGGTCCTTATGTCATTGTATTAGAGCATATTATTTCAAGTCAAAATTTTATTCTATTGTTTGTGTTTTGGCCAAGTTTTTCTTTTATTTATTGCTATTACAACAATCTATGGACTTATAGAATCCAAAGAAATATTGATAAATCAATCTAATAAAATCTGTTAAACTCCATGTGGAATTAAAAGAATCCATGGAATTAGCAGAATCCATGGATTATTAAAAGTCAGCCAGAATCTTTTAAAATCTGAATTGAATACACCCCCCTTAGTGTTGACTAATCTAATTCCTTATTTTGTAGGAAATCATGATAAGAGGAGGAAAAAAAAGGCTAATTCTGAACGCAGAATGTGGAGATTGAGAAAAGAATAAAAAACAGCATGAAAATTGAATTCCAAATACGAATCGAAGATATCGGGAAAAATTCCAACCACACCACCGCCACCGACCACCACACTCTAGTAGCTCTACCATCCATCATGGAACCTACTTAAGGCTCTCAAGTCAATTAATGACTTATTCACTATGTGTTGGGTAGTGGATTTGTACAGATCGTTGCTGAGATCGTTTGATTAGCTTGATCTCCTTTATTTACCCATTCTGAGTTCAAGAACTGGGCCCAAAACTTCTTGAAGTTTTGTAGCATCTTCCCCACACTTTCCTTGCATAAATGTTGGCCTGTTGCAGTGGTATACTTCCTGTGATCTGGAGGTAGAAGCTTCGTATGGTTTTGATAGATGAATAAAAGTACATGAAAAGGCTCATGAGAAGACATGTGGCATGGGAGCTAGAAGTACATGAGCAGAAGAACATGAGATGCTTGCTACGGTTAGAGATATGTTACGGTACTGCGATGAGGAAGAAATAGATTTTTGGTGGTGGTTGATGGCTTTAAGGTCGTTTAGAGCTTGAAACTGGTTTTACATTGGAGGATGGGAATGCTTGGTTTGTCGCTTAAGGTTTCCTTGTGGGATGTATTGCTTAGAGTTTTATGATGTATTGTTTGGAGGTTAATTGTGTGATCTATTGCTTGATGGTTGACTTGATTCATAAACTCTCGCAAGCGTATGAATCGTTGTCAAGTAAGGGAAGTATTAGAACCTTGATTATCGTACCTCGGGGATTAGGTATTGGACCTAACCGAGGTAATTGGCGCTAGAATAACTTAAAAGCATACAATGAAAAAGTAAAAATAAAAATAAAATAAAGTAAAATAAAATATTCACAAGGCACCAAGCCTCGACAATGCTCGGCTTAGCTCACAGTAAGCCTAATCAAAGCTACTAACTTGTAGCCCAAATGAGTTATGCACAATGGAAGGTAGAATTTTGTTTGCGAGTTTTGAATTGGGAATTCACTAAATTAAATGCAAACTAAAATACAAGCAAACAACTAATTATCAAGCAAGAAATTAAATTCGGATTTTCAAATTAATGGAAACATGGGAGTGTCGGGTGATTCACACTAATTATCTTGTAAATATCGATGTCAATTTCACAAATGCATGCATTTCCTATATGTGTCGAGTCCCGTATCTAGTACTGGTTAAGGCTACTAAACCAATTATCATTTCGGTGTATTGACCATGCCGGTTAAGGCCACAATCAACTCTCTAATTTGGGCATTACGCCGGTTAAGGCCGCAATATCCAAAATTAGAGGCCTAGAGAGCAAGATAATAGAGACCCAAGCAAGCTTAGCTACAATTAAGCTAGCTAATGGTTACCACACTTAAATCCTAGATGCCACAAGATTAATAAGTTGTCAATTTATCAATCTATTCATCATAATTGCCCTCAACATAATTTCAAAGGGTGATAAAGTCTAGAAACATGCTTTTAAGGACCAATAAATTCGGATTTAAAGCATACACAATGAAAATTGCATTTATTAAAATTAAAGCATCAATATTTATACAAGATGAGTTAGGGCTTCACAACCCTAACTCCCAAAATTAAACTACTCACAACCCATTATCAAATATATCATCAAATACATAAGAAATTAAGAGAAATGATAGAGGAGAGAGGAAGCACAAATTAAGCTCACAATTTGCTATAGGCAAACATGAACCCAACTTGATATTAAGCCCTTACTCTTTACCAAAAGTAAAATCTCTTTGTGTTGATGATCAATTGATGGTGTGAGTGGTAAAAGCCCCTTGATTTTCCTTGAAAAATGGTGGAGAATGATATTGGGAAGTGAGAGAAAATGGGAAGAGAGAGATATGGAGGTGGAGGTGATGTGTCTTGGTGAAGAAGAAGAAGAAGGGTGGGTAATGGTGGAGTGCGGCTGTTGAGTCAGAAGAGGATGGAGAATATGGATCGGGGTCTGCGGCGCTGGTAGGGTAGGAGGAAGAGAGAATGGGGTGTGCGGCCAATTAATGGGTGCGGTTCTCCTTTGTGCTGAAATGCAAATATATATATATCCCTACGAATGGGTCTTGGTTTTTTTTTTTTTTTTGTGTGGCTGTGAAAGAGAAGGCCCATGATGGTGGTACATCACGTGGCTGGTCACAAAGAGAGAAAGAATAGCCGGCTGGCCTTTTCTTCGTGAGAAAGAAGAAAGGAGAGATATAAGATAAATTGCCACGTGGCAGCGTGCTAGTGGCCAAAGAGAAAATAAATGGAAGGGAAGGATGAGCACGTGGGTGGCTGTGAACATATGATTAATTGATCAAACTAAGCTTAATTGATCATTGGGAATCAAATTATGCTTAATTAATCAAAACTATGATTAATTAACACAAATTCCTTCTTTTCCTCCTTCCGGTTACAACGCACATCCGAATGTATCAAAATGGAATAATTTGATTCGGCTTCCTCGCTCGTGTTGACCATGTTTGATCAAAATTGACTATCTCGTCCTTTATTCGAAAACTCCATTTTGCTCAATTTTCCACCGTTTTCTCTCGATTTCCGCAACTCCGCTTATTTTCTACAAAATAAATAAAAGTTGGATTAATTACATTATAATTGACTCAAGGATTAACTTATTTCTAGTGTTTTAAATACAATTACATGCATAGAAATGCGTGTAATCAATGGTTCTCCTCTGAAGCAACCAAAAGCCTAAATTTATAGGCCGGAGGAGGTGAGTCCAAGATACAAGTTCATGGGATAGAACTATTGGACTTGAAAGAGAACCACAATGTTAAAGCCAAATCTAAAAACAAGGCAATATCCACATAACTTAAAGGTAATGTCTATTGTACTATTTTACGTGAAGTATGAAATTAGAGTAGCAAAATTCTATGGAAGAGTGGTTATAGTCTCAGTTGAATTGATAAAAGTGTATCTCATTTGGAAGAGCTGTATGCTACTTATAGAATAGCTTGTAGCAAGCTAATCTTAGAACAAATAAAAAGAAAAATATAATTGAGACTTTGTATTCGACACAGAAGAAGAGGAATTATTGCGGGGTAAAAGCAAATGTTATTGTTTGTGAGGTTTGAAAAGCTATTGATTTTATGGTTAGGGCATATGACTATGTTTAGGCCAATGGGTTTGAATTCTCCTTCTTTACTTGCCCATGTAAAGATTTAGATTATCAGGCCTAGATTTTTGTCCCCAGTCCAAAACCGCCAACAACTGAAAATCGAGAATGAGCCTCATGTACTTATATATGTAACCTTCCACACCATACTCAATCTTATAAACCCCAAAAGCATAATAGTGGCTTGGGTCCACGTGCGTGGCATGATGCTGAGTAAGACAATTGAAAGTGAATTACATGATCGAGAATTTCTTCCAGCACAATGGGTTTCAAGTCATTACAACCCATAATTCGTCTTTTCGGATATTACTCCATTTCTTATTTTCATATTATACATCGAATACCTCTTAGACATGAAATATGATTTTTTGGGTATCAACATTATTGTCATGACATGCATTACATCCACTTTACCATCATTTCCACCTCCTTTTTGTTGACATTTAATTTCTCGCTCTTTCTCCCTTGTGTCCTACGTGTGAAGAGAGAGGTAGCTGTTTTTCGTCCTCTCCTTCCTCTATTTAAGCTCTTTCTCTTCCTTTTTATTAATATCTCATCTTTCTGTAAGTTTCCCAACACCCATTTTCCCTCACCACCTATATATATTACACCTTCCTCCATCTCCCAAAATCCAAATCTCCTTTCAAACTCTATCTCCTCCATCACCACCACCATTTCTGATCCTCTATATCTCCATTAACACCGCACTACCACATCATTTTCTCCACCTTCATTTCTATCAACATTTTCTCCTCTTACTCCACCTATTCACACAATACATAATTCAAGCTTTACTATCTTTTATTATCAAATCTTCAAGAGCAAGAAGAAGAGGGTATCACATCCATCACCATCACCACCAAGACGTGAACTTGGAGACCATCCGACACACCAGCAAGCCAACTCTATCCCTTTTACTCTATATTTTTTTGTGTTTAATTTGGTTATGAAGTTAGTGTATGTAATTACGAGTGAGTAGTATTTTGTTCGGATTAGGGTTAAAAGGTAAAAAGAATGAAAAGAGGATGTTTTAATTCTTGATCGACTTGCATGAATTTTTGAATTTTGTGTCTAATTACAACAAGTACTAGCCATATTTACGCACCCTTTATTGCTTTTGACAAGAATTGGTGGGGATTTTCATATTAATGTCATGTTACAGTATGCAGCATATAGAAATATTTTCCCAATTTGGCTGTTGCAGACTACTGCTCTCTTCCCTGTCTCTCGTTAGATGTGTAGGCTTAATTATGGATGTAAAAACATTGAAATAGAGTTGCCTTGAAATGAAATGAAAAAAAAAATGGATTTCTTTTTTTTGTATTCATAAACTAGCTTATCTAACTAGTTACTTGTGTATAAAGTCCTCGTTTATCTGCTCATACTGTTGCAAGATTTACTTTGAGTTGTGCTGATGTTGTTACCTGGAAGAAGAGTCTCCTTCTTGGCTAGAGACCCAGGCCATCTTCAATTTGATATAGCCCTTTCAACTTTTCAGCTTAATAAAATGGCTCTTCCATGATCGATCCTAGTCAAAGACTATAAAGTGCTTTTTTTCTAGCCACTCTAACCCTTCTGCTCTCCTAGCTGTTGCATAATGAAAATTGCTTATTCTTATTGCATCCTAGATGAGCATTCTTCTTGTTCAAGTCCAATTGAAACCACATTTCTAGGAACAAATTAATTTAAAATGCAAAACAAAGTCCAACTTCATAAGATATGAAGTGAATGGAATTGAAGAGTAAAGTAGCAAATGCAGAAGCAGTGGCAAGAAAAACTTAAATATTATTTAAGCTTTGAGCCTCAGACAAGAAACATTTTTGTATACAATATATATTATATATGAATAGATTATTCTTTCTCCAGCGGTTACAAAAGATATCAACCTCTACATACATGAAAAAGAAGTAAATAAACAATAAGGACCAACTAGAACTAGCTTTTATTGGTTCCCAGTTGTATTGTCAATCCATGAAAGATCCTCTGCTTGTGGTTTAAAGGCTCAAATCCTTTTGGTAGGCAATTGCACCAGAGTGCGGTACTCTCCGAGAGCCCACAATGGGAAGATATTTCTATATGCTGCATAGTGCAACATGGCATTCCTCATGAAAACTCCCATCAGTTCCTGTTGGGGGAAATCACCGTCATCCAATTGACCATTCATCAACACCCTTGCGGCACGGTGGATAGGAGTTGGATCTCTCTCAGCCTGTCGACCGTGAATTAGACCCATCAATCCAAGGGCAGTTTGCACCATATTTGTACTGTCCTGAGCTGTGTATTTCTGTATAAAACACAAAGCAGAAAACAATGTCATCAGTTGCTTTTCACAGAGAGAAAGAAGAGTAAAGTATCTCAAGATTTGTGGTTAGTTATATACATAGAAGTGGAAGAAGAATAGTACCTTATTTGTGCATGAGGTGTAGTGCTCTCCCCAACCACCATCTTCCCTCTGTGTATTGAGCAAGAAATCGACACCTTTACGAACAGCCTCACAGTTGTTGTATGTTCTTCCAGCAGCCTCTAATCCTTTGATTCCGAACCATGTTCCATAGACAAAGCAGATACCCCAGTTTCCATACCATGAACCATCAGGGTATTGGATACTTTCAATGTAGTCTGCAGCCCTTGTGATGAAGTTGTTAATCTCCTTCCTTCTGTGACCAGGGTACAACTTCCTAAACAACACTAGGGCCTGGATTGAAGATGAAGTACACTCGATGTATTCGTATTCAATGACAAGGTCCTCAAGAAATTCGACGGGGTTGAGCCACTGAAGAGAGAAAAGAAATGAAAATGTAAATGTTATGATACATACTTAGAAGATTTTGAAATGAGCTAGTATAAGATTTTTGGTTTTTACCTCCAACCATTTAGGAGCTCCAGTTGGCTCCCAGGCCGATACACCACCATTTGGACTCTGTAGTGACATTATGACATTGACAGCATCATACATACACTCAGCTTCCATTGGCTCACCAACAAGCTCTGGTGACATCACTGCAAACAGACAGCAGCACTGAAACAAAAACAGTACAAGGTCAGCACCATTGTTATAGTGAGGCTCTTAACTTTCTACTCAAGTTAAGTGCGGTAGTCTTGAATAAGTAAGCTCAGTTACCCTCAATGCTTCTGCAGTGCAGTCAGACACTTGCCATCCATGATCCCGATCAGAGAAAGTCCAGCATCCTTTAGAAATATGACGGAAATGAGCCAAGTAGTCGCCGGAAGTATTCATCCTCACCTATAATGTTTTCAAAGAGGTCAAAATCATTAGGCCAACAGAAAATGTAAAGGATTGAAGAAACTTATTTGTTTTTGGGCTTCAATCTGGTACCTGAGATTTCTTTAGGAAGTCATGTGCCAACTTAAGTACAGGTCCAAATTCATTGTTGAGATTCCCACAAAGCAATGCTTGAATCACAAGAGCACAATCCCATGACTGACTACCAAAACTCTGCATCTTGATACCATCTTCACCGAGCCAAATATAATCAGTAACTCTAGGAAGATGCTTCTTAAAAGCTTCTCCACTAGGATCCTCAGCCCAACAAGCAAGCATCATCAATGGCTGTCAAAATCAAATGGGAATCGTTATTAGATCATTAGAATTAAACCACATGCAGGCATACATATACACTGATGAAGAGGTTTTTCACACACTACATACCTTTTCAACACATCCAATGGTAATGTAGCGACTGTTCTCATCTTCGTAATGAATTTGGTCTATGGTGAATTGAACAGCATTGTCTCTGATCTTTTTGAAGGGCCAGATTTTGAGAAGAGGCTCACAAACATTGTAAAGACTATCCCACATAAAGCGCTGTACTCTTCCATGAGGATAGTAGTTATCTTCCTGCATTAGTTAACAGTATATACTACAGTCAGTTTATGAATGTGAGTATAGTCTTATGATGTATGAACTCAGCAACGAAATGATGAACTCACTGTTGCACAATGATGGCGCACTTGACACCACTTGATTTGATCGTAAGGCTCATTGTAGATTTCTTGTCTCAATTGCTCAACAAGAGGAGTGATTGGGCCAACAAATCTTGTTGCATAAAAGTAAGACATGGGTAGGTAAGTCAACCTACAGTAGCAAAACATTTTTGCTGCACATATGAAGTGGTACTAGTTAGAACCAGAGAGTTACTGAACCATGGAACTTCGAATGATCTGATAGCAAGTAAAATTGTGCCTACATGGATGAAATGGAAGCAGAGTAGGGTAGGTCCAAAACTCTGGGGGCATTGGGTTGCTTCCTTCCCAATCATAAACACCAAGTATCTGTAACACAGCAAGTAAACTCAGCCATGTGTACAATGCAACAATATCATAACACGTTCAGCATAAAAGTTTTTAAGTATTTCATACCGCCATCCAGGTCTTTCCCCATGAAGCAGAATATTGTGCACCACCGCGGTCAAGAATCCATTTCCGGGCCCTTGCACAGGCGTTGTCTCGACCACCCTCAGGGCCTTCTCCGAGAATACGCATCATACAATAGTTGAGACATGTGGTGAACATCATACTAGGCCCTGCAATGTGCAAACCCCAGCCACCATCTTCGTTCTGATGGTTGTATGTGTAGCGCAAGATTTCCTTCTTGTGCTCAGCAGAGAAAACAACATTGAGGTGTCCTGGTATGTATACACTCATGACCTGCATATGAAGAAACATGTACAACAATTAGGCAGCTGTGAAATGCATTTTCACCCCAAGACCCAATTTTTACTGTCATCTACTCATTCTGTTACTGTAAAAATTTATTGACTGCGGTAACATACCAAGGGAGGAAAGTAAAAGTTTGGGCCAGCATTCTCAGCAGGCCAGTGACCATGGGGTGACTGCAAGGCATTCCAGAAGGAAGCAGCCCTCTTGTATGCAGCTGTGGCCTGATCAAATGTGATTTCCTCACCTTCCCCAATTCTCACCGGAGGAATTTCTTGCTTGAAGTTTCTCTCTCTTAGCATCTGCAATTGGGTAAAAAAAAATAAAAATTAGTTAGGACTTTCTATTAATTTGCACCCAATATATTATTTCTGGAACTAAATTTAAGAAACAACCAGAATCCTGTACACTTATTCAAGAACCCAATGATGAGGAAACAATCAGAATCTCGTTCACTGTCATATTTGATCATTCAAAAGTGGCACCCTCAAAGAATAAAAGAGGGGGGCACATATCAACGTGTCACATCTTTTCCTATGAATTAGATTTTTTTTTTTTGGTAAAAAGAAAAAATTGGGTATATCTTATCTCCTATATATGGACAATTTGTATTATATTATCTATAAGAAAAGACAAATGCTACCCACCCAGCAACCTCAAATTTTGGCCTGCTCTTGACCTTAACACCCCTCAACTCTGTCCTCTTCTGTGTTTGAAATAGTTTTTCTAAAGAATTAAGAAGGTAAACAACTTCTGGGTATTTTCTTGAGCCACAATAATCAATTGAAGTCTCCATCAAAAGCTTAGAACGTGAGTGTAGTCGAAGCAACCCAGATATATTAACCAACTCAGAGATCCCAATATAGTAGAACGTAGAACTATTCAATTATAAAAGATCAATGGGTCAATAATGTTTAGTCAGGTTGGACTTGTTAAACTGTATATTAGGTAGCTTGAATTATGCATTCTATTTCAGGGTTTGTTAAAACTATCTTTTTTCAAATGAGATATCTTTAATATAATCTATGTTCTCATTTGAAGAATGAGCCAACTTTGTTTGACCAATAAGAGGAGGAAATGAAAATTATAAAGAAAAGGTTTACCCATATATAGAAGTATGCCAACGAGGCACACAACAAGTTCACAAAAGTTGACCAATCTGGTTTAAGAAATTTTAGTTGAGAATTTTGAAGAAAAAAAAAATATTATATTTATGTTCATACTGTTATGTCACATGTTTCACCTAATTTAGAGGTGGAAATAAACATTAACATGAAATCATACAGGACAAGAGAAAGGATCTGGCTTAGATTTTTTTGTTAATTTATTTTCAATGAGGTATCTATTAGCTATTCCAGCCTTCCAGGTTGTGCAATTAACTAATTAACAACTCGCCATGTTTCCTTTCAAAAAAAAAAAAAAAACTCGCCATGTTTAGGTGAACATGCACAATCTTCCTTGTTGTCAACAAAAACAACGTAATCTTCTGAGATTAAGTTGATCTTCAAAATGTGTAGCACTAACTAATTTGTTTTGTTTATTTAAATTTTGATCGGTTGAAAACTTGAAATACATTTTTCTACTATATGCAAGTAACTACTGACATGTATTATTTAGTGAAAAAATATGCTTGATCAAAATTAGTACCTGAAAACGCCAGAGGAGGTCACTGCTGGGAGCAACCTTGTAGCGATTTTGGTAGAAATTCTCACGAGCGGCCTCAACCTCGGCGCGCTCTTCCGGTGTGCCTGCATCGGGGTCGAACTCCCATGTCTGCCTCCCATGGAAGTTGTTTGTGCTGAAGAGCAAAGGGTCATTGGCACCCTCTCCGAACTTAATCCTCCACATCTTCTCTTTTTAGTTGTACGACAAGAAACCTTTCTCTATAGTACTGCATATGAAATGAGGTGAAATTAGTATTCAGAAACCTTGAACAACCTTAAGAACATTTGTAAGTAATAACTACGTGTGTATTTATATACATATATATTCAAGGCTCTTGATCATATATGGATGTTTCGACCACCCATATGAGCTTTTAATTAGTACCAGAAAGCTTGGGGAAGATCGAAGATAAGCTAATTGCAAACTCAGATGGGGTTTAAGTACTATATATATGACTAAAGCTCTTGATCATGTATATATTTCAACCACCCTTTTGAACTCGATCCTACCCAAACTCTCTCTGTACGTAATGACCAGAAATGTTGCTGGAGATCAGAGATGGGTAGTACTGAAAAGCTCTGTGAATATAATATATGATGGCTGGTGTGGACTTACCGGCCGATCTGAAACCGGTTGCTGATGAAGTGAGAGAGAGAGAGAGAGAGAGGAGTTTGATGAATTGTGAATTGTGATGTTTGAGATGCATGGGATGCCCACTTTATATAGATAGGAACTAGGAAGGATGGGGAGGCCGACAATAAATTATAGCCCACCTTGTTCATATTTTATTGTCTAATTCTCAGTGTGGAGTGAGTTAGTGTGCGTGTTTTGTGTGCGTGTAAGAGCGAAAGCATTACTGACCAAAATTAAAGTGAGAGAAAAGAAAAATTATAATTAGGTGAAATAATTTCATGGTCAACTTTGGTGTTTTCTCCGGCCAAATCGTCGATCTGTTGTTTTCTTCGAATATTTTGCGTACTGTAACATTTTCATAAGTCATAACCAACTTTCTTATCCATATTTCTTTTTATTTCTGAGTTACATTCTTCTTCATTTTCATAGTTAATAGATTTGGCAAAAACAACTCTCTAGCCAGCCAAGGGAATGTATGTATAGGAGACTAGGACCGGCCTTGAGATTTTTAGAGCCCTAGTACTATTCTCAAAAAAAAAAAAAAAAAAAAAAAAAAAAGAGTAAAGGTACAAGGCATTGCATGTTTTGTTTTGGTATATAAAAGTTATATAGAAATATTAGCTACCCATTTTTTTTCTTTTTTTAGGAGAACGGAATCAGGTTCCATTAAATAACGACCTCACTCTCTCAATCAAGCTAGAGGAATTCGAAAACTAATATTAGAAACTTGATGCACAAATCAGCCTGCAAAGAGCAGAGCTAACCAAAAACAAAATACACAAAACTAGAAAAAGAAAATGCAAAAAAGTAAAAAAACTGTACACCTATCCAACCCTAAATCAAAGCAACCGACATGACAAGCATTGACGCCTAAGACTTTTTATGGTGTACATCGCCACTCTTCACTTAGCACACAGTAACGATCAATGGCATAATAGGATGAGAGCCGAGCCAAGCTCAATTATTCAAAGCAAAGAAAATGGAATGCTGCCACTCCCCCAAAAGCCCTCACAGGCCTGATCCAAAAAAGAGAAGTGATAAGAGAAAGAGCTTTCCCAGCCAGACCCCAAGCAAAGGCCCAGGAAGGCAGAGGCTCACTAGCCAAAGCCCATCTCCTACACAACACCTCTCTAGACCCACCTACAACAAGCCGTCGAGGAAACAAACACTGGTCACTAGTCCAGCTGCCTACCGTGACCCTCCACCACTGCCATGGTCAAGTGAGGAAGCTCCTAGACCAAGCTACCGCCCCCAAAACGTAGCTCACTGCTGAGAAAACAGACATGATCTGATTGGAATAGTTGTCGTTCAACCCTGTAGTCAGTCGCCGCCTCCTTTTGGTGCAGCGCCTGTTGAATCTGATCCCCGATGTAGCCCAAACACCCTCAACCACTGCCTTCTGCCGCAGCAATCAGAGCCTTTCCAACATACCTAGATCGATCATCAATGCCAAGCCATACCACCATGATCGTTGCCGGAGCACCAGAGCCGCACCACATAAGCGAAAACCTGAGACCAGTTGCCTGGGATACGACCACCATCGCCAAACAAACCGCACTAATCTGCGCCACCGATCTAGTCACCGACCTCGCTGCCAGCCCTTCACCGATCCGTACACCTTCCTCTCCCTGTAGAACGTTGCTGCCTGGTATGGGGAACGAGGTTCACCACCGCCACGAATGCGAAACTAGGGTTTCACCAGCCGAAGTCACTCCGAGACTCACAGAGGCCTCCACATGGATTTTTTCTAGGAATTGTCTTGTACAACCTTTTTTTATTAACTACCCAATTAATTTGAGTAGATTGTGAGAAATTTAAGTATATTAAATCTATTCAATTTAAAGCAACCTAGCATGAAACCTCCCTGTCTTGTGTTCGAGTCTGAGCACCCATCAGTTTGTGGTTAGCAGGTTTGAGGGGTCTTTAGGTTTGTACGCCTGCAGCAAAGGATTAGTCTGGTTTTATTAGGATACCCTCGTACCTTGGTCCGAATATTGACTGGGTGGGTGTTACTAAATCGCACGTAACCGAGGTGTCTTACTATCTCACCCCCGATAAAAATAAAAAATAAATTACTATTCTATTTTACCTCATAAATCTCTCGCAAGTCATACTTTCCTGTTGAAACTATAAATTTGATAAAATTAATCGAAAGTAATTAGAAAAGTCAAAATCAAGTTTGATACCCAAGATTAAAATGTAGAAAGAATCTTAGGTATGGTAGACGTGCCACGTGATTGGTACGCCCAACCAATCATGACTCATACAGAGGGGTAGTGGGGGATGTTTTGAGTATTTTATTTTAATACAACAGAGGTAATTTTGGAATACAATTAAGAGACAAATAAACATGATTGACTTGGCGTACCAGCCACGTGGCATGTTTGCACTACGTAAGAATTTCTCTAGAAAGTAATCATGATATGGCATAAAAATCAAGTTTTATTCACCAACAAAATGTTTTTATTTTTAGGGCTAGTTTGGGATTGCTGTGACTTTTAAAAAAAAAACTGATGTTGCTGTGTTGTAAGAATAATCAGCTGTGAATTAAAACAGTTTCATGTTTGGTAAATAATATTTTTAAAAGCGTTGTCAGTACATAAAACAACTGCAGATCATGTTTTGATCCACAGCAGCTTCTAAAAGCAACCTCTGAGCTGCTTCTAAAATCTGCTGCCAGTGACCTATAATTTTCAATTAAAGCTGCTTTTTATTTATTTACCAAACACAATAAAATTTAAAATTTTGAACAAAAGCTGATTTTTTTAAAAGCGAAGCAATCTCAAACGGGACCTTATATAGTCTCTAATCAGTTCCTTCTCCGGTAACACATTTTAAAAGTTAGTTAGGAAAATTATTGATATTTCTAATTTTCTCCATCACTGATTTATACAATTTACGAATTTTCTTAATAAGAAATTTTTTTAACCTTTTTTTTTATAATACAAAATTTTTATTAAGAATCAATAAAATAATTAATAAAAAAGTTCTTGCTCCAGACCGTAACAGTAGTTACAATGAAGTTGTTTGCAACACGTGAATGCTCTATCTTGGCATTATTTGGTACAATACATACTAAGTGGGGAATAATCCTAATTGTCTCTTTTGTAAAATCGACAGAAATGATGTGAAGAGTTCATTACTAAGAATAGTTTGTGAATAAAATAAGAAATTGCTACAATTAAAGGCATTGTGCTATATTTTGGCTTTACTATTTATATTGATTCCCGAAAGGAAGAAACCAAGAAAACGTGAGGTTATTTGTTGTCTCCCATTTTTAAAAGATGAAATGTAAATAGGGACCTTGACCCAAAGCATCAAAATGTGCAAAAATTATCCCACTTACTCCAGCAACAGATTTTTGTTCCCACTTACACACTTTAACAGAAAATGACCATTTTACCCTTAACTCAATTAAAGAATTACAAGCATTGCCACTGTATCCTCTCTCTCTCTCTCTCTCTCTCTCTCTCTCTCTCTCTCTCTCTCTCTCTCTCTCTCTCTCTCTCTCTCTCTCTCTCTCTCTCTCTCTCTCGTCCTTGTTCACACCGGCGTCGATGCCGCATCGGATCTCGTCGGCGCTAAGTCGCTGGGGCTGGATCGATTTTGCCTGCACAGTTCGGATCCTGGTCGGCTCGTCGGCAACAAGGAGGCGATCTGAAGCTACGTGGTAGCCGGAGTCGAACGTCTGGTAGGTGCGCGGCGGCCAGAGTCAAAGAGCGAAGACGAAGAAGCTACGTGAAGACGACCGCCTGGTCGGAGCTCCGAAGCACCGGCTCCGGCTTTTGACTTGGGTGCCCAGAGCATTTTCTGGGTGCCCAAATTGGTTTTTTTTATTTTGGAAAATGAGGGCAGATTTTTTTTTTTTTTGGTGACATCTGGGCAGAAGGCCCAAAAGGAAAGAAAAGAAAAAGTTTTATTGGGGGGCAATAGACATCTATTGGGGGGAAGTAGACGTCTTGAATTTATGTAATCTCCTAGTTTTTTTATTTAATCAAAGTTTTATTTGTCTAATTTTAGGAAGATTAGTTCTTATTCTGGCGACCTAATGTTCTATTGAGGGGCAATAGACTATTAGGTTAAGTAAAAATTTAAAAACCCCTTCCGTCTATGCATGATCTAATCATGACACCTGAAGAAACCAAACAAATTAAAGCCATGCTGTCATTGCAGCATGGAGAGTTGGAGACTGATACTGGTCGATCCTGCTCTCTTTGGCGTGCTCATGTACTAAGATTTATGATTTATAATGTGTGTGTATATATTTATATGCAGAACAACAAGTTTGACTACTTCTCTTGTATATCCTTTTTCGCGGTGAGAAAATGTTGACTATTTGTTGAAGCCGGTCCTCCAATCATAGCTAACAGTAAGGACTCCATCTCCTACCAACAATGGCGGGCTTGACTTTTCCACGCAACGCTATTATTCTTTTCCTTTTCATATGAATCGACATGCTCGATCATTACTATTGTACTGAATCTTACGATCATTAAATTATACCAGTTTTTAAGTGTAGATTTTGTCTAAATTAAACCCTGTAAAACATAAACTAATAATCACATTGACACGTTCATGGAAACCAGCAAATGGCCCCAAAAAAACAACAATTATTATCTAATATATATACTCATTAATTAAATGAAGGGAAATGACAGAAGATTACAATAACAATGTTCCATTCAAACTTGGTGAGTGCTTGAAGTCAATGAGGTTAAGCTTAGACTGCATCGAGTGATAGGGAAAGGAAAAGAGACGTCAGATGGGTTATACCAAGTACCAGAGACAGCTCCAATTCAAAGTTTATATGCTACATTAAAATCAAAGGCCTCTTCTGCGAAGAGACAAATCAAAGAAAACTTCACAACTCATATATATGCTCGGTTTCACATTTGAGTAGTGGGTGAATAGAGGATATAATTGCTTTGACATTACTGATTGAGTATTTGAGTGTGAGTAAAGTACTGAAATATGT
Source organism: Rosa rugosa (assembly GCF_958449725.1). Lineage (NCBI taxonomy): Eukaryota > Viridiplantae > Streptophyta > Magnoliopsida > Rosales > Rosaceae > Rosa > Rosa rugosa. The sequence continues at coordinate 56,475,139 of NC_084820.1, read as the reverse complement.
TCAAACCTAATGGAGGGTCAACTAACTGAGGGCGGTTAAGTACGAAGAAAATGGGGTTCAAGCTAGTGATGTTTATAATTATGGTAGTTGGGTGTGAATTTCAACTGTATATATGTTTGTCCATGTGACCCAATAACCCAATTGAATAATCATCGCATCTAAGATTTAAAGTACTTATAGGAGATAGTATTCGTGCACCAACGTGCACTTACACTAACAGAAATAGACAGCTAGATAACATCAAGTATATTTTTTTGTTATTAAAGAAAATTGTCTATAAATTTTAACGGCTGAGATCTGCTGGATCTATTGATTCACTTGCACCGTCGATGTATAGAATAATTTTCCGTACTTCCAGTGATATATTGAAACAAGAAAACAAAATTGATTAAGATTTATAATTTTGTGATTTTATATGAAGTTGCAATTTGTATTAAAATTCGGTCTCCACACTAATCAATTATATACAAGGCGTTAATAGTTTTGTTAGTCACTGGCATGATACATGTGAAATAAGGATTAACAAACACATTTGTCCAAACAAAATGACACTTAATTTTACATTTCCGTCCATGAAAGGCATGATACATGTGAAATAAGGATTAACAAACATATTCGGCCAAACAAAATGACATTTAATTTTACATTTCCATCCATCAAAGGGTAATCATGCATTTACATAAAAGGTACATATATAGATATCAAATGAAAGGCGAATGATGCATTTACATTCCGATTCACTCTCTAGTCAAAAAGAGAAAAGAGAAAATAAAAGAATGAAAATTTGAATTTACCTGCAAACCATACATATTTAATATGTTGCATGTTGAAGGTAGCCCACCCGGCTACCCGGAATGATAGCTCACCCGGCCACCACTTTTGTACCAAATAAAAAATATGTTGCATGTTGAGGGTTTCGTACCTAAAGGGAAGAGCCCAAAAGATCAAGGGAAAAGGAGAATACTTTCTAATGGGAAACATACTGGAGTCCCACCCTAGGGCCCGACCTAAAGAAAACGATAAGTGTAAGGATAAATTGGTTCCTATCGGTATGGGACATGGAGATCATCAACCTAAACTATTGTTTGTCACGAAAGTAATTCCTTTACACAATGTGACAACATTTACTTGGTTTAGGAAAGTGGTTCATCATTGTAACTAGCATTCACATGCGTTGTGTATGTATAGTAAAATGAATTGATTGAAACAGAGACCCAAAACCAAATAGTTGTTATATACTATATAAAGTTTAGATCATATATATCTTATTTGATTTTCATGTCCTTCACAATTTTTGAATAGATCTTGTCCATCCAACACATGCGCTTTCATATGATATTGTAAGTTTAGCAATTAGAACATTGCCCCAATTAAAAATTGGATGTTAGCTTCTTGGATTATATGTATACCCTATCATTTATTAGTATTTCTTGTGGGTTGGTGATTTAGAAAAGAAATAATAGAGATTGATTCCACAATTTGGTCCTGTCCGCCTCAAGTATATATAGTTATTTTTCTTTGTCATGATAATGATGCCAACTACTAGTATATGAGATTATTCAAACAACGTGGTCTGTAAGCTTTTCTTTTTTGGTATTGTTTATAGGATTAAATTATGCTTACTACCTTGTACTTTTAAGGGTTCATCAGTTTAGTCCCTACACTTCTAATTTAATCAGAAAAGTCATTGCACTCTCCAATTTCATCAAATCGATCCAATCCGTCACTATTCCGTCAATTTTCGCTGTTAAAATGCTGACGTGGGACCTTCTCACAGGGAAAATTCCTAAACTACCCATCGCTAGGCAGCCCGCCAACGCGTTAATGTTGTGAATGCAGATGGGTAGTTTGGAAAATTTCCCTGAAAATTGACGGAGTGGTGGCGGATTGGATCGATTTGATGAAATTGGAGAGTGCAAGGACTTTTCTGATTAAATTAAAAGTGCAGGGACTAAACTGATGAACCCTTGAAAGTACATGGCAGTAAGCAGAATTTAGTCCTTATTTATACAAGGCAATGGTGTAGTTTTATGTCTTAGTTTACTCCTCCTTTGAGATTTGCACTCACTCTCCTTTGAGATGGGTTATACCAACTACCAGAGACAACTCCAATTCAAAGTTCATATGCTACATCAAAATCAAAGGACAAATCAAAGTTCATATGCTACATCATATGCTAAGAGACAAATCAAAGCAAACTTCACAACTCACGAGATCACTGAAGACATTAAACGACTAGCTTCTCTATTCCATTCGATTTCGTTTAGACATACCTTAAGAAAAGCTAACTTTGTAGCGGATGTAGTAACAAATCTAGGACATAAGTTTCTTGATGTAGTAACTTGGACCAATACGGTCCCAAAGGAAGCCTCTTTGGCCCTATTTTTTGACATTGTAAGTTTTGGTTGCTCCAGAAGTTTTAAATTATAAACTTTCTTCCTCTTCAAAAAAAAAAAACCTCACAACTCATATATATGCCGGTTTCACATTTGAGTAATGGGTGGATTAGGGATATAATTGCTTTGACATTGCTTATTATTGAGTATTTGAGTATGAGTAGAGTACTGAAATATTTTCAAACTAAACGGAAGGTCAACTTACTATGGGCGATTAAGTATAGAGAAAAAATGAGAGTTTATAGACTGAGAAAAAATGTCATTAGAGTTTTATTCTTCCTCTTTATTTTGTAGACCGAAGACATTAATTTTTGTAGGAACAGATGCAGTTATTATTATTTTTTAATAGGATTTGAAGTTATTAGATATCAAAGCCATGAAAACAGGCCAGAGTCTAACATAACTTACATAAAAAATCCGGTAAAACCAGATAAACCTATCTAAGCCAATACTAAACTCATTAAAGTCTAAAGGGACGCTCGCTGGAAAGCAAGCCTAAACAATCAAGAACAACCTCGTTATTCTAAGGAAAAATCATTCATCTAGTCTAATCTGCTAGCACGCACTTGTGGTACAAATAATAACTAGAAACATCTTAAAATAACTCATAGAGATTACTCCAACTTTAGAAGACTTGGATCCAGATGTCTAATAGCAGAGAGACTTAAGAAAATGCTAGCTCCATCCCCATAGGGTTGGAGCTAGCACCATCCTCAGCCTCTTCAGGAGCCAACAACCTCGGCAACAGGTTGGTCTTGCTCATCCTGTCGAATTCCTCTTCAACAGACGCAAACAGTCCAAACGTGAGCTTGAGCTCAGGCCCAGTCCCTGCCTTCAGCCCAGTTCGTGCCCTAGGCCCAGTCATCATAGGCCCAGAAAACAGCCCAGTCAACCAACCAGTCAACCCTAATTCAAAACTAGGGTCTCCCGGCGAGTTTTCTGGGTCGTCTTCTTGCCTGTGACCCGCCGCCGCATAGATCTCCAACATACTAGTCCAAGCCACCGGCCCGGTCATCGTCGGCCCTCTTACCGCCTCCACGAAGCGTAGCACAGCCCCATAGCCCGACGGCATCAGAGCCATCGTCTCCGGCAGCCCCTTCTTGAGCCCAATCTTGCTCAGTGGAGGCCGCCACAACGATCCAGATCCCAGTCGCTTCGAAACCTGAAGGCATCGACAGCAACGCCTCGGCTCTGACCCGATCCAGCAACCCATGTTCACAGAACCACCCTCAGCCGAGCATGTACTCAACCGGAGCCTTTGAAAAACTAGTTCGAGATCCCGACGCCGTTGCAAATGAGACCATGGCCTCTCCAATTCCACGCCGCCCTTCACTCGCCTTTGTCTGGTTTGGAAACCACGACGCTCCGCGCCGCCATCACAAAACAGAGGTTTCGCTCTTCCGGGTCGCTCCGCAAAAACCGGAGGCCCTCTCATCCCACTGAGTTGAACAGATGCAGTTATTGCTACCCTACTAAGTGTTTTATTCACCCTACACGTATCTAATTTATTGAAAGACTAAAATGTCCTAATGTAAAATTACAATTAAAGACCATATCTTGTTAAAAATTACAATTTTTTTTCCTCATATATTACATCCTACAAAACATGTATTTAAACTTCATTCTTAATCTCTTTATTCATCGTTCAACCCTAACACTTTTCCTTTCTGTTTGGCTCCAGTTTTTGTTGCAGCTGGTCATTAGTCTCTTTTCTGCGCGGGCGTGCCAGCACCGTTCGGGTGCGGTCGTTGGGGGTGTCCCTTGACCTGACTTCTTTTGAGCGACTGTAGACGAGGAGAGCACCAACCTCGTCGTGGGGGTCTTCTTTGCTTCGTGGTGAGGACTTTATCTTGTGTTACCAAGTCGATACTCAACATTGTAGGTCGAGCAGAGAGAAATCACCGGGAAGTATAGAGAACTTGCTAAAGCGTGACTTTAGCTTGGCTGGGTTGCTAGGGCGTTACCCTTGCTTGGCTGGTTCCGTAACCGTTGTGGTCGCGGTACTACAGTCGGCTCCTGAGGAGACTAGGACCGAAGCACTTTGACAGAGGGTTTGGTGGCACTGAAAGTCGGCTTCCGAGAAGAGTAGGACTAGGAGTGTGATCACCGATAAGAGAAAGAGAAGGAGAGGAGTTGCTCTTAGAGAGGTTTGCTCTAGAGAGAACTTAGATCATCTTAGAGATGTTTTGATGTATGAATTGGTGAATTGTTCTATGTTGTAGCCTCTATTTATAGGCTACCAAGCAACACTATTTGGCCTTAAACAACTCATAATGGGTTAGGTTTTAGCACTTAAACATTAATGGAATGTTAGGTTTGAATACTTAAACACTTAATGGAATTTGTTAGGTTTAAGTCATTTTCTGCTCCCTTATCCCTCAATTTTTATCTCCACTAAGAACTCAGATTCAACCTTCGATTTCTTCATATGAAATGATCCACCATGAATTTAGATTATTGTGGTAAAATTTCAGAATTTATTTCCATGTGGTTGGGCCGGAAATGCTGCTGGACCTCTTACAGGTCCAGTTTCCAAGTTTTGCTTCTGCAGAAAATTGGACTGTTTGTTTGAAGGTTTTCCACTCCGAACGAGCTTTGGCACTCTTCATAAGAAATGATCAATGGGATGTCTAGAATTAATCTGGAAAGTTTCAACTCATTTGGAGTTCGGATGGTTAGTCCGCCATCCCTCATTTCTTGTCTAACTCGCTTTCTCCTAACCGAAGTAGGAAAATGTGCTAAAGTTGATTTTTCATTTCCATGTTTGGTAGGCCTTATTTAGCCTCTTAATAATATATTTTTGAACTTATCGAAAATATATATGTGAGCCACTGATATTGGCTCAATTTCTCCAAGACACGCTTTGTCAAACCAAAATGCTCATTTTGGGTCCAAACACTTTCAAAACAAAATAATAATAAAAGCCCTAACATTTTCTTTCTTAGCAATTATCATCTTCAATCGTTCTCATGTTGTGCTAACAATTTGAGTTAAATCCTACATTAGAAAAATGTATTTTGGGTACTATAAATGAATGAACAAAGTAAACTTGAAATTAATAAAAATATATGTAGGGGGCACACATGTAAATTTGTTGACTTTTCTACCAATTAATGTACTACTCATCCTAATATTAAAGAAGTTTAATAGCTGTTGTGAGGCTATGGCCCACTCTGGCCCCAATAAGGATCCGTCATTGACGATTTCGTACCTAAAAAATAAAAGGTGAATACTTTCTAATGAGAAAAATACTCGAGTCCCACCCTGGGACACTACCTAAAGTAAACAATAAGTGTAAGGATATAATGGGTCCCTATCAGTATGGGACATGGAGATTATCAACCTAAAATGTTGTTTGTCACGAAAGTAATTCCTTTACATACACAATGTGACAACATTTAATTGTAACTAGATTTCACAACATTTCTTTGTCATGATAATGATGCCAACTACTAGTGTGTGAGATAGGGACCAAGGATCCGAGGATCCTCCGGCTGTGAGAAGGATACTTTGGTGTCAAGTATTCAGAGTCAATGAGCGAAGCAGTGGCGGTAGATCTCGAGCTCAGTTTTGGGCTTTACGCACAATCGGTTTGTGGGTGAGGAATCGCAGAAGACCTTGCGGAGGAGAGGCAGTTTTGATCGGCTTGTGACGGCAATGCTGCGATTGGAGGCGCTGCGTCGGTCTTCCGGAGGAGGCGAGCGGATCTTTCTTGACTCGGACTAGGTCGTGTTTGTAGCGGCGGAATACCAGCACGTTGGTGCGTGGTATGGATGCCATGACTGTTCGGGTAGCGCGGCCACCGGACTGACTAGGCGGTGGCTTCGGAGAACTCGCTAGGGTTCCGGCTTTTGTTGGTCTGGGTGTTGGGGCAGTGGGTTGGGCTTTGTGTTTCAGCCCACTTTTCCCTCCTCTCTTCGGCTTGGGCTGGACCTTTATTTGTGCTTGGTGTGGGCCGGCCTGGTACCTAGCATTTGGACTATAGTCTTTTGCTATTTAAGTTTAGCTTCTCTAGTTGTACACCAATTGAGGTCTCTAGGCAATTAGAGTTGCTCTAGCAAGGATTTAGGTAGTGTGGATTTGTGTTCATTTGGCTAGGCACTAAAATAATTATGCGTATTTGTTTACAATGAGGGTTACCTGTCATTTGTTTGGCGGCTTGTGTCATCTAGAACTATTGGTATGAGACAACTTTTGATGTACGTGCCTTCTGGCCATGGATAAGTAATGAAGTATCTATTTCTAAAAAAAAAAAAACTACTAGTGTGTGAGATTATTCATAGTTTCAAACAAGGTTTTAAAAATTGCTCGGCGGTGGCCACGGGTCTAGCCTAGGGTACTAGGCAGTTTGTATTTTTTAAATTTTAAATTTATTTTATAGCATATAATTATATAAATAAGAATATATAAAGTACTGAAATTGGTTGGAAATAGTCAAAATTACTCAAAATTGAGAGAAAATGTTCTACATATAATGTAGGGATAATGATAAAAAAGGTCATTTTGAAGTGCCTTATTATAATTTAAACACCACAAATGTCTCCATGATAATTAAGGTCACCTGTTCACAACCTAACACTAGAGTTCAACTTAATTACAAAAACTGCCACCGTCAGTTTCTTTCGCAGTTAACTGGAAATTTCACAATTGTTTATCTTCTCCACATTATAATTCGGAATTTCAAAGTTCCAAAACCGCTCAAACCTACTCCGTCTCATCTTCATCTCCGGCGGCCACATTCTGAGACACATACATTCTCCGACGACTATTTTGCTCAACGGTGAAGCAGCGCCGACTCTGCAAAAGTACTTCACAGAAAAAGCCCCAAATTTTAGGGATTCGAAGAATTGCAGAACTCGAATCGTCTACCTCGACCGGGTAATCTTTCAGCCTCGATTCTCAGAAACTTCTCTTACTTAATTTCGAGTCATTGATATAGTATTTCTGCATTTGATATAGTATTTAGTTTTCAAGTCATTGATATAGTATTTCTGCATTTGATTCTGAAACAAAACAATTCGATTCCAAGTTTTGGTTTGAGTGAAGATTTAAAGCTTTTTTGAGTGGAGATGATCAATGACTGTCTTCAAATTTTAGTTTGATGCTGTAACATAGCCAGTGACATAGGCTACTGACTGGGTATCATTTGATTTTGGAGGGGCTCTATTTCCATTTTGGTGTGATTTGATACAGAGACATGGACAGTAACATAACCATTTATATGGAGATAATGACTGTGTGTCACACTGTTTAGGCTTTAGGCTTTACTTGAATGGAAATTCTGCTAGTGCAAATACATATTTTATAGGCTCAGATAATGAAACTGGCCAGTGAGGTCACTGGCGAGGTCGCTAGACAAGTCAAAGGCCAAATAAGTCACTAGAAAAGACCAACTCATTGGCAACGTGTGTTAAACTCCTGTCACTGATCATGTAACTGATCATGTAATTGGCCATGTAACTTAAAATGTATGTAACTGAACATGTAACTGATCATGTAACTTACAACATATGTAACTGGCCAAGTAACTGATTATGTAACTGACGTTGTCATTGACATGAGCTATAACTAACCATGTAACTGATCATGTAACTTACAATATATGTATCTGGCCAAGTAACTGACTACGTAACTGATTATGTAACTGCAAACTCAATGCTAACCTTCTTATTTTTTCAACAGAATTTAAACATCAGAAATGGCAAGAACAAAAAGAAAAGAAAGGGAACCAAGCGATGATGACGAAGACTACCAAGAGGTGGAATCAGAAGATGAAGAACACGATCGAACGATACACAGAAAGAAGAATTCGAAGAAGAGCTTGAAGAAATAAAAAAAAAGGAGACAGGAAGAAACAGAAGAAGAAGAAGAACCATCACTGAAGAAGATTCTCAAGAAGAGCTTGAAATAATAATAAAAAAAAAGACAGGAAGAAACAGAAGAAGAAGAAAAAGTAGAACAATCACCAAAGAAGGGGTCCTCTTTGGTGCTATTTCAAAAAACTGAAGCAGCACCAAAGAGGAAGAGAAATGTGAAACCAGGACATGTGCAGTACAGGTGCACATTAATAAGTTTCTTGAACACAATTAAAGATAACAAGAAGAATCTCAGTGCAAGAACATTAGATTTGCTCAGGCAGTCACCATTTGGAAATATTGTCGATACATTCCATGGTGGCTACATAGAGGAGAAGTCAGCCAAGAAATCTGATGATTTCATTACACTCCTCCTGCAGGCCTACGACCATGAAAATGACCTCTTCTTCTTTGGAAAGAAGAAATTCAGGATCTCGACAAGAGATATTTCAAAGATCCTAGGAATGCTAGAAAAAGGTGACTTGGTCCCAAAGACTTCTGAGGGTGCATATCAGTCCGACTTTGTCCAGCAGTTTTTTTCAAACACAGCGAGAATTAACAAGAGAGCCGTGGAGAAAGCTCTGCAAGATGCGCTGAAAGACAATCCAACAACAGAGGAAGGGATTGAGAAGAAGGACAAAAATGTGGCAAGATTAATCTTGCTGGACTTGTCCATCAAGTTTCTGTTCCCAAACGCAGGAGGAACAATTTCATGGGGCTACGTCAAAGCCTGCGAAAATTTGGATAAGATCGGATCTTATGACTGGGTAAGGGAAGTTGGAAGCTTCTTAAAAAAGTCTATAAAGGCTTTGAAAAAGAAAAAGGAGTCAAGCAGCCCATATGGTAATACGGGGGGCTGCGTTCTGATAATACTGGTAAGTTACTGTCAGACTGAAATGTAACTGGTCAAGTCACTGATCAAGACAAACTGCATGTCATTCGTGAAGTCACTATGACTAATTTTTTTTTTGTTTTTTGTGCAAGCAGTATTGGTTCTGTCAAAAGACTGGAAAAATCAAGCCAATATCTGGAAGGGAGAACAAAGATCATGGGATGAGAAAATGGGACATCCAGAAGCTGATACATAATTGGACAAGTTTTAACAGCTTGAAAAAACTAGAGGTATTTTCTTCTCTGGCAAAGTAGTTGTCACTGGACACGTCACTGGCCAAGTAATTATCTTGGTTAAAAGTCACCGATTAAGTCACTATCACAATGCATGTCAATGGCCAATTCACACTTCATGTCACTGGCCTTCATAACTGTTGTAAATATGTCATTGCTCATGTCACATAGCATGTCACTGACATATTGAATATGTTTCTTTCAGAAAATCTTTGAAAACCTGAAGGAGGATAGAGAGGAATCAGAATCCGAGGAAGAGGAGAATAGATCAAATGAAGCAAAGACAATTCCGGAAGGAGAGGAAAAAGGAACTGATGATCAGAATTGTGAAAACAAAGAAGATAACCTACAAGTTGAGGTGGCTGAACAGGAAACAACTTCAGAAAAAAAACAACTGGGAGAAAGAGCTTCAGAAAAAGGAGGAGGAGATAAGATATATGATTGTGGAGAAAGATAATTTGAAGAAAAAACTGAACGAAAAGGAACAGGAACTAAGGAAAATCATGGAGGACATGGTGAATCTGGAGGAACGAAATGCTACACTTGTGACCGAAAATTTCTGCCTTGCATCATCGGTGAAGGAGTTAGAGATAAAATTGAAGGAGTTGGAGCAAATGTTGAGCCCAAAGACTCACACCTCAACAGCAGCTCAGCAGCACAGCTCCCCACCACCTAACTCTGCAGAAGAAAAAAATGAATCAAATGGAGCTGCATCTAAGGCTGCTGAAAACACAGAAAATAAAGATCAATCGACTGTTGAGGAAGCTCAGTCTCATGGGATCTGCACAGTCGAAGAATCTGCAGCAGCAGCAGCTCAATCTCCACCTCACTGCACAGTGCAAGAAGAAACTCAATCGACACCTCCATCGCAAAAGGACTCACTGTTCCAGAGCCCCACAGTCTGCATGCTCACAGTCGATGAAATGGAAAAACAACCTGACATGTTTTAGATAGTGAAAAGTCCTGTAGCTGCGCGTGGCTTTCCACTTTGTACGTTGAGCCCAGAGAAAGAGCAGAAGACACCAGAGGAGAACAAAAAAGGCGAGTTAACAATGCGCCTTACAGAGCAACATTCTGGTGAAACTGTATCATCAATGGGTCTCTACTCTTACGTTGTGAGATTAAAGAATAGGAGAAGAACACAGAAAAAGGACAACATTTACTGGTGGGGGGATGTGAAAGCAAAACGAAGGAAGAAAGCAAAGGAGATTGAAGATAGATTGAAGGATGCTGAAAAGAAAGAAAAAGAAAAGGAGATGAAGGCCTCACTGCCAGATGCTGAACGTGAAAGGCTAGAACAAATGGTAGCACAACAGAAGTTGGACGATTTTCCAGAGGATGTTCTGGAAGCAATAAGACAGATGGACGCTGCAGAAAATGCAGAAATCAATAAAGAGCCAGAAGAGAAAACAGCTACCTCCTGAGGTCGTAGACTGGGAGCAGAGCAAAGTATACAATTTCATGGACTAGGACACCAAGAGGAGAGTCCAGAAATACTGGCAAAATGCACCATCAGGGTAATGCTTTAATTAAGTTAAAATTCTATTTTAAACTTATTGTAACTGGCCAAGTAACTGTTTATGTAACTATCAAAATAACTGGCCAACATGAAAATTCTATTTTAAACTTATTGTTACTGGCCAAGTAACTGTTTATGTAACTATCAAAGTAACTGGTCAGGCCATCGTTCATGTATATGGCGAAGTCACTGGCTATGTGAAGTCACTAGCCAAGTCACTGTCCATGTAACTGAGAAAGTAACTGGACAAGTAAACAAGTAAGGAATCCATGTGGATTATTAGGAAACACTCTAGGGAAAGCACTAACAAGCCCAACATGACGATCAGAAATGAATGTCACCCTCCTCATAGGGTGTTTTGCAAACTCTTCAGCCAAAACCTCAAGAAAAAATCTCCAATTACTCTCATTTTCAGAATCCACAATAGCATAAGCAACTGGATACAAGCCTGAACAGAAAAACAAAATAATGTCACTGTCATGTAACTGTTAATGTCACTGACCATGTCGCTGACATAACTGCATATTACTTGACAGTGACATGGCCAGAGACATGTCATTCAAATCACAGAACATTTAGGTCATTGGACAAGTAACTGTCAATGAACATGTAAGTGACCATGTCAGTAGCTATGTAACTAACCATGTCACTTACATTACAAAAAAAAAAAAAAAAAAAAACATGGCAGGAAATAGAAAACAAGAAAAATAAAAAACTACAAATAATGAAGGAGATTCAACCTTGATTGGCATCCTTTGCCGATGCAGCAATAATCTGCCCCTTGTACTTGTTGGTAATGAATGTAGCATCAATGAAAAGAATAGGTCTATAAGATTGAAAACCCTTCATCCATGCACCATAGGTCACAAACATACGCTGAAACCTGTGTGTTTCTCAATGAAACTCAACCACTATCCTAGAGTCGGGGTTTGACTTCATAACAGACTCACTGAACCAAAGTAGCTGAGCATAAGACTCAGCTTCATCACCATGTAGGGCTGTTTTTGCCAACTCCGTACCATACCAAACTGTACGATAAGCAACATCCAAACCATAATCACTCTTGATCTCATCAGCTATATCAATTGGCTTTTTGTTTGGATTGGCACGAATCTTATCAAGCACAATAGACTTGACAACCTTGGATCCCATCATCTTACTCTTCTGCAAACGAATCACACCATGACAAGTGTGAACATTAACCAACCTTTTAATCATAAAGAAACCATTAGCCCTGCATAAATGAGCCTTCACAAGCCAATTGCAGCCTTGAGAATGTTTCTTAGAACACTGAGCAATAACACGAACCTTGTCATTTCTAACAAACTCATATGAAAAGCCAATTTCTATGGCATACTTACGCAGCTTATCCCTAAACTCAACAACCCCACCCTCAAACTTTTGGCCTTCAGAATGAATATAACTTTCCCAACCTTTCGTCATATAACTCTTCAGTGCCTCTGCCCTATAACACCCCAAATAATCATTCTCCTCAAGCATGGTACTAGAATCCTCACACACTGTATTACTCACCACACTTTCACTAATAGAAGGCAAATCAGTCACAAACACTTCAACAAAATCAGAATTGTAACGAACCAAATTCCTAAAAATCATTCTCATATCAACTTCACTCTCTAGAAAACATGAAGTAGAATCCGGAGGAATAATGTACCTCAACATGAAATTGCCTTGAATCAAATCCGGAAAACGAGAGCGTATGGAATTGCATAGGTCAACAAACGACCAATTATGCAACAATGGAACTGTCGCTGCTACACCAGAATAAATAAACTTGACAACATGTATAGCTAGTATCCATAACAACTGCACAAGAATAAAACAAATCACTATCCATGTCACTACTAAGGAAATCAACAAAATCAACACAAACAAGTCACTGCCAAAGTAACTGTTAATGCCTGAACAGAATAAGTGAATAACAATATTATAAATGTAACTGACCATGTCACTACTAAGGAATCAACAGAATTATCACTGCCAAAGTCACTAGTAATGCCTGAACAGAAGAACAACATCATACTCGCAAAATAAATGATAATTCCTGAACAAAACAGCAGTATTAAAAATGTAACTGGCCATGTCACTGATAAAAAAATCACAGTATAGAACAAATATAGTACAACAATAGCACAAAACATCATCAACAATTCCACATAGCACTGAGTCGACGAAGGAGAAGAAAACAGTAATCCAAAACGAACAATTCAACAATTTAACACAAACAACAAAAATACACTGCAAAATCCAAAACGAACAAATTCACAGAGAGAAGGCTTACCGATCAAATCAGAGAAAACCAGAGAGAGGAAGAAATAGAGAGACTGTAACTAAGCACTGAGTCAACGAAGAAGAAGAACACAATAACGTGATCAAGACGAACACCGACGAAGCCAGAGATCCAGAAAAAGAGAAAAGAGTTTCGGAAGCTCCAGAACCACTTTCAGATCGTCGCAGAGGCACAAAGAGAAATCGGAAGCTTCCGACGGAGAGGGCGGCGAAGAAAGAATCTCGGAAAGAGATCTCCGATCAAATCGAATCGGAAGCTTTCTGATCAAAGGAGAGAGAAAATTTGAGCTCCCCGATTTTGAAATGGAAGGTCATAAAGGTTTATTACCTTAGCGGCAGAATCGGAATGATAAAAATTAAAAACTGACCTTTTTTAACATGACCTCATTATTCATAAGGACTAAACTAATATTAATAACAATTTATAATTGACCTTCTTATCAAGTGGGAAACTAGGTGACCTTATTATCATTTCACTCTCTAAAGTGACATTTTCCATCATTTTCCTTATAATGTAACATACTAGAACATAGAGTACTAAGAAGTTAGAAATAAAATAAAAACACACTTGTAAGCCTACAAGTTAGAAATAAACAACTGCAAGCTGCTGCAAAACCATTCGACCAACTCATATCTGCTGAAGGAAAAATCATTGAGCAATTGGGCACCCAGACTATTACTTTGGACACCCATAGAATGAATCTACAGCATCCAGCACTCCATTGAAACTGGAGCAACATCGAGTGCAGAGCATACCAACTACTGAAGCAAGGCATATTGTAAATACTAAAAACAGAACGAAAAAAATAAAACTGGAAAATTATGAACAATTGCATTAGTGCATTAGGTATATCAGAGTTAACGTACTCAATTAAGAAAAGAAAAGAATTGCAGGAAGGAACGCTGAATTCATTCATGCCCCCGTTATTGAATAAATTTTAAACAATCATCAATTACAGGTTATTCAACAATTCATCAACCCATCAATCCAAGTACTGTTCTAAAATCAAACCAGCAATTTTTGTCTAATTATCCAACAATTAGCAATTCATCAATCTATTAATCCAACAATCATCAATTCATTAATCCATGAATCAGCAACTCATTAATTCATCATCAACTTCATAAGGCAGTAGACAAAAGAGAGATCGGAACAGTGGAGAGAGAAACGGCGACCGTCGACCATTGAGAGAGAGAGAGAGACGGAGTTAGAGATGTGCTTTGGAGATACGGCGACTAGCCGACCATAGCTCGAGAGTTATGGGCAGACAGCAATGTGGTTTAGAGTTCTGGGTTTTATAACTTTCTTTTATGGTATTGTTTATAGAAGGCAATAGTATATTTTTATGTCTTAGTTTACTCCTTTCAGATTTGCACTCACTCTCATATACGCAATCAAACAGAGCAACTAATTTGGAAATTAAAATATCCTATAGTTAAGCTGTTAGCGATTAAGTCCAGTCTATATATATCTATATATAGATATATCTATATCTATATCTATATATATATATAGACTGGACTCGCTAACAGCTTAACTATAGGATATATATATATATATATAAAGGTTCGAAAAATCGCTAGACGCTAGTCGGGCGGTGGCTAGGAGACTAGCGCCCAGGCGCCTAGACGGTTTTTGTTTTTTAATTGTTTATTTATTTATTTATATGGGAAAAAAATACAAACAGTACCCAACTTATGGCCCACTAATAACTTCAGTACTCAAGTTTTCAAAACTATCACTTTGGTACCCAGGTTATTTAGTCCGACCCAACTTTAGTACCTAAAACACTGTTGGCCGTTACGGTGTTAGCCACCTGGCAAACTTTGAAGGGTATTATAGTCCCTTCACTGTTCATCTTCTTCTTCCTTACACTCTCTTCGTCTGATCAGACATCACCCATCTTTCTCTCTTTTTTTTCTTTTCTTTGGGCTGGGTCACAGTTTTTTTTTCTTTTTCTTTTTTTTTTCCACTCTTTCTCTCTTCTTCCTTTTTTCTTTTCTCTCTTCTTCTTCCACTCTTTCTCTCTTTCTTCTTCTTTCTTTTCTTTTTCTTATTTTCATTCCATTTTCTCCTCTTTTCTGTCGTCCCCTCCCCACCTTTTCTGCACTTTTCTTCTCTTTTCTGTCATCCCCTCTTCATCTTTTCTGTCTTTTTCTCCTCTTCTCTTTCTTCTCTTTTCTGTCGGCCATCCTCATCTTTTCCTCCCTATTCTCCTCACCTTTTCTTCTGTTTTCTTCTCTTTTATGTCATCTCCTCCTCTCCCCAAAATCAACTCACTTCACACAGGAAACACACTTCCATGAAACTCACCCCCTTCATCACTGCCCTCCTTTTTCAATTTCTTCTTACCTAAACCACCGACCTCTTTTACTCACCACACCCACAACTACACCACCAGACTCATTCTCGCTCTCAAACGAACGACCAAGACCCATTCATTCTCTTTCTTTCATCTTTGATTTGATTCCGTCAATCTCGACCACCATGGCCATCAACAAGATCCTTCAGGCCGTTCTTGCCGCCACCGGAAGCTTCTTCGCCATAACCGTAATCTTCACCGCCGTCCACATACTCTTCAAGAAAGACCTTGAAACTCTTCGCCGTCTACACTCTTCGCTATAACACCAACTTGGAAGTCGACATATTGCATCTGCTCGTCGAGATCTATGGCGCCACAGTCTAGAAAAAGCCCAACGCCTACCGCCCAAGCGCCCGCCCAAATTCTTACCGCCCAAAACCACCGATTACATATTAGTCGACTCGGAAGGCTGCCGCCCAGCGCCTGGGCGGCCGATTTTTAGAACACTGATATATATATATATATATATATATATACACAGGCCGGGTCTGAAGCGGACGTCCGCACTTTGCTAAAGTGCGGACGGCGACGCAGCAGCGGCTTTCCAGGAGGCGATGGCGGCTCGGGGCTTGGCGGACGGAGGCCGAAGGCTTGGTGGACTGGTCTGGGCAGCGTTCGAGGTCGGAGGAGGTCCGAGTTGCAGGTTCTGGGCAGCAACCCGACCTGCAACTGCAGGTTTTCTGGGCGGCGCTGGAATGACATCGCCGGCGACTCCACCGACTGCAGACCTCTCCGCCCGACCCCTGGCGTCCTTCCGGCAACCTCCGCAGCTCCGTCGCTCCCCGAGCCGAGCTGCAGCAGCACCGTCCGCACTTTAACGAAAGTGCGGACGTCCTCTTTGGAACGCCTCCATATATATATATATATATATATATATAATATTTATCCAGAGCGGGGCCCTCGCTCGGAAATTAAAGTGCGAGGTTAGAGTTTAGAGTCACTTTTTGGTCTCATATCCACATCTTGACCGTTAAGTTTCTAGGTACTAATGTATAGATCATTTCTGCAAAATTTCAGTCAAATTGATGATCTTTAAGGTATCTAACTCGCTTAAACCAATGGATGAACTGAATCTGTCCAACCTGAACCGTATTAGCTTTAAGGCAGTTATCAATGCCCTAACGACCATAATTTGGCTGAAATTTTACAGAGATGATCTATACATTAATACCTAAAAGCTGAATAGTCGAGATGTGGATATGCGACCGAAAAGTGACCATAAACTCTAAAAGAGCACTTTAATTTTAGAGCAAGGCCTCGCTCTAGATATGATCTGTATATATATATATATGCTCCTTCTCGAAAGAAACATGTTGATCATTTTGAGCTATCGTTGATGCTTGAAGATTCCTACATTTGTTTTCTTTGAGATTTCATGAATATTCTTGCAGGACGTACTCGATGTATATATATATCGTTCACCACTATTCTACATTTGTTTTGCAGTTTCATATATACAATACGCATGTGTTGGTGATGAGATATCTCCGGGTTGCAAATGCCAGATGCCTTTCTCCAATTAGGTCAGAATCTGATTGTTTCGCTGTGGTTCAAAACTACCTGACTCAGAGAATCGTTCGGTTTTTGGCCGATTGGCTTTTATTCATGAGGATATCCAACACTTTCCTGTACCTAATTGTAATTTTCAGAATATTATAGAGAAGCTAACCAATTGCTCACCGTCAATCCTAGCTAGCTAGTCAACTCTTACTACCCCTCAACGTGGAAAATAATTTGACGTGATGCCAACCTCCTCTTTGTCAATGAAATTTAGGTCACTAAAAAATACAACGAAAAATGAATCACTATAATCTTTTTCTTGAGTGGGGTTAGGAATCTAGCCAGAAGGGTCTCTATATATATGCTAGTACTTGTGAAGGCTTCTTTCTCTCACGGGCATGATTTTTTCATTTACATACAGGACGAGAAGTCTTGCCATGGTAAAGATAAGAGGGAGCAACAAGCTTACAAGCACACGATTTGATCAACAGGTATGGGGCAATTGTACGTAGGTTTGTTCTTCAAACTTGCATGGCTCTGATATTCACAAAGTACAGTGTATATAGAAGCTGAGCTTTTGGCAACCATTAATTACTTTAGTGTTTATCGATCGATATTGGTAGCTTCGTCTTCAAAGTGATCGAGTCTTCTTTTACTGTCCCCATGTCAAGTGAATGTTACTGAACCAGCTACAGTTGATATATATATATATATATATATATATATATATATATATATATATATATATATATATATATATATATATATATATATATATATCTGTGTGTGTGTTGTTAGAACTTGAAGTGAACTCATCATTATCTATGATTAAGTAAACTGTCCTAG
Organism: Rosa rugosa; assembly: GCF_958449725.1. Taxonomy (NCBI): domain Eukaryota; kingdom Viridiplantae; phylum Streptophyta; class Magnoliopsida; order Rosales; family Rosaceae; genus Rosa; species Rosa rugosa. The sequence continues at coordinate 56,457,225 of NC_084820.1, read as the reverse complement.
ATAAAACGATATTCTAATTAATAGGAGATGTAAGAAGAGTACTATACCTAGAGACCAAATAAGCTAAATATATCAAGCTTTGTTGGCTAGGGATTCATTACTTAGATTACAAGGAAATCTGCAAATCAGTGATACATTAGGCACTTATTGGGATGACTTGATTCTTAAGAAATATCTTTATGGGAGGATTCTTAGGATTAATCATCTAGTATAAATTAAGTGCTTGGGGTCCCTGTTCTCTCTACAACAATAAGCATAAGTCCTGCCCCATTGAAGGAGCTTGAGATTAGAGAAGAGCAGAAGACCTTGACCTGAGTAACTACACGTGATTATTCAAGAAACAACTCAAGATGTCTTCAATTCAAGAATCAGGTATTATGCTCAAACCATGTAGCACTAGTTCATATTCATATTGATTCATGTGTGTGTTTAATTATGTTTCGTGATTTGATCCTTGGATTATATTTTGCTCATTCAGTATAACAATTGGTATCAGAGCCAAAAGGTTTTCACAAACATAAATCGTTCTGATTAATCAAAATTTAGAAGAACCAAAGTTTTATTTTCAGAAAAATTACAATATTTCAAACCTAAGCCTTGCTAAAGAAACAGGCCACGAGTGGGCCAAAATTTAAGAAATCTTTTCGGCCCAAAACCCGCAGGCGCTGACCCGGACCCAAACTTCATTCAGAATCCCTATGCAGATGACCGTTATACCCTAACGGTTGTATACGATTTGGGAATTAGGGTTCTTGGTCTGGGATTGAAAGCACAGAGGATGTTTATGTCCTCTATGGAATTCGTGACTCCAAACACTGCGGATTAAGAAGCCGAATTGATCGCTTGCTGTTTTTGATTAAAAGATTCATGCTTCCGCTAACAATTATGCAGCAAATTGTAAGGATTCAAGGTTAGGCTTTTCTGGAAATTTTATTTCGATTCAAAGTATTTTTTGATCTATGTTGAAGCACAAGAACACTAGAAGCATTCCCGGCGTGCACCTCGGCTAGAGTAGATGGTGACCGGATGAAATTTACATACTATGGTTGTTATGTGATTGAGTGATTTTTGAATCGAATGCTCGTATATCTGTGAACATGTATTGAAGATTGTGTTTTTGATATGCTGTGAGGATTCTATATCTGCAATTGAAATATGACGTGTATGTAGGGCTGGGCACTACAAACCGAACAACCGATCCCGTACCGATCCCGGCCGGGACGGGTCGGTTTGAAAAGCCATTTTTTTACTGTTTTGTCCCAGCCCGGCCCGTACCGAGAAAACGGGACGGGCTTCGGTTTCAGTTTATAGAATTCGGGCTAGGCCCGGCCCGTACTGAAATAATAGATTTTATATATATTTTTGGTTTTAACACATGTCTCAATGTGATTAGTTATTTGGTTAAGCCTATACTTCTATTATAGACTCTACCACACCATATTCTACTCAATCTCTATCTCTCATATCTCTCAGACCCAAGTCTGGAGACTTAATCTCAATATCTCTCTCTCTCTCTGTCTCTCTCTCTCTCTCTCTCGTCTCGTCTCTTCTCTCTCTCTTTCTCATTTTGATAAACCCAGATTATGTAATTCTCAATTCAACTACTATTCCCTAGTCACCTTCACCAATTCATCAACGATTTCTTTACTGTTTAAGGAGGACTTTCATCACCATAGATGCACAAACCCAGCCCTAATCCCCAATTCTCATCCTTTCAGTGAGTTACCACTCACTCGATTCCAAGCTTAGAACCCTAAATTCCCAATTCCCCGCTCATCAATTCAGCACCTCAAGTCAACAAAATCACCGATTCCCAAATTCAGCAAGTTCCGAGTCATCAATTTCATTTCAACACCATCTTGCAGGTGGTGGAACTATGCATTATGCATATTTGATATTTTTTTCCTTCAGTTTTATGGTTTTAGACTTTAGCTTTTAGTGTTGTTCATCTTTTGCTTGATTTATTGAATAAGATCAGTTTGTATGGAATGATGAAGTGTTGTAGAGAATTGCACTCTTGCTTGTTCTCTTTGAAATGATCTTTTGAATGCAGTGTTGAAGTGACGGGAAAGTAGATATGTAAACTGGGAAATTTCATCAGTTTGCAAACTCGGAAACTAGAAACCTGCCTTTCTTTTTTTTTTTTTTTTTTTTCGGGCCTGTCCCGGATCTGGCCCGGTCCCGGCCCGATACCAATCGGGTTCGGGATTGTCGGGATCAATTCTCAAAATGGCCTCAACTGTACCGGCCCGTCCCGACTAATAATTCCGGGCCCGGGATCTGGATTATCACAATTTCGGCCCGTCCCGGTCCGTGCCCAGTGTAACGCCCCAAGCTGCACCTCACCAGCTTAAGCACGTCACAGTGCCGCGAGCCTCTAAAACATAAACCGAACACTCGATTTACATTCTAGAGAACCGCTAGGCATTTTGTTTGAAAACTTTTCGTAGAAATACAGCGGAAGCTACAAATAATTTTGAGGTGAAAATAATTGAGTTGCTAAAATTTATTTCATTCGTCTAGAACTTGAAATGAGTTCTCACACAAGAGGTACGAACTCCAAGGAAATGAGAACTCAACCAACATTGACACAAGGCTAACTATTAACAAGTCTCGGAATACGAAGTTCGAGAAATAGAATTTAGAATAAGGTTCAAACGACGATTTACCGAACTTGTTTCCACACACCCAGCTCCTTTCGCTATTGTCCTGTCACCAGTGCTCAGTACCTGCATCCACACTGTTGTAGGGGTGAGCTTTCGTCCTCGCTGCTCAACAGGAACTCTATCTCGACTAGATTTGAAAATCGATAAATAAATTATTGAGGCCTCAGTATGAAAACATGCTTAAACCAAGTGTTTAAAAGAAACGACAAACTTTAATGTTTTTCAACTTGAAAACGGATGCATGATGCTTAAACAACTACGGCGCCAAATCCAAGTTTTACCTGATGGCCGGTCCCATAGACCCACTACACGACCTTACCTCAATTTAATTTATCACCAGGTAAGCGTAGCGAGAGCGTCCGCTACCTAGCTACACACACGGATCGGGTCGTCATTGCGATCGCTCACCGTCCGACCGGTGTAACTAACCCTCCGGAGGTTTTGGGGATCGAACCCAAGGAAGTCAGAGCCACCCTTCGCTCTCAAGCCATCACATTTCTCACATGGTTTGGTTAGTATGCATTGCATTTGAACATAACCAAACCATACCAACTAACATGCATCATTTAATAACAATATAAGAAAATCACTAATCGAGGAGAGTCCTGAATCCCTAACTGGATTCCGATGCATTCTCTCACGTACTCCGAGAGTTGCGAACCTTCTGTTCCTCGGGTAACTGGAGTCCTAGATTCCGACATTTCGACCGTTAATAATCCATTGAACAATTATATGAAATCTCGACGATTAACAAATCATACAACCAACTTTTCCTAGTTTGACCAGGAGTTGACCAACTTTGACCAATCGAGACTTGTTCGATAAGTAACCCAAAATACCGAACATTCACTTGAAGTTTACGATATCGACCAAATATATATTAAGTGCACCCGATTTACTAGGGCCACCCAATATATATTGATTTATTTTCTTTACTTAACGATTGTGTCGCATAATTACTAAGGACACCCATACATCACTTTCACCATAATTTCACTTCAACACTAAACCCAAATACTAGTGAATAAAAATGCATCAACAACATCATTCAACCAACAGCCTAGGCAATGCCAACAGAACATAAACTTGATCATCAAAGTCCATTCAAATCAAATACACGACAACCCATTCTGCCTATGCATTCAAAACTTCTAACCAGGATATCTCAATCTCAACCACAGCACAACAATTCATTCAATTCAAAACACCACAACTCATCCAATCTGTCCTCCCAGTTCCAACATATTGTCAAACCACCAAAACTACACAATTCAACCAAAACCAACCGGCAATAGTTAACCAAAATACCAAGACGGAAATAATTCAAGAACCCTTCAGCCCACAAGTTCGTATTCGTCACAAGAACAGCCTTCTAATTCAAGGTATGAAATTATACCTTCGAAACTCTACGTTGATCAAGCTCGGGTTAATTTACAGAACCTCTTACCGGAACTGGAACGTTGGTGAGTTGAAGGTTTTGATGCCAACAACCCAGCAATCCTCTTAATTCCTCGTCTACAGGTGAACTCGAGATGGAAACTAAGCCCAGAAGTGCCCGAAATGTCACCGGTATCGAAGAACACGGTGAAGCCGTGGCTACCCAGAAACGCAAAATCGTCAAAACTTGATTAAATCGAAAAACTAATCATACTAAGGTGTTGGGCATGACGAGGAGGTGAGTTTCCATACCAAATGAAGCTTAATCGGTCGCCGGAAGTTGCAGAGGTGGCCGGAGAAAGCTCGAGGCTTCCTGCCGTTGTTGCTCCGTTCACCGTCGGTGCATGGACGATCTGAGGATGTAGGGAGGTAGGCGAAACCGAGATTAAGCTTCTGGTGGCCGCGCGCCGTCGTGGGGTGGCCGGACGACGTCACTCCGGTCGGGTCACGTGATCGGGTCGCCGAGTCTCAAGAATGGGTCGACCTCTCTCAATCTCTCTCGATGTTTCTGATGCAATCTGGTCCCTTCCACGGGATTTATAGTCCAAACAACTCAAATCCAACGGTGGAGATCAAGCGGTGGAGTCAACAGACGACCCAGATTGGTCCACGACATTTTCTATTTTCTTAAATGATTTCCAAAATGTCAAAACTTTGAAAAATTGTAATAATTACCTCCGGTATCTGAAAAATTCCTCAAAAATTTCCACGAACTCGTCGTGACGTGTACCTTATTATCCAACTCCTAAATTGAGGATTTCACTTTATGAAAATTTCTGAAAATTTTCTCGAGCATCTTGACATTTATCGAGATCGTAAATAAATAACTTGTTGAATGATCTCAATTTAAGCTCGATAAATTTTCCGGGGCCCACACCCAGCCCTACGTGTATGATTAGAATTAAGATCTCCCTATGTGTGTGTTCTGCGTTCTTTAAGAAAATTGCAGGTTATCAATCCAGTGACCAAAATTGTTTTGGATTGAAATATGTTTTGAAATCTCACTGGGTTCTTTAAGACCAGTCTGTGTTTTTCAGTAAATATTAGTAGATACATGTTGCGCAAAGCAATTTTCTGTTAATATTTACAAGGAACTCATTAAGTTAAGAATGACCAGTTTGTGTTTTACTCTTTAAATCATATAAATTATGTCTTCCAAAGAAGTTTTGAATTATAAAATTTAAATTGTAAAACAGCATTGTACATGTTTTTGAGTTCATATATGGATTTTAAAGACTTTTCTTCTGTCACTAAGATGATGACTGTCTTTAATATAACTTGAACTCACTTATTGTGGTCCAATGATCAAGAAACTTTAGAATATCTTGTCTTCTGCTATAAAAGTGTTGCCTGATATTGTCTTCATTTTTGGGGTGTTTAGTTGCTTTTGATCTCTGACATTGTTCTGCTATGTGTTTTATGAACTGCTTAAGAAATAACACTTAATGTGCAGAATGGTTTATGTCAAGATTTTCAGTTTTATTTTGAAACTAAAACTTACATTATTTTTCTTGTTTTGCTCCCTAGGAAATCTTTACATGAATTTGAACAATGTTCTAATTCTGAATGGCACTAATTTTAGAGCTTGGAAGAGTTCTCTGGAACACTATTTGATGATGCATGAAAATATGGATCTTTGTTTCACTGATGACCAACCTGAACCCTTAACTGAAGAAAGTATTGCAGAGGATAGAAATGAGGCTAGAGCTTGGTATAGGGCTAATAGGATGGCCAAAAATGTTATGAGGAATACCATGTCTGACACCATGAGAGGTAGTATTGAGGAACCGGAGGTAGCCACTGATTATATGGAAGCCATAGAGAGAAAATTTAAGGAAAGTGAGAAAGCAGAAGCTGCAAGACTATCCAAGTCTTTCCATAATCTTAGGTACAGTGGTACTGGGGGAGTTAGAGAACACCTATTGAAGCTTATCAACATAAATGCTAGGCTTAGAGAGCTACTTATGGGAGTCAATGATGACCAGGTAGTGCATGTTGCACTGCATTCCTTACCTAGCAGTTTCAGTGGACTTAGAACCAGTTATAACTCTCAGAAGGGAACCTGGACCGTAGATGAGCTGATCTCAATTTGTGTTGATGAGGAAGAGAGGATGAAGAAAGAAAAGGAACCTGCAACTGCAATAAATCTAGTAGAAAAGCCAAAGTGGAAGAAGAATAAGCTTAAAGCCACTAAGACCATTACTAAGCCATCTGGAAACGCTGCAGCAAAAGCCAATAAGCCTTTCAAGTTCAAGTGCTATTTTTGTAAGAAAGTAGGACACATGAAGAAGGATTGTTCAGGATTTAAAGTATGGCTTGTGAAAAAGGGTAAGATTAATTCTGTTAATCTTTTAGAAACTTTTTCTTTAGAAGTTAATTTTGTTAACATAGAACCTCATTCATATTGGTTAGACTCTGGCAGTCCCTTACATATTACAAATTCATTGCAGGGATTCATAAAGAAGAGGAAGCCAAGAAGTGATGAAGTCAACATCTGCGTTGGCAATGGAATGAAGGTTGCAGTGAAGGCAGTAGGGACATTAAGATTAGATTTGGGATTAGGAAATTTTCTGGTTTTAGATAGTGTTTATTACATTCCCTCAATTAAGAGGAATTTGCTTTCTATTAGTCTTTTGGTCAAGAATGGATGTAACTTTTACATTGGTTCTAGTGGAATAAAAATTTTCAAGAGTTCTCTTGATTTTTTGCTTAATGATTATTCAGTGTTTGGTTCTGGTGTTATGATAAATGACTATTTGAAATTGAATTGTTCATTGCCTCAACAAGAAACTTTACTTGTTGAAAACAGTAATAACACATCAAGTATTAACATCATTACTGGTGTTAAAAGAATCTTGCATGATGAAAAATCAGCATATTTATGGCACAAGAGACTAGGCCACATTTCAAAAGATAGATTGCAAACACTTGTTAAGAATAAAACACTGCCAGAATTGAATTTTACTGATCTTGAGAATTGTATTGAGTGCTTTAAAGGAAAAATGACAAACTTAAGAAAGAAAGATGCTAACAGAAGCAAGAAACTGTTAGAATTGATACACACAGATATTTGTGGACCATTCAGACATAGAACTATATGTGGAAACGTTTATTTTATCACATTCATAGATGATTTTTCCAGATATTGTTACATATACCTGTTATCAGAAAAATCACAATCACTTAAGGCTTTTAAAATTTTCAAAACTGAGGTTGAACACCAGTTGGATTTGAAAATTAAAATTGTGAGGTCTGATAGGGGGGGAGAGTTTTATGGCAAATATACTGAGCAAGGACAACAAAAGGGTCCATTTGCTTTATATCTACAAGAAGTAGGCATAAAGGCTCAGTATACAACACCATATAATCTCTAACAAAATGGTGTAGCTGAGAGGAAAAATAGAACTTTATTGAATATGGTAAGAAGTATGATGTGTACTTCTGGATTGCCTAAAATGCTTTGGGGAGAAGCCTTGAAAACTGCAAACTATCTTTGAAACAGGTCCCCAAGCAAATCTTTGGATAAAACACCATTCGAAATGTGGTGTGGTAGGCAACCTAGTTTACATCACTGCCATGTATGGGGTTGTAAAGCTAAGGCAAGAATTTACAATCCAAATTTAAGTAAACTCGATCCAAAATCTGTGAGTTGTCATTTTATAGGTTACTGTGAAAAATCAAAGGGTTATAGACTCTATGCATCACATCATTCACCTAGAATTTTTGAGACACACCAAGTTAAATTCTTAAGTGAAAGTGTCTGCAATACAATTTTTGAAGATTTGTCTTCTGATTTTGAAGAAATTGCAGAGAATGTGGATAATGTTACAGTTATGCCTAGCAGTCAAGGAAGTTCATTAAGCTTGGATACAGTAGAAAACCTATATCAAAATTCAGTCTCAAATGTAGATAATGTGATCTTAGAACCAGGAAACTTAGATTTGGAAATGGCTGGACCTGAAATTGGATTTGAACCGGCAGTTGAACCTGAACCTGCACCTGAACCTGAACCACAACCTGAGCAAGAGCCAGCTCAAAATCCAGTTCAGGAACCTAGAAGATCCCAAAGAACCAGAAAACCAAAGTATGGTGGTGAAGGTGACATTTATGAAGTTTATTTGAATGAAGTAGAAGCCACATTGTCAGATGACAATGACCCCACCTCTTTCAAACAAGCAATTGGAAGTGAAGACTCTGATGCATGGACTCAAGCTATGATTGTAGAGCTTGATTCCATGTACAAGAATGGAGTGTGGGAAATCGTGAGGTCAAAGGAAAATCATAAACCTATTGGTTGCAAGTGGGTTTTTAAAACCAAAAGAGATGCAGGAGGTAACATAAAGAGACATAAAGCTAGACTAGTTGCTAAGGGTTTTACACAAAAGGAAGGAATAGATTTTACAGAAACCTTCTCACCTGTTTCAACTAAAGATTCCTTTAGAATCATAATGGCTCTAGTAGCTCATTATGATCTGGAATTACATCAAATGGATGTAAAAACGGCTTTCTTAAATGGGGAGCTGGAGGAGGAGATCTTCATGGCACAGCCTAAAGGTTTTATTGAACCAGGAAAAGAAAGCATGGTCTGTAGACTTAAGAAATCTATTTATGGACTCAAACAAGCTAGTAGGCAGTGGTATAAGAAATTTGACTCAGTAATTTCATCTTTTGGTTTTACAGAAAATCTTGTTGATGAATGTGTTTATCTCAGAGTAGTTGGAAATAATTTTATCTTTCTTATCCTGTATGTAGATGATATTCTCCTTGCTAGCAGCAATGTTAAATTGCTAAAAGACACTAAAGCTTTCCTATCAAAGAACTTTGACATGAAAGATCTAGGAGAAGCATCATATGTACTAGGAATTGAGATTAAGAGAGATAGGAAGCAGGGACTGTTGGGATTGTCTCAACAAAATTACATTTCAAAAATTCTTAAAAGATTTGGAATGGAAACCTGTGCTAATGGTGAAGTTCCAATGTCTAAGGGAGATAAGTTAACAAAGAAACAGTGTCCTAAAACTGATATTGAGAAAACTGAAATGGAGTCGATACCATATGCTAGGCTAGTGGGGAGTCTAATGTATGCACAAGTCTGTACAAGGCCAGACCTGTCATTTTCAGTTGGAATGTTGTCCAGATTTCAGTCAAATCCTGGACATGAACATTGGACAGCTGGCAAGAAAGTTTTGAGGTATCTGCAAAGAACCAAAAATCATATGCTGGTGTATAAACGTGTGAATAGACTAGAACTGGTTGGCTTTACAGATTCTGATTTTGTTGGAAACTATCCTGCATCTATTAAGTCCACTTGTGGCTATGTGTACATGCTTGCAGGTGGAGCAGTAGCTTGGAAGACAATGAAACAATCTTTAATAGCTACTTCCACAATGCAGGCAGAGATGATTGCTATATATGAAGGTGTATGTGAAGGACTATGGATCAGAAATTTCATTTTAGAGACTAAAGTGTTAAGTGAACTTGTTGATGGGAAATTGAAGGTATTATGTGATAATGAAGCTGCAGTATTTTTCAGTAAGAATAGCAAGATCGAGGTCAAATAATTCCAAGCATATAGACTTAAAGTTTTATAGCATCAGGAAGAGAGTGAAAGATGGAGAAGTTGAGATTTCTGGAATCAAGACTGAAGATCAGCTAGCAGATCCATTTACAAAAGCCTTATCAGTTGCAGTTTTTAAGGAACATTCTAAGAACATGGGGATTTTGTCGAGTCTGAGTGATGCTTGAGTTCAGTGGGAGCAAAATGTTTTAAGAAAAATTGTTTTAAGTTAGTTTTTATTTGGCTCAGTTTTAAATTTCTGTGTTTAGTTATGTTACAGAAATTGATTGTACTGTATTTTGGAATTAATAAAATTGAGGTATTATTCAAGTGATATTTACAGCTTATTTATTCATTCTTTTATTTTGAATATTGAGGTTGCTGTTATTTTACCAGTTCTTTGATCAGGTGGATTGGTATATGCATATATTCAGTCTGGAAGCAAACTGCAATCCACTGGTGTTTGGTTAAATATGTTTGCATTATGTTTTGATAGTCAAAATGATTAAGTTTGGACTGTTGTCAAGCAATGTCTGTAGAATGATATATTTTGTTGCTTGATTGTATCATATCAGGAAGTTAAAATAGTTCATGTGAAATGCAGTAGCTTTTACTTGTGGTCTTGAACAAGCTTGCTCTTTTGAACTTGCTTATTCCTGGATTCAGTATTGGATGTTGTGTTTTGACTGAATTGAATGAATCTAAGTACGCTTGTATCTCAGTGCACACTTTAGCTATTGTTGGAATAAGTTTTGGTTCAGTACAGTGCATAGACTATGATGGTTCAAGTGGGAGATTGTTAGAACTTGAAGTGAACTCATCATTATCTATGATTAAGTAAACTGTCCTAGATAAAACGATATTCTAATTAATAGGAGATGTAAGAAGAGTACTATACCTAGAGACCAAATAAGCTAAATATATCAAGCTTTGTTGGTAAGGGATTCATTACTTAGATTACAAGGAAATCTGCAAATCAGTGATACATTAGAACACTTATTGGGATGACTTGATTCTTAAGAAATATCTATGGGAGGATTCTTAGGATTAATCATCTAGTATAAATTAAGTGCTTGGGGTCCCTGTTCTCTCTACAACAATAAGCATAAGTCCTGCCCCATTGAAGGAGCTTAATTGAGATTAGAGAAGAGCAGAAGACCTTCAACTGAGTAACTACACGTGATTATTCAAGAAACAACTCAAGATGTGTTCAATTCAAGAATCATGTATTATGCTCAAACCATGTAGCACTAGTTCATATTCATGTTGATTCATGTGTGTGTTTATGTTTCGTGATTTGATCCTTGGATTATATTTTGCTCATTCAGTATAACATGTGTGGGTGTGTGTGTGTGTGGCAAGCACCATCTGCCAGTAGCTAGCTCGCCGGCCGGCCAATTTCAAATATCGATCATGGTCCCTTACTCCCTAATGCTAATTGAGTGAATGCTATATATGTCTACTTCATTTGGTAATAAGTTTCTTTTTGATATCCATTTTCCTTTTTTCTTTCTGGTGACTGATCAATGGCTCACATAGTAAGCTGTGGATTATAGTCCTGACCCAGTGATAGAAAATTGAAGAGCAAAACTCAAGGAGGAAGATAATCCATGTGGAAGAAAATCTCGGTGTCATCAGTTGTGCATGTGTTCTATTGGTTTGAGTCCCACTACACATGTAGAGGTGTGTGACTGCGTGACAATGTGAAGTAGTATTATCCCACGTTGGACGAATAAGACTTCAGATTTGAGAAGTAAAACTTTTTATAAGAGTCATAATTCATATAAACCTTATATCCAGGGTCAGACCTAAGCTGAGTCGGAAGAGACGGCTGCCTCAATCCTCAATCGTTTTTGTGTCGGAAATGGGCCTAGTTGAAAGTTGACTCCTATAAAAATATTATATAAATGTTCACGTGTTTAATTGGTTCGAGTCTCACCACACATGAAGGGTGTGTAATAATGGGAAGTAAAATCACCTCACAATCTCACATTGAACGTATAAGACTTTGAATTTGAGAAAAAAAGTTTTTATAAGAGTCATAGTTCATAAACTTTATCTGAGTTATCTCCAATATTTTGTGGGTGGGTGCGTTTCCTTCAGTGTTCAATATATTCATAGATGACAAATCTTTGTTTCTTTTTCTTGTTATCATTCACGGATCTCTTTCAATTATATTTGTTTTTTTTTTTTTTTTGGACTAATGAAGAATTCATTAAAATGGCAAAAGACCAGTAATACCACTGAGGCCCAGAATACATCCAGAAAAGGAAAAGATCTCTTTCGACTAAATCAGAGAGAAATAGAAAAACAAAGAGAAAGAAATCTTAAAAGGGAGATTCTAGTTGGATCTCCAAATCTGCTATTTGAGCCTCCATTTTTTTTTTCCAGTTCTTTGACTTTGTCAACTCCTATGAAAAGACAATCAAGGACAAAGAGATAGAGAACAAAAAAAAAAAAAAAACTATTCTACCTCCACGACAAATCTCTTCAGTTTTTCTTTAGAGTGTTGTCCTATTACCGTAGTTTCGGAGACTTTTATACTCGATGATTGAATATTGTTCAACGTTATTAAATTCCTCCATCAATATAACATTTAAATAAATTGTTATTGAAGAACACAGGCACACAAAAGTACATAAATATCTCATAGAGCTTTACAAAAGAAAGCTTACAATTTATATATTACAAACTTCATTAATCAGCAGCCTTCAGAGTTCAGATGGTGACACAAAACTAAAGATAATAAAATAAACGAATAATCCTCTGATCAAGCTAAACTTATCACATATCAACTGGTTAGCTTCCTCCTTGAAGCTCAATCTCTCCTTGATCATCACTCCATCTTAAAAATATAAAGAATACTTGTCAGAAAATCATATTGATCATCACTCCATGTCCAAAAAATTAGATAAAGAAATAAAGAATTTGTGTAAAACTATATTTTTTTGGCATTGAAATCTCTACATAAAGTTGTATTCGATCATGATCATATTTCTTATTTCAGAATGACAAACTAGATGAACCTTTGCCTGATCATTCCTACAACTTATCAGATGAAGATTTTTCATCAGTACAACAACATCACTTAACTGATCGATTCCAAGGCAATGAGACAATATAACAAAGATAACAGAGGCCAGGTTCTGGATACAGAAAATGAACCAGTAAGACATATTGAAATTGAATGTAAGCAAAAGAAGCATGCGTGAAACTAACCATCCATACCTTGTGAAAAAATAAAAATAAAAATAAGACCTATAAACAAAGCTTTGGAGCAGAGCTCAACATTGTCAAGCTACCATCGTACACACTGAGCCAATGAATTGTATGATTAACAACTGAAACCTAAACCCATAAGAAGATGAATTATTATTAGCTTATAATGAAATCCATAAAGCTGTTGACCAAAACATAAACTTAACTACTGATGTATTTAACCATGCACTATAATGGAAAGTATGAAACCATTGAAATCTAACCAAATCAGGGTAGATGTACCCAAAACAAAAAGAAGCAAGAAAATACCAAGTTGATAGCTTTTGAGCACGAAAGTTGCTTCGTTCTTCAAGTAAAGCAAGAGATGAAGACAATAACGAATTGTTTATCAACTAAGGAGGTTTTCACCAACACGCTCAAATAAGCAGACATATATAAAACAAGCACTATTGAACTACTCAAAGATAACCATTGCAAGTGGCCTAGTGGTTCTTGTCTAGTTGTGTGTGCTCCCCAACCTAGGTTCGAACCCGAAGCTGTCAAAGTGGCCAGGCACTGTGCTGTAATGCACAGTTGGAGCATTTCACATGCCCCGAAGGGGTTTATCTTGCGCCTAGGAAGCCTTTGGGTTCCCCTTGACAAAGTCAAAAAAAAAAAAAACTACTCAAAGATTACAGAAATTACAATCCAAAAGAATCCAAATTTAATTGAAATTGTTGGCCAAAATTTGAAGTTCAAATTCAAAATTCAAAACTGAGAGATAGATGGAAACCTGTATTAATCCTTGAAGCGATCAATGGAGTCGCCGCTCCAACCCTAAGTGTTATTAGCGGCCATAACCTAGAATGAAATCAAGCATCACACTAACTCATTAATCCAAAATCATAGCCTCGTCGTCTTCACCACATGGTCTCTCCTTAAGGGCCGCCTCGCAGCCCTCGATCTTCCAACCCAAAACCCTTGAAATCATTCTTTTAGCGAATCCAAAGGGATTCTAGCAACATATCAAGGATCAATAACCAACCCTTTGAGTAATTTTGGTGGAGAAGAGCGACAGACAAATCATTGTGAATAATTTTAGTGGAGGAGAGCGATAAATTGTTGTATCTCCAGAGTAAGGGTGTTTTGGTAATATTATAGAGGTCTACTTAGCATTTCAAGTATTCTAAAAAGCAAATTAGAGGTGTACTAAGTAGGGGAGGTCCAAATAGCAAATTTGGATGTCCAACTAGAACCTCCCATCCTAAAACAAGAAAAGAAATAAACGACAATCTCCAGCACCTGCAGGCACAGGAGGCCGTCGTTCCTGAGGACAAGAGACAAAGAAGGTGGCTGCCGGTCGACCCATCTGTTAAGACCCACCCTCGAGTTGGTAGAGTTGTTAACCCTACCAACTCTTCCCTGCTAGAGCTAGTAGATGCGAAATGCTCAATCTATCATTTAACGATACATGAGCCCTTATCACACGTCACATCTAACTTGTCATATACTCATATATACCCAATCTGACATAACCACTTTTCTCTTATAAATGGCACTAATACCTTTCTCATTACTCATGCTGTCATGCATAGCAAAAGAAGGAGCCACACAAAATCTCCAAAGCACGTACAGATTGAGAGAGATGGCACAAAGCTGACTAAACCTCTGCAAGACTGCAACCTCATTACATTATGTCTTCTATGGCCCAAATCACATTGTTATGTGTCTCTTAATCCCAAATGAAAGGGATTAAATCCTATAGATTGATTAAGCCCACTACGTTCTTAATCTTAAAAACTCCCATACCATAAATTAATATATGTCAACTTGTTTACTCCAACCAAAACCTTGCCATGTATTAAACTAGATAGAGCCATGCATCTTGGCAAGAGGGAGGGTACAAAAACCTAAATTTTCCAAACGCTAAAACCAATCCAAAAGAGGTTTCAGTCGGCCAAGATTATTGGTCATTGATTAGTACTTATAAAATGTTTGGCCGTCTCAACTTTCCAATGTTAATTGCTTTTTCTATTCTTTGTTGTTCCTGGCATTGTTTTATTTGCAGGAATCACTCGTTTGTTTCATGGATGCAGTCCAAATTAAAAACTACAACATCTTTAACAAAGTCGATCACTTTCACATGTTGAGAAATAATAAGCTGTTTTTTTTTTTTATTAAATTATGTTTAGTCCCTGTACTATGACCCTTTTTTCATTCAGTCCCTGACATTTTTAATTAATCTGGAAAGTCCCTAACGTCAAAATTTTCGTCTGATTGGTTCTTCCCGCGTCAAATTAGGAGTTGACTTTAAGTGAAATGTCCAATATACCCCTATGTTATTTCTTTTTCCTTTTAAATTTCTTTTTCTCCTTTTTTTCTTTTTTCTTTTTAATTTCTTTTTTGCTTTTTTATTTTTCATTTTTCATTTTTTCTTTTTTCTTTTTCCTTTTTAATGACCATCGTATCCTGCTGCATCGGTAGCGCCACGTCGGCGAACCAATCCAGATCGACCCGAAACCCCAATTCTTATTCTCCACGCCGGCGGCCCTCTTTTTTTTTCTTTTTTCTTTTTCCTTTTTCCTTTTTAATTTCTTTTTTCCTTTTCCTTTTTTTATTTTTCTTTTTTCCTTTTTAATTTCTTTTTTCCTTTTTCTTTTCTTTTTTCTTTTTCCTTTTTCTTTTTTCCTTTTTAATGACCATCGTATCCTGCTGCATCAGTAGCCCCACGTCGGTGAACCAATCCAGATCGACCAGAAACCCCAATTATTGTTCTCCACGCCGGCGGCCATTTTTCTTTTCCATCACTATTCTTCTTCTTCACTTATGATTTTGGTCAACTTGGCCATCAAAAACTATCATTTCAACCAGACCCAAAATCCAAATCACCATTTTGAGCAAGACCTAAAAACCTCAGGGTCTGAAAAAATGGTAGTTTTCAGTGAAAAGTTTCCAAATTGAGGCTTGATGTGGAGAGAGAAAGTGAGATTTGAGTGGGAGAGAGAGAGAAGTAGGTTGTGAAAACAAGAGGGGAGTGGTTTACCGGCGAATTTCCGAGTTGATTGGGATCTGCTTGTGTTTGGGAGATGGCGTCGGCGACGATGGAGGCGGGGGCGGATCCTAACAGAGGGAGATGACTTCAGAGAAGGTGAAGAAGTGATCGATCAGCTCCTAGCCTCTTGGTTTTGCTCGATGTCCATCTCTGCACCGCCAAGCTAGGTCTTTGCTGGGTTTGGTTTCAATTTGGGGAGAGAAACAAATGGATTGTGGAGTTTGATCGGAATGGAATTGGTGGGTTGAGGAAGGAGAAAGTAGGCAAAACGAAAAGGAAAAAAAAAAAAAAATTAAAAAGGAACAAGAAAAAAAGAAGAAAAAGCAAAAAAGAAATTAAAAAGGAAAAAAAGAAAAAAAAAAGGAAAAAAATTAAAAAGGAACAAGAAAAAAAAATAATAGAGGGGTATATTGGACATTTCACCTAAGGCCAACTCCTAATTTAACGTGGGAGGGACCAATCAGACGGAAATTTTGACGTTAGAGACTTTTCAGATTAATTGAGAATGTTAGGGACTGAAACGAAAAAATGGTCATAGTACTGGGACTAAACATAATTTAATTTTTTTTTTTTTTTTTTATCAAAAGAGGTCAGCCCATTATATAAATTCAGCAAGCAGTACAAAAACGAAACACCCCTATGGAGTCGACAGAAAGAATCGTTTCTGAGAGCATCTTGAGACTCCTATTCTAAACAAGAACAAGAACCCAATATACCCCCAGTATACTCACCTTTTAGGAAAGTCCACGCACTATTATTTCAAACAAAAACCTAGAAACTCCGAAGCAGAATCAAAAACCCTCAGAGCTACTGGTCTTTGCGACCGAGATCAAAAATTCAAAAACATTTGGAGTAGAGGATGAAGTATCACCATCCACTCAGTCTTCATTCATCAGAGTCTCCCCAATTGAAAAATTCCAATCAACCTTAGCCCAGCAAGAGACCCTTGTAGCCCAGTATCCAGCCCACAAGGAGTCCAACATCCAAACTCGGGCCCAACAGTCCCAACCATGAGCAAAAGCCCATCTCAGGTCCAACAACTCTGGAGCCCAAAATCTGGTCCAACAACTCATAACCCAAATCAAGGCCCAAAGAGCCCTATGATTGGCATCTGCTATGGGCACACTTCCACCACCAGCCGGCAGAGACATAAGCCACTCCCGGACCCGAAACCAACAACCGGAGCCGATCCCGATCCAGTGCTCAAGAAACGATCCCAATCCTAGGCCGACACCAGGGATACAGACTTCGCCGTGTATGCAGCAGTTCCTCGACGCGAGGCCGGTCCCGAACCTACACAACCACCGGCAGCCCTTCCACCATAAGCGTCGTTATCCTTGACCGGCCCCCTTCGAAGTCCAACAAAAGCATCTCACGGAAACCCAACAGAACAATCCACCATCGGATCCCCTGTGAAGCTTCGACCCGAACTCAGATCCAGTTTTCGGGCCCTAGCTCCCAACCAGAGCGGACGGTCACCAGATATTTCAGCCACCAAGATATCCACCACTACATCATCCTCCAATCGGAACACTTGATTGACGACAAAAGGAGAAAGAGAAGCCCCAGGCCAAGGCGGCTTCCCATATAAGCAATCAAACACAGCAAGCAGCAAGAAACAGAGAGCCGCAAGGCTGATGATGACCATGGCCATCGAGTTTTGGGAATTTTGGGAGTTTTGTCGACAATGGAAGACTGCCGAGTAAACCCTAGCAGAGCGCTAGGTTAGATATCTCTGTGGTTTAGGGTTGCCGCTTAACATTCGGCAAATCTAATGATTGGTACACAGAAATAATAAGCTGTTGGTACACTTGAAACGAGCTATAGCCAAGTATATATTATTGAGATTTGGATCTCATCATTCTTTATTCTTTTAGCTCTCATGGTATATTTAGGCCGTGTTCGGTATTGTTTTATAAAACTGTTTTCTGTTTTGCAAAATCAAAAAAGCATGAAAAACGCGTTCGACGAGCGTATTCCAGAAACTCATAATAGGATACGCCAAATACAACTCTGAATTCATGAGTAAGTTTGGAAAACATCTATACGACGTTTTCATCGATTTTGAAGAATTCGGGATATAACATTGGAAAGTGGAAACACAGAGAAATATTCCCGTGGCTCTCATCGCAACACAACACAACTCCTCTCTGTATTCATTGATGTGCCATCAATTTCAACTTTGGCGATCAATTGAGATCAACCATGAAATTCACTTTTCTGTTAAAAATTGGAGAAATTTGTTCATACCTAGATGTTAGATTGTAGCTTTAGGATATATGGTGACCCAATTTGAAAGGATTCCCTCAAAAATCTTCATACCCAGATGATTTGGATGCCGCTTCGATTCAGTTCACAATTTATCTCGGTGTTTCCCTTTTGTCGATGAATATAGGGACTGGGGAGACTCCAATTTCACCGTTCATGATGCTTCAGCTGAGAGAATCGAGTCTTCAAGAAGTTGAAAATGATGAGAAAAACAAATGCAAACAGAAGGTGGAAATTTGATGCAAACAATATATAAATGATTTGTCAAATAGCTGCAGTAAACAATAGTTTATGAGAATCAACCAATTTAATAGAAGATTGTCAGGTGATAGAGATAAACTTCACCAAAAATCTGTCGATGGTGTTTGATAGGAATAATCTTACAAAAGACCATTATTTTTAGTTTTAATATACTATTAAACATGTTTTTACTTTTTTAGCTTTTGTAAAACTCATTCAAAGTTACGCTACGAAACGAATATTCAAATCCTAAAAATGAAAAATTTAATTATTCATTTTCATTTTATAAAACAGTTTCTGAAAAATGATTTTGAAAAACTTTACCGAACGGGCCCTAAATGATCGATCAGAGATTTGATTTGCAAAAACATGCACGTACAATACAATAAAAAGGAGCTACATAATGTTTTGTTGTGCATGCATAGCATAACATAAGTACATATGATCGATGCTCTTTAGACATTAATCAAAGTTGCAAAATCCCGGGAAAAGATTATGCATGATACGAACAAATTTGTTCGTGTCCACGAGTTTTGACTAAATTACGTTTAGATAAGTTGAAGTAATAGTTGCTCAAGAGCCAATATAAAAACTCCAATTTTCGTATCCTCTCTCCTTTGTTAAAGATAAAATATGTTTATTTCCTTAAAATAAAGATAAAACTTATATATAGAAGATAAAATTAGACGCAATAATAATAATTTTTGTTCTGATCAAAAGTGGATAACCAATTGAAATAGAGAAAATTAGATAAAAACCCAAAAAATAAAGCTCCTATTAAGAAAAACCCATCCCTATATTTTCTTTTAATCTACACCCAATTCACATAATTGAACCTTCCTTATAGGTTTTAGGGTTATTATCACAAGGCAAGTATATTACCAAAAAATCATCACTATATATGATTGCAACCCTTGAAATCATGAAAAATCATCACTATGATTGCCTCCCATGCCGTTTTTAGTCGGAATAGTTACCGGAGGTGGCTCTAGGTACCATTTAAAATGAAATCGAAAAGTTCGGGTACTGGTTGTGATCAAAATTGAAGTTCAGGTACCATCGATAAGATTGAGGTATAGTTCAGGTACCATTTGTGATAATAACCCTAGGTTTTAAATCTATAATTAAGATTTTTCACGTTTTTTAGTTTGACTTTTTTGCCATTCTGATTGAATAAATAAAATATTCCATCAAATATAGCTGTTGACTATTTTTTGAATTTAAATATTTAGAATTTAATACAATCAATTTGATCCTTGATTTTTCTCTTATTTAAAACGATTAATTGCCTTAATTATCCTATATTTCTTCCTTTCTGATGTGATCCATATATTTGCTATTTTTTAATAAATATGTTTGTGTATCATCAGATTCTGTTATATTCCTATTATATAAATATTTATCTTTCTCGACATGATCAGATTCTGTTATATTCCTATTATATAAATATTTCTCTTTCTCGACATGATTAAACATCCTCTCATTAAGGTATGTTATTTTGTTTATCCGTTCTAATAGGAAGAAACGTACCAAAAATTCATCATTATAGGATAATAATGAGATTAATGTAAACACCTAAAATTAAGCACTGATAAAAACCTAAAGTGAAGGTAATACCAACAATAACGTCAATCAAACTCCATAATATTTGCTAGATGATTTTGACTATTAATCCTATTTAATAGGTGAATGGGGAATTTGATAGTGGCAGCTTCAGTAATTCTTAACAACATTGAGTTTTAATATTTATCCTATTTAATAGGTTTTTTTATTTTGAATAAACATAATTAATTGGTTTGGGTGTATATTAAAACACTCTTAAGGATGAGTTTATTCTAAAAGGGGTGTGTGAATTTGGGTGTAGAATCAAATTCCCCATTGAAATAAGGGGAAATTCATTATAAACCCAATTTCTAGAAAAGTTAATGGAAGAAACCCACCTATTATTTTTTGGATTAATTTCAGTTTACCTACTTGAACTTTAGGTCAATATTCATGTTAATTAGTCCCTATTCTTCTAATTTCATCAAGATTACCCCTGCACTCTCAATTTTAATCAGTCGTGTCCAATTCTCGAACCTCCATCCAAATCTTCCGTCAATTAATGACGTGGCAGCATATAGAATTGCTAAATTCCTATAATACCCCTTGTCAAACCTAAATGAAAAAAAAAAATTAATCTGTTTCTTCAATTTTCTCAGCTCACCCATCTCTCCACTCTTGACATCTA
This sequence comes from Rosa rugosa, assembly GCF_958449725.1. NCBI lineage: Eukaryota > Viridiplantae > Streptophyta > Magnoliopsida > Rosales > Rosaceae > Rosa > Rosa rugosa. The sequence continues at coordinate 56,436,577 of NC_084820.1, read as the reverse complement.
TTAAAACTCCTTCAGCCCATCCTCCATTTCCTCCCTTTCTTACCTCCAAATCTTGACTTTGCAATCCAACTTGTTCTCCTGCTCACTCACTCCATCCATCACTAAGCTCAAGTCTTTGGATCCTTACACATTTCTCAAACTTCCTTAATAGGATATTTCTCCCAAACTCTCTGAGTTCTTAATTTATACAACTTGAGAAGGCTCGATTTCTCCCAAAATCTGAAGTCAACTCACAATGTGGGCCCTTATCGAAATCGTCTTTCGACGGGTTGACTCAGTTAGAGGTGGTGGAACCACCATTAGCATCTACACACATCCAGAAAACCAACAACACCCAGAAACCCAATTCCTCATAAATTCAGAAACCATGGCTGAGAGTGGTTCATCTCGATTCCAAAAACCCTTGCAACCCACAAATCCCAATAGCATTGAAGCATCAACATCAGCCACCCTAGACATTATAATCAGCCAAAACCCATCAAATTCTGCCTCAAACCCACCAATTCCATCCCCTCAACCTCCCTGCCAGTTGTTTCAAATCTCATCCCCACCCCTCCCTCCACTACCCAACATCTCTCTCCCTCAATTTGTGGCCGAGTCGCTTTCTATTGACGGCTCTGATTTCGTGATTCTGTACGGCCTCAATCTCTGACAGAGACCCAAATTTGAGGAGGCGATGATTGAAATAGGATTTGAAGGTGTTACCAGAGATTAGGGGGATGGAGGAGTTTGATGAGAATCTGGTGGAGGGATTTGGTGCGGCTCTGCTCGCAAGGGACGAGGAATCGGCAAGAACACAAATGAAGATGTTGGTGTTATGGAGAGGGAATCAATCAGCGGTGCGATTATATAAGCCTTAGTGGGATGTAATCTACCACTTTTAGGATTGACTCTGAGAGACCCTTCGAAAACCCATGGCCAGTGAGAGAGTGGAGTCGTAGAAGAACTGAGAAATGGTGGGTGAAGAACTGAGAAAATTTAAGAAAAAGATTAGTTTTTTTTTTTTTTTTTTCATTTAGGTTTGAAGAGGGGTACTATAGGAATTTAATAAGTTTGTCTCCTGCCATGTCATCATTTGACTGAAGATTTGGATGGAGTTTTGAGAATTGGACACGGCTGATTAAAATTGAGAGTGCAGGGATAATCTTGATGAAATTAAAAGAATACGGACTAACATGAATATTGACCTAAAGTTCAAGTAGGTAAACTAAAATTAATCCTTTTTTTTTTTAATCTACACTCAATTATTGCCAAATAGGATAAAATATTATCTTTCTTTTTCCTAAAAATTACACATATTGCCACTATTTAATCTGATAAATATTAGTCAATTAGCAAAATTAACGTCCTCTTTAAATACCTTAATTATAGATTTTTTATTGGTCCCATTATTCTAGCAATTTTCCTTCTACTCATCATTATTGCTAGAATTATGGATCTTTTCTTACATATTTATGTTTTTTTTTTTTTTTTTGAAATAGGGTTAGTACGGCTGCCCTCAAGCCTTGACCATTAATGAAACCTCAGAATACATGGGGGGGACATGATACCTAAACCCCAAAATACAATAAGCATAGAGAGAACATCCTAGATTAAAACCGGGATTCTCCACAAAATCTATGTATTCTAACAAGCACCAATTAGCGAAGAGTGCATCATTGGCTACTCTATTCGCTTTACAAAGGTGGTGACATACCGGAAAGATTTTGCTCACGCGGAGCCATAAGTTACTATGACTATCAGCTTTCCCACTATGTTGCCACCGAAAAACAATTTCGGTGACACTAAGTTTCATCCTGCCACTAGGAGGTTGCGACCATTTGGGAACTCGCCACCAAGCTAGGGCAGACCAGGCACACAAAAGGTGCAGTCCGGGACAGAGCCCACGTCGCCCTACCACTACTCGGTAGGGACTTATTACCGGCATAAAGCCACAATTAACTAATAAAAACCAAAGACAATAAAACATAAAATAAAAGGAAATTGGGCCCATAGCCCAAGCCCAGGCCCAAACCCCACTTAGCCCAATCGAAGAGAACAGCTGCCTGCAAGCATCTCGCCACCGATCTGCAAGCATCTCCCCACCACCCCGTCTGCAACTCCTCCGTCGTTCCATCACCGGCAGTGCCTCCGCCGGCACCTCCCTTGCAGCATGCGAACGCAGGTCGCCCCACCAGCCCTTCCTCATTCCCAGCACACCAAAGAGATGAGCCGCCTCTCCCAAGCCTTCCCCTCTCCAGATTGGATCCACACGAACTGAACCCGATCGAAAAATTCTGATCAGATCCAACCCAGACAGAACCCAGCCTCGACCACCTCCCCAGATCGGATTCCGATCTGATCTGAGATCCTCAGATCCAGCCTTCACTCCCTTGGACGACGCCACCACTTGCAGACCGCCTTCCGGTCGTGGGGAGATCGAGCCCAGCCCCACACTCAAGCCACCGAGCCCGCAAGCACAGCCACCACGCGGTTTGGGCAGCGAAACCACCACGCAGCCTCCTCTCCGACGGGATTTATTACATGGACAACCACCACCGGGCACCAGGCCCCTTCCAATCCCGTCCGACGACGCCGCCACGAGGGCGAGCCGCCGGAGGGAACACACTCTGGTTTCTCTCTTCTCTTCTCTTAGGGTTTCTCTCACCTATTTTTTTAACTAATTTTCAATAGGTCTTTATCTACATATTTATGTTTTTTGAATTCAAAGATTTTATAGATTTAAATGAATGTGGAATTTAAACTTTCTATTTTAAAGGCAGATTTTGTGTTTTCTAATTATGTTTTCCATCTATTTACTTGCAACTTGACTTAAAGGTAGATGTTTAAGTTTTTAACTTAGTTAGCTGAGAACATCTTTAGCAGACTCTCTATTGTGGCTCCTTAGCTATTTTGGAGAGCATGTTTAACTTTTTATCTATTTTAGCAGCTGCACTAGACTTCTAAGTGGCTATCTATTATAACTTTTAGCTATCTCGCTCCTAAATATAGAGAGCGGGATGAGGCTCTCTATAATTTAAAACATTCCTTTTAAGTTATTTTATGTAATTTATAAATACATTTAAACTATTTAATATTCATTAAATTCAAAACTAGTTAAAATAGAGAGCATTGATGCAGACGTAATTCTAAAGTGGCTAGCTAAAATGACTTTTTAGCTACTTTAGCTAAAATTTGACTCAAAAATGGCTAGCATTGCTAAAGATGCTCTAATAGGTTTTTTTTTTTTTTTTTTTTTTAACCTAGCTAATAGATTTTGAGATTTTGTGTTTTCTATTTCTGTCTTCCATCTATTTACTTGCAACCTGACTTAAAGGTAGAGGTTTAAGTTTTTAACCTAACTAATAGGTTTTTTTTATTACAACCTAAAGATTAGACACGTGTATTTAGTTAACCTCACTTCTAGGAATTTTCATTTCAACCTACTTATTCGAATCATTTTTCACATCAACCTCTTTCTTAGGTATTCTATCATTGCGAGTTGACCATATTTCTTAGGTTGAAAATATCTAACTTATCCCTATATGCATATTCCTATCTATTAGGTAACAATTGAGAATGAATAATCATCAAATTAATATGACAATATGCAAAAGGAAAAGTTCAAAGAAAAAAAAAAGTATCTTGTTCTAGGTATGACAATATACCTAGAACAAGATACTTTACCATAAGAAAATTTAGGGCACAATGATGACAAATGAAAAGATTTGAAAACTAAATCTCATGAATAACATACCTTATGAGTAGATACCATACTTTCTAAAGCCAAAGATTAGAAAGATAATATGGTCACGAATGCATAGGTGATAGGTGATACACAAGTTCACAATAACAAATTTGAACTTCTTTCTTATGATCTATAGAACTGAACTAGTATTTGTATTGCTTGAAATCATGGTGTATATATATCATCAATGAAAATTTGAAATCAAACATGCATGATTTAAACCATAATGTCATATGCTATAATTATACATCAACACTCTACAAGGAAGGTTGCCCAACCTCTCAAAAAAAAAAAAAATTGTCCAAGGGTAAATCAGGCATATAAAAAAATACAAAAAAAACATTGATTATACATCAACACTCTACAAGGAAAGTTGCCTACGTGGAATTGGGTGTAGATTGATAGAAAAATATGTGTGGGTTTTTCCCAATATCTCCTTAGAAAATTGGGTTTATATATCTAATTTTTTCTTGAAATAAAGAAATGATACTTCTATTCATACATCTAAAATTGGTATCTGGATCTCTCTGTTTTTTCAACCAGTAATTGACTTTATCAATATATGTAAAATGACCAAGAAGACCAAAAAAAAAGGAGAAAAGTAGTTTTGTTTTCTTACATTCAATAAATATTCCTTCTCTAAGATTAGATTGGTGATTTATTAATGTAGAATAAAAAGCACCATTTGGTAGCGTTCATATGCGGTATTCATTAGACTGCTCGAGCTCCCAGTTTCTCCAGTTCGCGTCTGTTTCCCCTAAGAGGACGCGTCTCCTCTTCTGCCTTTGTTCCCGTCGATCTTAAGTTTGCTTAACGTCGACTTGCTTCACCATGTTTGATGCCAAGATTCTAGTCTGGAATTTTCGAGGTCTTAATAACATTGAAACTCAAGATGCTTTGGTACAAATTGTTCGCCAGCGCAACCCTAACTTCATATTTCTATCTGAGACGCTAGCAGCTCCCAGCCTTGTGACTTCTGTGTGTGCCAAGTTAGGGTTCGAAGGCTGCATTTGTCAGCCCTTTTCGGAGGAGTCGAGGGGTCTGGCATTCATGTGGCACCATGGTATGGAGGTGAGACAACGCGATCATTTTCATAACCATATCGATGTTTAGATTGGTGTGCCAGGATCAAGAAAAGAATTCCGTTTTACTGGTATTTACGGTTTCACTCATCCACGAGATAGGTTTCGGACATGGAATCTGTTGAGATCATTGGCTGCACAATCGTCTCTTCCATGGCTGGTCGCATGGGATTTTAACGAGATCTTTTCAAATGCCGATAAGTCTGGTAGCCCTAAGAGGGCAGCTGCTCCTATGGTTCGTTTTAGACAAGCTCTAGTTGACTGTGCCTTGGTTGATATGAAGTTTTCAGGACCACAGTTCACCTGGGCCAACCGCTTTACTAAGGAGCGTCTGGATCGTGCTTGTCACACTTCCTCATGGAGAGATAGATTTCCGAATTCAAGGGTGGTTACTTTGCCATTAAGTAAGTCTGACCATAATCCCCTTCTCGTTGTGATCAAGACTTCTAGGGCTCTGTACCATAGAGCACCTAAACGGTTCAGATTTGAGGAAATGTGGTCACAACACAAAGACTGTGGATCTGTTATTGAGAAAGAATGGATGACCCCTTCAACAGGTAACCCTATGCTCCAAGTTGGCTTGAAAATTCATAGCACTGGCTGGTTGCTTTCCTCTTGGGAGGAGGGAGTTTTTCGGCAACGTCATATGGAGATGAAATTGTTACAAGCTAAACTTGACCAGTTAATGAGGTTGCCCTATGAGTCGTGCCAATGGGATGAGCAGAAAGCATTGCAACATCGTTTTAATGAGTTGTTGTCTTTGGATGAAACATATTGGCGTCAACGTTCAAGAGTTCTTTGGCTAAAAGATGGGGACCGAAACACAGCATTTTTTCATCGAAGAGCTTCTAATCGAAAGAGTAGAAACTGTATTACTGGTTTATTTGATCTAGAAGGTACTTGGCAGACTTCTCCTTCTGCCATAGCTACTACTTTGACCAATTACTATGAGAACATTTTTCGACATGAGCATTATGACCCTTTTGCAGCAGATATTGTTCTTAATACTGTTCAAACTCGTGTAACTGTTGAGATGAATAGTGATTTAGTTGCTCCTTATTCTGATGATGAGATTAAAAAAAGCTTTGTTCCAGATGCATCCGTCCAAATCTCCTAGCCCAGACGGTATGTCTCCTCATTTCTTCCAAAGGTATTGGTCTATTGTGCATAATGATGTTTGTCTGGCAGTTCGTACAGTGTTAGAAACTGGACATCTCCCTATGGAATCCAACTATACTCACTTGGTTCTGATCCATAAAGTGAAGGAACCGAAAGTTGCTTCTGATCTACGGCCTATTGCTTTATGTAATGTGGTATATAAAATTGCTTCTAAAGTTCTAGCTAACAGATTGAAAGTGATTTTGCCTCATATTATATCACCTTTGCAGAGTGCTTTTGTTTCGGGTAGACTCATCTCAGACAAGACACTTGTGGTCTCTGAGATTAATCATTTTATGAAAGAGCTGCGTGATCAGTTGGATGAGTTTTTTTCGTTAAAGCTGGATATAAGCAAAGCTTACGACAAACTTGAATGAGACTTCCTAGAAGCTATTTTGCGGAAACTTGGGTTCTGTAATAAATGGATTGATATTGTTCTTTGCTCAGTGAAATCTGTTAGCTACTCCTTGATTATTAATGGGGAACCCACTGGTTTCATAACCCCAACTAGGGGCATCAGGCAAGGAGACCCTGTTTCTCCTTATCTATTTATCTTGTGTGCTGAATGTCTTTCTTCTAATTTCAAAGTCTGTTGAGAAAGGTTCCCTCAAAGGCCTCAAGATGAGTCCATCTGCTCAGATTATACACCATCTGCTATTTGCAGATGATAGCTTCTTGTTTGGGGAAGCTACTGAAGCTGATTGTACTCGTGTTAAATCAATTTTTGATATTTAAGCCAGAGCATCAGGACAACAAATTAATTTGTAGAAACACTACAACAATGATAGTCATTTCCAAGGGTGGAGTTTGGTCGAAAAAGGCACTTTCCCCGTCGGAAAAAGCTATTTCCGACAGCTAGGGGCCCTCGGTGGTCCTCGGAAAAAATATCATCGGAAATAGTCTTTTTCCGACCAACCCTCGGAAAAAGATATATTTCCGACAGCCAGATGTGGTCATAAATAATTTTTCGGCGGTCGGAAATTGTTAATCCTCAACAACGACAAATAGTATTTCCGACAAAAGATGTTTGTTGGAAATAATTCCTTGCTTGTAGGAAAAAATTGGTTGCTAGACAATCCATTTTTTTCCAAGGACTTATTTCTGACGAATAGGAGTGGTCGGAAAAAACTATTTCCGATAAGAATATTTAATTCCGATGACTAGTTGGCATCGAAAATGAATAAGTTTCGAGGGTCATATTTTCCTAGGGAAATTGATATTTTCTGTCGGAAAAATATAATCTAATATTTCTGAGAATGATATTGTAGTCGGAAAAAGTGGTCGGAAATGTTTTTCACGAGATTTATTTGTTGAAATTTGTCAGGAATTTTTTTTTCCTCCCACTCAATTTAATTGTCAATTAACCTGATCAGAAGAGGTAGATGAATCAAGATAATTTTTTTATTAAACACAAGGAGACAATTAAATCTTCATAAAAAAAAATCGCATTAGATGAAACATAGTTAATCATTCATACATGTTCAGATAAAGATAAATATTCAATATTTGGTCTTTATAATATAATCATTCTTAAGCAAGGAAGCTAACAATATATCTCATAAAAGTCCTCATTAGAGTTTGCATCATACTCATCAGCAACATCTTCATCATGGTGTGCACTTGAATCTGTTGCAATATTGTCCTATTGTAAAAGAAAAACAAAGAAGTTAGAATGCAAAATAAGAGCTAAAACATGCAGTAAATAGCAATATATAAAAATATTTGAAAGATATAAATAGTACCACAGAATTTGAGAATTAAACCACATACTTTGCATGGACATATTATCATGTCATCCTCTGCCCACTTATCATGGCTATATGCATAATCAAGAAACTATGTAACTCCTTGATCATACTTTGGGTCTGATCTACTTAACTGCATCCAAGATTTATCAATCAACATCTCCTCTCAATTTATGCTGCCGATAAATCTATGGTAATGATAAAACAAGCATTTTCATCAACACCAAATGAAGAGAATTAAATTCATAACTAAATGTAGAAATATTTTTTTGAAGTGATTCCTATTCCATATGATTCATTAAGTTGTCTATTTAATTTGTTTAGGAGGAACTATTTCAAGGATTGGTACAGTTTTAAGTAAACGGGTACCTAAAAAAGTACTAACACTTACTTAAGTTCAGAAATTCATAACTAAATGTAGAAATATTATTTAGAAGTGATTCCAGTTCAATATGATTTATCAAGTTGTCTACTTAAATTGTCTAGAAGGAACTATTTCAAGTTCATTAATGGATTGGTACAGTTTTAAGTAAACATGTACCTAGGTTAAAAATACGAAAATTTACTAACACTTAAGTTCAGAAATTCATACCTAAATGTAGAAATATTGTTTTTGAGTGATTCCAGTTCTGTATTAATCATCAAGTTGTCTATTTAAATTGTCTAGAAGGAACTATTTCCAAATTATTAATGGATTGGTACAGTTGTAAGAGAATGTCTACCTAGGTCAACAAATCAGAAAACTGCTGTAAGTATGAACATACCTAATTTAAATTAAAGAAGACACTCTCATATCAATGTACCAGGAAAAAAAAATTAAACTAGAAACAAAATGAGAAACAAAACGGAGAGAGTTGTATATGTACCTAATTTTGCTTTTGCTTGCTGCACCGCACCAAAAGAACAAATCAACAACGAATCCGACTTCACTTCACCCTGTACATATCCAAAAAAAAAAAAATGTGTAAGAAATAGTCTGAGAAAACATACAAGCTAGCATTACAAAAACCTGGTGCTTCGGAGGAAATTAGGAAATTTAAAACATTACAAAAGTCAGAATAAGCTCATATGTGTGTAGTGTGTATGTTTGTATTTAGATATACCTTGACCATTGAATCAATCCAATTCATTATTCTACACCAGCACATGTATATGAGAAAATCAAGCTTTTTGAAATCTCTAGAATGCTTATTCATATATCATTGGATGGCAGATTAACAATAAGCATCACAATTACATAATTGCAATCAAGAACAAGATGCGTTGCTGCCCTCAAGAACAATTTAGACATATCAGTTGGTTTCTATGGTTCACTATGAAAACTAATAGAGAGAAAGGAGAGATGGACAAACCTTTAATCGTCACCCAATCAATCAAGAAGCTTCTCAACTGTTCAATTCTTCATTGCCGTAGTGAGAGAGGAGGAAGAAAGATGTGCTTTTAGGGTTTGAGAAACAAGTGCATAGCAAAGGAAGTTTTATTCTTTTTAATTATTTAGACGAACTAAACATAAGCATAAATAAGGATTTTTTTCCTTCTTTGGTGAGATAATTAAGACTCCTTATTAGGGTATGTATAAATGCATAGGAGAGAGAAAGGAGGAGGGAACTCAATTGTTTTTTTTTTTTAATCAATTTTCTTGGAACTTATATATAAATGCATATGTGTTGGATACTCAGATATAAGTTTCCTAAGCAGGCCTTTCCTGTATAAACTTTGTTTGAGTGGAAATTCAAATTTAAAGTGGTTAATTAGTTTTGTTTAATAAAATCATAGTCGTCATTGTTTTCTTACAAAAAAAAAAAAAATCTTTTCCACATATTACTTTGGCCTAGAAACTAGATAATCTTGACTTGAGTTTTATTGAATTAATCATAGAGTTCATTTTTGTGACGTTTCTGTCAGACTATGTAGATAAACATCTTTATTCTAATATAAGATCGACCAATGAAAAATATTTCATAACATTCTTGATAAATAAATATGTACTTGCTAGCCTTTTCAAAAAAAAAAAAAATGTACTCGCTCGCTAGTATTCTATTTTTTCTCGTCTAGCTATTCTATATAATTGTATATTTATGATCAATCAATGTCTACTGTATACGAATGCATATATGTGTGGATGGACAGTCGTACTATATATGTAGTATGTATGTGATCAATAATGAATAGTACTATGTAACAGTATAGTGTGTGTGTGGACAAGCACACATGATCGATCGACAATGAATTGTGTGTGTGTGTGTAGGAGTCTTTCACTAACGGATATATTTTTTGGCCATTTTAAGAGATCTCTTGTGAGACCCAATTTTCGATTACATATCTCGACATCTCCACTATTCAATTTTAGGTCTTCATAAGTAGATCACTTATACAAGTTTCCAGCACAATTGATGATTGTTAATGTAGTCATAATCATGATTTACTATTAAGGTTTAGGGTTTTAGGGCGGAATCTCCTGGTTAGCATGATCGATCTCTTATCTAAATAGAGTGGAATCTCCTAGTTAGCGTGGAATCTCCCAATTAGCATAATCGTGATTTACCATAGATGATCTCTTAGCTACTTCCGCAACTAATAATATATTGGGTTAGGGCGGAACCTGCCAATTAGCATGATCGATCGATCAAGTCATATATAAATCCAAAACACATATGTATTATGTATATATAACTATGAGACTTATAATATATATATATATATATATGGGTGTGTGTGTGTGTGTGTATTATGAGATTTATTCGATCTTACCTTATAACCAATATATAATAAAATTATTTTTTCTTTAACATATAATGCGTCCATTCTAATAAACTAATAATATGTCATCAAGTAACCTGTGGAAAAATGGTAAAATTAATTTTGAAAAGTTAGAGATCCTATGCTCAATTCTCCTCTTTTGACATAATATTTTTATAAAAATAATACAATTTAGAGAAATATTTTCAAGGGTCACTAGCCATCGGAAATACTTTGTTCATTACCGAGGGTACTTTGTTGCCCTCGAAATTAAGAAATCATTTCCGACAAAGTCAACTGCCTCTCGGAAATAGGTTTACCATTACCGACGACACAAAATATTGTCGAAAATAATACTGGCGCCAAAAGGTCCCGCCAATTTTTTTGTTTTTCCGACGAAATTGGAACTCTTTTCCTACCACATATTGTCCCTCGAAAATAAAATATATTTTGACAGAACATTTCCGACGACCATTTTTTGTGGTCGAAAAAAGAGGTTTTTTGCGAGGGCAATTATGTGCTGTCGGAAATTTTCGTCGGAAATGAGGACTTTTGTTGTAGTGAAAAGTAGTGTGATGTTTAGCTCTAATGTGAGTATGGAGACCCAATCGCATTTGACTTCCACTCTGGAGGTGCAATGTGCGACAGATCATGGGCAGTACCTTGGTCTCCCTTTGCATGTGGGAAGGTCCAAAACTGCAGCGTTTGCATATCTGAAGGAAAGACTTACTAAGAAGCTTGTCAGTTGGAGATAAAAAACTCTTAGTATCGCTGGGAAGGAAGTCTTGATTAAGGCAGTTGCTCAAGCCGTTCCCCAATATGTTATGAACTGTTATCTGTTGCCAAAGTCATTGTGTGATGATTTACAGCAATTATGTGCTCAATTCTTTTGGGGCTCTACGGAGGAAAAAAAGAAAATTCATTGGCGCTCTTGGGAGAGGATGTGTCTTTCTAAGCAGGAGGGTGGTATGGGTTTTAAATGTCTACATGCTCACAATTTAGCAATGCTTGTTAAGCAAGGATGGCACTTGATGTCCAACCCTAACTCTCTAGTAAGTCGTCTTCTCAAGTCTATTTATTTTCCTAATGGTAATTTTCTAAGTGCTGATATGGGTGATAGACCTTCTTATGCCTGGAGAAGTATTATGGAGGCCAAACCGATTATCCAAGCTGGAGTTTTTTGGAAAATTGGGGATGGGCACAAGGTTAACATTTGGCATGAGGATTGGATTCCATCTTGCCCGTCATACTCTTTACAGAAACCTCAAGGCACAACTTTTGAATTTGTTTCTGATCTGATAGATTCGGTATCCAATACTTGGATGGAGCCGGCTTTGCATGCATGTTTTCCTCCTGAAATTGTTCTAAAAGTGTTGAGCATTCCTTTCAGCAGAAGAAGGGGGCAAGACGTTATTACCTGGAAGTTCAACAAGAAGGGTTTCTTTTCAGTCAAATCAGCTTATAGGGTGGCTAGGTATTTCTCTTTGGGTAATGTTTTGGCCTCTGGTTCTGGAGGGGATCCTTATGCTACATTGTGGAGGGCCTTGTGGAAGGCCAAAGTACCGAGTAAAGTCGCAGTTTTTGGGTGGAGGGTTGCCCACAATCTACTGCCTACTAGGGCGTCTTTGGCTTTGAAAGGATATGAAGGGGAGATGAGATGTTTACTGTGCTCTTTTCCTTGGGAAGACTTGGGACATGTTTTATGTCAATGCCCTCTATCTCAATCTATTTGGACTGCTCCTCCTTTCTTGTTTAATATTGATACTTCTAATCCTTTGAATGTAAAGGACTGGTTATTGGACAAGGCGAGCACTCTGTCTCCTTCTAATTTTGATAAGCTGCTAGTTCTCATGTGGAGCTTATGGCGAAACCGCAATGACCAATTGTGGAATAGTCACCACATAATAGGTCCTGTGCTAGTGGCTTCTGCCATGAGTTGGTTGGAGGAGTTTAATCAAGTTTGTGTTACTGGGAAGCCTGCCTCTTTGAGCATGAAGTGTTCAAGGAATCAGTTTTGGTGCCCACTGCCTTCCGGTGTCATCAAAATGAACACGGATGGCGCCTTCCTTAATGGCATTTGCCATGGAGGTGTTGGTGGTGTATTGCGTGATGAGCACGGTAACTTTTTGGCTGCTTTTTCAGGTAAAGTGCAATTCATTACGTCACCCCTTCATGTTGAGTTACTAGCTATCAAGCATGTTGGGAGCGACAAAAGTAGAAATTGAAAGTGATTGTCTTGTTGTTGTACAATCTGTTACTGATCAGGTTGGTGACCATTCTCTACTAAGTAACCTAGTAGATGACATCAAGGATTTATGTAAGTCCTTTCATTTCATTGAATTGCTTCATGTAAATAGGCAAGCAAACTCTGTTGCTCATAGGTTGGCTAGCCTTGGTTTTGAATCCTCTATTCAGACAGAGTGGTTCACTTCTGCTCCGACTATTATTAGAGCATATTTAGCAATGCTAGCTATTTTTGAGTCAAATTTTAGCTAAAATAGCTAAAAAGTCATTTTGGCTTTTCTTTATGTCATTATTAACCAATAATATCTAGTTGGAAAACTGATCTAGCCGCTCTGTTAGGGTTTGCTTGTCGGCATCCCACCTTTGATAAACTTCTCAAACTTATGGCTAACGCCATAGATGACTTTACTGTTGCTTTCGCCCTCTCCACTGTGTCTCGTGCCGGAGTAGGGTGCGTTGGAGGTGCTGCGAGGCAGGATGACCTTCGCTTCTTGATGGGGCGTTGTGCTCTGCCTTTTCTTTTTCTGATACTTGTTGTGCTCAGCCTCGGTAGAGATGGGACTGACCTGGGCTTGGATCTGGTTCAAACTTGTCCAGCGAGTGAGACAGGCGATACAACCTGATTTGCTGCAGAGAAGATGATGGGGTCGAGATTTCTGGATATTTTGTTGGACGGTGAGGATGGTGCTTGTCGGAGATTTGTGGATCTCAGGCTAGTTCTTCTTCTTGATGTGATGGCTAATGGTGGCGATGAAGACGATTTTAATTCGATTGCGGCGCGACGATGGGCAGCGGTTTTGGGCTTTGGTACGGCTGCTCGAGTTGTGGACTTGGATAGCGGTGCCAGCGTCCTTGCCAGTAGAGTTCTTTGAGGTGGCGAAGGTATTTTTTGCGGCAGCGGTTTGTGGGTCGGCCATGATATTGGATCTGGTTTGGTCTCTAATCGAGGAGCTGTTGCGGACACGACAATGTTCGTTCGACTTCGTGCTTTGAAGGGCGAAGGTGATGGAGCAGTGGCCCTGACGGCGAGTATCGGTGGCGGCGCGACTGGTAGCTTTTGGCTGGAAAGTTACTGGTGGGCTCAATGGGCTAGAGATTTGGTTTTCCGTACTCTTTGGGCCTGCATTTGGAGTGGCTGGGCCTCTTGGGCATTGAATTGGTCTGTGGGCCTCAGCTTTGGGCTCACTGGTCTAGGGTTTCAAGTGGACTGGATTACCCTTTTGCTATGGGGTTGGATGGATTGGGTCTCTATGGCGCCATAGTACTGTTTAATTTTTGTTTGGGTTGCAAAAACCAGAGCCTTAGTTGAAACCATTTTATGTCTGCTTCGAGGTTTTTAGGTTTTTGTTAGAATAATGGTGCATGGATTTTCTAAAAATTGGGTGTACTGGGGGTATGCTGGGTTCCTATGCTTTTTTAGGATAGGAGGTTAGGATGCTCTAAGGAACGATTCTTTTCGTTGACCCTATATGAATATTTTGTTTTTGTACTGCTTGCTGAATCTAATGAATAGACTGACATCTTTCGATAAAATAATAATAATAATAATAATAATATCTTGTTGGTACTAGTTAAAGAGTAGCATGAAATAAACTGAAAATCAAGCATGATCGGTCTTAGTGATCAATCAGTGACAACCAATACTAGTGCATGTAGTGACTCATGTAGCTTGTTGCCTGTAAAATGCTATTATTGGTGATGGTGTATTGTCATTGGCTTGAATAAGAATATATCACATTCCATACTGCTAGTTGTAAGAAATTAGATATGTATACATCAAATCAATCACAATTTTCAATTGAGCGTACCAAATGACAATGAATTAAGTCTTAAAGTAGTATTTATCTTCTCAAATAATTATTAGTAGATTACCTTTTGTATATAGTACAAACTAGGTGATGTGGTCACATGGCTATAAGTTTCAAACTTCTTGTGTTCACATGGTTTGAAGAATTGAAATCTCACGAGAGATTCTGATGTATTCAGACAATTGAAATTTACTTGAAACGAATGCAGTTAAAATTCTTCTGGTTGTATCGCAACATTTTGTGTTAAAATCCATTAACTCAGACACAATGCACAAATAGTTTAATGAGACCCGACTCTCAAGTTTTAATACTTTAAAGTACTATAGGATTTTCGGTGTTCAAGACTTGCCTTGTTAATCTTTATTAATGATTAAATATTTTCTTTGAAGAATAAATTAATAGAGGGTGTGTGGTGAGCAAATTGGAGGGTCCAAAGGAGGGAAAAACCGAGCTCTCTGTACATTTTTCAGTTATTCCAACTGGCAGCTACTGAAAATCGAAGTTGAAAAATATGAACTCTCTTTTTCTTCTTTCTTACTGAAACTTGAGTGATCAATTTTCAGTTTTCAACAGTTGAAACAACAAACCCACACAACAAAAAAGAAGGACCCAAAATCTAAACCTCCCATTGGTTTTCAAGAAACCCATTCCAAGTCAAAATGTGGAAGCTGAAAATTGGGGCAGACACAGTAAGAGACGGTGGTGATCATCAATGGCTGAGGAGTGTGAACAACCACTTGGGACGCCAAGTTTGGGAGTACCATCCAGAGCTTGGGACCCCTGAAGAGCTTCAACAAATCGAAGATGCTCGAAAAGGTTTCTGGGACAATCGATTTGAGACCAAGCACAGCTCTGATCTCCTCATGAGAATTCAGGTACCCGATTCTGGATTTTTTGAGCTTTCATCTGGGTTTCTGTTTGTTTTTTTTATTCCTGGCACCTGGTTAAGACTTTTTGTCAAGAATGGGAAAGGGTATTTGTTTATTTGATCTGTCTTGTGACTGGTGAACATGGAAATAGAAAGCTGTTCATAATGCTGTTGAAGAAATAATCAAGCTTTGATCTTTGTATTTGGTTATGTATAGAAATTGAATCAGCTTTTAATAAGGTCGTGTGGATCTTGGAATTGTATGTGTGTATGGTACTGGTGAGTTTGAGAATGCAATTGCACAATGTGGTCAAGTTATGTTCACAATGCATTTTAAGCTTCTATGTGGATTCATAGGCATTGTAAAGTTTGAATCTTTTTGACTTCCCGGATGATTTGTATTGGATTGTCATGTTATCAACTCGATGCATTCATATGCTGATTCATATGTCATCCAATATTTTTCATACAATGGTCTCAGACTCACAGAGATTACTTCCTTTTCTGTTTCTGGTATTTCTCTCCTTTCATATGGGTGGTTTATGAATATCGGTGATAATTCGTTAAACATAGGCTGCATAGATCTAGTAATGATACTTAACATTAGTTTCCTGCATCATGCCTGAATTGTAGTTTGCAAAGGAGAACCCATGTGTGACTAATCTACCACAACTCAAAGTTAGAGATGCAGAAGAGGTGACAGAAGAGGTCGTGGCAACCACATTACGCAGGGCCATTAATTTTTATTCAACAATCCAGGCACATGATGGTCATTGGCCTGGGGATTATGGGGGTCCCATGTTTCTACTTCCTGGTTTGGTAAGGGAGAAACTTGTAAACATTATTTGTCTCTATCAGTTTTTATTCACAAGCGTACCAAGATTTGTTAAATAGTTGATGTTGCTGAATGTAACACTTGCCGATTGAAACAGGTTATTACACTTTCAATTACAGGAGCTCTAAATGCTGTGTTATCCATAGAGCATCAACGGGAGATGTGTAGATATCTCTATAATCATCAGGCAAGAATATTACTCATGTAACTAATGCTTTAAAAATAAGAATAAAATTCTTTGCAGACAGACTTACTGATATCTTCGTACTAGCCAATTAACACATTAGTGAATTACATCTACAACGCTTTCATACAGCTGATGCCATTGCATCCTTGTGCCATGTATATTGGATAATAAGGCATTAACAAATAGATGGAATGACAAATCTTTCTGCAGAATAAAGATGGGGGATGGGGTCTACATATTGAGGGCCCAAGTACCATGTTTGGTACTGCACTAAATTATGTTAGTTTGAGGTTGCTTGGAGAAGGTGCTGATGATGGACAAGGGGCAATGGAAATAGCACGAAAATGGATATTAGACCATGGTGGTGCGACTACAATCACTTCATGGGGGAAGATGTGGCTTTCAGTATGAACTCGACATTTATCTTTTCTGATTGTGCCAACTATCTAATCTTTTAGAAATATCAGTTGACATCGTGTCTTTGATGGTTATAGGTACTTGGGGCATATGAATGGTCTGGAAATAATCCACTACCGCCAGAAGTATGGCTATGTCCTTACTCTCTCCCAGTTCATCCAGGTTACTTATTCATTTTGGTTGATGCTATTGGTTCATTTGGGGTAGGATAGAAACAAATTCAATCTCCATTCATTAATAAACCTTGATCAAGAAAATAGATCCATTTTAGTTTCCATTCTGATCCTACGAATTAAGCGCCATTACATTGTTAGGGTCTTGGTATCTTCTTATTCTTATGACATGTGAGCATGTGACATATATGTCTATTTTTTCTCTTTGATTATGAATCATCAAATTTTCCACTTATAGGGAGGATGTGGTGTCATTGTCGAATGGTGTATTTGCCTATGTCTTATCTGTATGGGAAGAGATTCGTTGGACCAATTACACCTACAATCCAGTCATTGAGAAAGGAGCTATATACAGTCCCATACCATGAAGTTGATTGGAATGAAGCTCGTAATCTATGTGCAAAGGTTGGTGATATCTTCCTTTTTTGTACATTTCTCTTGTTGAGGTTCTAGACATATTGTACAGGTATCCTATTCATACCAATGTTCTGTTGATGCTTACATGGGATGCTTTACACAATTGTTAGGAAGATCTATACTATCCACACCCAATGGTTCAGGATATTCTGTGGGCTTCTCTTCACTATGTACTTGAACCAGTCTTTATGCGTTGGCCGGCAAAAAGATTGAGGGAGAAGGCTTTGGACACTGTTATGCAGCACATTCACTATGAAGATGAAAATACTCGATATATCTGCATTGGCCCTGTTAATAAGGTATTGGACATTTTGATGATGCATATCATCAATTCTGATAATTTGCTTTATGGCCTATATTTATTCGTAGATGTAGATAGTAAACTCTGAAACAGCAAGTCGGATAAGTGTTTCAGGAAAACAATGTTTGTCCATGTTAATTCTCATATGGGTGTAAAACTAATTTGTATGAGATTTTTGACCACTGACAATTGTTATTAACTTACTACTATCTTTTGGGTTCATGACTTATGGATGAACAACTCATTACAACTTGTATCAAGAATACAACCCTTTTGAGGAATAGAGCAATATATTTCAATAATCTTGGATGCAAAAAGACTACATGATAAACATTGATTAGGTCAGTAACCTGTACCATTTCATCCTATAACACAAGTCCTTCTCATGAAGATTTTTTTGGGTGCTATTATCCTATTTTTATTTTATGCACTGCTAGTACCATTCCATTTAAATGCTTATTAGACTGTCATTATTACGTGGCTTCCAACAGATTTCACACATATCACACATATGACTATCACAAGTGACATTGTCACATTAGTAATTTACTCTTCCAAACATCGATCATTTGTCAACAGATCTCAAACATCTATTGCGTATGATTGTATAAAGTAATGTCTATTTCAAGTTGCATCAGTAATTGAGTATTCCAAACGTACAACACTCATCTGCTAATGGATCTCAAGCATCTATCAACAGTGCTTGAGTTTACAGATTCATTCAGATGCACTGAGTCGAATTGTCAATTTGTTAATGATGCAGGTGTTAAATATGCTCTGTTGTTGGGCGGAGGATCCAAACTCAGAGGCATTCAAGTTGCATCTTCCAAGACTATATGATTATTTGTGGATCGCTGAAGATGGCATGAAAATGCAGGTTAGTAAATAGCATTAAACTGTCTCAGGCTGATTTTAAGATTCTCCCATCTCCCACTCTCTCTCTCACCTTCTGCAATCTCCGTTTGGTCCCAAATTGTTAGAGTTGCTTATAAACTTACCTTCAATATGTTGCTAAATTATTCTGTTGTTTTTGCTTTTCTGCTGCAGGGCTACAATGGGAGCCAGGCATGGGATACTTCTTTTGCTGTGCAAGCAATAATATCTACTAACCTTGCTAAAGAATATGGACCTACTTTAAGAAAAGCACATGAATACATAAAAGATTCTCAGGTTTGTTTGGGGCAGAAAATCACTTTGTCTTGTAACGATTCTTCTAATTATCCTCGCTTGACTTATACTTTGCTCGGTAGGTCTTAGAAGATTGTCCTGGTGATCTAAACTTTTGGTATCGACACATTTCAAAAGGTGCTTGGCCATTCTCAACTGCAGATCATGGATGGCCTATCTCTGACTGCACGGCGGAAGGACTGAAGGTAACTTGGTCACTCAAAATTTCACATACAGAAACACTCGATAGTTTACTAACATATATTTTTTTGTGCAGGCTGCCTTATTACTATCAACACTTCCAACAGAAACAGTTGGGGAATCATTGGATATGAAGAAATTATATGATGCCGTTAATGTTACCCTTTCCTTACAGGTGATCATTTGCTATATTTCATTCCATGATTCAGTATCTCTTTTTTTGGCAGAATACATATTTCTCCATTTTGGTTGGAATTTTTTTATCAATTCTCTTTAATTTTTGAGGCCAAACTAATTCGCTAATCTTGTTTCCGGAAGCACCACAGAATAATGATGGTGGATTTGCAACTTATGAATTGACTAGATCATATAAGTGGTTGGAGGTGAGTATCAGTTATGCTCCTCTTACTTTAACATCTCCGACTATAAATATGTACCTAATTTTCTCTTCATTCTATACTGTTATTCATATTGATGATAGTGAATTAAATGTTTGTATATGTGCTTTGGAACTATCCTATTCTCAGCTAATCAACCCTGCAGAAACTTTTGGTGACATTGTAATAGATTATCCGTAAGATTTCTACACACTTTATGTTGATTGTTATACATTTAATCCTATATATATATCATGGAAAACAGCAGATGTCATCCTGACTGAAATGATGATGCAGATATGTTGAGTGTACATCAGCAGCAATTCAAGCACTCACTCTATTTAAGAAGTTATATCCTGGACATAGGAGGGAAGAAATAGAAAACTGTATTGCTAATGCTGCAAAGTTCATTGAAAAGAAACAAGCAACAGATGGCTCTTGGTTTGTTTTCAAAATTCAGTTTTTAATATATATACATTGAAACTTTCATGTTATATCACTGCTTCATAGTTACCTAGGCAAATTACCAATAACTAGGCTTTCACATTTTATTTGTAGTATTATGAAATTAGTTGCACTACCTAAATTGTGGAGATTTCATACTAGGTATGGTTCTTGGGGAGTCTGCTTCACCTATGCTGGCTGGTTTGGAATAAAGGGTTTGGTTGCTGCTGGAAGGACTTATGAAGACTGCTCTAGCATCCGTAAAGCATGTGATTTTTTGTTATCCAAAGAGCTTGCTTCTGGTGGATGGGGAGAAAGTTATCTATCATGTCAGAACAAGGTAAATGGTGTATCAAATTTGATATATCCTTTCCTTGTCTTTTCTAGGCTTGAAACTTATTATATTTAATCATATATAATTATCTACTTTCATGCTGTCTCACTTTTGTACAAATCTGACAAGATATGTGATCTATGATTAATAGGTGCAACTTTTTGCTGATTTTTTTATGTCTTTCCCAACAGGTGTATTCAAATCTTCAGGATAATAGGCCACATATAGTCAATACTGCATGGGCTATGTTGGCCCTGCTTGGTGCTGGGCAGGTACATTTGGATACTAACTTGTTTCATTAGTTGACATCAATTCTATAACCATCTACCTCCTATATTGCTTCTTCTTTTTTCCTTGAGAAAAATATATTTATATCTTTATTCTTTTCTTCCTCCACCTCCTCCATTTCTAAGAAGATGGTGCATAATTTGCATTCTTGTCTTCTTTTCTCTTTCCCATGTGATATATCAAATCAATCAATCCAATTTTCTGTCATCCTTAACAAAATGTAATCCATTATAGGGATCCAAATGATGTTGGAATATTATATGATGTTCAATTTCCTTTTTAACACTTTTTTTAGGTGCTTTGATGGATTAACTATAGGGACTTCCACATTTCTGGTGCTGACTTCTAATACCTGTATTTTTCTTTTTTTCCAAGGCAAAGAGAGACCCAACTCCATTGCACCATGCAGCTAGGGTACTAATAAATTCTCAAATGGCAAATGGAGATTTTCCCCAGAAGGTAAATCTGGCCAATTTTTCCCACAGTTCTTCACCAAAAGAGTTATATTTTCTCAACTGTGATTAAAATATTATGTCCAAGAAACTACAATTTCAAACTTAGTTATTTCATAAACTTCAATTATTTCTGTATCTGTGATTGTCAGTTCTACATGAACTTAATACTTTTTGGGCATTCCCCATGCAGGAGATCATGGGAGTTTTTAACAAGAACTGTATGATTAGCTATTCAGCATACCGAAACATTTTCCCCGTTTGGGCCCTTGGAGAATATCGTTGTCAGGTATTGGAGGCCCTCTGAAATATGTCTTTGTTCAGCTTTTATCACTCGAGATAATGAATTGTTATCTGATCTGTATGAGATCTTTTCTCAAACTCGCTCAAATCAATCTAATTACTATGTGCTCAAAAATCTGGGTTCGTAAATGTCTCATCTCCTCAAGATGAGAACAATTGGACTTTCCTGATGCATTAGTTTTGACTCTTTGAAATGAGTTCCTAAAGAAGTAATAATACTACAATATATGTTGTATTTACTTGCTGCCATATTCACCTTTATGCTGCTCCTTATTGGCAACAAGCATCCGAATATGATTGTTACCGGTTTAATGAAACAGAAATGAGATGAATGTGAAATGAATAAAAAAAAAGACCAACATCATGTGAAAACATTCCTTATTATCAACCCAGTGTAAGATGATGATGTAATCTATTGCTTACATACACAGATTGACATTCATATTTAAGACGAATGCTCACCCAGACATTCTGTTTGGGATTTTAGACTATTTGAAAACATAAGTGTGTGGTATACCATTAACGTGAGAAGCAGAATTTCGACAACCACTGTTTTATTCTGCAACAGCCCGTAGTGTGTAGTAGATATTCGGTAAGCTGCATAATGTAGCATGTGTTCATCCTGTTGATGGAACAGTATTTGAACCAGTTGTTCAAAGTAGTGAAGATCACATTGATGTGATCAACGTGCAAATGAAAAGTAGTGAAGTACATGAATGTGATCAACGTACGTGCAAATGAAAAGAACAACGTTAAGATGAAAAGAGGCGTATTGTATGTTAACCAAACTGTAAGTTATTGTTTATCTTAGATTCGTAATGTGACATTCATATATATGCCCAGGCCAAGGAATTTCATCTACTGAGGTTTCATGTTTGATCCTTTATTTTGAACGAGCTACATAATAGGGTGAACAATTCTGGCCTAGGAAGGCAATGGAACCTGCTTGCGGTATTCTGCAAGAGCCCAGAGTGGGTATATATTTCTATAAGCTGCATAATGTAGCATGCAGTTCTTCATGAAGACTCCAGTGATTTCCTGCCATATTAATTTAGTGTTTAATGGTTACAAAACGCTGCAAGTACTACGTAAAACAAAACATAAAATGTTATCTTGTACATAATGCAACTTCTGAGGAGCTAAGAAAGATACCTGCTGGGGAAAATCACCATTTTCCAGTTGAGAATTAATTATAAACTTTGCTGCACGATGAAGAGGTGTTGGGTCTCTTTCTGCCTGTCCCGCATGAATGAGACCCATCATAGCCCAAGCAGTATGTACTAAATTGGATCGATTTCCTTCGAGAGGAATGTATGTCTGTATCACCCAAGTGAGAGATATTGAGTTTTCTAAATTCAAGACAGATTAAGAAACTCGGAACTTCAGTTATTTAGTAACCTTTTGCGGACATGAAAGATAGCTCTCTCCCCAACCACCATTCTCTCTCTGCGTTGTGAGGAGAAAACTAACCGCTTTGCGCATGGCTGCACAAGTGCTAAAAGTCTTGCCAGCTGCTGCCAATCCTCCTACTGCAAACCAGGTACCATATGTGAAGCAAACTCCCCAGTTTCCATACCTGTTCAAATGCTTACTTATCAATTTCTTTTTTTCTGTATATGTGAAACTAACACGTTTTCAAATCATAGATTGATTTGCTAGAATAGATACATATTACATACCATGAACCATCCAGCATTTGTATATTTTCAAGGTAGTGTATAGCATTGGTGATGAAATGTTCAATCTCTTTCTTCCTGTGTCCAGGGTGTAGCTTCTTAAACAGTACTAAAGCCTGGATTGCAGATGAAGTGCACTCAACATATTCATGCTCAATTACTATGTCTGCGAAGAACTCTGTCGGATTTAACAGCTGAGGAAATAAAACAAGTAAGAATATGCTAACTCACTTGACTGCTTTTCCACATGATCAACATGTACGCATGATATTAATTTGTTAAAGTTCTTACTTCTAACCACTCTGCTGCCCCTGCTGGTTCCCAGGCTGATAAACCACCATTCTTGCTCTGCAGTGATAAGTAAAGTCGAGCATTTTTTATGATTACAGAGACATAAAAACCAATGAACCAGAATGGAGTAGTTTTTTTTTTCCTTCTAGAATGTAGTAGTTAAAACTGCTGAAAGTTGATTAAAATGTTGAACGTAAAGCAGCTCTTGTAGGGTGAAAGAATCATTAGTAACTTTTTCCAGATTTGATCAGTTCAGACAAGTTTAGTTATATCACCTGTAGGGAAAGTAGAACATTGACAGAATCATATAAGCGCTCAGGTTCCATTTTTTCACCAACTATCTCCGATGGCATCATCGACAATAGAAGGCAACACTGTGGAGGTGACTATGGTGAGAAACATGGAGTAATAACAGGTGGATAAGAAAAACTGACGTGAAGCATTTGAGCAAAGTTACTAACCTTTAAACCTTCTGCAGTGCAATCAGAAACTTGCCATCCATGATCTTGATCGGAGAAAGTCCACGATCCTTTGGAAATGTGGCGGTGCATGCTTTTGAAGTCACCAGATGGGTTGTCTTTGACCTTCAAAATGGAGTGCAGAGTCATTAGCTAGACTAACTAAAAACATGACGAGTGACTTCATTAGAACTAGGTGAACCTGAGATTTCTTTATGAAGTCATGTCCTCTAGCGAGCGTTGGTCCAATTTCGTCCGTTAGATTAGTAGCAAGCAAAGCTTGAATGGCAAAACCAGTATCCCACTCCTGACTGCCAAAACTCTGCACCACAACATATCATATATTTTCAAAGTAGAAAAAGACGAAAAGAAAAATCTCATAGCTCGTTTTACTGCTAATGTATCAATAAAATGTATTGTTCTGTACTAACTTGCATCTTCATTCCATCTTCAGCAACCCATAAATAATCCGGGACCCTTGCCAGATGCTTCTTGAAATAGTCCCCATTTGGATCTTCAATCCAACAGGCAAGCATACATAACACCTATTCATTTAGTTGTACAAAAATCATCAGAATAAAAAATGAGTTAGGACCAGGATAGATCATGAGTTCGATCCTATCTACTATACCGAGGAAGATGTTCTCCGTTGACATTACCTTTTCCACACACCCAATGGTAATGTATCGACTGTTCTCATCTTCGTAATGAATATGCTTCATCGTCACTTGAAGAGCCTTTTCTCTGATCAATTTGTTGAAGGGCCAACGAGTAAGAATAGGCTCTGTGGAAATGTAGAGGCTATCCCAAAGGAGATCCTGTATCCAAGGATGAGGATAGTAGATGTCCTCCTACAATTAAATTAGTGTAATCAAATGATTCAGGACCGACACATAAACTAATTTATGGCTTGAAATTTGAAGTAAATCAAATTGAAAAACTCACTTTGGCACATAGATGGCGTACTTTCTTCCAATTGATTTCATTGTAAGGTTGAATAAAAAGTTCTTCCCTCAATTGAAGAATGAGAGGTGTAATTGGGCCAACAAACCTTTTTCCATATAGGTATGACATTGGCATGTAAACCATCCTACAATAGCACCACATTTTTGCTGCATTTGTATGATAAAGTGATTAAAATCAAAGTATAAAACTAAAAGCACCAATACATATATATAAATGAGTAGTTCTAGCATTTCAAAATGGAAAACGGAAAGAAATTAATGACTTAAAGAGAGCAGGCAACTGTGCAAATTACCTGGATGCATAGGAAGAAACGAAGGAAGAATCCAAAACTCTGGGGGCATAGGGTTGCTTCCAGACCAATCAAACAGACCAAGTATCTACAGAAAATTGTTTTCATAAAATTAAAATCATTTTTGTGGATCTCATTATAAGCACAGCATTTGAGCCTATTGCAACGTACTACACTCCTCCTCAGTACAGAAATATAACTTATAAATTTAAAGATACTGGCAGTCACAAAATAGTCCAATTTGGTCTAAATTACAGCTTTTGATGGGTACAGATTTGGCGGCCCTAGCATTACTGGTCCTTACCGAAAGCCAAGTCTTTCCCCAAGAGGGTATATGTGTGACACCACCATGATCAAGAATCCACTTTCTTGCTCTTGGACAAGCATTGTCTTGGCCACCATCATCAGGTCCTTCTCCGAGAATACGCATACAAATGTAGCTGAGAGCTGTGCTGAACATGGTGCTGTGACCTTCGACGTGTAGTCCCCAACCACCATCTTCATTCTGAAGTACCCCAAATACACATTAAAAATTAGAAGATCGAAGTGGAAAACTTTTGTTCTTATTTGTGCCAACAAATGCCAAAGACTATATGGACCTGATGATAGTATATGTAACGCAGAATTTCTTTGCGATGCTCTTCAGGGAATACACTGTTAAGATGGCCAGTAATGTACATACATATGACCTGAAAGTTTAGCGTAGAAATTCAACTTCAATTAGTAGTTATAAAATAATATATAGTAATAAAAATAGAGTAAAAACTGAAATAGTACTTTACATTTAGCACGAAACCTCCAATTTGTTACACACACACACGTCTATACGTGTGTGTGTAAAGAAATTAGCAAAAAATCTATCAATTAATATAAGTTTTATATAAATCGATCCTCAACCATTTAATATTTTTCAGATGTAGTGATTGTTTAACGTGGTACTGGTAAGAACCTTGGTTTTTCAGGATCCTTATAATTTGCAGGTCGCCATTTCCCACTTTGTTCTGGGTTTGAAAGGTGGTGAGGATGGGTTTGTATGCACATACACACGTATATGTCTCTCTCTATTCACAAAAGTTCACAATGATACCTCTAGTATTGATGACTTTAAATTATAGCGATAGAGAAGACATGTACTGACCAAGGGAGGAAGGAAAAACAAAGGGCCGGCATTTTCCGCAGGCCAATGGCCATCGCTTGCCTGCAACGCTGAGAAGAAGTGGACAGACCTTCTCAGTGCATCTGTGGTTTTTTCATGTGTGATAACCTCGTCATCTTCAATTTTTACTGGAGGAATTGTCTGTTTGAACTTCTTCTCCCTTAGGAACTGCAGTTTACAATAGTTAACGGAATTAAGAATTGGATATACCAAGGACGAAATTAAACATCATTTCATTATATATATGTTTGATTCCGCTTCGAATTTTGAAAACTAGGCAAGTATATCAGTACCTCTTTTTAAGTACTTAAAAAAGGATCAAACAGGATGATTTCTCCACGTTTTACAAGTCC
The DNA here is from genome assembly GCF_958449725.1 of Rosa rugosa. Lineage (NCBI taxonomy): Eukaryota > Viridiplantae > Streptophyta > Magnoliopsida > Rosales > Rosaceae > Rosa > Rosa rugosa. Next base: position 56,410,121 of record NC_084820.1, on the reverse strand, counting down.
TTAGTTAAAAAAAAAAAAAAAAATCTTTTTTTTTTGTTCAAGAAAAAAAATTATTAATTGATATTGTTGGGTGGTTAGAGTGAGATTTGGGGGAGTCGTGGCTCATGAGGACGTTGTGAAAACTTGTGATATACACATGCACGTACGTGTACGACACTTCGGCATATCCAGATCTTTCCATTGAAATTTGGTGACTAAAACGTTCATGATCACTTGCCATTAAATCAGACATTGAAGGTGAATTTAATTAGTGACTAGCTAGAAAGAACATTTTGATGCAAAAAGATTCAATGTTAAATAATTTTGTGGTACATGAATGCATGTAATATAATTCAGTTCAGATCCTCTGCTGAAATTTTTCTTCAAAAATTTTGCATGTACTAAAAACCACGTGCATCATTTTTGTAAGCCCCTAAAACTACAATATTGTTAGGGGAAAGTATCATATTTTACAGATTGAATTTATTATTTATGATATCATTAACATTTCTGGATTTGTGATTCAAATTCATTAATTTGAAAATGAAAATGTCTTCCATAATTAATAAGATTTAATTTTAAAAGGAAAAAAAAAACTTTTAAAAATTTATTTAGAAATTAGAATACTACATTTAACATAGTAATTTAGACCCTTATATTTCAAATTCTAGTTCTGCCCGTAAAAGTAAGAATCAATTAAGTAGCTAGATATATACCTGCATACGCCAAAGAAGGTCACCACTGGGCTTGACCTGATAGCGGTTGTTGTAGAAATGAAGACGGGCCTCTTCAACCTCAGCTCGCTCTTCAGGAGTTCCTGAATCCGGATCAAACTCCCATGTCTGCCTTCCGACAAAGTTGTTTGTGCTGTAAATGTAAGCCGAGGAATCCCCACCTTCTGCAACCTTAAGCTTCCACATTTTCTGGAGTACGTAGCTAGTTAGTTTAATCGCCTTCCTTCATATATAGTTAGCCAAGCTAGCTAGATACGATCGTTCTTGCGTGGGGCAGCCGCAACGCCACGTGGTGCGGATGACCAATCACTGTCCAGCAAGGGAGGGTGTTTTTGATATTTTACTTTTAAAAACAGGAACAATTTCAGAAAAGAGAAAAAAATTTCTAGTTTTTTATTGGAGGGCCACACCGCTACGTGGTGCGGCAGCCCCTATGCAAGAATTTCTCTCGTTGATAAAACCCCCTAAAGTGTGAACAATGTAAATCATTTCTTATGGTCTTCCTTGTAGGGTTAGCTAGCTAGGACCTCACAAGTCACACATACATGATTTGCTTTGAAACTATCTTCCTTGTAGGGTCAGCTAGCTAGCGAGGACCTCTGAGATAGGCCACAGCTTTCTTCCTAGTTAGGACAACTAAGAGCTCCATTCCTCATAGGACGCATTTATTAAGTGGACAATACGTACGTACCTGAGTCCCTCACAAGTCGCAGTGTCGCACATACATAATTTGCTTTGAAACTATCGAAGAGTTTTCTTATTCTGTGAAGAAATAAGTATGCTAGCTAGTAGCTAGGTTTCAGGGGAGAGACTTGCGTGCACGTTGTACATATATGTATTAATTGTATTGTATTGCTGGAAGTATTAGGTAAATTTGTTCGGAAATTTTACCATATATTAATTTATGATATATACGAAATTTTGCTAAAAAGTGCCGCATCTTGACACAAGGTCTCTAATTAATATTTTTGAGATGAGTATTTTTACTTGCATCTAAAGCCCGAGTTCAAATTCGAATCCCTCTTTCATTCTCCTCTGCTAAAATAAGATGTAAATATAAATGAATGAGTTTCCACACAAATACGAATACACCCAACACGAGGATATCGTGAGCAGAGATGGATGATTGCATGACTTTCTTTTTGGTTGCATGCATGATTTCCACATTTACAACACAATATATGGGCATGCATGCAAGGTCCACTCAAAATGGGAAGTCAAGGCTATCGAGCTGCCTGCGATTCACTCAATTAAGAAGCTAAGAGTAGAGGTCTCAAATCACATATATTTAATTTGAGAGTGTGATTTAGTGTTAAAATGCAACTTACGCCGCAAGAATTTAAATTTCGATTTCGGTGAAAATTTCGGTTAAAAATAAAGAAATAACGTTAATTGCATTTATAAAATGATATTTTTAAATTAAAGTTCTACATAGACTAAACTATCTACTGACTATAATATTTTATCTATTAATATTGGGTATGGCGTTTCGACTCTCCCCAAACCCTAAATACCAGAGCTCGGTATTCCAGCTATGGCGGCCGGTAATGGTCTCCCTCCTAAGCCACATGCAAAGGGTCCCAAGGCGCCACTCCTGTACGGCGACCACTCGATCGGGCAAAGTGTCTTGCCCCAAAACTTTCACAACCCGGTCTGTTCCTCACTGGAGTCAACTGATGGATGATAAGGAAATTGATCGGTGGTCAGATCTATGGAAACCCAATGCTAGATGGGTGAGAGGATTGGCTCAATTTCGTCCACCAAGGGCTCGCGTCAAGGCTGCTATCAACTGGATCTGGGAGTCAAAACCATGGGGTAGGGGGCTCCTAAACGACTTGGTTATAATGGAGGTGCTGAAGGATCCATCATGGCAGAGGCGGATCAGATTCTGTCCTGAGGACTATGCGACGGGCGTGGCAATGGCCTTGAGTCAGGATATCGACAACGTGAGTGCTAAACAAGTACTCAGGTCTATGGTCTCCAAGGCAGGAGCGGTCGCAGCGGGCGGCCAGCAAGCAGCGGCTGTGGGCTTGGTGGTTGACGGTGCCGAGCGGCCCTCTCATGCAAGGGTGTCCACATCAATTCGAGGGCCCAACTCGGTTTGGTACCCTAGCTGGTCTTGGAAAGATCTGGTCTCGAGCTCTAGTGGGCTGACTAAGGGTGAAGATATTGGCAGTTTGGCTAATGTGGGGCCCACACACTTCGGGTTCCGCATTTGGGATCCTGGAGAATTATTCCAAATAATTATGCTTATGTGGTTTTTAGCCTGCAGATTATGATGTTTCCTTTACATCTTGATAATGAAAGCTTCTGGAGCACCGCAATTGAGCGCATTGGCAAATGAAGTTTTTCACACAAAATTATCTCTTTGTAGGGTGATGTTGTAGTTTGTTAGGCTCATTGTTTTAAGTGAGCTTCAATGTCTAAAGTGAATGGTGCATGATTCTCGTCTTCTGAGAAATTTGTAAGTGCCGTTTTGACCTGAGATTATCAATGAAATCTTCATTTACTCAAAAAAAAAAAAAAATCTATTAATATTGGGTAGTGCTATTCACACACCCCCTCTATTTTTCTATTACTTTAATTCAGTTCTTTTTCACAAATTACCCTAACTAACCTACCTTGTAATTATGTTTCTTTTTTTTATTTGGCAAGTCAATCATGAATCAAACATCATTATACAATAAATAAATTTTCTTTTACATATAAATGAAGGAAAAATAATACGGTCATTAAGTGGAATGACCTATATTATTAGATAAGGAATATGCTTACAAAGTAACAGGGGAAATATCCGTCCAGGATCTGGGTCGAATACGACCAAGCAGAGTAGGACTCAAGGCGGGTGAGGATCTGGAATTGCTGGGGTGGACAAATTCTAATTGGGCGACGGCGAACGATCTACCAGTGGTCCAATCACGGCAGGGAAAGAGTGGGCGGCAGTGAAGGAATTTGCGACTGCTATACGAAGTTTCGTCCTCCACGAAGGGATGGCCGGAGCTTTTCGAAGATTCCAACTTGCAAGGGAGTCCCTCCGCCTGCAGAGGCAGAGATGTGATGAACGACGTCCTAAGCGTGCGGCAGTGGCGGCGGTAATGGGTGAAGGAGAAGGAGGACTCAATTGTGGTTGGGTGCCCATATCACTTGTATGGCTCAAGTTGATTGGGCTTTGGGTGCCCAAAACAAATAAGAATACTTTTTGGATTTGGGCCATTATGTGGACAGAACTGTTGGGATCTAATTCTATGGGGTTTCGTATTTGGGATCCAGGAGGATGGACCCGGCCAAATCTCCTAGCCTTAGTTTGGATGGCAAGGAGAGAATTAAGTTTTTTATTGATCTATGCCTATGTACTGTGTCCTAGTTTTGTCATAGTTATAGGCTTGCTGATAATAAGTGAGCACTGGTTGTCTAATGGGTGGTGCTAGCATACCACGTCCTAAACTTGCCCTAGAGTTGGCAAGGGAAGGTATGTATCCGTGTCATTCTGGCTTGAGATGAATGAATGATTACTTGGTTAAAAAAAAAAAAAAAGTAATTACGTTCATCCAACTGAATTTGAATTGCAAAGTTTAATGAATTTTATTTCTCAATTAAAGTTAGCCGCACATCACGTGCATGTGGTTGCTTACTAGCCATTCTTAATTAAATATTGATTAATGTTTAATTAAGGTGCTTGCTTGATCAATTATCTTAATTAAGCTGCATTTCCTTCACTTTTCACTACCACACACAATGTTATAGTTTTTGGTTCGGCTCTTTCACTAACATTGACTATGGTTGACCGGCATCAATTATTTTGTCTTTTTGTCAGAAACTCTAATTTGTCCTATTTTTGCACTATTTTATCTCGTTTTCGCAATTTCACTTATTTTCTATAAAATAAATAAAATTAAATAAATTACATAATAATTGGTTTAGAGATTAACATAATTCTAGTGTTTAGAATGCAATTACACGTATAGAAATATGTGTAATTAGACTACCACAATAATTATGTATCATATTGTATATATCACTTTAAAGTGATGGGCGTGATGTAGGGAAAACTCAATCGAAAAAAAAAAAAAAAAAGTAGGGAAAACATGGATATATAAATTAAAATGCAGGGATTATAAAGAGATTTTTTTGAATTGAAGGAGGTCAGCCAATTTTATAATTCAGCAAGCAGTACCAGAAACGACACACCCCTGAGGGGCCGACAGAAAAAACCGTCTTTTAGGACATACAAAGAACCTATTCTAACAAAACAAAACCTCGCATTCCCGAGTACACCCACCTTTTAAGGAAACTTACGCACCTTTATTTTAACAAAACCTAAAAGCTCAGAAGCAAGTTAAATAAATGTAACAACCGAGCAAACTAGATTTTGCGACCCAAATGAAATTAAGCAAAATTTGGGTTAGAGGATGACAAATCATCCTCCACTCCCCTAACAGAAGAGGCCCAGAGCCCAAGCGTCAGAGTCCAGGCCACCCAATAGTCCAGTCCACAGCCCAGAACGGAGCCCAAATGGCCCAAATAAATATTGCTAAGGGCACCCCGCCCCTTTTCAGGTCACCACCGCCACCTATCCGCAAGCCACCGTCACCGCATACTCCGACGACTCGAGTAACTTCACCAGCAAAAGCATCGGCCTCCCACTCCCGTTTATCCCCCGTAGAAATCACCACAGCCTCTGCGAAACTACTGGAAAACAGAAGGAAAACTCCTTGTCCCAAGCCTTAGCTGTCATGGACGCCCATCCCAAAGTCACGCCGCCACCAAAAACAGACACCTCTTCGGTTCCACAAAACCAGATCCGTGCATCCCAGATCACCTAAACCACCACTATCGGCGGCCAAAGCACCCTCGCCGCTACCGATGGCGATCATATCACTCTCACCGCCGCCAAGATCGACCAACTCTGCAAGGGGAACAGCAAAGCTAAAGCCGGAAAGCATGGAGCGCCGGAGGAGCCCGCTGTCACCACCAAGATTTTGGATCATAGAGAAGGGTGAGCCCTTCCTTTTTTATCGAAGATGCATCGCCGCCACCGACGGAAGAAGGCCAGCGAAAAAAATCTCGAGATAGAGGCATAGGGTTTTCAGGAAGAGGAATACTAGGATGATGGGATTATAAAGAGATATTATATGGGATCCATTGATTCAGCACAATAATTAAGCGATGCATCAAGTTGTTTATTTTTTATTTTATTTTATTATCTTTTTTTATAAAGATTTTTTTTTCCTTCAGAATTTTATAAAAATATCACTTTTAAATTGACAGCACCGGCCCGGATTTCACCCTGATATCCGAACTAGCCCTGCAGGGCCCACTTCAGGAATAACTCTACCGAAAAAATTCGACAGAGTCACTCCTAAAATGGACTACCAAAAACCTGTGGAGACATTTCAACACTTCTCAAAATTCACAAATACACAAACGATTGATAATCAGAGCAATTTAACCGTTCCACAAAATAGACAAAATAAAAGGAGAGGATAGATAAATCCTACAATGCGGAAGCAATGACAATTATGCCTCAATTCCATGTACGCTCGACCTCAACTAGCCTAATTTGCAAACTGGGCATTTGAAAACAAAGGGCCTAGAGGAAAGCATGTAAAAACATTAGCGTGAGTGGACAAAAATAAATACTTGTAATAATTGAAATAAAAGATAAATTTATACTTTCCTACGTAGTTAAACTTATAAAATCTTGATGCATGCAACGTTTATAAAACATTTTTCTTAAAATCAGAAATCTCGTAAAAACAGTCTGTTGGAGACATCATTGAGGAGAAAGATATGTGCAAATTTGTGTATGATATCCTAAATGACCTATGGTGCCGTGAGCCCAAATTCTTTCGAAACCTAAACTCACAACATCATGTTTTAATTTCTAGGTAAGAAATTCAAGCAACTTTGTTTTTTCTGTATATATAAGCTAAGCCACCACCTATTTAGCTACACATGCTCACGAAATCAAGAGTTTATCAAGTTCATGTTTCCGATTCATTAATTTCCTAAAGCATACTTCTAGGTGATAAATCTATAAACACACTTAGGATACATGAAAGTATAGTAACCAAAAGATTCAAAACATGCATAAACATAAAAGAACATAGGAATTTACATCGTTTTGTGCACAAGTTTGGCTAGCCCTAGCCCCAAATTCAACTGCTCACAACTCATATTTACACAACTACAAGCCATAAACATCATAAATAACAAATAAAAGAGACCAAAGAGTGGAGAACAAGTGATATGCCCAAGGGTTTGACTATTTTTGGAGTCAAACCAAAAGCACAAGATGTCTCCATTGCCTCCTAGATGCTATATGAGAAGAGAAATGCTTCAAAGTTCAGGGATTACAGTTTCTAGAACCCAAATCACTATACAAATCCACAAAATCTCAAGAATAAAGTAAGAACAAGGCTTAAATGCGTGAGAAATAAGAGAAGTGATTGATCAAAGTGTGTAGAAACTTCAATTTTGGTGAAACTCAAGTGGCTACACACCTTTCTCTTACACAAAACTCAAAGAACTATGTACAAGGTATGAAAAACTAACCTAAAACTAGAGAAAAGAGAGTTTTTGATGTTCCAAAATGGGAGAGCCAAGGGGATGCACGGTTTTGCAACAGAGAGTGGGCTATTTAAAGGTCAAGGCAATTCAAATCAAGGATGAAGATCAAAATGAATCAATGGTGAGATGTAATTGACAAATGTGTAATCACAAAATGTGGATCTAGTCTTTGACTCCACATAGAAATGACTTAGAAAGCCCATAGATATTTTGGTGGAAGAAATAAAATAAGGGTAGAAGGGTTATTGCACAAGGGAACAAATGAACAATGCAATAAATGGGAGACAAATTTGTAAGATTTAAGAGGGAGACCACTTGTCATTTTTCAAATTTTGAATTTAAAAATAACCTACACCTAAAGTCTCTAACCCTAATCAACAGTTTTTCCTTATCCTTCACACATGTTTTTGGACGGCCAACTTGGGTGGAAATGGTCGGAATCCGCGTTGACTTTCGTTGACCCATTTTTTGTGTGTTTGTGCACTTTCTTCTCCTTTATTCCTTCAATTGAATCTCTACCAAGACTTCGGAATTGTCCTTTGACTTTCTCATACTAAATATTTCTCCATGAGAGTAGATCATCTTGGTAAAATTTCAGGACTTAGCTCACCTTGGATTAGTTGGAAATGCTGCCGGAATCCGTACAGGTCCGGTTTTACAGTTTTTTGTCTTCTAGTGCAGAAATTTGTACCGATCTTTTGAAGGCTTTCCACTCCAAAATAGCTCTTGGACTCTTCATACGAAATGATCATTTGGATGTCTAGAATGTCTTTGAGAAATTTCAGCTCATTTGGAGTTCATTATTTAGTCTGCCACTCCTCCTTCCTTACCTAGCTCGATTTCTCCTAGCCGGAGTAGGAAAATGTGCTAAAGTTGAGTTTTTAGGGCATTTACAAGCATCTCCATAATTTCTTAGCATGATAAGGAAAACATAATAAATATATATAAATAAAAACAAAGGTTAAGTAAAAGTGCAAGATTAGGAGAATAATTACTAGGTAATTATGGACCTAATACAGACCAGCCCCATTGGTTAAGTAAAAGCATATAACATGGGGAAGATATATGTCACCATACAATAAAAGAGCCTTCCAGGCTCGGGCCGGAGCCTCTCAGGCTCTATGCTCGACTGCGACCCACAAACACAAGGTAAGTGAGGAGAAGTACTAAACAAATCGCTCGACTACCACTCATGTGAGGAGAAGAACTAAATAATTCAACCTAAGTATGGTGAAGAAAAACATTCAAAAACCGTAAAATCCACAAAACTTCTCCAAAATCTCGCAAATAAAAGCACGAGTACGATTCTCAACCATACTCGGAAAAATCTCATGAGAAATCAAATAAAATTCAATGGCGTGTCCCACACGCAAAAATATTCTCGAATCAATCACAAATATGCGATATTAAATTATAAATCACATATCATAACAATATCCAAATCCGAAATCATCGCTAAAGTATTCCCAATGCCAAAACCGAATGTAGATAAATAATATTCCATCGAAAATCTCATTTTTGAAAATCTTTCAGAAATCTCAAAATCCATGAATACAAATATAATCAATTCCGGAAATCACCTCAAAAAATAATTCGTTGAAAAGCCAAATCGTACTTTTCGGAATTCTCAATATCAATCATTTTTAAACGTAAAGTGAATCCATTTCCAAAACCAAATCATAATTTCTCAAATAAATCAAACGACGATTTACGAAATATTATTGCATGCATTTATTTATTTAAAATAAAAGTCCACTCACAGTACAGCTTAGGCGGTTACACGTAAGGATTCCCTCATCCAGCAGTAGCTCGATACATCGTCCTGTACACAAAATTATTAAATAAACGAATGGAAGGCCCAAACTAAAATTACGACGAACAAACCAAAAACTCAAAATCGTCGACCCTTCAAAACCTAAAAGTTCCCAAAACTCTTCGGAAACAAACCAAACTTCACCACCAACATCGTTTCATCAATTCTAGCATTCTAGAGCAGAAATGAAGGAAATCTAACAGTCGGATTTCCATAAATAAATACCCGAAATTTCAAGCTCCGAAAAATCTCCAATTGATACCCAAACTTCTCCGAAATCATACCCAAAATTTTCACACGCTAAACTCAACCCAACAAGCAAAAGTATATGGCCGAAAATGGCCACACGCGCCACCAGAAGCCCACGCGCCGCCGACTCCGACCCCTAATTAGGTCACTAAACCTACATCAAAACGTTCCTTACAACATCCCCAATAACTTTCTCTGCTACAACATTGATCAATTTCAAGCCTACAAGTCAGAATTTTTCTCGAAAACCCGAAACCCTTAGATTTCATTTCGAACGTCGATTCTTCTTTCTCCAAGCGAATTGGAGCTGGTGACTGGGTGGGCTCGAACCAAGGAGGAGAGAGCTTCAAGATGTGGGTGGTGCACGGCCTGAGTGGCCGAAAAACCGAGATTGGCAGGAATTGCAAAACGGGTCGGCTGAGTTGGGTTGTTTCTTCGAAACTCCTCCTCCTCCGGTGCAAACCGGAGTTGGTGGTGGTCGGAGACTAGCTCGCCGTGGAGAGAAGCACCAAGGCCGACCGGTCAGGCAGTCTGGGGTGGCTAGATGGCGACAGAACTCGCCAGGTTTTAAAACTAAGTTGGATAGTAACTTCGACTTTTCTGACCGTAACTTCTTCATACGAACTCCAATTTTAATGTGTCGCATATATATTTACGAACTCGGTATAACGTCATCTATAACTTTCTAGAAGGAATTTTCCTAAAAAATTGAGCCGAACAAAATTAAAGTCAACTTTTAGAGCCCCTACAAGTATCAAAATGATGTTAAAAGTGAATCAAATTATTGTTTATCGTCCAAATGACCAGTAAACAGTAAGTTAAGGTACGGGACGTATCATAAATTGTAAAGTTTATGCCCAGTATTATTTGGTCTAATGTAATTAGTCTTCCCTTTGTATGTGTGAGGTCATGAATTTGACTCACACACTAGTTGTCTAGTTGTTGTACATTCTTAGTTGTTATGTAAAAAAAAAAAAAAATTATTGGTAAAAATTACATTACCTTTTAGTGAATTGTCAAATTTTGAAAAGTTTTCAACAGTTCATAATGTATTCACAATACACCATAAGGGATCCGTAATGCTTGCTATAAATAAGTCACAAACACTTGAGGAATTTAACACTTTCATCAATTGTTGTACTGATGTACGTTTCACACGTTAAAAGCGTCGAAAACATTTAAAAACAATAAGGTAGCAAAGTTGGTTACCAATTAAAAGAGCCATTTGCAAATATATAAGGGTACATTGGTAGAGATGAGTTTTTATTCTTTTTTGACCATTGATTTGTTTTTTTAGTAGAAACATCAATAAACAACTAATAGTATTAACACTAAGAATGTACAACAACTAATTAATTTGTGAGTCGAATATAGAATGTTCCATTTACAAAGTAAGCACTAATGTCACTAGCCTAAATGGTACTGGACTTTCTGTGCCATTTTGAAATGGCATCTAGTGTTAGTTTTTCTTAATATCCTCCTTGCTTTTGGCAAATAAAATGACACATTGATTTTTAACTCTCGATAAGTTCAACTACCGTACTCTTCTGTCCTCATGTTATTAAGTTGGATTGATTAAAACTTCGAAGTAATCAGTTTTTTACTTTATTTTATTTTTTATTCTGGACGACAATATAACTCCCCACCTCACCCCTAATGGCAGTGAGATTTGAACCCATGACCTCCACAGTATTAGTTAGGCTACCTAACTGACAGTAATCAGTTTGTTAATCAAGAGGAGTCTGCGCCCCATATAAAGACTTGTTGTTGCTCAAAATGAAACTTAATTAGCTAAATTTGATGTTCGTGATTATAGCCTGTTATTCTGGCTCGAGGAAGAACTCGTGTTGGCTCCAAGAGTATGAATATTGTAGAGTATTATTTTCTCTACTTGTTGGAGTAGTTTCGATACCATGTCCCCCTTTAAACTTCCACTAATAACATACTAGCATTTTTCATACATGCTCTGCATGTGTAATAGTTTTTTTTTAATTTTTAAATTTTATTTTAAGAAAATAAAAAAATAAATGAAATAAAACAGTTATTGCAGAGAGAAAATAGTGAGAGAAAAATGGGGGTTGTGGGATCATTTTTTAAATAAAAATCTATTTTGTAATTGTCATATTTACCCTTGTGATTTAATTTATTCTCAAAGTTTTTTAATCTTTTAGGGTTAAATATGTCAAAATTTTTGATTTTGGCTAACAAAATCTCTTCTCTTAATAATAGTATAGATAGGCGTGGCCGCATGAAGGCCGCTTCCGATCAAAAGTTTTTTTTTTTTTAATTTTTTTTTATGAGGACTTCCTAACAAAAGTTGGTGCCCCTTATTGATTGCGATGTCCCGCTTCAGACTTCCACTAATGACATATAGGTGTTGTTGGTATGCACATACCTCCTAGCTATAGGCACAAGACTCGTATCGCCAATACACAAGCAAGGTAAGCTCCCAGCCGAGGGTCTCGATACCCCTCGGGGAGATATCGGGAACCCCGAGCGACCCACACCGAAAGAAACGGAACCAAGCTCTCACAAATCTGCTACATTAAGGTCATCTCCAACAACCCAAAGAGGTAACTGTTTACTATCACTTTCCATTATCATTATCTTATACGATACTGACTTAGGCATCGGAGCGTTGAAGGCCGGCACACCCGGTCTTCCCTCTGACCTTCGTCTGTTTTGCAGATAAGTGAGACTGATAGCGATAGTAACAGACCGATACATCCCGTGTTCAGCTGGATTGAACCCCTCTCGAGACAGCTGAAACAGGCGTGGCTGCATGAGGGTCGCTTCCTATCAAAAATTTCTTACTTCCTATCAAAAGTCTTTTTTTTTTTATGAGGACTTTCTAACAAAAGTTGGTGCCAACACTAAATGAGCTTTGACACGTTTAGAGAACATGAAGGTGATTGATGTACAAATGAAAATATCAACACTAAATGAGCTTTGATACATCACTATGCCAAAAAAGCCTTCAGACGATAGATATGATCTGTCGTCTGATGAAGTCAAAATCTGTTGTCTAGGTGGCTGCCGTCTCTAAGCCACTCAGATGACAGAGATTCTCCGTCGTTGATAATACACTCAGACAACAGATTCAGTTTAAGGTACTGTCGTCTAAAGTACCCAATATTGAAGAATTAGGGACCATCTGTCATCTGAAACATATTACTACTACATATTAATGTTGTTGGAAATTAACTTCATCGACGGGTTTAACAAAATATCCGTCGATGTAGTTAATCTTACATGACGGAGTTTTACTTGTTTCTGTCGTTTTATTGAACCAATATTGAAGCTTAGTTGATGTTTCTGTTGTCTGATTCAAAACACAATGACAGTTATATGTTGACTGATTTTGTATACAACAACATTTATACTGTGAGTTATGTTGTTTGAGATTGTTTGGACTACAGATAATTATGTTTGTTGTGGTTAGATTTGATTTCCAGCTACAGTTTTAGCTCTTTTATGTTGTTTGAATCTCACTTGGAGTAGAGTTTGGGCTCTAATTTCTATTGTCTGAAATAGTATTTAGTCACACTTTTCTGTCGTTTGTTTGGACTTTCAACCATTGTTTTAGTTAAGTTTTGTTGTATGAGTGTTAATAAAAATATAGTAGCCATCTAATTCTGTTGTTTGAGAGTGATTACAAGTCCACTTTTATGTCGTTTGAAGTAAGTAGAAACAAGTGATCATTATTTGTTTATGCTGTTTCTATTTTGTTGATACAACATATCGTGAAACCTGCATATGTTGTTTTTCAACCATTTCATCATCATTCATTTAACAATCAACAAAGTCATAAAATTGGACTAAAATCAGCCATCAAAATGAAGCCAAATATTTCATTGCATCAATATCATTCAAAATACAATCCATCAGTTCCAAAATTCTAAACCTAACATTGACTGTGATTGAGAAAACCAAAAAACACCATCTTATCTCAATCATATACCAGCCTAACGCGCTAAGACAAAATCCTGCATGGTAGAGCTAGAGTAGTCATCTCACCATAACCACATTGCTCTTTCTTAACTAAAGAGTTCTATAACAAAAGTCTAAAAGTTCTGACCAATGTTTGAGCCTAGTCTTCATCGCTTTAAAGCACCATGACTTTCTCAATAGAGAGATATGCTTAGTAGAAACCCACAACAAGCTGCTCTAGAATGGTACCTAGCTGTTGCTTATCAGGGACTTGGACCAGAGGTATCCATTGCACCACAACATGTCTTTCTTGGATTTCAAGTACCATTTGTGTTATAATTAATTCCTTGCAGCTTTGTTCCAACACCTAAGATTATCTTCAACCAATACAATTGTCAGTACTCTTTTAGAACAATATTATTAGATTGAACATAAGCATGAATTTTTCTAGTAAATTTCTTACAATTAGAGGAAGTATGAACAAGAAAAACATAGCCTCCCATCCTGAAATGAAAGAAAACTCGAGTAAATAACACAACATCAAATATAATGATAAAAGAAAAGGCCGACTCAGTTATAGGAAAAAGGAAACAAAACAAGAGTTAATCACCATGAACATTGAGAAGCAAATACAGTGTCATCGTAGTCCATAATAGTGGACTGCCAGTATCATCATAATAGTTAGCAAAAAGCATACAGTCCTCTTCATGAAATATAACATAACTACTTTATGGATAGAAAGAAACTTGCTAAAAGACTTACGAAAACATGAAGAAAGAAAAGGTTGGCAATAATACTTGATTCCCACAACCACCTTAAAGTCATCTTCTAATGATCTTTTGATATTATTTTGAAAATTAAAATTCATTCCAGGTGCTAAATGAACCTATAATAACAAACCAAACAGTCAGCTCGATAAAAATTTGAGACGGGTTAAAGTCCAAATTTAAATAAGGCCAAAAGATCTGTCAACTAATTCTGTCAATTATGATCCACTATGGGATCAACTTAGAGGTATGTATTTTCATGAGTTTGACGACTTCAATTTGATCTCCTCTTATTATCTTATCTGATAGTTTGATATAGAATTGTCAATTTATAATGAGATTGAAACTACATGTTTCTTGATCCAATTACATGTGGACTTAAAATTCCTCCAGTGATTGTTATACAATCAAATAGATCGAAACCTCTTGTTTCTTGATCTCCAATTATGTCTGGATTTTTGTCCTTTCTCTTTATGAGTACATGTGAACCTCTGTTCACTCCACTTTTAGAACAAGTTTCTAATTGTGAAGACTCGAGCCCAATGCTTTGAGAACAATATAAAATTTAATGAGGCTATGATCCCCCATTGTATTATTATTGGAGTATATACTTATACCCATATGGGCCACTGTCCCAGACTCGAAATTTGAGTATATAATTTTGACATTTGTTTTCAGTGTCAAACAATAAAATGAACCACGTGTTCATCAATAAATTCAATTTGAACTATGAATGTTCATGATAAACATAATGACAAACATATTTGTCTTGCATATAATGCAATTATGGATATGATCCATTGTAATTGTTGATAATTTTTCACAATTGATGCTTTAGAAAGCTAAGGTAACAATCATTTCAAGAGCTGTAGATCTTGATTAATTGATGGCTCCAACTGAGCTCATATAATGTTACTTATATGGAATACCATTGCATATATTGGTGATGAAATTTCCACCTAACTTATGTTGTATTAATCAACCATAAGTATACTGTCATGAACTAAAATTTTTCATTGAGCCAAATAAAAATTATTTTGGCGTGACCAATGTGCCTTTATTTTATCTACTATGTCATTTAGACACATATACATACTTTACAATGTTGTATAATGCAACAATAATTGCAAGCCTTCCTAACAAGGAAGTTATAATTTATCGCATATTTGCGAATTGTCACTTTAATAAGATAATTCTCCCTCCATTAGGGGGAGAAATATCGTTTATGAAAAACGATATGAATTGGTGTGTGATATCTACCCACCATGTCTCATTTTAATTTTGAGAAAAATCTCAATTCATTATCTTTTTTACCTAAAATTTGGTTTGGGCTCGCCACCCCCCAATGGATATCATAGATCCAATATTTTTTATCACACATTTTGCGAATGGTCAAACTAGATAGTCTTCCCACCGTTAGAGTGAGGAAACACTATTGTAACGGCATGAATTTATGTGGAATATATCCACCAAGTCCAATGTCTCAAGCTCCCTATAAGGGAATATTATACAAGCCCTATAATGCTCTTCATGGGGTTATACAAAGATCCACATTCTCTAATTAATTTGTCCTAGAGAGACAATACATTCCTAAAAGAGGAATGAGTACTTGATACCAACAAAGCTTATTATAGCTAATGCATGCATATATGAATGTGTGAGATCGAAATTTGATGATATCTCATCTATAGTACCGCTACTAAAAATCATCAAGGGTTGTATACTATACCACGTTTCGCTGTGTCGACAAATTATAATATTGGCCAAATTGGAAAGAGGCAATTCCAATGAATTTGATTATTGGAAACGTGATGAAATATTTGGACTTTATAACCTCTAAAATACAAGAGGGTGTTCATTCCAGTGAATTGGAATCACTATGACACAAATCTCTCTTTATAGAGGAATACGATTATCATTCTTATCTAAGGGACACATTTTCTATAAGTACAGTGTTACATATAGCTGTTATATTGACGAGAGGCTTATAGTAGGTTGTCATGGTTATTATGAAGATCTTAAAGGTAAATTGCTAAAAGCAAATTCCCAAATCCTATGTGTCATTATAAGCATATTGTTTAAACAAATCCTTAATGGATTCATATTGCCAAAGGCAAGTCCATGAATGAATGAAAGATCATAAAACTCGCTCATGGAATCAAAAAGTCTAAAGTTCATATATACTCATTACGGTCAAAGTGACTTATTGCCTCAATGAGTACTATGACAAGACTAAGAATTCGAATTCGAATCGTGCTCACAATGTTGCAACATATTCTAACTTCCACGAAGTTATGAAGTTATCTAGAGCTCATATTGAGCCTATATAAAATTATCAATTACACAAATTGATATTTATGGCTAAGTATGCCATACTTAAATTTCAATGCTCGGAATATTGTATAAAGGTAAATGTGTCAATTGTTGTTCATTTATATTGTTATTCTTTGCTAATATCTTTATCTATAATTTTAGCATATGAAATTGGTTATACTTGATGTAAGATTTATTATCATGGTTTTATTGGTATTACCCTAACCTTCGCAGGAATTGAAATTCATGATGAGTCCCCTTTATACAAAGCACACATGGTCTACTCACCTACGTGATCGACACACCATATCCAATATACATGGTGCATGTATTTTATTACATACATGATTGAAGCTTGCAACAATCAGGGGGAGATTCTCATCAGGGGGAGCATTCAAAATTATGCTACCAAAGACATATGCGCGTTGTACTCTTTTTCTCCTTCGACCATGGTTGTTTTTATCCCACTGAGTTTTTTTATTACCTAGCAAGGTTTTTGACGAGACAACATTAAGCGCGTCCAACACCATATCATTTAGTGGTGGACATCCAAGGGGGAGTGTTGTAAATATTATATATATGTGGCTGTCCACTGTAAATACTCATTAGTTACGTCCTTATGATGTAAACTCTACCCCTATATAAATGGGTCTAATGAGAATGAAACACACACTTCTACCTCCTCCTATATTCTGTTTCTCTCTTCTATCTCTTTCTTATTCTCTAGTTTATAACAGAACAGAGGTTTTAAACCAAAACTTTCCAAGTAAAAAAGAAACAAAACGGATATAAAAAAGTGAAAGAGCAATAAAGTTCCATAACAACAATAAAAAAATGTACAACCCTATCTTTATTAGATAAAGAGATTGACATTTTTCGTCTATATATGCCCAGACTAATATATTGCATCTACTGAGGTTTCATGTTTGATCCTTTATTTTGAACGAGCTACATAATAGGGTGAACAATTCTGGCCTGGGAAGGCAATGGAACCCGCTTGCGGTATTCTGCAAGAGCCCAGAGTGGGTATATATTTCTATAAGCTGCATAATGTAGCATGCAGTTCTTCATGAAGACTCCAGTGATTTCCTGCCATATATTAATTCAGTGTGTAATGGTTAATTAGAAAACACAGCCAGAGTACTACATCAAACATAAAACATAGGATAATATACTATTTGCACATGGATGCAAGTTTTGTTATGTAAAGATAGATACCTGCTGGGGAAAATCACCATTTTCCAGTTGAGAATTGATTATAAACTTTGCTGCACGATGAAGAGGTGTTAAGTCTCTTTCTGCCTGTCCCGCATGAATGAGACCCATCATAGCCCAAGCAGTATGTACTAAATTGGATCGGTTTCCTTCTAGAGGAATGTATTTCTGTATCAACCAAGTGAGAGAGATATTGAGTTTCCTTAATTTAAGACGGATAAAGAACTCGAAGCTTGAATTAATTAATTAGTTACCTTTTGTGGACATGAAAGATAGCTCTCTCCCCAACCTCCGTTCTCTCTCTTCGCCGTAAGTAGAAAACTAACCCCATTGCGCATGGCCTCACTAGTTCTGAAAGTCTTGCCAGCAGCTGCCAATCCTCCTAGCGCAAACCAGGTACCATATATGAAGCAAACTCCCCAATTTCCATACCTGTCCAAATGTTTATAAGAGTTTAGTTATTAGTCAAGTTCATCCTTTTTTTTTTTTCTTTTTTTTTTCTGTACTAGCTAGGTGAAACTAACATATTTTCATAATCATAGATTGATTCCCTAGAATAGAAACATACCATGAACCATCTGGCATTTGTATATTTTCAAGGTAGTGTACAGCATTGGTGATGGAATGTTCGATCTCTTTCTTCCTGTGGCCAGGGTGTAGCTTTTTATACAGAACTAAAGCCTGGATTGCAGATGAAGTGCACTCAACGTATTCATGCTCAATCACAATGTCCGCGAAGAATTCTGTCGGATTTAACAGCTGAGGAAATAAAAAGAGTAAGAATATGCCAACTCATTGGACAGATGATTCACATGATCAACATGTACGCATGATATCGGTTTGATAAAATTCTTACTTCTAACCACTCTGCTGCCCCTGCTGGTTCCCAGGCTGATAAACCACCATTCTTGCTCTGCAATGGTACGTTAAGTCAAGCATTTTTTATGAGTACAGACATAAAATACAAATGAGCTAGAATGGAGTAGTTAAAACAGCTAAAAGGTTACTAAAATCTTGAAAGTAAAGCAGCTAGCTCTTGTATAAGGTGAACGAATCATTAATAACTTTCTCTTGATTTGATTACTTCAGGCAAGTTATATCACCTGTAGGGAAAGTAGAACATTGACAGAATTGTACAAGCGCTCAGGTTCCATTTTTTCTCCAACTATCTCCGGTGGCATCATCGACAACAGAAGGCAACACTGTGGAGGTGATTATGGTGAGAAACGTGGAGTAATAAATAACAAGCTATGTTGGATTAGAAAAAACTGACGTGAAGCATTGGAGCAAAGTTTTTTTTTTTGACTTTGTCAAGGGGAACTCAAAGGCTTCCTAGGCCCAAGATAAACCCCTTCGGCGCATGTGAAATGCTCCAACTGTGCATTGGAGCAAAGTTTGTTACCTTTAAACCTTCTGCAGTGCAATCAGAAACTTGCCATCCATGATCTTGATCAGAGAAAGTCCATGATCCTTTAGAAATGTGGCGGTGCATGCTTTTGAAGTCACCAGATGGGTTGTCCTTGACCTTAATTCAAAATTTGGTGCAAAGTCGATCATTAGCTAGTCTGAACAACTAATTGGACCAACAAACGACGAACAAAACACATGACAGTGACTTGATTGGAGCTCGAAATAAACCTGAGATTTTTTTATGAAGTCATGTCCTCTAGCGAGTGTTGGCCCAATTTCATCTGTGAGATTACTAGCAAGCAAAGCTTGAATGGAAAAACCAGTATCCCACTGCTGACTGCCAAAACTCTGCACCGCAATATATAGTAAATACTCAAAACCGAAAAAGATGAATAAAAAAATCATATATATTGTATCTCGTTGTGTACTAACTTGCATCTTCATCCCATCTTCAGCAACCCATAAATAATCCGGGATCCTTGCAAGATGCTTCTTGAAATAGTCCCCATTTGGATCTTCAGCCCAACAAGCAAGCATACATAAAACCTATTTATCGAGTTGTTCGAATACCAGTAGAATGGGAAATGAGTTAGGATTAGGTTAAATCATAATATCCAATATAACAAGGAAAAGAAGTTCACCATACACATTACCTTTTCCACACATCCTATGGTAATGTATCGGCTGTTCTCATCTTCGTAATGAATATGCTTCATCGTCACTTGAAGAGCCTTTTCTCTGATCAACTTGTTGAAGGGCCATCGAGTAAGAAGAGGCTCTGTGGAAATGTAGAGGCTATCCCAAAGGAGATCCTGTATCAAAGGATGAGGGTAGTAGATATCCTCCTGCAATTAAAATAACTGTAATCAGGTCCTGCAAATATTTATAAACTAATTTGTGGCTTGAAATTTGAAGTAAATCAAGTTGAACAACTCACTTTGGCACATAGATGGCGTACTTTCTTCCAATTGATTTCATTGTAAGGTTGAATAAAAAGTTCTTCCCTCAATTGAAGAACGAGAGGTGTAATTGGGCCAACAAACCTTTTTCCATATAAGTATGACATTGGCATGTAAACCATCCTACAATAGCACCACATTTTTGCTGCATTTTTATGATGAGGTGATTAAAATGAAAGTATAGAATTAAAGATACCAATACATATAAATGAGTGCAGAAATGACTTAAAGGAGAGCAGGCAAGTGTGCTAATTAATTACCTGGATGCATAGGAAGAAATGAAGGAAGAATCCAAAACTCTGGGGGCATAGGGTTGCTTCCAGACCAATCAAACAAACCAAGTATCTACAAGAAATTATTTTCGTACAATTATAAGCACAGCATTTGAGGCTTTAAGCCTATTGCAACTAGTCTCCTCCTCGGGACAAAAAAATAACTTATATGTGTAATGAATACTGGCAGTCACCAAATAGTCCAATTTCGTCTAAATTAGCATCATTTATTTGAAATAAAATACTGATCAACGTCATTTGGTGAACAAATTAAAAGATTTGGGGGCCCTGGCATTACTGGTATCCTTACCGAAAGCCAAGTCTTTCCCCAAGAGGGCATGTGCGTGACGCCACCATGATCAAGAATCCACCTTCTAGCTCTTGGACAAGCATTGTCTTGGCCCCCATCATCAGGTCCTTCTCCGAGAATACGCATACAAATATAGCTGAGAGCTGTGCTGAACATGGTGCTGTGACCTTCGATGTGTAGTCCCCAGCCACCATCTTCATTCTGAAGTAGCCGAAATATACACTATAGATTAGATTCTCTAATCTTTATTATACAGTTGCAGATCGAAATGGAAAGATTTTGGTCTTAATTGTGCCAACAAATGTTAAAAACTATATGCACCTGATGATAGTATAGGTAACGCAGAATTTCTTTCCGATGCTCCTCGGGGAATACACTGTTAAGATGTCCCGTAATATACATACATATGACCTGAATGTTTAGAATAGAAACTAAACTTCAGGTAGCAGTCATAAACTTATAATATTGTATCAAAAATAAAAAATAAATAAAAAATAGAAATGAAATAGTACTTTACATTAAGCTTAGCATTTCACAGACACACACACACACACACAAGGACAGTAGCAAAACATCTATCAATAAATATAAGTTATATAATTAATTAATTATATAAATCGTTTCTCATCCATTTAATTATGTTTTTCTGATGTACGTTGTGATTGTTTAACATGGACGTACTGATCCGAATTTTGGTTTTTCGAATCGTGATCCTCATAAATCTTGGATCGCCATTTGCCACCTTGTTTTGGATTTGCAAGGTGGAGAAGATGGGGTTGTATGCACATACACTGATACACACGTATATGTTTCTGTCTATCCACAATATTCACCATGGTACCGATAGTATTGATGACTATAATTTATAGTTGCAGAGAATCAAAGAACTTACCAAAGGAGGAAGGAAAAACAAAGGGCCAGCATTTTCCGCAGGCCAATGGCCATCGCTTGCCTGCAATGCTGAGAAGAAGTGGACAGACCTTCTCAGTGCATCTGTGGTTTTTTCATAGGTTATAACCTCGCCATCTTCAACTTTTACCGGAGGAATTGTTTGAATGAACTTTTTCTCTCTCAGGAACTGCAGTTTCCAACAGTGAACAGAATCAATAATATATAGTAAGAAAATTTAGTTCTCATTTCGTAAAATGTTCTTCAATTAGTAAATAATTCAGTTACTAGATTTCTACGTAGAGTAACCGATACCAAATGATTCTTCATGGAGAAGACATGTAGTTGAAAGGTCATCCCATTGTATCAAGTACCTGCATCCGCCAAAGAAGGTCGCCACTGGGCTTAACCTGATAGCGGTTGTTGTAGAAATGAAGACGAGCCGCTTCAACCTCAGCTCGCTCTTCACTAGTTCCTGCTTCGGGATCAAACTCCCATGTCTGCCTTCCCACGAAGTTGTTTGTGCTGTAAATGTAAGCCGAGGAATCTTTCCCACCTTCTGCAACCTTAAGCTTCCACATTGTATGGAATGATGCTATAAATTATTGCTATAGCTTCAATGGCGTACCTATAGCTAGCTTAATGGCCTTCCTTATATAGTTAGCCTAGTTAGCTAGCTAGATACGTCGTAGAAAAAACGCCTTTGTAGTGTGAACGAAGTAGAATGTTCCCATTTCCTTATCGTCTTCCTTGTTAGCAGGGGCGGAATTTTTTTTTAATACATTCCTTATAATTATGAAGATATTTTATCCATAAATTATTAAAATATAGCATATTAGTTCCCTCAATTTAATTAATATATTAACCAACCACAACTCAAAATAAATAATTAATATTTCAAACATAAATGCTAGTATAAAACCATTAATTATTTCTTTGCTAATTAGTTGTTCATAGTTTTTTTTTTTTTTTGATCGGGTTAGTTGTTAGTAACTCACACACACATGCAGTGGTATCCCAGCGCCAGTGCTAATTAGCTATTCATAGTTATTTTGAATATTTTGTATATACGTTTACGATAAAAAAAAAAAAATGATTTGGACCCCCAAAACTTTGGATCCTAATTCTCTTCCCTGCTTGTAAAGTCAGCAAGTTAGGACCGCTGATCGTGAGAGAGCGACTGCGGACTTGGGAGTCCGTTAGGACCACAAAGAGCTTCTTTCATCATATAAATGGCATTCATATATATAATGGCCGTTACCTCAATACCTCACTACACACGTAGAATAATCGATCGATCTGTGCAGGTCAGCTTAACGAAGGGTTGACCCATTGTGGGGAGAAATAAGTATGCTAGTTTACCTTGGTTTCAGAGTAGAGGCTGCGTGTACTACGTGTAGTGTATTATTGTGATTAGTTTATTTTGTCCGGAAAATATGACATGCATGACATATACAAGACTTTTTTGTTTTGAATTAGTTAGTTTCGTCCGGAAAATATGACATGCATAACAAATAAATTATTGTTATTATATGACATATACGAGATACAATATTTTTGTTGTTGTAATGTATTATTGGAATTAGTTAAGCTCATCCGTAAAATATCATGATATATACTGCCATACTGGATATAACTTTCTTTTGTTGTAGTGTATTATTGGAATTAGTTAATTTTGTCCGAAAAATATGACACAAAATATACGGGATTTAACTTTTTTTTTTTTTTTTAACAAATAACAAATAGCTTCATTTATTAATTCAAAAGATAACACATGATCTCGCTGCGCACCGATCAACCACACATTCTTGACCCCATCCCTACCAAGTTAGGGTGCGGTATTCACATTTTTAAATCTAACGTACATCCAAAAATTCAAATGTCTTACTCTTACCCTCCTTTGTTCTCTTCTGTAAATAAGAGAGTAAAATATAGATTAATGAATTTCCACGCAATACGCCCAACACGAATATATATATTGTGAATGGGGTGTGTTTGGTGTGGTGGTAAGGCTTTGGTCTCATATATAAGAGGTCAGGAGTTCGAGCCCCATCAAGGGTGGGAATGGGGTGGGGTTTTTTTAAAAAAATTATAATATATATATATATATATATATATATATATATATATATATATATATATATATGATTTTTCTCAGGTAAGGATGTCCTTAGTTTTTCTTATGGAACGGATTTACTGTTTTCACCCACTTTCCGATCACATTTTCACATCTTAACCGTTCAGTTTTTAGGTCCTAATGTATGGATCACCTCTGCAAAATTTCAGCCAATTTGGTGATCGTTAAGGCGTCCAAAACTGCAATTTACACGAACGAACCGAATCTGTCGAACCGGAACCGTTCGTTTACATTGTTGTAATTTATAGTTTTGGATGCCTTAATGATCACCAATTTGGCTGAAATTTTGCAGAGGTGATCTGTACATTAGGACCTAAAAACTGATCGGTTAAGATGTAAAAATTTGATCTGAAAGTGGGTGAAAACCGGAAATTCGTACCTAAGAAAAACTAAGGACATCCTTAGTGTAGCCGGACTGTATATATATATATATATATATATATATATATATATATATATATATATATATACAGATCCAATCCAGAGTGGAGCTCCGCTTTGAAATTAACGTGTGAAGTTCGAGTTTTCGGTCACTTTTTGGTCGCATATCCACATCTCGACCGTTCAATTTTTAGGTACCACTGTATAGATCATCTCTGCAAATTTTCAACCAAATTGATGATCATTAAGGCATCTAACTCGTTTAAACCAATGGACGGACTGAATCTGTCAACCTGAACCGTACTAGCTTTAAGGCACTTATCAATGCCTTAACGATCATCATTTTGGCTGAAAATTTGCAGAAACGATCTATACACTAGTACCTAAAAACTGAACGGTCGAGATGTGGATATGCGACCGAAAAGTGACCGAAAACTCGAACTTCACACGTTAATTTTCAAAGCGGAGCTCCGCTCTGGATAGGATCTGTATATATATATATATATATATATATATTGTGAGCAGATATAGATGAACGCGGGATATTTTTTATGATAACCACTTGAGATCTTTAATATATAGCTATATATTAGATCAAGTGGCTTCATTCCCATACAGTATAAATTAGTGAACACATTATATATTCAGGAAGATCTTATTCCTGCAGTGAGAAAGTTGACTTGTTATATGGAAAGAAATACTACATGCATGGGCAATCAAAGAGTTGCAAAGCCAACTCAATGCAAAATCAAGACATCGCGCTGCCTGCTAATCACTGAATAGTAAATGCACAGATCCTAGAATAGATGTCTCAAAGGATTATAATAGTAAATACGTAAGTGCATCTAATATAATATCTTGGAACGTGGTTGAATTATTATAATTTTAATTAATTTATTTAATTAGTCAACTCAATATACACTACTAGAGAAAACCGATTTGGAGACAAAACTTTTCGGGACAGACCAATTTTTCGTCTCCCAAACACATGATTGGAGACAAAAAGTTTTGTTTTGTCCCTAAAAATTTTGTTTTTCAAAACTCTCGATTCGACACTATTTAAATAAATTTTCAATTAGGAACAAAAAGTATCTATCCCAACATTTAATTGCTGACGAAATTTAATTTCATCTCCTATGCGTTTTAGATTTTGTAAATAATAGGTAAAATTTAAGCGGTTAGTTGGACGAAAAGAATTAGGGACGAATTCTTTTTGTAGTATTTTCCTTTTTTCTTTTTAACTTTTTATCTGGGCAGGGTTTGGCACAAATAAATAGTGTGTAGCGACTGATTGGGATTGAAACGATGTAGTTTCGATCTCACATATAAACAGTCTCTCCATTTACTTTTCTTCTCCCCTTATCTCAATTCTTCGAACTATATATATGACAACCACTGCTCTGCAACTTCTGCATAAGAACCTCTAAACACCTCCCAGTAGCGGTGTCTCTGTCATACAATCCCTCTCATCTATTTCGCCTCTCTTAGTTTCTCTTCTCCTCATTTAGTAACCTAAATCTCGAATTAGGTTTTTAATGTTGCAAAATTTTAGTCTTTTTTTAAGTTTGATACTGCTAAATTTTGTTTGTTGAGGTTAGATCGAGGCACGACTAGAAGACAATTGCATTGCTGGCTACTAATAAGAATCTAAGAGAACTTTTTTGAAAATCCGGATTCTAGATAATCTTCTATATGAAAAAAGTTTAGCGTATTAGGATTTTTTTTTTAAATTAATTTATTTATTTAAATAAAAAGATTGTTAGCTAAAATACAATTGTTTTACGTAAATACCCCGGCCCTTATAGAGATACTATGAAAATCTCGTTGATGAAAAAGGATGAACAAGTAAAATTTTGGTCAATCTCGTTTATGTATTCAAACTTGGTCAATCTCTTTGTGGAATGTGGCTGAAGAATTTTGGGCCAGCATTTGTGGAATATGGTTCAAGAATTTTGGGTAATGTTCGCTTATCTCCTCTCTTTGGTCGTTGTGAGTTCTTAGTTTTAGTTGAAGATATGCGGGACGTCAACAGAATCACAACGGAGTGGGTATGTATTCAAAGTTGATCAATCTCTTTGTGGAATATGGCTGAAGAATTTTGGGCCGGCCAGCATTTGTGGAATATGGCTCAAGAATTTTGGTTAATGTTTGCTTATCTCTTCTCTTTGGTCATTGTGGGTTCCTAGTTTTAGTTGAAGATATGTGGGACGTCAACAGAATCACAATGGAGTGGGTATGTATTCAAAGTTGATCAATCTCTTTGTGGAATATGGCTGAAGAATTTTGGGCCAGCATTTGTGGAATATGGCTCAAGAATTTTGGGTAATGTTTGCTTATCTCTTTTCTTTGGTCATTGTGGGTTCCTAGTTTTAGTTGAAGATATGTGGGACGTCAACAGAATCACAACGGAGTGGGTATGTATTCAAACTTGGTCAATCTCTTTGTGGAATATGGCTGAAGAATTTTGGGCCAGCATTTGTGGAATATGGCTCAAGAATTTTGGGTAATGTTCGCTTATCTCTTCTCTTTGGTCGTTGTGGGTTCCTAGTTTTAGTTGAAGATATGTGGGACGTCAACAGAATCACAACGGAGTGGGTATGTATTCAAACTTGGTCAATCTCTTTGTGGAATATGGCTGAAGAATTTTGGGCCAGCATTTGTGGAATATGGCTCAAGAATTTTGGGTAATGTTTGCTTATCTCTTCTCTTTGGTCGTTGTGGGTTCCTAGTTTTAGTTGAAGATATGTGGGACGTCAACAGAATCACAACGGAGTGGGTATGTATTCAAACTTGGTCAATCTCTTTGATTTGTCATTGTCAATTAGGTATGCGCTCTGGGCCTTTTTTTTTTTTTGTTTGAAATGGGGCTGGTGCGGCCGCCCTCAAGTCTTGATTAATGAAATTGGAGAATACAATGGGGGGACGTAGAGCCTGAACCCCAGATTACAATAAGCATAAAGAGAACATCCTGAAATAATACCAGGACTCTCCATAGAATCTATGTATTCTAACAAGCACCAATTAGCAAAGAGTGCACGAATGGCTACTCTATTTGCTTTGACAAAGCGGTGACATACCGGAAAGATAACTCTATAACGAAGAAGCATCATTACAAATAGCACAGCTTTCCCACTATATTGCCGCACAGAAATAAATCTGGCGGCACTCAATTTCATTCTGCCACTAGGAAGTTGCGTCCATTTGATCAAGCAAATAGCTCGCCGCCTCGCTAGGCCAGACAAGGCACACAGAGTGTGCATACTGGGACAACGCCCACGTCGCCCTACCCAAAAATGGGAGGGACTTATTTCTGGCATATAGCCACAATTAACTAATGGTAACAAAAAGCAATAAAACATAAAATAAAGGGAAATTGGGTCCAGATCCCCAGTCCAGGCCCAAAACCTACTTAGCCCAATCAAAGAGAGTAGCTGACTGCAACCACCTCGCCCCCGTCCCTCAAGTCGGAGCCACGACGTCCGACCATCGACGGCCACCCCGCCGCACCAAGCAGAATCAAGTCGCCCCTCCCTCATTCCGTCCTCCCCAACACGCCAGCAAGCATCACCACCGCCCCTAGCCAGCCCTCTCCACTGGACGGCTCGAATCAAATCAGACCAAATCGAAACACTCCGATCTGGTTGCAATTCACGCTTTCAATCGATAATCAATTAATCTTAGTTGATCGATTAATTTCATCTTTCTCCATTGGCTACTTTGATTAATGATGGGTTCTCCTTCAATATGGTGTTGCATGATGTTGGGCTTGTGAGCAACTATTTTGCATAATGATTTTGGCAAAACTATTGACTTTGTGGACTACTGTAATGCTGTTTTTTAGTTCTGGTATTAATTATTACTGTTTTCAATTCTTGACTAACCTCATTGAGTGGTGTTTGAAGGAAGCTTGCCCACAGAACTATTCTATATTCTGGATTACCAACCCTGATGATCATGAAACTAACTCTGGTGGAATCTTTTTGTTGTGGAATAAGAAGTTTAATATTTGGGTTATAACTAGGCATCCTAGATATATACATTGTTCTGTTCACGAGGCTAATACTAATAGTGCTTGGCTTATTACTTCTTTTTTTCTTTTTTTTTGGGAACCTATGCATGATGTATTGATGTAACTGATCCCTCCTTCCGCAGTCCCAGGAAGAAATTAAATATACTAGAAATTAAATGTACTGGTTTGAAAATCTTACACTGCAGTTTGGTACTATACAGGTTATTTTTGCTGTGTCATTTAGATTTCAAAACGAATTTGCTTATAATATTTGTTTTCTTTAATGGCCATTTGACATGAGAAAAAGCTTAACTTAACTTCCTATTTGTGGCCCTTCTGTATTTGCAGGTTAGAGTATCTGGTATCCCAGAGTATCTCCTATTTCTTGGCTGTGATTGTAGACACCTTGGAGATAACGTAGGTAAGAATGTTTTAGGTGAATATAATGCGTGTTTCCTAGTAGTTATATAATGAGTATCTCCTACTTACTTTTTTCTTCCTTCTTCTCTATTTATTTTATTCTTCAGAATTATGGAAACTATTTGTCTTCTAAAACCTAGCATAATAATAAAATAAACATCTATTTTTTTATGGGTTGTTTCATTGCAGGTAGCAAATTAGTGTTGCTTTAAGTCCAACGTACTAACACATCAATTGCACAATGGAAAGGTAGAGTTCTCATTTACAGGTTTTACTTTTTTATGGCATAATTGTTCTTTTTAATACGTTTTATGGCATCTCTTTGAAGGAAAATTCTACAATGTGTTAACGTATGACATGCATACAATTGTCTTAAAAATGGTAAAATGAGTCCTCAAAATAGTAATATTAGTCCTCAAAGTGGTAACATGAGTCCTTAAAGTGGTAAATTTTCTTAGTTTACCATATGAGTCCTCAAAATAGTAATATTAGTCCTTAAAGTGGTAAATTTTCTTAGTTTACATGAGTCCTTAAAGTGGTAAAAATAGTTGATGTATGAGAAATGTTAACATACCATAGCTTTACCCCTCTTTGAATACATGAATGTGTTGGTCTTTTTAATTATGTGCATCCTAAGTTGTAAAAAAAAGAAGATAGATATAGTACATTACTCAATTTTTTGTATTGATATTCATTCTTGATGTCTACTGTGCATATTCTTTTTTATATTAATATTATGACACTTATTAATACTTAGTGCATTAATTTTTTGTTTTTTATTGTTGGATAGTAGGATGTTATCAGGAAGAAGAAGTTATCAATGGCAAGTCGGCCATAATTAGACTCTCAGCCACGCATTCTGACATGACGACGCACTGTGGGGTAAAAGACAAATGGCAAAGTGGGAGTTTTTATGTGATCAGTTGTTTACAAGGAGAGGATATATTAGTTATTACCTGATATATAGCAGCAAACATTTGAACATATATGTGTTTGCATATTTATGAAAGTATTTAGTTTGTTATGTTAGTTGGTGTAGTGGGAAAAAAAAAAATTGATATTACGCCTTTGTTTATCACTAGATTATCCATAATAATTGATTTTTTTTTTTGTTAAAAAAAGTTATATTTAATTTGGGAAAATTTCACAAACAGTACACCAAGTAAAGGCCACTAATAATTCTTATACATAAAGTTTCAAACCAATCATTTCGGTACATGAAATCTAAAACTCGACTCACTATCAGTACACGACGCTGTTAATTTGACACCAAAATGTCTATTATGCCCTCAGTTTTTTTTTAATAAATTTTTTTTTCTGTTCTTTTTTTTTTTTTCCTTCGTTTTTATCTCTTTCTTCTTCCTTCTTCCGGATCCACAGCAAGAAAGAGAGAGAGAGAGGGAAGGAGGAATCGAATAGATGAAGAAAAATCAGAAAGAAAGAAAGGAAAACTAAAGAACAGAGGTGGGTTTCGAAGTGGGTGAGCTCGGGCTTCTTCTCACATGAAGAACAGAGGTGGGTTTCGTGGAGCTGGAAGAACGAAGAAGAAAGATAAAAACGAAGGAAAAAAAAAAGAAGAGAAAAAAAATAAACTGAGGGCATAATAGACATTTTGGTGTCAAATTAACGACGTCAATGACGTCGTGTACTGATAGTGGGTCGAGTTTCAGATTTCGTGTACCGAAATGATTGGTTTGGAACTTTATGTATAAGAATTATTAGTGGCATTTACTTGATATACTGTTTGCGAAATTTTCTCATTTAATTTAGTCAAAAAATAAAAGTTCTATTTAATAGGCGACAAACTAGATTTGTTGCCTATTATCATTCAATAATTTATTGAAAATTAAAATTAAATTTGATTAAATTTAAAATATAAAATTAAAAAGAGACGGATTGAGTTTTGTCCCCTATTCCTCTCATTGGCGCTATTTATAGTTAAGTTTCCCACCAATCTCAGAAAATTAGGGATGAAATTTCATTGAATAGGGGACAATATTAATTTCTTCTCCAAATGCATTAGGAGATGGAATTTATAAGCCGTTGCCTTTAATAATTAGGGACGACCATTAGGAGACGACTTTAGCCACAAAACGGTTCCGTCTCTAATTTTTTCGGGGGACGAATTCTCACTTTTGGAGACAAACTGATTTTGTCCCTGAATGGGTTTTCTCTAGTAGTGATACTTATGATTTAATTTTTTTTTTTGGAGGGGAACGAAATCAGGTTCCATTACAAATGGACGACGTCTTTCCATCAAGCTAGAAGGATCCAAGAATCCCTCATATTACATCTCAAAGCCCAAATAAAATTATTCAAATTCAAATCCAAAAGCAAAAGAAACCAAACTAAAAAAAAACAAAACAAGAACAAAAAGGGGAAAAAGAATTTTTTTTTTTTTTTTTGAGTTAAAGAAATAGTATATTCATTACAAGCCATAATAGGCCGTTACATACCCTTCCACTGTCATTTAAGGTCATAGACAGACAAGAAGCTAGTGGTAGTATTCACATGTGGTACTTACATATAGTCCTACTCATTATACATTCAAATATGTAGACATAGCGAATCGAATACCCTCATTTGGTACTACTCCAGAGGCGCTAGAGGTGCATAGAGTGCACAACGGTGCTTAGCTTTCTAAATACAAGGAATTTATTGTAATTAGACAAAACTAAAAACATAGGTATGGGCTTAGGGCAAAAACCCCCTCCCAAATTACGCTCTAGAGGGCAGTCCCAAGAGAAAAGGCCTAGCTCAAGGCCCAGCAAGCAGGGGTTGACCCACGTTTAGACCACCCTTCCACCACGCCTGCAGTCGCCTGTGCAGTGCGGCCTACAAGTCCTTCCACGAGCCACACCGCCCACGAGTCCCTTCACAAGCCGCGCTGCCACGAGCCGCTCCACCACAGAGTCTCACTATGAGCCACGCCGCCCAAGAGTTCTGCCAAGAGCCGCACCGTCGAGCTCCAACATGCCAACACTGCCCCGAGCTCTACTCCCCACTCCCCATGAGCCGCCCAGACGCTCCAAGATCCACGTCACCGCTGGATCTGGAACGCCCCATCCCTGCACAAGAACCACCACAAGACGCCCAGAAAAGCCGCCCCAACCCGACATCAAAACCTCCAGCCAAACCACAAGCCAAGCATCTTCTCTCATAACCTTAGCCCAGGGCATTGAAGTGCCTGTCCGGCAGCGAGCATAGTGACAACGCCGAGATGCTGACGCCATCCCTGGCCGCCGCCGGACAGGGAAAGATTTGGTGCTTTTGGCTTTTTCTCTCTCGCGACGCTAGGGCTGGAGAGTTAGAAGAAGAGAACTCTCGCCCAGAAAAAGAATTGGATTAAAAACTTGTTACTACTCAAACTTTTCCCTGAAAAACAGTTTAGTCCCTCGCCTTTCAAATTAAACTGGATAGTCCTTATTCTCTTTAATTCTCACACAACAGGTCTAAAATGACTATTATACCCCTGAGATCCTTTTTTTTATTTTTGTTCTCTTTTTTAAATTTCTCTCTCTCTTTTTTTTTTTTTTTTTTTTTTTTTTTTTTTTTTTTTTCTGGTTCTCTCTCTCCTCTCTATCTCTCTTTGGGATTCAGGATCCTCTGCCATGGCCTTCATGACAAGACCCACAAATGCTCCGACTACTCCTGCAGCTCATCTTCTTCATGTCTCTTTCTTGATTTTATCTCCTTCACATGAAAATCAAGCAATTAAGTTGCTGGGTTTCAATTTGATTGAAAATTTTGAGGAGAGAGAAAGTGGAACTGAGATTTTCTCTCTCCTCCATGACTGGTCTCACACTACCATGCAGCTCACCTCCACCACTACTGTACTCACCGGCTCCGACGAGTCTGGTCCTGCCTCCGCATCATCCAGCGACACCGGAAAATGGTCCACACGCCAACACGCAGGTACCCAGAATTTTCTCTGGGCACCCAAACCTTCTTCTTCGTGGAGACTCATCACCTCCAACAATACAATCGCTGCAACTCTTCTCTTGCCTGATTACACTTCACCACTCGTACTCCCTCACTCCTTTCACATCTGTCTCAGACCCAAAAAATTTCCATGGGTTCATCGAATTCATATCAAGGAAAGACACAGCAGAGAGAGAAAACTCGAGGAGAGAGAGGGCGTATTTGGAATCCACCTATCCTATTCTCGATCAACCATGGCTCAAAACCGTGGCAATGCTCCGGCGAACTGTCTCTGCCCTTCTTTCTCTCTCTAAATGAAATTTCCAAAATGATGGCAGTGGGTGATGAAGGAGAGGCAGGGGGTGCACTTGAGCCAGAGGCGGCGGAGCAAGTGTGGGCCGTAAGTGTAGGACACGGACTGGAGATAGGCCCAGGCGACCCGCTTGACGAGGCGGCTACAGATGGAGATCTCGTGGCCGGAGTTGGTGGTTAAGTTGGGCATCGGGGACTGGACCGCGACGAAGGAGGAGGAGGAGGAGGAGGGGAGGAGGAGGTCCTTGAGTGAGGTGTAGGACTCGAGCTTTTGAGGGACAGAAGCTCCAGGTCGAGCTCCGGCGGCCGATGGCGTGGCGTCACAGCGCCGTTTTCGGTTGGGAAACTGCAGTTCTGGCAGGGCTTATTGGTGGGAGTGGTGGAGGATGAGGAGGAGGAGAGGTGGCTGATCTTAGTGGGGACGACGACGGAGGTGGATCGAGTGGATAAACTCGAGGTCATATATGAACTTGGAGAGGGAGAAAGAGAGAACCAGAAAAAAAAAAAAAAAAAAAAAAGAGAGAAAAAAAAATAAATAAAAAAGGATCTCAGGGGTATAATAGTCATTTTAGATCTGTTTTGGACCTGTTGTGTGAGAATTAAAGAGAATAAGGACTATCCAGTTGAATTTGAAAGGCGAGGGACTAAACTGTTTTTCAGGGAAAAGTTTGAGGAGTAACAAGTATTTAATCCAAAAGAATTTATTTGTTTACCCATTAACATCATAAATGATTGTGAATATCTTGCTCCAAATCAATCAAACAAGACGATCAGAGAAGAATAGGTAAGGAATAAAAAGTCTTCCCTTTTAAAAGCCTTGAAAGCAAAAATTTGTAAACAAAAAAGGGCATTAATATTTAATCACTATTTTCAATTTGTAGTTCCACACTTCCACCCTTATACGTATGTCGTATGACATTATTGGTTAGAACATTTTTAGCAATACTAGCCATTTTTAGTTAAAGTTTAGCCAAACTAGTTAAAAAGTTATTTTGGTTAGCCACTTTTAAAATACATCTGCATCGTTCTCTCTATTTTACCTAATTATGAATTTATATTATTTTTTAAATGAAGAATAAATAATTTAAATTTATTTATAAATTACATAAAATTATTCAAAATGAATGTTTTAAATTATAGAGAGCCTCATCATGCTCTCTCTATATTTGAGAGCGAGATAGCTAAAAATTATAACGGAGAGTCACTTCGGAGTTAGGTGCAACTACTAAAATAGTTTTTTCTATTCATACATGTATTAATTTGCCTTGTATTCTTTCAACACTATTCATAACACTAGCCTCATATTAATGCAATGAATGTGTTATTGTTGAAAGGAGGAACAAATGTGGAAGTTTCCTTCTACCGCGCTCACTTCTTCAATTTTTTCATATTTATGTTTTCTTTCAACCATAATAGCATTTTTAGATGCTTTTATTATGAGTTCTCATTTATTTAATGTTAAGGGTTTTTGTCTATTTACCCAATTTTTAGAGATTTTTTTCCCACTTACCCAATTAAGTTTTTTTAATTCCCTCTTACCCAAAACACTCTAAGGAGGTCTTCCCTAATACTCCATTAACATTTTTTTTTTGTTTTTTAATTTTTTTAATACCATTTTACCCTCACCCCTTTGTTACTTAGAGAGAGAGAAAATGGAAGAGAGAGAAACCATAGGAGACTTCGCCGGAGCCCGGTCACCGGCCGCCGGAGTCCGGCCAACTTTCGCAGGATTCCGGTCACCGGCCACCGCCCACCGGAATTTTTTGAAAATCTCACCGGAAAGGTTTTTTTTGCCCCCAATAGACATCTATTGCCCCCTAATAGAGGAGCAATAGAGCTCTATTGCCCCCAATAGACGTCTATTGCCCTCCAATAGGACTTTCAGTCGCCAGAATGAGAACTAATCTTCCTAAATTTAAAACTTTGATTACAGAAAAAAAAACAAGGAGATTACATCAATTCAAAACGTCTATTACCCTCCAATAGACGTCTATTGCCCCCCAGTAGACATTCAAAACTTTTTTCTTTCTTTCTTCTGTCCCATTACTTAAAAAAAAAAAATCTGATTTGGGCACCCAGAAAAAGCTCTGGGCACCAAATCATCGTTCTCTTGACACAGAATGCTTTCGGGGCTGCTCCTGCCTCCACCGCCGGTCATTTGGAGCGGAGTAAATGGATGCAGTCCGTGTAATCTTCGCCTAAATCTTCGCCTCCGTTGCTAAATTGCCGTAACTTGACCTCTCGGTGTATCTAGTATTCCAAAACCCATCGAGCCCATCAGCTTAAACGAAACTCTGAGAAACCCTCCCAGGCACAAACCTCAACGAGCTCTGTCTCGAAGATCGCCGTAACTTGACCTCTTGATTGCCGGAAACCACCGCACACTGCTCAATTAGCATCGTAATTAGATTCTCGGCATCCATAGGAAAAATTGGAGGAAAATTGTGCGACAGAGCAATAAGAAAAGCTCTAAAAATCCCTAAATCTTCGCCTCCTTTGCTAATCGCTGAAACGACGACCTCTCCAGAGAACCCGGCGATCTCGGTAGCGAATTCCGACAACAATTCGGTGGCTTTCGACACATAAGTACTGTTTGGACCCAAAATGAACATTTTGGCCTGACAAGGCATGTGTTGGAGAAATTGAGCCAATGTCATTGGCTCAAGCTATATATTGTCGACAAGCTCGAAATATATATTTAGAGGCTAAATAAAGCCTACTATGGAAGTATGACAAGTCAACTTTAGCATATTTTCCTACTTCGGCTAGGAAAAACCGAGCTAGACAAGGAAGGAGGGGTGGCAGACTAACCAAATGAAATCGAAATGTGCTGAAACTTTCCAGATCCATGCTAGACAGCCCAAGGATAATTTCTTATGAAGAGTGCAAGAGCTTTTTTTGAGTGGAAGGCCTTCAAACAATCAGCCCAATTTTCTACAGAAGCAAAACTGGAAAACTGGACCTGTAAGAGGTCCAGCAGCATTTCCGGCCCAACCACATGGAAGAAAGCTCTGAAATTTGGTCAGCATGATCTAGATTCATAGTGGAACATTTTTTATGAAGACATCATGGCCAGAATCTGAATTTCTGATGGAGATATACATGAAGGAATAAAGGAGCCGAAAGTGCTTCCTTATCTCCCAAATTCATCATTCCTATTAGTGCTCCACCTCCATCTCCACCTCCCTTATCTCCCAAATTCATCATTCCTATTAGTGCTCCACCTACACCTCCACCTCCCTTATCTCCAATTAGTGCTCCACTTTCATTTGTTTAATGCCAAAGTAGTTGGCATGGTAGCCTATAAATAGAGGTTACATTGAAACACAATTCACACATTCACATTCAACAACAACATCTCTAAGATGATCTAAGTTCTCTCTAGAGCAAACCTCTCTAAGAGCAACTCCTCTCATTCTCTTTCTTTTAGCGGTGATCACACTCCTAGTCCTAGTCTTCTCAGAAGCCGACTTTCAGTGCCACCAAACCCTCTGTCAACGTACTTCGGTCCTAGTCTCCTCGGGAGCCAACGGTAGTGCCGCGACCACAACGGCTACAGAACCAGCCAAGCAAGGGTAACGCCCTAGCAACCCAGCCAAGCTAAAGTCACGCTTTAGCAAGTTCTCCTCACTTCCCAGTGGTTCTCGCTCTGCTCGATCTACAACATCGAGTATCGATTGTGATTTTCAAGAAGCTCAGCAAAAGTCCTCGCCACGAGGCACAAAGAATCCCACGACGAGGTTGGTGCTCTCCTCGTCCACAATTGCTTGATAGAAGTCAGGTCAAGGGACACCCCCGACGACCGCACCCGAACGGTGCTGGCACGCCCGCGCAGAAAAGAGACTGTTGACCAGCTGCAGCAAAACTGGAGCCAAACATTTTGGCACGCCCAGTGGGACAACATCAGAGTCTTTTCTCTTGAAGCACATTCAACCACCGGGCTTCAAAACAAACATTTTGGCACGCCCAGTGGGACAAGGTTAGAATTTTTTTTTTCTTGAAGACATTCAACCACCGGGCTTCAAAACAAACATTTTGGCACGCCCAGTGGGACTACACCAGAGTCTTTTTATGTTCACCATCGTTGGGATGCCAGAGGAAATTCTTTACCAAAAGAAATTCCTGAAGTCATGGCGACGATAGAAGGCTATGTGCCCATTCCCATTCCAGAGAATGCGAGCATAGAAGAGCGGCTTGATATCCTTCAAAAGAATTCTACCGCATACCATGAGAATCTGAGTAAAGCTCTCGCGGAGGACCGTCGACGGCTCGATGAGTTCACGATTCCAGAACCTGCTCGCGAATAGGTCATTTCTGAGACTAACTTGCCTATAGGTGGCAATCAACGTAAGGGTCTCACTATTGAGTCACAGCCTTACACAGAGGTTGTGCATGGAGAAGACGGTCCACAAGAATGTTTTTCTGACAATGAAATTGTCTCTGAACATATAGTTGATTTCTCCACTGATCAAGCCAAATATGTGGCCACTGATCAGATGCATGGGGGGCAAGATATGGCCCATGATCATCCCTTTGATCAAAAGAAGCAAGTTCATGATCATTTTAATTGTGACTCTGCTACTGGACGTCATGGGGAAGGTGATCAAAATCAGGACCAACTTAATTATCAATTAAGTTGTGGCCTACAGAAGCCAATCTGTGGCTTTATTAATCAATTCAACTTGAAGTTCTTCATATATTCTTCAAGGCCAAGCGGTGACTTTGATATATGTGGAGGGCACATCTACAACCCACGTTGCATGAATGGCCAGAACAATTATTCTAGTGGCCAAGTTGTCCTTCGCAATTGTAAATTTGAGTATCATCAATACAAGTTAACTCTTGTTTACAATTATCCAGCAAGTGAAGCTCTTGATATGGAGAATTCAGACCAGCAAGTGGTCGTCTATAATGGCCAATCTGTGGCTAATCCTGAAGACACCATGTTCTATGACATGGTAGTTGGCGACAAAGCCGATCTTGAAACATCTTCATCTCCAAAAGTGCAATTGAAGATCATGCTTCGTCAACCAACAAAGATACTTGGGGGGCAAGATTACCCCTCTCACGAGCCAAATTCCTCCAAATTCTTCAACGAGAAGTGTCTTTGTTCTTTTCCTATGAGCTCTCACAGGAGGGATTTTTACCCTACAAATTTTGATACATCGGAGCTTGGAATGAAGCATAGATGGCCTCCTCCGTGGTCTTCTAGAGGTTAGCCAAACATAGTGTTGCTAGCTTCTTTCTTTCTTTGCTTTTAATTTTTTGTTAATTTTTTGTTTCTATTTTTCTTTTCATTAAAAAAAAAAAGAAAAAAAGAAAAAGAAAAAGAAGTTGAATTTGGTAAAGGGGTTGTGAATCATAACGGAATAGGTGAAGTCTCTTTTGTTAATATTGGCCTAAACTCCTTATTGGTGCCTAGTTCAGGTCCCTTAAGGTTAAGGGCGGCTTTTATTAACACTTGTTGAACTGTCTTCACACTTATGACCTTTCTCATCTTAGTAAGTATAGCCTATGTGAAATGGTGTCTAGAAAGGGGACAACGTTCATGACAGGTTCTTGAATCCAGAAGTGCGTGCAAATGGGCCTAAACCACTATGTGGGAGTAGCTCATGCCAAAATGGATTCTGCCTCTCTTGTTCGCCCTCCCCCACCTGGCCATTTCAGTAAGGTTGCCCAAAGGATTTGAAAGAAAATTTGTGTCTAGGCGACTATACTTGGGCCGCATGTCTAAACCTTGATTCACATTGTCTTATTGAA
Source organism: Rosa rugosa (assembly GCF_958449725.1). Lineage (NCBI taxonomy): Eukaryota > Viridiplantae > Streptophyta > Magnoliopsida > Rosales > Rosaceae > Rosa > Rosa rugosa. The sequence goes on along the minus strand of NC_084820.1, from coordinate 56,371,772 downwards.
TTCAACTACTTATAAAAAAAAATAAATAAATAAATAAATAAAATTTAAAAAAAAATTAGTGCAATCCATAATTACTGATGAGTCAAAACACTGAGGGATTAATTTATTAGCCAGTCTCTTCGCATAAGCCTTCGTGGGAAATTCTAGTGTTCCTACACTCGCGAAGCCCATTCATGAAGGCCTGTTTTTGAGGCCCATAATCATTTCTTCGCTATGCCTAGCAACACTAGGGGGCAACACTATACAATACTAAGCCCATTTAGCCTAAAAAAAACTCTTAAGGGGCAATTCTAAGTGTTCCTACACTCGCAAAGCTACTAAGCCGAGTCAGCGGCTCCAGAAACTTTTTCCAGCTTTGCCCTCGCAGGAAAGGCTGAGCTCAAGGGAAATGTAAGAGCCACCACCGTGACCGCCACCTCCATCGGAAGTAGTCTTCATGTTGCCAAAGATGTCCTCACCATGCATGGGAAACAGAGGAAGGGTTTCAATCTCCATGTTCATAGATCCATAATCGCCATAGTTCCCCATCTGCCCGTTAAAAGCAATCATCACACCAGCGGAAGAAGAAGCAGGTGCAGAAGATCCAAAGTTAATATACTGATCCTCATGTTTCCAATTGGTAACTTTGTCATCACCAACAAGCCTGATCTTTGCATGGGCACATGAACATCTGAAGTGGACCTTTTCTTCTGCTTTAATTCTCGAGACCTTTGGTTCACGAACCAATAATAGACGTTCTTGAACTCGATCTTGCCGTACCATTTCAGCTGGAGACAGATCCTCTGAACCTGCTCTATAGTTGGGGACCTAACTCCCTTGTTGTAGAAAAGCTCATTGAGGATTCTTATATGATCTGTAGTGGGAGTCCACCTGCTCCGCCTACAAAGCATGTTAGCACTACTCCCGGCTGCTTTGTTGCTTCCTCCATCCTCGGTTGGTTGCTGGGTTTGTGGTTCCATTGGTGATGGATTGAGAGAATGCGAGAATTGAAGAGTGATGATGATGAGTAATTGCTGTTAGAAATATTCGAGTTGATGATATGATTTTGGGATTGGAAATTTGGGTTTATAATGTGGAGGAAGATATAGGCATGCAAATATCCACCCTTGGATGGACGGTCAAAGAGAAGAGTCAAACTAAGTGTCAGTAAAGCGTGATTAAAGTTGCCTTAAATCTCGGAAAAGAATGGATTATTGGCGCGTGGGGAAACCGAACGGTTTCCGAGGAGGTAACTGTTCTTTTCACGAGATTATTTTTCATGACTGTTGTTTTTCAACGAGTGATTAGTGCCTTAAATCTCGGAAAAGAAGGAGTTATTGTCGCTAAGAGTTTTGAGTTGGGAGCCAGCAAGTGGATCCAAAAGATACATATGTCCTCAAAAACCTCGCCACGAGGCTCTTTTTGACGCGGAGCATATTTTAAAAGTTCATATTATTTTCAATATACAACTATGGGGGCCTATATTTGGGGCCTTGCGAGACACAATTATTGGCTTCTCACGGATATTTGGATATCAGGATAAGAAAATATTATTGTATTCATAAAGTGGCTTTGCGGCCAAAAGCAATACATTCATTACAAAGCCAAAAGTGGCTAGAATACAAAACAAGAATCTTCGGATTATCTTCTAAATCTTTTCTCAAGTGGAAGCAGCTATGGAATCCAACGTCGGGTTGAGCCGCGCCATTATCTCAAGGAGGGGCAGACTTCAGGGAAGGAAAAAGAGGAGTAACGGAGCCCCCGCGCCCCTTTACATGGAAGCGGTAGAGGAATACAGCATAGGCTTGGCCAACACCATTATTCATGAGAAGGGGAGACTCCAGTAAAAGAAAATGGAGCCTCCAAGCCCCCTCAATTGGAAGCAGCTATGGAATCCAACGCCGGGTTGAGCCGTGCCATTATCTCCTGGAGGGGCAGAAAGCGAAGGAACCAAATATCAGCTTGAGTCTCTGCACCCCCTCTAGCCTTGGTAACCACCATTAGCTGGACGTGAAGTACAGGAACAGCATTCTGTAGCTTGAACCCATTCCTTCAAAGAGTCCATCCCTTCTCATCCCTCCAAGATTCTATCAAGAAGAGAAAGGGGGAAAAGGAGGTGAGAACCAAAGCCCCTTCCATCTGGAGGGCACAACACGGGCCAGGTCCAGAAGAAAGGAAACAGAGGAGGAAAGATGAACCTCAGAGTGGCCGTCCTCCCTCTCCCCATTTCGCTCCGCGTATGGGATTTTCTCAAAAAATGATCTTACATGACCGGAGATCCCACACTTGGAGCCCCCTCGTGTTTCTAAACCAATCTGAAGCCTGGCATTTTTGTTGCAGAACTCCAGAAGGACGAAACAAGGGGTTGCCTAAGATTACGCCATGAGGCCTAACCCAGGCTTAAGATTACGCCATAAAGCCTAAAATTTAGAGGCTAAAGGTCATTTCATGAGGGGAAGATTTGTGAAGAAGGAGAAAAAGAAGCAAGGACTGAAAGGCCATTTCTTGAATATTTCAGAAAAATTGTTGTGAGTATTCCCTTCCCGAAATACAACTATTTATAAGGACTTCAGGCAAATCCCCACCCTTGGATGAAGCTCAATTTCAAAACCGATGTCAGTAAATCGAGATTAGTGATTCCAAATCTCGGGAAAAAAGGGACTAGCAGCATGTGAGGAGCGGTTTTCGAGGAGGTAACTGTTCTATTCACAAGATTATTTTTTCACGACCGTTGTTTTTCAACGAGTGATTAATGCCTTAAATCTCGGAAAAGAAGGGATTATTGACGTGTAAGGAGACCGAACAATTTTTCGAGGGGGCCTACAGAGATTGGCCCATGAAGCTCAATTTCAAGCAAAGTTCCTCCACGCGGAGATTCGCCGCAATAGCACTAGCTTCGGCCTGAGTGGCCCGTTCTCTGAGATGGGCCAGGTTGCGGCCCATTTCTTCAGAAGCAGCCAGAGGTTCATCGAGTTGGGCTTCTTCTGTAGCAATCGCGTTTTCAACAAAGGCTAAACCTATATGGAGGTCCTCGATCCGAAGTTTGAAGTCGGACCTTTGGATTTGTAGTTCCCGCAGGTGGTTGGTTCGCTCATTTAAAATACCGCGAGAGATGTCCATTTCTCGAGAGAGGCTATTCAAAGCCTCTCGAGTGTCGTGAGCCTGGGCGTTCGCGGCCGGTTGACGTTGGCGGGCCTCACCAAGTTCATTCAGCAGATCGTCAATGGCACTAAATTGCTGCAGGGTCAATGCCTTCTCCTGGCAAAGATACCTTAGGGCTTCCAAGACTCGCGAGAGGATGTCAGTCTCCAATACCTGAGGACCCAGATGTTCGTGAAGCACCATCTTAGCCTCATCCACAGCAGAAGGAGGAGTTACCTCTAACACCCTCATCAATCTCTCGAATCTGGTAGGAGGCGGCGGAGGCGCCACAGGATCACGAACCACCAATGCAAAAGGGTGGACAACTTCCTCAGTTTCTTCATCTTCAATAGGTTGGTCTGTCCCTTCAGCCGCGGGAGAATCTGGAAACTCAACTCGCAGCCCACCATGGGCAAGTGGAGCAGATTCAAGCACAGGGCCCTCGGTTTCGACGGTTGTCTCATTTATTCGCAAGACTTGGGGGGCACCACCACCGTCAGTATCATTTTTCATCTCTTGGGCGACTGTCCGACCGATAGGACCCTCAGCGTTTGTAGCCACCTCCTCGGTACAAACAAAATCCTGGTTAGATTCAGAAATGTCAGAGAGTGGGGTTGGATCAAAAGGGAAATGGAAAGCATTGGCCAACAGTGGCTTACCTCTCGAGTTGTCGGGTCAATATCTGGTACGTGGTCACCAAGAGGAAGAGGCCTCACTTCATTCACCTCTTGGACCTTTAGTGCCGCGAGAATCTCTGTCGTCATCAGTTCCTCATAAGCGGCAGAATCCTCAGAGTGGCTTTCCACACTTTCATGCTCCGAGGAGTCGTCATCGGAGATCGTTATTAGAATGGTAGGACCTTGCAGATGCTCTGTAGATGTGGGAGACGGAAGAGGCGCCACGGGGTTAGTTGATGCTTGAACTAGCGAGAGAGTTGGCTTTTCTGCAGTGGCTGAGGGTCCAGCCTCGCTCAGGCGAGAGGGATTAGTGGTCCTTTGACGGACCTGTCAAAAGATACATAGTGAAGATCCTGCCCAGATTCTAAAATTTAAAAAGGATAAGACGGGGTCGGAGTTTACCAATCGCATTCCCAGAGGTTCGTCATCTTCAAAACTCTCTTCGACGAATTGAGCTCGATCGCGTTTGCAAGCAAAGACAGCAGTGGCCTGTACGAGAAAAGAGTCATAACTCAAAAAGGGGGGAAGCACCAAATATACAAGTTTGGGATCATTCTTAACTAAATTACCTCAGCGGGATCTTCATCATGCGAAGACTCTCCCTCAGAAGTCTCCTCTGCTATTGCCTTTTGTTTCCCCGCCTGAACAGAGGCTATCCTGCTCCAGGTAGTTTGCTGCAAAACACACTCAGGAATAAGAGCGGGAAAATCAACACAAGGAAAAAGAATGGTGAAGAAAGACAAAAACTTACTGTTGCCCTAGGCTCGTGGATTTGTATCCCTGGACGCAATGAGCGAGAAGGTAGAATAGGTCGCGGGGGTTGTGCTGCAAGGTTGGAGAAGCGCTCAAGAATCTTGCGGTCCTCCGGACCAGGACTACTCATGCCACGAAAGATCAGGACGAAGAGTTCGTCATATGGCAGGTCCCAACAGTTCACGGACACTTCTTTCCACCAATCAGCATAGTCATCGTCGACATCGTTGAGGGGGTACAGCGCTCTGACCCAAGGGGGAATCACTATCAAAGTAAACTGACTCTGAAAGTGGGCAGACCCAGGTGGGGCTAATCTCCGCCAAGAGGTGTAGTAATTGGCGAGCCAAATGGTTAGGGGCATAGAGCTCATAACTTACGCGTTCAGTGGCAAGACGAATATCCAAGCAGGAGATGGCGCGACGAAAGGCCAGGAAGGCTCTTTCGCTATGATCCCGTCCACTGGGCAGAAAGCCATCATCAAGGGGAGGAGGGAATCGCCTAGAAAGGACTATTTTTGGGTCCGACATCTCTCCCAGCAAGTACAAGTAAATAAAACACTTCAGTAGGGTGGAGCTCGATACCTTACGTTGCGGCAAAGCCAGTTCCCTAAAAGGGAATCAACTGGAGGTTCCTTTGGAATATCACCGCGACGGAAGAGAGGGAAATAAATCTGCAGCCAAAAGGCAAGGATCCAGAAGGGGCCACTAATTTCGGTATCAAATGGGCGCATTACGGCTCTATAAAGGGAGCGATATAACGCACCCAATACAGGTTGCCCAAGGCCAACGCAAATACCATTGTAGAGAGCAGTGGCCAGAGAATTCCAAGGTCCAGTAGGTTTGTTGGAAGAAGTGCAAAAGATAAATTTGCAAAGCCAGAATTCCAGGAATGCGATACCTCCTGTATGGTCACGCCGGGTGCAGTAATATTCGCGCCAGGATGGGTAGGATCTGCTGTGATGCCCTCGACCAGCCATATCCATTCTCAAAGAAAATTGAGTGCCATCAAACTGACCATGCACATAGGGGTCAAAGTCAATGGGCAACCCCGTGATGGTAAGAACATCCAGCAGAGTTATGCTCATCTGCCCAAACCGGAAATCGAATGTATTGCTGGAGGTGTTCCAGAAGCAAAGAGCGGCAGCTAGCGGTGCAGGGCTAGTATTATTGGGAAGACAGAAGCATAGATCGATGGTTTGGGTGATACCCACCGCATCCCATCGGGCCAAATCTCTCGCTCGGTTCTCCTGATACCAAATATTTTCCTCGGGAGCGACGGTAGGCCAGTAGCCCACTTTCCTCCTTGGTCCCCAACTGCTAAAATCACCAGGCACCTGCCGAAGAGCCGCTATGGGACGGCGGATGGGAAGCCCATAATAGGCCATAGCATCATCTGGCAAACGATCGCGAGGTGTGGGACCCAGACTCTCTTGACTATCACCGCCACCAAAGCCCATCAGTCGACTTCTCTCCTCTCCGTTCTGACTTCTACATCGAACACTCATGTTAGTTCGCCAGGCGAATGCGGCTTTCTCAGTGATTTCATCTGCCTGATCGATAACGAATGGTTTCTTGGATGCCATTTCTAGGTCGCAAGGAATACTTCTCCAATACGCTTTGATTTATAGCTCAAATATGTTTGGAGATTAATTTATTAGCTGGGCCAGTGAGTGGCCCTAGTTGATAATTAATGAGTCATTATTCCATCTTGAGAATCGCATCTAAGGCGACAGTGAAGATACTTCTCCAATACGCTTTGATTTATAGCTCAAATATGTTTGGAGATTAATTTATTAGCTGGGCCAGTGAGTGGCCCTAGTTGATAATTAATGAGTCATTATTCCATCTTGAGAATCGCATCTAAGGCGACAGTGAAGATACTTCTCCAATACGCTTTGATTTATAGCTCAAATATGTTTGGAGATTAATTTATTAGCTGGGCCAGTGAGTGGCCCTAGTTGATAATTAATGAGTCATTATTTCATCTTGAGAATCGCATCTAAGGCGACAGTGAAGATATTCCACCTTTTCCTATCACCGCAAGGCCAGCATAGTGGCCTGATGTTTTTTAAAACATGATTAAAACCGATGCGGTTTTAGATGCTAAAGTTGCAGCAAAATATGGTGGTTTCAATTGGTCACACGTCATGATGACGATAGCCATGATCCAATCATCCTCTTTGGCATAAGACTCGCGAAGGATTAAATGAAAGCAAACAGTTTGCTATTTTGCATCTTATTTCGCCAAGTACTATAGGCCTTGATCTAGCCAGGAAAGCGGCTCCAACACCTACATTTGAAAAAATCAACAGAGAGCCAGCAAACAAGGCAGATACTTGTTGCTATACACATGGCGAAGCTACCACCAAGGAAGAGAAGGATCCTCATTCGCGATCAAAAGCAGTCTCCTTCGCATGGGGGGCACGCTAAAGTTTTGATTGCCTACAACCTGCCCAAGTTTCGCTAGATCCATGGGGGGCAATAAAGTTGGCAAAGGAAGCATCAGTTCATAACAAAGGCAATCCAGATTGTGGCATTCAAGCTTTATGGCCTATTTAGAGGCCTATCTGGAATCAGTCAAGTATTATCAGTCAAGCCAATACAAGTGGCTTTGGAGCAACAACATTATAAGAGCAGTGCTGATTCAAGACCTCTTCAGTCAAGACGAAGACCTTTGACTTTGAGGTCTGGGGGGCAATGTTTGGACCCAAAATGAACATTTTGGCCTGACAAGGCATGTGTTGGAGAAATTGAGCCAATGTCATTGGCTCAAGCTATATATTGTCGACAAGCTCGAAATATATATTTAGAGGCTAAATAAAGCCTACTATGGAAATATGACAAGTCAACTTTAGCATATTTTCCTACTTCGGCTAGGAAAAACCGAGCTAGACAAGGAAGGAGGGGTGGCAGACTAACCAAATGAAATCGAAATGTGCTGAAACTTTCCAGATCCATTCTAGACAGCCCAAGGATAATTTCTTATGAAGAGTGCAAGAGCTTTTTTTGAGTGGAAGGCCTTCAAACAATCAGCCCAATTTTCTACAGAAGCAAAACTGGAAAACTGGACCTGTAAGAGGTCCAGCAGCATTTCCGGCCCAACCACATGGAAGAAAGCTCTGAAATTTGGTCAGCATGATCTAGATTCATAGTGGAACATTTTTTATGAAGACATCATGGCCAGAATCTGAATTTCTGATGGAGATATACATGAAGGAATAAAGGAGCCGAAAGTGCTTCCTTATCTCCCAAATTCATCATTCCTATTAGTGCTCCACCTCCATCTCCACCTCCCTTATCTCCCAAATTCATCATTCCTATTAGTGCTCCACCTACACCTCCACCTCCCCTATCTCCAATTAGTGCTCCACTTTCATTTGTTTAATGCCAAAGTAGTTGGCATGGTAGCCTATAAATAGAGGTTACATTGAAACACAATTCACACATTCACATTCAACAACAACATCTCTAAGATGATCTAAGTTCTCTCTAGAGCAAACCTCTCTAAGAGCAACTCCTCTCATTCTCTTTCTTTTAGCGGTGATCACACTCCTAGTCCTAGTCTTCTCAGAAGCCGACTTTCAGTGCCACCAAACCCTCTGTCAACGTACTTCGGTCCTAGTCTCCTCGGGAGCCGACGGTAGTGCCGCGACCACAACGGCTACAGAACCAGCCAAGCAAGGGTAACGCCCTAGCAACCCAGCCAAGCTAAAGTCACGCTTTAGCAAGTTCTCCTCACTTCCCAGTGGTTCTCGCTCTGCTCGATCTACAACATCGAGTATCGATTGTGATTTTCAAGAAGCTCAGCAAAAGTCCTCGCCACGAGGCACAAAGAATCCCACGACGAGGTTGGTGCTCTCCTCGTCCACAATTGCTTGATAGAAGTCAGGTCAAGGGACACCCCCGACGACCGCACCCGAACGGTGCTGGCACGCCCGCGCAGAAAAGAGACTGTTGACCAGCTGCAGCAAAACTGGAGCCAAACAAGTACTACCAGACCCGAGGCGAAGAGGGATTTACCAGAAAGAAAAAATAGGAGGAGCACTTCGTCACCGGAGAGAGAGAGAGTGTGCAGATCGGAGAATGGGGAGAGAGAAAGAGTGCTGCAGATCGGGGAGAGAGGAGAGAGAGATAGAGGGAGGACTACTTGTAATTAATTAATTAAGTCAAGGGCAAAACTGTCATTTTGTTTTAAACATGGTAAGTGGGAATAAAAATATGTTGCTGGGGTAAGTAAGATAATTTTTGCTCCACCAGAATCTTTGGGTCAAGAACCCTAATGTTAATTTAAGCATCTCATAATTTGGTGAAATATTTGACACAAAACTTCAGGCCTCAAACCCTTTTATAATAGTGGAGATACATTTAATAAGAGTCACTGGATTCAATATCAGAAAAGTCGCCAAGAAACATTTTAAATTTAGTGGCGATATTTTTGTGTGGCTTTCCACTTGACGACCAGGATTGGTGCCGGATAAAAGGGCCAGCCACCGTTAAACTCTATGGGCTTTGCTTTGGTTTATAGAAGAGAAAGATCGTTGCCTTGACAGTGAAAAGCATGCACGTTTAATGTTTTGTAATAACTAGCTATCCTACTTGATCTTACGGCAACCACGAGTACAGAGGGATAGATTACGATAGCTCTGTCTTAATTGCAGTAATTAAGGTACGTGGGAAACAAAGTGAAGGTTGCAATTGGAGACCAACTAATTGGTCGTCAGCTTGACTTACGGCTGACACTATCAGTATATCTATATACACACACACACACCTAGCTATTCTCTCTCTCCTCGGATAAACTCTATGAATGGAATATAGATAGTTTATCTGAACAACCTTCTTCATCATGTTTGACTGCATGTTTGATCGCTGATTAATCATTAGTGAGGTGGTTGTCCCACCAGGAATGGAAGCATTCCAGTGAAACCTGTTACTAAGAGATCAATTATCTCCATTTAAGATAGGAACACGAACGGCTCCGGTTGGACGATTCAGTTCGTTCATTGATTTAATCGAATTCGATACCGTAACGATCATCAATTTGGCTAAAAATATGGAAATCCGTTCCTTAATTAAGGTAAGGATATTTTTACCTGAGAAGGAATATATATATATATATATATATATATATATATATATATATATATATATATATACAGGCCCGATCAGAAGTGGGAGTCCGCAAAACAGAAAAAGTGCGGGCATCCATCCGTCGTCCATCCTCTAGCCTCGATGAGGCGCTGACGGAGGCGATGCTCTTGCCGGACGGAGACCAGGCTTCGATCTTCAGCTCCTTCTTGACGTCGGTGGACTCGTCTGCTACGAGTTCACAGTCGACCTTGATGGTGTGTGAGGGCTAACCGCCCAGACCTGCAACCTCGATCGCATTCATCTTCATGGTGACGCCGTCCGGGATGCCCAAGGTCTCTGTCCGGCAAGAGCAGCGCTGCCGTCGGCGCCTGATGCAGCTGTGAGGATGGACGTCTGCATCTTTTCTGTTTTGCGGATGTCTGCTTCTGAACGGCTCCGTATATATACATATTATTCGAGTGAAATGTGTTGATCATATTCATGAGAATGATAAGAGTACAAACTAAATAAGTTATGTATACTCCATCCTCCCCCTAGGGTGATAGCCAGAATAAAAACCAAAGCCTACTAACTAGGCCCACTCCCTGAAATTAACACGAGAGGAAAGTTAATTGGCTTCACAAAAACAACACAAAGGAACCTTGACCATGTGGTCGACTGTGCAAAGCAAGAAAGAAAACGGTGGCGGTGACGAGACGATGACTAAAGTACTACCAATGCAAAATTGTCTAATGGTTACGGATGATATATATCTCAGGCATCATATATTGTTATTTTGGGATTACAGAAGAATCAAGCAAGCATTGGCCAGGGCTTCTGGGTAGGTCGATAAGAGCAAGAAAAAAGAGAGAATGCGACTACTAATACTCGAAGTAATATGAAGATTGACAGTCCTGAAACTGAGATTTTCAATAACATTGTCACCCAAATCTGCTTGACCTATGTATAATGAACAAGACTACATCGAAGGAAGTCTATTTTATCGGAAGGAAGGTACATGAAGGAAATGACTACTCAATCTGTCTTTCATGCTAATTACTTTACATATATTCAAAATGAAAATTAGTCATCTTCAAAAGTCGGTCAGCCGACGAGAAGATTGGAGATCTTCTCTATAGCTGCTCGAGTTACTAGAGTGACGAGAAAGACCAAGATCCATGTTCACGGTCGAGCGCTGAACTAGCCGCACCAACTGCTGAACAACTTCTGAGATAGGTGGCCGAAATTCGGACTCTCGCTAATAGATACAAAGGATATACGTTAGTAACATTAGAACCTTAATCAAGTCAAGCCTAAACCTGGGACTCCAGGTTATAATATAAATGCCCTAACAGAAACATAAGAAATTCACTATATGGAAGCTCTGAAAGAGCATGTTAGAGTATGTTAAGTCCCTATGTTCATGATATATCGCGTGTGTTTGGGGTAGCTAGTGTCCCTTAGCAAAGGAGGTATTGAGGTCGTAACTGCCTTAGCTTTTGGTGTCATAATTGTCTAAGATTGGAAAGTTGCTCACCTGAACGCATAGGGCAATGATATCAGCAAACCGGGAGACTGACTTGGGATCGTAGAGTCCTCGCAGGGCAGGGTCGACCATTTTTGACAATGCGTCAAGATCATGGAGCTGTGGGGTTGCCCATCGGACAAGGCACTCCTCTGACCGTGGTTTTGAACTAAAGAAAGGAAGGAACAAAACTAGTTAAGAATTGCTAGACATTGACAAGCTTAAGTAGTGAAGAAAAGAAAGAGTGAGAACCAATGTAACGCACCTGTCAACTGGCTTACGACCTGTCAATAATTCCAACATGACTACCCCAAAGCTGTAAACATCACTCTTCAATGTATAAGCTGATGGCTTCGTGCATTCTGGTGCATTGTATCCCGTCCCTAGGTTTTGGCTAGTGCGCTGAAAAATAGAACAAAGACTTATAATTTCTTGTTCTTCTAAAGCAAAAGAGTAAACAGGCAATCCTCAAGCACATTGATGCAAAGCGGCGGTACTTTACCTGATGAAAGGTTGCCAAGCCATAATCAGATAGACGAGGATTGAGTTCAAGGTCGAGAAAAATATTAGATGATTTGATGTTCTTGTGAATTACGGATGGAGAGCAAACCTCATGGAGGTACCTGAAAACAGTTCATGAAAAATTTGTTTACAATTATTGGCCCGTCATAATGTATCAGCAATTTCAAGAGCAGGATATATAGTTCACTTACTCAATAGCACGCGCAGTGCCCAAAGCAATCTTGACTCTTGTGTTCCAAGTTAGAGGATTGCTGTAGTCATCTGACATGTGTAAGAACTCATTAAGTGAGCCATTCCTGAAATACTCGTAAATTAACATGTGGTGCCCTAGTTCTGCACAGTAACCAACAAGTTCGGCAATGTTGGCATGACGAATCTTGGAAATGCTCACAACGATGTCAGAAAATTCTTGTGGTGGTGCTCCTTGGAACAGTGAGGAGTCAATTTTTTTCACAGCCAAAATCTGACATGCATATTACATTGAATTATCAGTAAAATTTCAGACACCTGGCCTTTAACAAGATAGTACTGTCTTTAGCACCGGTTAATCAGAATGGAGTACACACAGATCCTAATATCAGTAATTACTGATAACCAATCACAAGAGTGAAAAGCACATTAAAAGTTCACTTAACATGAACCAATATACAAGATTTAAGTGGCAACAGGAAAGTAGCTAGCAATTATCCAGTAGTTAAGAAAAGATGTATACCTTCCCACTTTCAAATTTGGCCTTATAAACACGTCCAATTGAGCCCTGCCCAAGAAGGCGAGCTGGTGCAAAATTACCTGTCGCAACCTGCAAGTCTGCTAAAGCGTAAGATACAGCTTTCACAGAGGTGCTTCTTCTGGCAAAGGATTGCAACCGGCCAGAAAGGGACTTAAAACCAGTTGATGGAGATTTTTGAACAGGCTTTATGTCAATAATGGCTGGAGAATCCGTAGACTTCAAGCCTGTTACAAGGATATCATCTAGTTACTCGAGAGCAGTCGCAAATTTCGTATATAAGACTATGAAAATAATTGCAGTTAGACAACTAGAACTATTTCAAATAAAAATAAATTAGCAAAGAAAAACCAAAATAAGAACATAGCAAAGTCAATCAGAAAATTACAGACAGACATTCGGAATACAATTTTTGCTATAGTTTTGACCAAAAACAAGCAAAAATTAAATTACCATCATAGTCAGAACGCATGTCTTTAGTCAAGTCTCTAGATGAAAACATAGAGAAGGATTTCCGCTTGTCAAACCTATCATCCTCAAGGAGATGGGGATTTTTAGAACGTTTCTTTCTTGAACAGCAGAAAATTAGAATTCCAAGCAGAAACAACACGGCGAAAGCTATCCCAGCTATTGTCAATCCTTTGGCTACTGAAGACTTCTCCCCACCACCACTGCTACTGCTGCCTGACCCCCTATTACGGTATACACCAGGGGGAGAAGGTGGAGATGGCCCAGATGACCAATTGTTTCCTCCAGACCTTTACATGCATGATCAAACAAGTCAGGAGTAAATTGTAACCACTGTATTCTCAGATTGAATTTTGAAAAGGATACTCACTTTATGTTTATGCTCTTCAAATCATTAGGGATCCAGCCAGTAAAGTGGTTGTTTTCAACATTCCTGCAAGCATAGTAATGTTCAGTTCTCCACCTTAATGACAGAAAAAAAGATGATAGGCCTATATTATTATTAGAATCCAGCAAGAACCTGTATACATTGTGTGAAAACATATTACCAACTCAACTCTAGCAGGAACTTGTAGAACTTGACAAACTTAAGTTCATGAAAACTGGTCTAACAAAAAAACAAAAAAAACAAAAAAACATAGATATGATCCATCATATGCCTTATCACCAAATATACTTACAAATCATCAATGGGAGTGTACAGTAGGACATTTATCGTCCCGGTAAATTGATTGTTCTGCAGATACCTGCATGGAGACACAGAGGACTTAGCAACAGGCACCTTGAATATATAGTTTAGCTTTAAATATCTAATTGCATGCTTCTTACAATGTCCTGAGGCCTGAGAGCTTTGCAAAACTCTGAGGCAAGTTGCCAGTCAGTGAGTTGTGAGATAGATCCCTATACATCATTCCATGATATCATGCTTTAGTCAATAGGCATAAGCTAGTTTAAACGGAAATGTACATTTTTTCAATAAACTCAAAACTAAGTCGGTAGAACTTACAGCTTCTTAAGTTTAGTAAGTTTATTAAACATATCAGTCAACTGTCCACTGAGCTTGTTATGACCAAGATTTCTGCATGCCGAAAAAATAAAATTAGACATTGGAGTGACTTCTTAAAGGATTATGGTTTCACAGAAACAGGTTCTACTTACAGAGTTTCAAGGTTGGACATCTGAGATACTGAATATGGTACGGTATTTGTGAAGCCATTGTTGGAAAGATCTCTGCACATCCAGGTCATGAAATTAGTATTGACAATGACATGAATTAAATTGAAACTCCGATGATAGCATATATGTTATATTCTACAAAATGTTTGTACAAGATCTTACATTTGCTTTGCGTTAGGAGGCAGTTGATATGGTATATCACCGCTGAATTTGTTGTTGCTTACGTCACTGTACTATGACGAACAAATGCACAGCATTCAGGTTATGTTCTTTGAGAAGAAAATAAAATGAACATTAAAAATACCTACTCTAATGAACTGGGCCTTACAAGGAGGTGACGGATGTTAAGCTTGCAAGCTGGTACCCCATTGATCCACTGAGATCAAGGTCAGACAACTTTCTGCAAAAGTTTAAATAAGCGAAACTTGTAAATTTCATCAGAGATTTGGATAATTCTAGTATTAAATAGAAGAATGTAAGAAATGAGAAATACATTTCAGTTACAGATGAGCCTGAGCATTTGATCCCTTTCCAAGAATCACCACAAGGGTCACCGCCACTTGATTTCCAACCACTTAGTTTTGACTTAGAGGTTAAGCTGTTATACATCACATTAAGGGCAGTAACTGCAAGATAGAGAAAAAGATTAGCATATCAATATGTAGTATGTATACCTACCTGAATTATTTCATGGAGGGAAGTAAAAACACCAATGATATAGATGACACAGTAATAGAGACAAATAACAAGCATTCAAGTGAACATTCTGCAATGAAAATGCTTCAAACCATTTCAATTCAAGCCTCTTGTTGCCCATAACATTGTAATTGCAATCGTCTACTATGAAAGCAGAATTACCTTGTGGCTTCAATAGATTTTAATGGTTTTAATTTGAAAAGGAAATTCTCATTGCATGGAATATTGGTAATCTTATATATATACTCATAGACAAAATTACATATACTTTTAAAAGAGACGATCAACTAATTGTACAGGAGAAAATGGAACCTGCATTCAAAAATGCAAGAAACTAGAAATGCTAGAACATGCAAACATACCATCTTGGGAATTGGTGTTCGAATATACGCAGACGGTGAAGAATCCAAACAGAACACCCCACAACACAAGAAGGTTGTGGAACATCCTTCTGGCATAAAATAAAGAGATCAGCAAAACCCAGAAAGTGAGAAGAAGAAGAAGAAATTAAGATGGGGTTTTGATTGGTGATGAAGAAATCGTTATTAAGCCACGAAACAGAAGAAGAATCGCACACTTTATATTTTGTCTCATTGAATTCTTTTTTGGAGAAATGTTGTTGTTAGTGGGGGCTTCTTGCGTTGATTTGTGACAGAAAATTTGAGTTGGTTAAAATTAGATGCAAGAAAGAAGAGCTAAGCATTACAAAAATGTAGAGATAAAAAACAGCAATTTTAACAGTCTGAGGCCGAAAGGTTAGGACAAAATGAGAGCCTCCCAAACCCCCAACCTTTTAGCAGCTTAGATTACCCGCCTCTTTCAACAGTTTTTTAAACGAGGCCGCGCAGGACTTCCCTTTTGGAATTCCATTATATCTCTGTTTGTTAAAACTTGACAGTAATTACAATAATATAGCCACCTAGGATTTGGCAAAATGAAGAAAAATGGGAGCCCATGATCAATCGTTTTTAGGTATATACCTGTTGTAAACTTGTAATAGGCTATTCACTCATGAGCGTTTGAATAATCATTTACGTACATCAAATGAATACCAGCTCCTTAGAGCATGCAATAGACTAACTCCATATAGTCGTACACCAATCAGGCTAAGCTAATTTACCAGTGCATGGAACTAGTCTCTTCTAAATATCTATAGAAGATTGGTTTACTTGATGTATCAATACATTAATATATCATAAACGAATTCATGCTCTATAACTACTAGAACATAAGCTCCCACAGTCCTGTCGTTTGTCTTACATATAATTCTCCAACAACCACAGTAAAACATAAAAATGACAGTTTTTTATATTATATATAAAATAATTTAATCACACGTGGATAATTCCAATACTAGGTTTTAAAATAAAAATATTACTTTCTCACCCACATCCATATGCAGAAACTGCTATCACAGTACATGCATATCATGACTGTTTCTCAGTTTTTGATAAAAGCAAAGTTGCACCTACCATTGGTGTTTGAAAGAGCATGCTTGAGGTGCAGACTTCTAGCTCGAATTGCAATTAGTTCTCTACTTCACTCGCGATAAGCTTGAGGACAGTACATTATGTGGCGTTCGTTGTATGACAAGGAAATATACTTTCATCATTAATTTTCCAGCGTAACTACAGAATGTGAAATTTTACAAAAGTTAGAGAAAGTAAAAATTTTCTAATACTCTCCAAATAAAAATAAATAAATAATATGTACATTCCTTCTCTTTTTCAATGCCATGAGAGCTTTTAACAGGAAAAAGAAAGTTTAACCAGAAGAGACATCTGTTGCTTTGTTCACAACTTCACATTCAGGCTGCTAGATCATTCTCATGGTAGGACACCAAATGTGCTGCCAGCAAACAGGCACAGTTGAACAGGGTGCAAGTATTATTCAACTTATTAAGGATTGGTGAGGTAAGAACAACACTTCTGAGGTCCAACGCATTTTGAGCTGATTGCCTTTGACATGTGCCGTCCTGGGTTTAGTTTTCGAGTAGTTGATGACCCTGTCGATAATTTATACAACCTTTACTCGGCCCTCCAAAATTAGTTGTGATGCCAACGTCATATGCCTGCAATATCCCCATTTTGACTTGATGAAACACCACGCTTGTTCAGTTTGGTCAAGATATATGCCATGGCAACCTTTGCACCCAGGCTTGAGCGACCACGAGATAGGCAGACCAGACCACCGACAAGCAGCAAGCCATTGGCTAGCAATTTTTTTGATGGTCTTCTTGACAATTTCCTCTCCCCACCAGTAACTGGTCTGTGAACAATAGGTTCTGCAGAGTTTGCTCCATTGCTATCCATGGCCTGTAATCCAGGGGGGACCTATGTGGAGAAGAATACCAATCAATGACACAAATAGGCTTAATAACATTGTGATGTGAAATTTGTATAAGATTGCATTTGTTGTTATATGAAGTAAAGGAAACCGCCGATGAATACTACTTAACTATAGATTCAGATGTTTCCTTTAAAGTATCAAATGATTCAACCAAAATCCATGTTTGTTCAGCACTCAAAAAATCAGTTAGGTCATTACGTCTAAAAATATGACATCCTTACAATAGGACAATACTGGCAAGATTTAGAAGCCATGCTGCTCACAGAGATTTGCCAAGACAACTAAAACTGACATGGAACATGTTCACTACCCAAAAGAATTAATAATAATAATAAAATAATCCAATACCACAATGATCTCTCTGGTAAAGTTAATGCATGGTTATATACATAGCCAAGTACTGTAGTAAGTTGGATCAAGCTCTACCAGGAAGTGCTTCAGATGATACCAAGGTATACAAGTATTTAACAATATTAATATGTACATAACGGTCCTGACCTTTTTTATCAAAGTGACTGCAGTGGCAGCAGAACTTGATTGATCATTGCTGATTGTAGAATATTTACGTAGTGCACTATCCATCTTACATACGTAACTCCATATGCCCTTCGCGAAGGCCAGTTTTGCCATCTCCACGTTTAAACCAGCATCTTCTTGGTGATACATTTTGATCTCGCAGGCATTTCTACCAGGTACTGTAGAAGATAATTAAATCACAAAACTATACACACATTTTGCTTTAAACTAAGACATAAAAACCCATGTTTCAGAGTGTAATGCAGACTGCCAACATGTCAACCAAACAAGCCTTTAAGTGTGTTAAGGAAATCATTCCTATATCCACCACCAGTACATGAAGCACAACTATAGTGCCTTGCTTACAGTCTCATATCGAAAAACTGCGTTAGTAAAGACAAAGAAAAATGATGAAGATGCATGTCAGGAACTTACCTTTTCTGATTCGCCAACCAGATCTGAAAGTACTAACACGCACATACTTCTTCTGCCGTGGTGCCAAAGAATGTTCACATTCCTGTCATCACAAAAATTGAAAAAGAAAATATGAGGTAATTGGTTTCAGAGGTAGGTAAGTCCTAATATGATCAAGAGAATCAAAAGGCAAGCATGGAGTACCACCACATGCAAAATAAAATCTGCCCAGGACTGTTTTCATAGAAATCTAAAAGAAAGAATATTTTAACATCAATTACCTTGACAAAACAGTAGAATGTTTTATCTTTTCCCTCCCACAGTCTCCAAGCTAATACATACTCTCTAGGTGTCAACAGTGGAAACTTCTTTATTGTCCGGCCAACTTCAACCCCATTGTTTTTGTCCACATGTAACTGTTCATGCTCAATCAGCATTTTATCCCATTGCTTTCTGTATTCATTGTCCATGTAGAAGTCTCTAAGCATCTCAGGTGTGCAGTCCTCAAATATTGTCACACTCAAGTACTTCACAGGACCAACCTGAAAGCAAGTATTAACTCAGTTAGATAACCTTCATTTGCTAAAACCAGTGGAGTAATTAAGCAAAACTAGTCATTTGTCTGACCAATGGGTTCAATCCAAGATTAGATGCCTTGGGGCAAATTTGGGATAATGAACTCGGGCAACAACAATACACGAGAATCGGATTTAACTTTACACAGCTATGACAAGCATCTAACAAAGTCAAATTGTTTACAATTTAAAAGCAAGCAGAGAATGAACTCAAAGAATCTAAAACCCAAATAAATCAAGCACAGGATGAATGACCTTAGGCTTGCAGCACTTAGCACTGTAGTATAGAAGATCATTTCCTTTCTCTATGACATTGTCCCATTTCTTATTCTGACCGATCTTCTCGTCCAAATTTTCAATCAGAAACTTCAAATCTGCATCTGTTACCATTTCCGAGACTCTGCAGAAGCAGAAACAGCCATCACTCAATCAATACAAGATCACAGTTAATCCCTCCATATTCAACTTTAACAAAACTTAGTTCCAAATACCCAATTACCAATCAAGCCCAAAATCCCAACTTTTTGCAGAAATCAACAAGAACACAATGAATCTAACCAACTCTCAATTATCAAATATCCAAAACTTCATTGAACCCAGATACCATGTTTTGGGAAAAACAATGGAAACCCAATTTCAATCCCAGATTCAAACCCCATAAAGCACGAAACTTGACAAGAAGAAAACAAACCCAATTGAAAACGAACAAAACTTTACCTAGTCTGTGAACCCCCAGAGCCAGAAGCAATGGGATTTGAATCAGAGACACCAACTGTAGATGAAGAAGCAGAGGAAGAAGACGTTTTCTTATACAAAAAACCCTTGAAACACTGCCAAGCCAAGATAATAAGCACAGCCACAAGAGTAGCCCATCCCCCATAAACGTTTTCCCGCCAAAACTCCTCCGACGAGCCTTGAAATAGGGCGTGGAATCGGCCCAAGTCCGCCATTTTCACCATCTCTGTTTTTGGTTTTCTGAAGTAGTCGACCCTGATTCTCTGTTATTCACAAGCCCTCTCTGAGGCTGGCTCCGCTTTTGGTTTGTGCTTTGCGAACAGCTCAAGGTATCGAAAGTCACCGATGGGGGAGGAAACATCCTCTGCGATCGCCCATAGGTTTCTGTTACTGTGGGGAAGCAAGAGGTTTTCGGATAATACGGTCTTTTTGAATCTTTAGTAGTGTTCACCGATCAAGAAAATTAGGCTCAATCATGGTAGGAAATAAATTTAATGATGTAAATAATTATTTTTAAATTGAGCGATTTTGTTTTCCATCGTTAAATTTACATCCAATATGATGATTGAGTAGACGAACATTATAATTTGAATTTTTTTGGTGAAATGGGTTCACACTTCACAATCTGGTCTGATACGTGGCGTCGTTCAATTGGGGTATACTGCAAAGTGATGAACTGAAAGTCAGAAAGGTAATCATCTACCCTTCTTCCTTGTAATTTATGGTCAAATCATTTTATAAAAGTAGCTAAGCCTAAGCTTTGATGTGTGTGGTGACGTTCAGATGTAAATAAAGTAGCTCATCAAATAACCAGCGATAGTGTTCTGGTTCATGATGAATTGTATTACTCAAGATTAATTTCGGGGTTTAGCTACTCACGCCGATCTTGACGCCCCCCCCCCCCCCCCTTCAGAAACGGAGACTCCAAATTCAAGGTTTACGATGATACCAACAGCATAAGAGGGACATAAACGTTGTTCTAATCTCATTATGTTATGTGACACACAAAATGATAGAGAGATGAGGCTGTAGTCCAAGCACACTTGGCCAACCCCAACCCTTGGCTTACATATACATGTCTATACATGAAGCTGACTAGTTCTCAAGATCAATCCATGTGCACAGAAAGACCTCAAGCCTTGATGTGACAACCCAAATTGTCAGCTCTCTAGAGAAACCGCAAAATGTCATGGATAAGATAGGAAGATAAGCATGAACAAATTTCTTATGGACCCAACAGCACAGACCGAGACACTGCCACATTAAACCTCACGCCTGGTCCACTTCCAACCACATATGTATAATGCAATGTAATTTGAGACAAGAGAATAAGCTGATAGGTTCACTACATAGACCAAAAATAGGTCGGAGAAATGTATCTTCAGTTATGACAGAAGAACATCGTCCCTTCTCTACTAATACACAAGTGCAATAATATAGGGAAGAACTGTTCTCCTCCCAATGAGAAGTCAGCATAGAATTGATTAAGCATCAAGAACAAACCATAACATTTGGAGGTCTTTTTTTCCTTTATAAGGTCTTTTTGCTGCATATTATTAAACTGCCTGCAAAGATGGTAAAGCTTTACATAGCCAAACCATGAGCCAATATCTTCCAAGAAAACTACTTCCACTCAAAATGCAAATCTTATGAAGCTACTGACTACAGTTGAAAGCGAAAGCACCCAGGACGCATATGATACATGAAGCCCATCATCAGCTTCGTGAAACTGGTAAAAGCCCTTCTTTCAGATACTGATGCACTTTTTATGAATACAGAGACATCAGCAACCTAATAATAAGTTAATCAAAAACTGATAGTATTGAAGTTTGTGTCACATACATTCCGAGCATTCTCATCTTCCTAACTGATCTGAGCAGAAGAGACGGACACCGGAATTGCATCTTCAAGTTTCACCCTAGTGCCAATGGGGCCATCAGAAGCAGCAGTAGCTTCTTTAGTACCCTCATCCAAGCGGACCACTTGAGCAAAACTCTTCGACATGTGCTTGATGAAATCAGTGGGAATTTGAACAGGACTTCTGTGCTCATTTTCTCCGACTACACCTACAGCAATCAGGCTGGTTTGCTGTCTGGCCTTCCGCTCTTGCATTGCCTTCTGACGATCTTCATAAAAATCAAAATCATCTAGAATCGACATATCCGTTTCATAATTCTTGAAAATAATCAACATCTCAATTCCCTGCTCTAGTTTTACCTGCACATATAGGAGCAAAATCAGGGTTGTAAGCAAAGCTTGACATGCCAACAAAATACTCTGCTTAAAGATTTCTAATATAGAACTTTAAGCAACTTTTCATCAAATTCATAATGATTAAAATGGATCACATGGTAATATACCTCCTTGGGCAGAGGAGAACCAGGGGAAAAAAAAAAAGGACAAAGGCTAATCAAAAGCACAGGTTTAGGGTTCAGAAAACTGGAGAATCTATAAGAATAAAGAAGAAATGTAACAAACAAAATGAAAATTCAGCTTCCAGAACCTTAGACACTTAATGAAAAGCATCTCCAATACATCTAAGTAAGAATTTCAGGGTGATTTGCCTTTTGATAGACGTGTACAGACATCTACCGAATTGACTAAACTTAGTAGCCATAAATGACCAACGACACAAAGATCCGCAATTTAGCAACATTTCAATTGGTTCAATAGGCAGCTCAGTGAAGCACTCCAAGTGTTCAGTAAACAAACAATGTATCTAAATTTTAACTGGGTTATGGCTATTGTTGAAAAATAAAACTACAAGCAAAATAATTAAGATACCAATTCAATTCATAAAAACGGGATTTTTCACAAATTGTCACCTCTTGAGTATCTCGACTGTTAGTTACTGGCTTGTTATCATTATTTTCAAGAACAATATGACGAAACTGACTATTTGGGACATCCTTAATAACATGCCACTTGACAGGGAACTGCCCGCTCCATTTGTCTTGCTGCCAGTAATCCACACTCTTGTCAAAATCAACAGGTCCAACCATTTCAGCCACCCCACAGAACTGAGCACTAGCATTCACCTGAGAATTATAATCATATAAGGCCAAAGTGGGCAATGAAGGTAAAAAATTAAGAGGAAAAAGAAATGAGGAAAATAAGAAATAATATAGGATAAATTATCTTGTGAACGAACATATATTCTTGAAAAGATCATAAATTTACCGAAAACAAGAGAAAAATTGGGCAGCTATCATGCTTCTCCGTAGCTTCATGATATGCAGCATCTAACTTTCTGTTGCCATTTGGTGTGCTTGCCCAGACACCGTATTTGATACTCTTGTGAACATTATCTTCACTGTAAGATTTGATGATAAAGAACTTAGCATCTTTGTACTCTGTCACAAAATCTGGCCGGTTGTATGTTTCGTCATGAACCTTGGTTGTAGGTGTATTAAGTTTAGTGTTCTCCACAGCGCTATCAGCAATGAGTTGTGCCTTTGGCTTTGACGCCCTTGGTCCTCGGTTCTGCTCACAAAGAATATCAAGGGGAGCATTGCAACTGCATATTGGACCGGTGCCTCTCACATGCCTCTTGCTATTTTCTAATGATAGAAAGCCTCTGTTGTTAGCTCCAAAACTGGAAAAGGATGCACTTCCAAGGCTGGAGCCCTGATTAAAACCACTGGGAATGTAGCCTCTGTTATAAGAGTTTGAACCAGATCCATATCCATACAAAGACCTTTGGTGTTGAGAACCCTGAGATGATTAAATGATCAGCATTAATACTAAAGTCCATGAGTAATTAATTTCAGCAAGTTTCAGATATGACTTCAATTACAATCGTTGGGTAGTGCAATAATAAAAGATAAGCCAAAGTTGAATACTTGCATGGAAGATGACAGTGACCTAAAGGAACCATACACCTGACCTCTAACATTGGTAATACCCATAGTTATTCTACTCCAGCAATTCACTTGCTACTGAGTTTTGGCTCGATCAACAGTTATACACAGGTCTTCAATACAAATTATACATATTTCAGGTCCTGATTAGGATGTCATTAGGACCAAGAAAGGAAGAAAAAAAAATTTCTCCCATAACTGGCTTTTAAGTCATGGCATAATATTTTACTAGTAAATAGTGTAATATTGCTATTGTAAAAAGTTCCCTTGAGATAGAAACACCACAAATCAAAGTCTCAGATTATGGTGCCTTCAGAATAATATCACAATGAGTAGATGCATATCTAAAATCTGGGCACATCAATAAGAAAACAGAAACCAGACTACGCAAACAAAATAGAACTACCCAAAAATGGAAAATTCTAGTCATGATACCTTGAAAATAATGGCACCATAAGTTAATTTATGTTACCAGAGTTTCCTAATTCTATACACACTTTATCCAACATGCCGGTTTGCTTTTGGTGATTAAGTATAAGGATACATTCAACTTCCATAATCTCATATGAAACCCCAAAAGTTATGTAAATGTTAAAATCCATGTAAGTTTTTTGATAAAAGTACCTATGGTATCAATTTGTGCTATACAAGTTCTACATTCCAAGAGTACTTTAGCAAACAAGAAGAACAGACCAATGAGATTTTAAACTAAGTCATTAGATGATATGCACAAGTATGAGAACAAACCATTCCAACATTCTGCCCAAATGAGCCAAGTGGGCCAATTGGCTGTGGAGATACTGCTGGCGACAAGGGAGTATAAGACCTCTGCCTGTCCGAGGGTTTTGACCAGTCTGACCAGAGTCCTCCAGATCTCAACCCATCAAATCCTTGCTGCATATCATGATAACCAAAACTACCTGGATTTCCAGGAAAACTGCCCCTACCATAAGATCCCACAGGAGAATAACCAGGCCTTGGCCCAAAAAGCATGCTGTCACCTTGTTGATCAATACTAACTAAGGTGGTGAGGTCTGGCTGTGAAACTGGAGTCGGTGAAGTAATGTATGGCATGCTAGGAGGTCCTAGCTGCTGATAATAAGGTGGCCCTGAAAATGGAAATTGCTGGGGGGAATATAACTGTCCATCTCCCCCTCCAGAAGGCATAGGTGTTGTGACCGGAGAGTAGGGCCCATATGGCATTTGCGGATTGTAGCTATAACCAGAATGATAGACAAGAGATGGATGATTCTCATTGTAGACACCCTAATCCAGATCAAGTATTGAAGAACATTACCAAGTAAACCAAAGAAATCAAAACATTTAAAATGTGAAAGGGAATCCAGAATGTAAATGCACTCACAGGAGACGCAATCTCCAATCCTTCAGAATTCAGGTATGGAGGATACTCGTCCCACTCACCAGTTCCATTTTCATAACCTATATCACACATGAGAGAACAACGTATGTATAGTCACTTTCTATAAGTGACAATAACAACAACTAAAAAGGACTGCAATAAGAATTTATCATCTTATAAGACCCATGTCATAAATTATCACTGCCTCTTTCAACAACTTTAGTTAACATAGCCACTAAACAATACCAGGTTTGCTACAAATTTTCAAATCTGAAATTTATATTCCAACCTCCCAAATGAAATACAAATCAGATTCTGATTGGACTACATTAAACACTAAGGAAAATAGATCCTCCCTGACGGAGCTGAGTCACTGTATGTTAAGACCTACAAATTTAGAATTGATCCAGCTGTGAATGGTTTACTTTAATGACTTCAGTCAGGACCCAGAGAGATATAAGACTGACCTCTATAGTAGAAGGTCTGCTGCGCCTGAGGGGAATACACATTAGGAGGGAAAACGGTGTGATCTCCACCTACGCCAAAAGAACCCGGTTGAGCTGCTGCTTCCCTTGGATGACCTATTGAGCCACCATCCTGAGAAGGATTAGGAGAAATTGACCTCTCATTTTTTGCTACAAGAGTCTGATAACATATAAATTGAGAAAAGTTGTCATGCAAAAGAGGAGAAAAGAAACAAGACTTTAAAATTTACTGCAATGGATCAGAAGAGCATTTTAGTGGCGTCAGAACTACCTGCTCCTTCATGCTATCAGGTTCAGCAGGTTTCTCTTCTGCATCCATGATCAGTACATTCAGTGACTTAGAAGAGTCTTAGAAACACAGGGAGTACAAATTATTGACCAACCAAAGCAAAATTCGGGGATAGGAAAACTTGAAGCTATGAATATGTGCGCACATATCCACGCATGCACACCTATGCACCCATGATAAATAGAAGTACATGAATATATTTATAGTCATGTCTACAACAATTGGTTACTAAACAGATTTTAAAAAACACTTTTGAAGGCACACAGAAACTGTTAGCTAGCTACTAATTAGCAATAAGATTTGTTTCCAAAAGGGCCTGATAGACATAAAGATCTCAACTTGGCGAACCTGCCACTGATATAACGTTGACCTCTCAAACTATGAACAATGACAGTCATCAGAACGAGAACAATTCCTGGATACACAATGGACTATGCTGTCCATTTCTACAAATCAGGTAGAAAGCTTCTAGCTATAACCCTTAATTGCAAAGTTCGCAACAATGAGAAATCAACGGATGCAATATGCTTAGCAAAAGCCTTATGCTCTATCACCCTATAATTTGCATTCACAAAATTTGACACTTAGTGGGTGCAATATCTAATAAGCGCAACTTAAAATGCACAACCAGAATCTGCAAGTAACGAACACACGGCATTTCCAACAATTCCATACTCTAGAATCTATCAGTCCAGTCTAGACTACTGAAATGATTCCTACAATCACACATAACCATCGAAACTATAGTCACACATAACCATTGAAACTTAAGTCTTCCTCATAAACACATACATAGAAAACATAAAAAAATATATAAGCTTGCAACAATACCCAGATTCTAGATCTCCAATATATTACAGTCACCTCACTCCACCAGCAACCCAGATCAAGATAAAGTCACAAAGCCCAATTCTCCAATAAAGATACAAACTTGGTCATCTATTCTCATCACACAACAAAACCCAAAACTTTATCGAATCCAATTCACCGACTTGACCAACAAATCACATCAGAACAAAAACAAAACCCTTATGGGTAAAAATTCAAGGCACCCAAAAGGCCAAAAAAAGCAAAGACAGAATGAGAAAAAAAAATAAACATGGTGATGATGTATGATATGGGGGGTTTGTGGGTATTGACGTACCAGATGTACGATCTGGACCCTGCGGTTGGTTTGCCGCCATGAATCTGAAGTAAAGATCTTCAATTTTCAAAGAGGCACCCACACAAGAATCTAAGCAAGCACACACACAGTATCTACCTATATATGTATTTTTGCCTAAGCTTATATTTATATATATATATCTCACTCTTTTATAACAATATTTATAAATAAATAATACCAGAAGTTTCTTAATTTGTTTTGCTCTGCCTTTTGTAACCTGTAAAACAATGATAAAAGCAAATTTTGGTTTTCTATATTTTTTTTTTTTTATTACATTTTGGTTTTCTATTTGGTACTTGATTTTCCGAAGATTGGGCAGGGGAGCCACTAAAATGGTAAAAATTGCAGTGAACGCCAAGAGAGCAGGAGGTACCCAGAAAGAGAAATATGCACATGTTACTTGACTACTGAGAGTGACATCTACCTCTTTGGGGGTGGTTTGGTCGTGTTACAAATTGACAATAGTAAATTTGTTTTGGGTCTTCTGGGTTACTTTTTGGGTCTGCAACACTACTTTCAGTACCTGCTGCTGCAGTGTGCACGTGTGGATCAAGGACTTTTTTTTTGGTTCAGACTTCAGAGTTCAGTTTTTCAGATCAAGATCCACAGATCAAACTGGTCAACTAAGGAGAGAGGAAAAAAAAAAAAAAATGAAACTTGGTGTATCACTAAATACACATAGAACTAAGGAGAACTAATATATGTACCGATGCATTAGCACATCATAGAGCTTTAACGTTTAATTTATAGTGCAGGAAATGTCACAATTGTTTCGAACATTAACATCATGGTTCGCCTCAATAAGTGAAGTGAAACCGGAAGAAAGACCCTACTCCAAGTCTATGAACAATGCCGCCTCCGTGTAAACCAAAGGAGCCCAAAAAGCAGGCATTGATCTACATTAAAAACCATGGCACCCAAGTCAACAACCCATTAACAACCTCTCCTAACCTTAATAAGCCAGAAACCAATTCCAGCTGTTTAACATTAAGCACCAAAATTGCCGGACCTTGAGGGGGGACCAAAACCTTTCTTCTTGGCATAGGCACATAATTGCCAAGACCCAATACTAGGTTTGAGCCAAAGCCCCATAGGTCTGCGCTTCACAGTTTCTTGACAAATTGGCCTTCGAAAACTCTCCCAAGCTTTTATAATGTAAATTTCTATGTACTTCACACAAAACCGCTTCTATCAAAATCATCATTGAGCAAAACTACTTCTACCATACACATGCACTAATAGGGAAGGTTTATAGAAAATCTGAAACAACTTTTCTGCAGTCCAGTGGATACAGTAACAGTTCTGAACAGATATGTTCAATGTTCTATTGTATGTCAGGGAAATCTGTACCGTGCAATGCTTTTTACAATGGAAACAGGACTCCCTGCCTAATTGTTTCTGCCTTTCAAGTTTAGCAAATGAATGGTGTCCTGTATTATGTGTATCATACAAAAGCATCCATCGGCTTTGAGCTAGATGATACACTATCGCTCAATTCTCGTCCCTTGGTTTCAAATGGGAAAAGCACTACACATATTCCTGAAAGAAAAATTACAGCCTCGAACAGCAGAATGGATGCTGTTTGATGACACCCATGTACCAAAGCTATAGCCACAAGAGGACATACCATTCCACCGATTCTTCCCATTGCGCTTGCAACTCCAACACCAGTTGTTCGTACTGACGTTGGGTATATCTACAGTTCAAACAAAAGATATGGTGATTAAATACTTGGTAGTTGGTAGCAATGCTAAACCATTTTCATGGATAAGCACACAACTCCATGCTTCAAACAAGGTTCTTCACAAACCCATTTTCTTGGATGCAGGGTTTTTTCAGATGCTTTTTAACATTTGTGTGTTCATTGCCTCATAAAAAAATAAATTAAAAAAATAAAAAGATGACAAATGCATTCACAATTTACCTCGGGAGCATATATATAGACTATGGTGAAGGTTGCCGTGATGCATATACGAGCTCCAAACAGAAGGGCAGTGGTCAAGCCCTCAGGCTGATGGACTACCAATGGTAGTAGAAAGATGCAGCACAGGAAGAACATCCCTGACATCGAAAGCTTACGACCCAGTCTATCCACCGTGGCAGCAGATATGATGAGCCCAGGTAACTCTTCATTCCAACCCATATTTAAATGTCACTCAACCATCTTTTAGCAGTGAGAAACCATTTCTCTTTGCATAATCAAATAATTTTCAATACTAAAATTAATAGATAGATTTACCTGCAAAACTAGCGATGAAAATATTTTTGTAGTTGATATCCTGAGACGCGACTGACTGTACTTTAGTTGGCCCACATTGGCTATGTCCATTCAACTCAGACGTCAGAAGCACCAGGCCATAATATGAAAAGGCATTCCCAAAGAATACTACCCATAAAAGCAAGGTAGACCTGATTAAATTTGGGGAGAGGAGCGTTAACAGTGAAGAGATGCCCCCCATATTAGAATCCATCTCCTTGGGAGTCGCATCTTCATCTGTCTTTGGTGAGATCAAACTTGTATCTTCCGAAGGAGTACTCTTTTCAGATAACTCTACTGTTGAATCTGAAACAAGAATTCCAGAAGGGAGTTTTGTTCCATTCAGTCTTGCTACTTTCTCCAAAATAGTGATTGCCTCAGTTGTTCTACCTTTTAAGCATAAATACCTTGGTGATTCAGGTGCTACCCAATAGAATATAAGAAGAAGTGAAGAAGGGAGTGCAGAGAGTGCAAGTAGCCACCTCCAACCCAGTGTTGGCATGACAAACTGCAAAGAACAGAACAAGATGTGAAGAAATCAATGTTATATTCTTGTCACACATGCCAGCATTACAACCGAAAAAAGAACACTAGAATTATCTGCATTCTAACTATTTATCTGAATCTAAGGAAAGGATCTACTTAACAACTTTTTACTCAAAAAGCTATTCACCAAAAAGAAAAATGAACATACTACCCGATGAAAGCTATCCAAAGTTTGTGGAATGACCACAGAATGCACAACTACTTACATTTATATTATAACTTCTTCCAATGTTTTTTCTCATCATTCCTTTTCTTGCAGTGACGATTTTGACACATTCAAATGAAATTTTCTTTTTCATGCCAAAATATTCATATAGAGTAACAACTTTCTGCTGGCTATATAATGATTAATTAGGAAAAGCAAAATATTGTCCTAAGAGAGACAGATTCCAAAAGTTTTTATGATTGGATCCCTTGCGCAAGAAATTATCAGATTCTAAATTAATAAGACTTTAGAACAGAATGTAGTAGAATTGGTGTAAATGCAATCAACTATCAAATAACGTAGTCAAAAGCATACCCATGCAAGTGAAGCCTCAAGAATTGTTCCAACAGTCCAAAAAGCTGAAAAGATAACCATCCAGGTGCCTCTGCTAGGAGCAGGAATGAACTCCAGAAACCAGGATGACAGTACCGGACCACCTCCCAAGCCAACACCGACCAAACAACGGAAAATAAGCAAGGATGTATAATTAGGGGAAAAAGCACTCAGAAAACCAGCACCGGAAGTAATCATGGCTGTAATAAGGAATCCTTTCCTGAAGGAACAGACAAAAGAACCAGAGGATTTGTTAAGTAGAAAACTCGGTGCATTCAAAATCACAGTAAACTCTATAAAATGGAAAGAGTTCAGATGCAGGACAGCAACACTGGAAAAGCAGAAGTGCCACGGAAACACTACATATATCAAAGGTTAGGAGAATTGATCAGTACTTGCAAAATATCAACAGTTCTGAGAAATTTTTAAGAGATTTATAGTTGTATTACTGAAGATCTCAGCATGTAATTAAGCATCAAACTTTAAATTTTATTTTAGATTTTTCAAAAAAATTCTACAACTTTAAGTGAAGAACCATAACAAAAAAATATACCACACCCACCAACCTCCAAAGAAAGCCCTTTTATCATTATTCATGATTAATCTAGATTTGTACTTTTATGTAATCAAAACTTGGTGGTAAAGAGAAACATGCAAGGCGTTCAAACTATAGTTGGAACCATGTTGCACAAGGACATATAGTCAATTGAAACTTGTTTATAGAATCATATTAGGTATTGTAAAGGCAACTCTTCCCCCCCCCCCCCCCCCCCGCGACACATCACAAAGGGATCCAAAAATTATTCAACACTGTTTGAGCAAACAAAACAGAAAACATGTATGAAAAAAATAAAAGTGCACACCTGCGTCCGTAGTTATCTGAGACGATGCCCCATGTGTATGCTCCAACCAGCATTCCAGAAAACACCACACTGGTTATGAAACTTTCTTGTTTAGAAGAAAGACCCCAAGCAGACTGAACCGCTGGTCCTACAAACGAGAGTAGCATCATCTCCATTGCTTCTGAGATCCAACCCATGCCGGCATAAACAAGCACAAGAAGTTGGAACTTTCCAAACCCCATGGAGACAAGAGCGTCATCGACAGTGTATTCCTGGGTTCCATCTCCCATCTACGACAACAAGACTATTTCACCTAACTAGAATCACACAGAAAATTCTTAGTGCCATATAATCATATCATAAATGATATTTTCTCATGAAACACTAACAAGAAATTTACATTACGTCTTCTTAGTCACTTATTCAAGGGCCATGTGAACTTGTAGGCTTATAGCCACTACAAACATCCAAACCCTGATAGTAGTGACAAAACAACTAGATAGTATCCGCATGGACAAAACAACTAAAAAGATAACTATATACTAACTAGATACTGAGAATTAGTATTTCTGATACCAATAATAAGGTTTTGAGCTAAATTGCCTATTTGATCATATTGCCATAACTTTGGAAAAAGACACCCTATTCATTCCTCAATATCAAAGTTTGTGAATCGAAATATAAGGCAATCACTCTGATTTTTTCCTAAACAGGTTTCTGAATTTCAATTGCAGCTTCCCACAGTTGATAGTTTATATTTCCTTCATATGAAAAAATTTGAAAAAGAATGATTATTTGCAATGTGGGTATATTAACAAGTAAATCCAAAAGACAATAAATGAAATCCCAATACACCAAACGATCATATAAACAGAACCGATCAATCCCAAATTGCTGGAACAAACATTGAACAAAACCAGATGGACAAATCGCCATTGAAATGAAAAACTAACCTGCAGTTCAGAATAAGAAAGATCTTCTTCTCCTTGTTGTTGGGAAGAAGATTTGGAAATGAGAAAGTAATGAAAGTCAAAATCTTGAGGGGGAGTGGCTCCTGTTCTGAATGAGCTAAATAATTGAAGATGGATTTGATTTTTTTTTTGTCTGATTCAGAGTAAGGAGTGGTTTGCGTACCAAATCAAAAAAGATGAATCTTTTAATCAAAGAATTAGGCAGGTTGGCTTACAAAATCAAAAAAGATTGAATCTTTTAATCAATCGATCAAAGACTGAAGCATGTTAGGTGATGAATTGTCTTCTGTTGTGGGGTTTGACGGCTTCTTCGGCTTCCCGCTTCCTTGTTAACCCAACTCTCTCTTGATCGGTCTTTTGACTTTTCTTCACTACACACTCGGTTTTTTACCATCCTAGGTTGAGCCTTCATTCTATTTTATTTTAGAGAGAATTTCACTAATAATCACTCAACTATATGACTCATTCAATACTTTAGTCACTCAATTTTCAAATATATCATTTTGGTCACTTAACTATTATTCTATCAATCATTTTAGTCACTCAATGGGCATTTTATCTCACTTTAATCACTTCTCCCAATCATTCTAATACAGATTTCTCAATTTTTCACAATTAATTGGATGAAAATATCATTAATATTGTGGCAAATAATTTTTTTTTAATGAAAAAAATTAACGAAGTGACTAAAGTGAATAACAGAGTTAAAGTTGAGTGACCAAAGTGATCTATTTATAAGGTGAGTGACCAAAGTGTCGAATATGTAAAAGTTAAGTGATCATTTGTGATATTCTCCCTTTTATTTTATTTTAAGGTAAAAGTTAGAAACTTCTCCAAACAAAAAAAAGTGAAAGTTGGAAATAGCACAGTGTCACTAACCTTTTTAGTTAAGAATCATTTTAGAGAGAGTCTTAGGTAGGGTAGGCGTGTCACGTGACCAGTACACTCAGCCAATCAGTGTTCATGCAAGGGAGTAGCGGGGGTGTTTTGGGTATTTTCTTTTATAAAACATGAATAGTTTTGAAATATAATTAAAAGACTGAGAAACATGATTGGCCGGGCGTATTAGACACATGGCACGCCTGCCCTACCTAAGAATTTCAGTTTCTTGTCATTTTAAATCACTTGTTAGATAATTTGTAGGTTGAAGATACTTATCCAACCGCTGATTTGAAATGACTCATCATTTTAAAAAAGAGTCCATGAGGACTTTCTTTTTAGGCTTTGCATAATTAACTCATTTTAATGAGAAAGATGGAATAAATGATTCATTTTTGTTTAAGGGAATGAATGGTTCATTTTATCAATGAGAAAATTAGCTACGAAAAATAAAAAATTATAATAATAATAGAGGGTGTAGTTTCGTAGTTAAGCAAAGCAAAGTCAATAATTTTTTTTCTTTCTAACATAATCGGGTGTAAAAGTTTCAAGAGGGTTCTATATGATATAGCGTGACATGTTGTTTGCTCAAAAATCATCTTGCTACATGTCATGTAACTAAAAGCTTCTTGGCTTACACATGTCTTTCTGACTTCGTGATGTGCGCCATAGTGTGGCAACTAGCAGTCGAGACACTAAGTGAGGTTTCGTTCTGAGTTATTGATTTAGCGTTGATCTAATCTGACTTTAAATTAATTGACTGTAGGCCGAGAAATGATCGATCTCGAACGCTGCGATATCTCAGCCTTGGATGCAAGGATTTTACTCGAGTTGGCCATACTTCGTGTTGTGTAATTCAATGAGTGAATGTGAAAGTGCAGGTGATGACAATTACTTTTTATGATTTTCTTATATTGTAGAAAGTAAATGACATAAAATAAATAACATAAAATTTGATGCAGGTTGGTCGAACGCCCTAACATGGAACCTCCAAGTCTAGCGTTCGAGTCCCAACTCTCACGAGTTCGATCGTGACCAATAGATTTTAGAGTCTTCAGGCTCGTGCGCCTGTGGTGAGAAATTAGTCTAGCTTTAATGGGATATCCTTGTAGACCTCGGTCCAAATACTGACTTGGTGGGTGTGTCACTTGTTGAGTCACAAATTACTTATGCAATTGTGCTCCATAACTATGAAAATTGATTTGTCTTCCATGTTATTTTACCCTTTTTAATCTATTTCCTTTTATTTGTAGGAAACCATGCATTGAGAATAAAATGACCATTTGAGGCTTGAAATGCGGAGATTTGAAGATAGCAAAAGAAGACATGGAGATTGGAAGAAAATTGCAAATCGACTTTTCCGGCGAGCCGCCACTCATGGAGGATCCTTTCTCTGGCTAAGGAGGACGTACTATGGTTGTGAGAATCTCCCACCATTTGAAATTTAAACATCTCCCACACCATGTCATTTTGTCACCTTGCAAATTTGGGACCATTTGGGGACAATAGTATAAGAGCATCTTTTACACATATTGGGACCAAAGGGACATAGCTGATCAAAAGATGCCAAAGACCTAATCTTCATCATTCTTGACTCCATTCCATCATCTTCATCCTAGCCAAGACCCACTTTTCTCTGTAGAGAACACACCACCATTTCCACCACTACAACCCCCATTTCCACCACTACTCACCTTAGAGATTCCAAATTTCACCATTCTCACAAATATCAAGAGCTTGGAGCAAGGAGAATGAGGTGACTACCACCACATCATGTTCTTGGAGACCCATCCCCACCACCTCTTCCGGCATCATCAATAGTCACCCTTTACTCCCTATCTGTTTATGTATTTGATGTTTAATAGAATGTTGAAGCTTGTGTATCTAGCTATGTATGAGTAGTGAACTAGTTAGAGCTAAGGTTAAAAACCCTAGCCAAACTTGCTTGTATTGATGCTTTTGTTTATAAATTGATGCAAATTCATGTTGTCATTCTCACATGCTAATTCAATAGTTGAATGCATTAATTAGACCTAATCAATTTGAGTTATAAGCTTGCCATGACATGAAGTTTTGCTTAGAGATTGATTACCTCTGGTCAAAAAGGAGCATGAAAGCGTACTATGTGTGCATGTGAGAGTAGTGAGCTAAAATCACTTAGAGATAGGATTGGTTTGCTTGCTTGGTTACCTAAACTCTAAACTTTTTGCATTTAGGGGCAAAGGATTGAGACCTATTCGATAATTGAATTTATCTCTAGGTAGTTAGCTCTAGACTTATCCGGTTAGAGTTAATAAAATGAAAGGGGTTTAAACCTTAATAGTCCTATCTAGATGCTAAGAGAGTAGTTGGACAATTAGCTTTGCAATTCATATTCAATTGCTTTAATGCTTGCGAGGGAGGCAAAAGGTGAAACCCGATGCCCTAACTCTCATCCATTTGATAACAACTTGTTTAGCTTAGCTTAGTTTACACTATTTGCTTTCGTTGTTTCAATTTGAATCGAAACCATTTTTAAAATCAAAATCAAATCTTTACACATCATCTTGCATATATATACTCACCATGAACTTCACTAGGCCAAAAAACGAAACAGATGACGGACATTTTTCGTTGTGGGATATGGACAATGTCCGTTGTGTATCGGCGCGATGTGTGATGAAAAATGGCACAACGGTTATGCACCGTTGTATGACTTACAAACACTCAACATTTTTTTGTTATCAGCGTTGTGCCTTCACTCGGCGGATGCCAGGCACAGCTGTCGTGCAACCATGCTGCGCATGGCAGGTGCATCATTCATACAACAAAACTTGTTTCCAAACTGTTGTTGGAAAGCTTAGTCAGACAACATTTTTTTTAATTTCACTGTCGTCTGATTTCTACTCACACTTCAGTTGTAGAGTATGATCGTTGTGTGACTTAGTTTTGGACAACATAGTTCAATTTTTACAGTTGTGTGATTGTAAATGAGAATACATGGTTTTTGTATAACCATTGTGTGATATATAAAAATGCGTTATGTAGATACCCAAATTATGTGTATTGAGACAACGTTGGATTGCCATTTATTAAAATCGGTTGTATGATCATTTTCATTTCCTGAATTTTGTGCATTAATAATAATGCTCCATTTGACCTGTTGAACAGTGATTAATTGTAAAGAAAACTTCAAATGAGTAATCAAACCCATACTATAAACCTCAAATGTTTAAAGGGAGCATTTCCCAATGATCCAAGCCAACATTATAACAAGAAAAGAATTCTAGTGTACATGCCCTACGAACTTGGGAACTCAAAAGTTGATACACATTGTTCCAAAACATGCCTCTTATGAAGTCTTCATTGATGGTTAGCAAATTTCTTGAACAAATTCTTTAGCATCTTAGCTTTCTTGGCCCTTGTAACTTGCAATCCTTCCTTGGCCCTTGTAACTTGCAACCTAAATAAATGAACTCTTAATATGCATATGTCCAGAATTTCATTTTCATGCAAACAATCTAATAGTTCAATGCAGTGAGCTTTAGGCCCCAAATATGCACGCTACTAAGTTCCTGGCCCTTGTAACAAAATATGACCCTTAGGAAATAGGACATGAAACTACAAATGATCAACTAAGCAATTATAGAACTCCATTGATCTAAAGATGATGTTCCAAGCATGTTACTACATATTTCTCATTACAATTACTATCAAGGGACTCATATTAACCATTATTCTACAATGAACAAAAATGTCAGTAACCTAGCTTAGGGTCTTGGGGGCAAGAAAGCTTACCGACTCAATGCCAAAGGCGACACGAGTAAAGCTTGATAGTGTCATGGAACGTATGCTGCAATAGGTGAAAATAACAATCACCGGTTAGTTTCTCTTCTTCACATTTGAAGCCAAATTAGTAAAACTAATATGTAAGTAAATACATACCTTGACGACTTTGTTTATTGCAGCTCGACCGACCTCCAAGTGTTTTTTCACTTGAACCACACTCATACTTGTTGCCTCAGCTAGTTCACCCTTATTTGGTTCTCTCCCCAAATCTTTCTGCAAAGTCTTTTTCACTTGAAGAAGACCCTGAATAACGACAACATAACATAATTCAGCAGCAAAATACCCCACACATAAACACATGGACTAGCCAAATTCCAGAATCACAGTTGCCACAAATTAGTGTACATGCCAATGAAAAGGT
Source organism: Rosa rugosa (assembly GCF_958449725.1). Taxonomy (NCBI): domain Eukaryota; kingdom Viridiplantae; phylum Streptophyta; class Magnoliopsida; order Rosales; family Rosaceae; genus Rosa; species Rosa rugosa. The sequence continues at coordinate 56,335,069 of NC_084820.1, read as the reverse complement.
GCCAATTTTAGTACTAGTTTTTATGGTACTGATATAGTCAATGGAAGTATTCCTAGAGAACATGCAGATATGCAAGTATCATTACCACTCCTAATTCATTTGGATACATTCCACGGTTGGAATCTATTTAAAATAGACGTAGGCACTTGCAATTCTTTAGTTTATATAAGGATCAGAAAAAAACTATAATGCCAGAATACAAACACACATAATATATAAGTATGCTATGGGTGATCTGGCCTTGTAATCAACATTGACAATGCCATGAGCATATGTTGCTCATTTGTAAGCTGGAAAGGGAAAAGAATGTCAGTTAGGTCATTACTTACACATTTCTAAAAATACACACACACACAAAAAGGAAGAGTAGTCTAAAAATGAAACCAACAAAACTTTACCTGAGCATTAGCCTTCAAATTGAAATTGTCACTCAAGTCATACTTCACTCTTGCACTGAGTCTCCCATCTGTCAAAGGCAAGTAAGCATCAGTATATCACCAATATTGAGTACAGAATTTAATATGAGACTCATTAGTTACCTCATTTACCACATTCGAAAGAGCTTGGTGTAGACCTATCCAGACTGGTATTGTGGCCAAAGTTGGTAAACAACCTGCATTGAAAAAACCAAGTTAGAACATCATAATATGGCTAAAGGTGACGCGCCTTGCAAATCAGGTTAAATTCGATAACCAACTAAACATAGTATCGGAAAACATCAAAATCATTAATTTTACCTATTATTATAGATATAAAAAGTCCTCAAATTCATGTAAGCAGTAGCTAGAGCTTCACCATGTGTGGGCTTAATTCAAAAGAAAACACTTATCAAATGCTGCACACAATGCAAAGATTGCAAGAAAAACAGTTTGCTGTCACTTTTCAATAAGGTTGAGTAAGCTTCTTGGATTAAAGATTAACTTTAAAAGCATGCTTTACATGTATAATTTAACATGCTAAAGACTAAGAATTGACAAAATTTTAAAAGTTTCTAAAATCATTTGTTTTGTAACAAGATTGCTGCAAGTTTCAGAAATTTTCAGAAAGCTGGTAGCAAGAAAGAAAAATTCACCAACAATCATCCTTTTAGTGATTTCAATCACGACTCTCCAGATTTCAACTAGACATATAAAGCTGCAATTTCGCAAAATTTCAAGTTATTCGGAGTTCAAATGAATGGTCAAACAGAGATCCAAATTGATAGAAAATGCTGATTTCTGCAGAAATCCTGAAACACTCTGCTAACTTCAAAATAGCATAAGTATCTCATTTCAACTTCATTTTGCATGAAACCAAGTTTAAAGCTATCATTGAAGAATATATTTTAAGGTATCAAAAACTGAGATTAAAAGAAGAAGTATAGCTTTTTCAAAAACAACAGAATAGCCCATTGGTTCAGCTTGGTGGTTGTCTTTGAGGCATACTATCAAACACATGGTGTGCAGTATTTGAACCTTAATCTATTTCAGTTCTAAGCATTCTAATGGAGTTACCAAAGCTATCTAATAGTCAAAAGTGTATTCCATAACAAGAAAAGCCAAGAAATGAATGAATAATTACCAGCTTGAGCAGGAGGGAGAGGCTTGGAGGGGAACTTGGCAGACATATCACGCTGAAAACACCTTGGGCTGGGCGGCAGTAGGAACCACCACCATAGCAGCAAGTTGACTTAAGTCGTCGTTGTCGTCATCGCCTAACAGATCGAAAGGGTTCACAGTTGCTTCTCCTTCTAGGTTGTTGATCCCAAAACCCATACTCGGATGAGCAAGTATGAACATGAACAATGCTTGCTTCTTCTTCTAGGTTGCGTCGAATCAAAGCGCAGAGAAGGAGAGAAAACTTAGCAAAACCCCCAAACCGAGCAGCCGTGAAACCCTTAAATCAAGTAGCCCACAAATCTCCAAATCGAGTGGCCGTGAAACCCCAAATCGAGTGGCTCTGAAACCCTTAAATCGAGTAGCCCACAAATCCCCAAATCGACGTTGTAAACCTTAATCTTAAACAGATTGAAGAACCTCATCCTTCTTCCCAATTTGCAGAATCCTCCTTCACAAATGGAATTGAGTGATGGCTGAGTCGAGATAGTAGGACACTAATCTCAAGTCGAGAAGGGATGGCTTTTGGGTGATGACTTGTGTTTCGGGGAGAGAATACGACTGATGAAGTAATTGTGTTTTCCTGGTGTTTTGTCCGAGTATTGGAAATAAATGAAGTGGGAGACAAAAGTTGCTAGCCGTAACCTAGTTAAGTTGTCAAACGCTTTGGCATTTGAGTCTTTTTATTTTGTATTCATGAATCAGACAACACATAAATAAAGCTACGTTGTCTGATTCTACACACATTAAATTTGAGCTGAGACTATAAGGAGGGGAAGTTCCCGCTTTGTGCAATCAAACTTTCAGTTTTGGCGCTAGGATAGAAATTTCTCATTGAGACAACACAAATAAGTAGTTTATGTTGTTGGAGCTTAAAATCAGCACATATATGTTAATCAAAATTTGTAGGTTTTGAGGGCATTTGGAGGGACATCCAAACCTCCCAATATATATTCCTTAATCATACAACACAAAAATAAAAACTGTTGTAAGACATTTTGCAAAGCTACACTCACACAACATATATAACTATACTATCTTTTCAAAAAAAAAAATATATATATAACTATACTATTGTACAACATAGTATAAATTTGGAGCCACATTTGAGTCGAGGTAGGAGGGAAATCTCCCGCTCATTTTTTTTATTCACACAACAAACTATTCTTATAAGCGTTGTGTAATGACCTTCTAGCTAAAAACTTCTGAATTTTAATAGCCTTATACGACGTAAGTTTTTTAAACGTGTTGTATGATTCACTTTCCTTCATCACACAACAAATTTTTTTTTTTCGTTGTGTAAAAAGTGTCGTGTGTTAAGGTTATTGGCCTAGTGCTTTGGTTCACTTGTGAGCCTTTGTTTGTGATTGTACATTTGCATATTTTTTTCTAGTTTTCCTCTAGGTCTTCCCTAGCTAGAGTGGGATTTACCAATCCCTTGGGTACGATATCCAAGACTCTAAACCTCCACTACACTATAACTTGGCCCTTATACTTGAGGGTGCAGCTTCAATGGTAACATTACTAACTCGCTAATGTAACCGAGGTGGTGTGCACTTGTGGCGGGAAATAGTCTAGCTTTAATGCATGGGATACCCTTGTAGACCTCGGTCCAAATACTGATTTGGTGGGTGTGTCACTAACTCGCTAACGTAACTGATATGGCTTGATACCTTAGCTCCAATTAAGGGAAAAAAAAAAAAAAAAAAAGATGCAAATAAAGAAAGTGCAGATATGTGAAGAACTATAAAGTAAAGTGCATGGAAAATAAATAAGAGCAACAAAGAAATAAGTGAGGAATGTAAAAAATACCGTTATAAATTGCAAGAAAATAAAAATAGAGAACGTAAAATATTGCAAGTAAAAATAGATGAATACCGGTAATGAAAGCGATTAAATAAGGTTGATTAAGACTGGTAATTGTATTGAGAATATAGATTTGTATTAAAATATTTTGTGTTTGTGTTGAGCAATTGGTCAAGGACCTCTAACAAAGATGCCTATTGTCATTTTCAAAATTAAAGATAGAACTGCTTAAATGAAGAAAATATACAATCTCAGAGGAAAACCTAGGTTTGGAAAAAAAAAGGGTTTTTTACTTCAACAGTGTCTGAACTCTTCGAGGACTTTTGAAATGATACCTGAACTTTCAAAGTTATCAATGTGATACCTGAACTCATTTTTTCGTATCAACGTCATACCTGCGGTCGATTTCAGTCACAGAACCGTTAACTATGACCACGTGCCCAGCACGTGAGGCACTTAATGAGGTTAAAAGACTAATTTACCCTCAAAAGTATATACTTCAACAGTGTCTGAACTCTTCGAGGAATTTTGAAATGATACCTGAACTTTCAAAAAGTTATCAATGTGATACCCCTAAACTCATTTTTTCGTATCAACGTCATACCTGCGGTCGATTTCCGTCACAGAACCGTTAACTATGACCACGTGCCCAGCACGTGAGGCACAAAATAAGGGTAAAAATGATCTTTCCCACTTCCTTTAGTTCTTCACGTGTCCCGTCGTACCTTCAGTTCTTCTTCTCCATTTCTATTTCCTTTTTCATATGCAAAATGCAATCAGATGGGATGATGACATTTCCTAGCAAAATGCAAAACCCAAAGCAAAACTTGAATCCAATTCTCTGATGGACGGACACCGCCGGGGACTCCATCTCGTCGGAGTTCTCCAAGCACAACTTGCTCGACGACTTTGCTTCTCTGAATTTATTGCAGGCCGGAGCGGTGTAGACGGTTTCACGACTCTTGGCCTCCAGATCTGAGACTTGGAATTTACCTGAGATTTCAGACAGAGGGATCAGAGAGAGAGAGAGAGAGAGAATATGGCTGGCGGCAATCCAGACCTTCTTGTGCAGCTTGCCGGAGATATGACGGAGGCGGGCCACGCCGTCGTGGCACTCGGCTTCCTCACCGCAACTAACATCACAGCATAAGTTCATGAAATTCAAAAATAGTCCGTGTCTTTGTAATTGAATCAAAATCTGCAAAAGTGAAGGAGACTGAGAGTCTCTCTCTGCAACTCTCTTTCTCTCTCTCAACAGCGGCGAAAAGACGAAGGATGGTGATGATGGGAGAACACCCAAAAATGATTTTTCCGCGACTGCGTGTCTGTGTATAACTATATCAGATGTATATGATTTATCGAACAATGGGGCAATGATCATTTCACTGATTCCAGCTTCTAATCAATTTGTCCAAAAAAGAATCGGCCTTTGGTTATTCGCGGCTGTAATATCAGTACTTAGTGGGAGCCTCGGACGAGGTACTCCGGCGAGGCAATTGGTGGCGGTCGGGGCCGGTGAGGAACAATCTGAGGGTTTTACAGCGGCAGAGGTGGATTACGGGGCTGGCGGATGGGCTGCGCGTGGGGCTTCAGGCGACGACGGGGCATTGAGTGGCGAGGAGCTTGAATTTTTGCAAGGTAGTCATATCGATCTAGCTGTGTTCTATGTGGTTGTTGTCAGGTAGTGCTTGGAAAGGGTTGGGTGGTTGAGAGAGAAGGTGAGATCTGATTTGCAGCCATGGCTTCCAATCAGAGGGAAGAAGACGTCGAAAAAGAAAAACAAGAAAGAAAGAAAGCAAAAAAAATAAAAAACAATACTTTTGAGGGTAAATTAGTCTTTTAACCTCATTAAGTGCCTCACTTGCTGGGCACGTGGTCATAGTTAACGGTTCTGTGAAGGAAATCGACCGCAGGTACGACGTTGATACGAAAAAATGAGTCCAGGTATCACATTGATAACTTTGAAAGTTCAGGTATCATTTCAAAAGTCTTCGAAGAGTTCAAACACTGTTGAAGTAAAAAACCCCGTGAAGAACTAAAGGAAGTGGGAAATGTCATTTTTACCCTTATTTTGTGCCTCACGTGCTGGGCACGTGGTCATAGTTAACGGTTTTGTGATGGAAATCGACCGTAGGTACGACGTTGATACGAAAAAATGAGTCCAGGTATCACATTGATAACTCTGAAAGTTCAGGTATCATTTCAAAAGTTTTCGAAGAATTCAGACACTGTTGACGAAGTAAAAAACCCAAAAAAAAAGGTTTGTCGCTGTGGCTTGTCCGGTTGGAGTCTCCTCGGAATTGTAGTAAGTCTTGCCACCCCAGCATCTAACCCTTCAAATGCAGACCATATTCCATAGATGAAGCAGAATCCCCAGTATGCATACCTGTGAAAATGCTTGTTTAATTGCCAAGCCAAATATATATACATATATGCATGGACAAACCACGAGCCATCAGGCCTCTATGTACGTATGTTCAAGGTAATCTGCAGCACTAGTGATGAAATTATCTATTTGTACTGTTCCTTTCTATAGCCAGGGTATAACTTTGTAAACAAAGCCAATGCCTGGATTGAGGAGGACGTGATCTCGATGTACCTGCATCACTGCATGCATGACTCGTACTTTAGTCCTTATGGCGGCTAGGAATTAATGTAGCAAATCTACAGCATAAAAAACTACCATGAATAAAATAAATGCTTAATTGGAATTGAGAACTTTAATTACTCGTATTCAATGACAATGCATCAATGCCCTCAAGAAATTCTACCGGATTGAGCCACTTAATTAAACAGGGATACCGAACATATGTCAATGCCATGAATCATTGAAAACAATTAACTGAATGTTTTGAAGAGTCATGTTCCCCTCGTCAGCTGCTGACCAGGGATTTCATGGTCAATCACCGTCCGATTGAAATCGGACGGTTGACAGCTTTCATCTTTTAAAAAGTTAGAGAGTTGTCAACCGTCCGATTGAAATCGGACGGTGATTGACCATAAAATCCCTGGTCAGCTGCTGACCAGGGGAACATGATGGATGTTTTGAATATGATAAAACTTTACACATATATAATTCATAGTTATATATAACTCTCTACAAATATAAGATTTTCCATATTTCCATACCTGTTGGCTTCCAAGCTGATACACCACCATTTCGACTCTGATTCAAACCATACAGAGTAGAGGATTTTATTAATAAATTTGTACGTTGATGTACTTAATGCGATAATTGAACGCTTTGAGTAAAATTTTCATGAACAGTGTGATAATGTTGGTTGATCAATGATCAGTGAGGAACTACTGAATTTTTTTTTTTTTTTTGGGTAGTGAAAGAACCAGTAAAGAGGACATACAAATGAGGCGATTTTTCTTCAGTTGGGCATGATATACAATGCAAACTCATCCTTATTGACAGCATCATAAAAGCGTTCAGGTTCAATTGGCATGGTTCACCGACGACTTGTGGTGCATGGCATCGTTGATAACAATAGGCAACACTATGGAAAGATTGGATAGGGGTTTCCAGAATGTGCAATAGCGCAACAGATTCCCGTATAGCCGTGTCCTAACTCTCAGTCCATTAGAGTCTGATCACTGCCCTTTACTCATTGAAGCCTATAGTGAAACGCAAGTGCGACAGAAAATCAACCGGCCATTTCGTTTTGAGGAGTGTTGGTTTGGAAGAGAGGAATGTACGAATATTATCCAGCAACAATGTCTCGGCCTACTACTGGTAATGCATTACAACAAATAGAGGCCAAAACGGGAGACAAGTTGAGTCTATGGCATCAAACAGTTTTCAACCAGCAGCAAACTGAAATGCGGGTAATCTAGGAAAAGCTGAATGACCTAATGAGACAACCTCACTCCGTACAACTTTATGAGGAGCAAAGGAAGCTCCATGTTCGGTATAGCCAACTGCTGTCATGACAAGAGAAATATTGGAGACAAAGATCCCGAGCCTTGTGGTTGAAAGATGGGGATAGGAACACTGCCTTTTTCCACAGGAAAGGGAGTAACAGAAGAAATCGAAATTTAATAAAGGGACTTCTGAATGAGCATGGTGTGTGGCAGAATGAACCACAAGAAATACAAAGGATTCTTTTGAACTATTTTCAACACATCTTCTCAGCGGAACAAGTTGATGAGGAGGCAATTGACTTTGTTGTTGTTGCAACCCCGGCCATCCCGAGTAACACCATAAATGAATGAAGCACTGCTAGCTCCATACACTAATGAGGAAATAAAGAAGGCCCTTTTCCAAATGCATCCATCGAAAAGCCCTGGACTTCATGTTATGTCTCCATTTTTTTACCAAAAATATTGGAATGTTGTGTGTGAAGATGTTTGCTTGACAGCAGGAACCTACTTGAACAGGGTGATATGTGGCCGGATTCCAATTATACCTATCTTTGCTTGATCCCGAAAATCCAAGACCCCAAAGAAGCAATGCACTTTAGACCTATAGCCTTATGCAATGTCATCTACAGAATTAGTTCCAAGGTTGTAGCAAACAGACTCAAGATTTGGCTTCCTGAAATTGTCTCTTCTTTACAAAGTGCATATGCCCCGGGTAGACTGATTTCTGATAACACTTTAGTGGCAAATGAGGCAACACACTTCATGCACCAGTTAAGACATCAGGAAGCAGGCTTCTTCTCTTTAAAACTTGACATCAGCAAAGATTATGACAAACTTGATTGGTCTTTTATTTGAGCTATCTTAACAAAGCTAGGTTTTGATCATAGTTGGATTCAAATCATTATGAAGTGTGTAACATCTGTTGCTTATTCTATCCTTCTGTATGGTGAGCCATCTCCATAGATTACACCTACTAGAGGCATCAGACAGGGTGATCCACTATCACCCTATCTGTTTATTTTGTGCAGTGAAGGTTTATCAGCATTTATCTCACAAGCAGTACAGAACCAAGTCATTCAAGGGCTTAAAATGTGCCCTCAAGCCCCTATCCTACACCATCTTTTCTTTGCAAATGATAGTATACTCTTTAGCTCAGCCACCAATGAGGAATGTGTGCATTACAAGAGAATCCTTGACATTTAATTATGAAATAGCCTCAGGACAGAAGGTGAATTTTCAGAAAAATATATAGTGTGGTTTTCAGCAACAATGTCAATGAAGGTAAACAACAAGAATTGGCAGCTATTCTGAATGTTCAATGTGTTAAGGAGCATGATAAGTATTTGGATTACCTATGAAAGTAGGAAGATCCAAGTCTGCTATTTTTGCCTACATAAAAGAGAAGCTCACAAAGAAACTAGTGAATTGGAAGGCAAAAATCCTAAGTGCAGCAGGGAAGGAGATTATCATCAAAGCAGTGGCCCAAACCATGCCACACTATGCCATAAACTGCTACCTGCTACCAAAAGGCCTCTGTGATGACATTCACCAATTATGTGCTTCATTCTTCTGGGGAGACACTGATGACTGACTTGGATACACATTTACGCAAGCGTACGTATCGTTGTCAAGATAGGAAAGTATAATGCCCAAAGTTATCGTACCACGGGGATTAGTGGCTAACCCACAATCCTTGGGTAATCGGAAATAAAGACACTTAGCAAACAAAGAAAAGAAAAAGAAAATAAATAAAAAGGCTAATCTAAGGCACAAAGCCTTAGCAATGCTCGGCTTTGGTTTTCACCAAAGCCTAATCAAAACTAAGAGCCTAGTGATGACTATTTACAATGAGGTAGAAATTGTCATTAAACATTGTGATTTAATTTTCTAAAAAGACTAAGTCAAAAACTAAATTAACAACAACAATTAAAAACAAAGAAAATAAAAATAAAAGAGAGATAGGTTTGGGTACTAGGGATCACTCTCTAGCAATTTCAATGCAACGAACACATTTCAAGCAAACAAACATATTTTCATGAGAACCAAATCCCGTACTTAATGCCGATCAAGGCCACTAAGCCGAATTTCCTTGAGGGTATTCACATTTTCGGTTAGGACAAATATGAACTCTCTAACTCATGAATTAGTACCTTATCAGGGCTACCAAAACATGAACTAAAGGCGTAGAGTTCTAGAAATTAGGGATTTAAGCATGCAATAGTTACAACCTAAAATGTAACGATTACTTAGTTCTCTACCTAATGCCGGTTAAGGCCACTAAGTCAATTTCTCTAATTTGGTATCCATTCTTCCGACTAAGGCAAGAATGAACTCTCTAACCCTAATCATTATGCCTTGTTAGGGCCACAATGTGTAGGATTAAAGGCGAAGGGCACAAGAAAATAGAAACTTAGGCAATCATTCATTCTCGATTAAGCAACTACTTGACACACCACACTAATTACATGAAGCTAGTGAACAAAAGAACCACCAATTGTATCACACAACACAAATCTCAAAACATAACAAAGAGAGTGGTCAATTCCCTAAAATTTATGCATCAAGAATCAATTAACATAGTAATTAGAATGCACCCATATGAAAATACATTATTTATCACTTGAAAATATGTCCATTACATCAAAATTGAGCTAGAGTTAGAAACCCTAGCTCCCAAAAGTAACTACTCACAACCCATATTTATGAACATCAAAAGTACAAAATTCAAATAGCAAAGAGTAGAGAAGTGTAGGAGAAAACAAAGATAGTCACAAATAGCTATGAAGCTAGCATGACTATCCTTGATTTACAACCCCACAAAATACTCAAATCTTGAATCTTGTATAAATTGAGCTCCTTGATAGATCATTGAAGCTTTGTGTGAGTAGTTCTTCAAAATCTCAAAAACAAAATAGAAAGAAAAGAGGAAAAATAGAGGATATGAGAGGAGAGTGAGAGCAGCCCTAAGGCTGCCCCCAATGGTAGTGTGCGGCGCTGCTAGGTTCTTAGGGTCTGAGAGTCTCCAGATCAATAGTCTTGGGTTTTATATATATATGGCTGCACGTGCCCTCAATATGGTGGGAAAAGAAAGGAACGGATCAGGTCCGTTGGTCGAGAGAGAGAACGAGAATCATGCCCAGGATATGTGGCTTTCAAGGGTTATAAGAAGAGGCTGCCACATGTCATTCTTTCATAGGCTGAAGCAATTAAACAAAGCCTTGTTTAATTGTTGCACGCATGTGATGGTTGATGGCTACTTGATTAATCATTCAATGATTAATTAATTAATCAAATCAATGATTAATTAATCAAATCAAGGATTAATTGACATGACTCTCTCGTTTCAATTTTCTTTTCTTTCCATTCCTTTTCTCTTCTTCATGTACTTCCACTCATACTATCCAAGGTATTTGGATTCCGCTCTCTTGATTGGCATTGACCACGGTTGACCCGCATTGACTATTTTGTCATTTTGTCGGAAACTCCATTTTGCTTCAATTTCGTGTCAATTTGTCTCGGTTTCCACAACTCCGCTTATTTCCTATAAATAAATAAAAATAGATTAATTACATGATATTTAGCTCAAGGATTAACCTAATTCATGTGTTTAGGATGCAATTACGCGCATAAAAATGCGTGTAATCAATGACAAAATGAAAATTCATTGGTGCAGTTGGGAGAAGTTATGCCTGACAAAAGATGAAGGTGGAATGGGTTTTAAAATGTGTATGCCTACAACCTTGCCATGCTAGCCAAACAAGGGTGGAGGCTGATTTCTACTCCAAACTCTCTTATGACAAGACTTTACAAAGCCAGGTACTATCCTAATAATTCATTTTGGGATGCAGAGTTAGGCGATTCACCATCCTTTTCTTGGAAGAGCATTCTTCAAGGAAGGCCGGTACTAAAAGCGGGTGTCCAATGGTGCATTGGTGATGGGACACAAGTTAACATTTGGAATGATAGGTGGATTCCAAGCTGCCAACAATATTTAATTCATAAGCCACAATGGGTTTCTGACCTCATTGATCATAGTACACGGCAGTGGCTACCGGCTGCAATCTGTACTATTTTTCCACCTAACATTGCTCAAAAAATACTATGCATTCCTCTGAGTCACCGAACTATGGCTGACAAACTCTGTTGGAGTCTTGAAAAAAAAAAGAAGGCTTTTTCTCAGTCAAGACGGCCTATTGGATTGCCAGAACAAAAGTGTTGGCAAACAGTCTTGCTTTCACGTCCCATGGTAACACATATCAAGCTTTGTGGAAACACATTTGGAAAGCTAACGTCCCAGGAAAGGTTCGAATACGCATTTGGAGAGCTTGCTCGGACTTACTACCTACAAGAACCAAGCTGTCCACAAAAGGTTATGAGGGTGATCTGCATTGCCTCATATGCCTTCATCCTTTTGAAGATATTGCTCATTTTCTATGCAAATGCCCGACTGCGGTAGAGACACTAACTGCGACACCTTTTCGCTTAAAGAGTAGTCTGCTCCCTAACATTGACCTTAAAGAATGGTTGTTGGATCATGCTTTGCACCTAAAACAAGATTTGTTTGATAAGTTTCTGATGGTACTGTGGGCATTATGGCAGAACAGAAATAAGATGCTTTGGGAAGGCAAATGTCAATTTGCAAAAGACTTGTCCCTAGCTTCATTGGCATGGCTGGAAGAATTTGGTCGAGCTACTAAGACTGAGAAACTGTCTGTACTGAAACAGAAGCAACATTGGAAACCAGCAACTCCCGGTGTTGGAAATTAAATGTGGATGGTAGTTTTTTGCCTCAGATAACTCATGGTGGAACTGAGGGAATATTGAGAGATGATGCAGGAAACTTTGAGCTGCATTTCCAGCCCCTGTACACTCAGTTGCCTCGGCCAAACAGGTGGAATTATGTGCTATTGTTGCAGGGATACACCATCTGAAACAGTTGCAAATCAGCAATGCTGTCATTGAGACAGACTTCTTAGAAGCTATTCAAGAAATAGCATAAACGAGCTTCACTCATATTGCTACTGAAAGACTTATCGACAACATTCGAACTGAGTTGCTTTCTTTGCCTAATGTTTCATTGCAGCACACACCTAGATGTTGTAATAGAGTAACCCATTGTTTAGCTAATTTTGCCTATGGCTAGCACTAGCTCCACTTGGCTTAATCACCCTCCAAACTTCGTTCTGGACCTGATTAAGTTTGATTGTAAGAATATGGGATAATCTCCCTCTTATCAATATATGTTCCTTGATTCAAAAAAAAAAAAGGCAACACTATGCAACATAATAGCCTTGTAAACTTGGTAAACAAGTTTTTTTTTTTGGTCAAATAAGAATTTGGATTAATTCCAGTTTACCTACCTGAACTTTCACTCAATCTTCATTTTAGTCCCTGAACTTCCAATTTCATCAAGATTACCCCTGAACTCCCAATTTTCATCAGCCGTGTCCGGTTCTTCAATCTCCATCCAAAATTTCCGTCAATTTGTGACGTGGCAGGAGACAGAAGGGCTAAAATGGTCAATTTGCATTTCTTTTGCCTTTTTTTTTTTTTGGAAGGGGATCATTTTCTTTTTCTTTTTTGAAAAAACTGCAGATCCTTTTTTCTCCACATCTTCTTCTCCATTTCAGGCACTAAGGATCTCCAGATTAGGGTTCTCTATCGCCCCGTGAATCGCCTCCATCAGATCTTCGAAACCTTAGGGCTCGAGTAAGACAAGAAGGTCCTCCCTTCGATCTGCTTCCTATCTATCTTTATGGCGGCGGCGTCCTCTCTTCGTTATTTTTTTTTTCTTCTTTCGATTCTGGCCACATCTTGGTGTTGCACATATGGGAGAGTCTACCTCTCGACATTCCCGAGGTTTCTGGGGTGTTAGTTATCCAAGACGATCTTTGATTGGGGAGAATCGAAGGAAAGAAGTCTTCCGGGGTCCGACGGGTTCTGGGTATTTTCAGGCGGCTCAGACAGTGAACCTCGATAAGTAAGGGGCCTTTGGACATTAAGTGGATTTCTGATTTTGAGTACTGAGATTTATGAATTGGATCTTTGAAACTCTCTGTGATAGGTTTGCTGCGACCAAGCTCCTCCTCCGCTGACATGGCCGGCGACAGAGAGTAGCCCTTGAGTTTGGTAGAGTCACCGCTTGTGACGGGGATGGCGAGGCCGACAATCTAGAAGGTTAGGATTCGCGAGGTGAAGAGATCGATGACGGGGATGTGGGTGTTGGCGGAGATCGACAGTGATTTCAGGGATAGATTGGGGGGAAGTGGTTGGAGGAGTTGATTTGAAGGAGGGGTGGAGAGAGAGGATGAGGAGGGTGCCCTGAGAAAGAGTGTGGAGGGAGACCGGCCCAAACCTGAGATTTTCTCTGGTCGTATCTCGAAAGCCACCAATACGCCGTTGTATTGACTTATTGAAATCCCCGGAAAGCTCCACAATTTCGCCTATGTGACCGCTTCTTTTTTTGCTCCGAGAATGGCGGTTACTAACACCACTACGCAGATGGTGGCCACAGACGACGCGGTGGAGGGGCTTGGTACTGGGCCCACCTAGAGCCCATTCTGGTTCATAACACCGATACCAGGCTACCCAAGGCCGTGAAGCTCCGGTGCACTCTCTGCGAGGCCGTTTTCTTGGCGTCGAACCCGTCGCACACGACGTCGGAGCACCTAAAGCGCAGGACTTGCCCCAATTTCAGCTCCGTTTCCAAACCCATTTCGTCTCCGTCGCCAATATCGACTTCTTTGCCCAACTCCGCTCCGCGGCCGCTGTCCCACCATTGCTGAAATTTTTGCTCTTTCGAGCCTGTTGGTGTTGCCGTGTTGGGCAGAGAACAGTTGAAGAGTAGAGATATATATTCATTTATGTATAATATAATTAATATTGTTTTGGTTAAAAAAGAATTTGGAAAAACATTCACAAGGGTATTATCGGAATTTTGCCCTTTTGTCTTCTGCCACGTCACAAATTGACGGAAATTTTGGATGGAGGATGAAGAACCGGACACGGCTGATGAAAATTGGGAGTTCAGGGGTAATCTTGATGAAATTGGAAGTTCAGGGACTAAAATGAAGATTGAGTGAAAGTTCAGCTAGGTAAACTGGAATTAATCCTAAGAATTTTCTTTAATAAAAGGCTAGTATAGAGAGGCGCAAGAGTAGTCCCCATAAAAACTAACACAAAAACAAACAACATAGGACCGAAGGCCCAAACAAAGAAAAAACAATAACATAGGTCGACCCAAAATTGAGCCACCAACAAACACACCAACGAGAAGAAAAACTAGTCACCACTCTACTACAAAGCAGATAGCGACAAGAAACTTCCAGATCGATGGATCGAGCAAGACCTAAACCGATTTCAAAGAACTAATCCTCCAAATTTCTAGAAATCATCATAACCAGCACCTGCAACAAGAACATATTATGCCTAAAAACCGGATAAACTGGATGAAAGGAGTCCAGATGAATCAAATGAAGGTGGAAGGAATGAGACAGGCACCCGAAGGTACAGAATCTCTTGATGCATCACCAATTGCAGTAGTGGGTAAAATCCACTTTGTGAAAAGCTCTGAAGAGCCAAGACACCATGACAGAATAAAGGACGTGTAGAGGATGATAACGATGGATCTGAAAAGAGGAAAAATAGAATCAAGCAAGGTCGGACCGGAGTCGAACTCCAAGAAAAACCGCCAAAGAAGGCGAGCATGGAGAAAACAGAAGCAAGGAAAAACTGGAAAAGAGATAGAGCAAATATAACCAAAAGGAAAAGGATAGATCGGTGACTCCCCCAAATCTGGCAGAAGAGGGAGGAGAGAAGGAAATGTGTTTGGGAGTTTTCTAGAGAGAGTTTTGGTAGTTTCGAGGAGTTGAGAGAAGTTATCTTAGTAAACAAGTTCATATATCTAGTTATATTTGCTAGGGATCTATCCTTATCATCTTCAAACCCTCGGCAGTACAGTCAAAAACTTGCCATCCGTGGTCTCGGAGAAAGTCCATGCATGCTTATTTTAAAATGTAACGAAAGTCCATGATCTAAGTCCAAAACTGACACCCCGTATTGGATATAGTTCGGATGAATTTTTTTGTTAATTGCGATCCTATGATTCAGCTGCCACATTAGATTTATTTCCTTTTCTATCTTGCTGACTCAACACCTAAATTTTTAATTCCTAACATACCCTTATTTAATATATTTTGCACAATAAACAGTAAAAATTAATATATTAATTGTAATCCTAAATTATTGCAATCTTGTTAATGTAAAATTAGCAAATTTAATATGTTGACTTTAATTTATATTTCTTGATTGAATTCAAAAGAGGAATCTATATATATATTAAGACATTATTTTTCCTTGATCTTGCATATTACGTATTGCCTCCTCCTCCTCCTCCTTCTTCTTTTTCTACCGAATCATCTCTTTTTTCCTCTCATTCTTCCATGCATATCTTCTTTCTAACACATATTTCTCATTTCTTTGTCTCTCATATCTGCATTTTTTGTGTGGCTTCTCTCTTCTTAGTTTGTTTTTAGGTCTTACTAATGTGACTTCTTCAATTCACAGCTACCTTTATTATAGACTTCGTAAGAAGTTTTTGCTTACCTTTGATATAGAACCGATCACGGTGTTATAGGTAAGATTTATCCTAGAATTTGATCAGACATTTTTATTTCAAATTTACATGTCTTATTTATAGGTAAAATTTCACAAGTTTAAAAAAATTCAACTTTCTCTATATCTCTATATCTCTATATATAAGGTTTTCTCATTATCAAGTTGAGTGAAATCCTTTGGAAAAAACTCTCACTCTCTCTTTAGAAAAAACCCTAGAGGACGCCGCTTGCTGTGTGATTGCATGTCCGACTGCGTCGGCAATGGCCTCTGGCCTAACCGACGCATGGTGGGGGTGGCCGGACGGGTGGTGTGTGTTAGAGAGGTGCCCCAGGCTCGGAAGATTGGATCGAAAGGCACTCTGATTCGTCTATCTCGGTAGAAGGGTGTGGCTAACTCGGGGATGTGGGTTAGGATCGGAGAGGGAATGGGATTTTGCAGGGTCGGAGCAGTGTCAGGTGGCGATCAGCGATTGGCGGGCCGGATCCGATGACCGATTGGATCAGAGCGAATGCCGGTTAGGATCGATGGCTTGTTGGGCTGGCTGGTGGTGCTCGGACATTTGATCCAAATCCTGTTGCAGAATTTCAATGTCATGGTTGGTGTTGGGTGGACTGAGATGCTTGACGTAGCTTGTCGATGGTCGGATAGTGACAGAGGCGTGTTGGTGGCCCGACGCCGGTGTTGGGGAGGTGGTTTTCGTAAGGGGGCGAAGCAACTGCTAATTTGGGCCTGGAGGATTAGATGTTTTTTGGGTTTGGTCAATTGGGCTTGGGAGCTACCTGTGGGCCCGATTTGGGTAGTAGATTGCGTTTGGGCTCACTTAGTGGGCTCTCCCTAGGTTGTTTTTTTCTTATATTGTTTTTTACTACTGTATTTTTTTAGTTGTTTTGCTCTTTTTGCGAGCAATAAGTCTCGATCTGTGTTGCATAGGGCTAGTCCGGCTGTTTGCCTGTGTGTGCACCCAAAGTGCCTTGTCTGCTCTAGGTAGGCAGCGAGTTAGTTCCTTTCTTTGTCAAATGGTCGCTACCTCCTAGTGGCAGGGTGAAGCTAAGTGTCATCGGATTTATCCTCCGGCGGCAACATAGTGGGAAAGCTGTGCAATTGGTAATTATACTACGTTGTAATCGGGTTACATATCGAGTTATCTTTCCGTTATGTCACTGCTATGTTAAAGCAAATAGAGTAGCCAGTAGAGCACTCTTTGCTAGTTGGTGCTTGCTAGTTGCTAGGGACATACTCTAGTTGCTTATTGTAATCAGGGGTTTAGGCTAAATGTCTCACTTTTGTAATCAGGGGTTTATGCTAAATGTCTTCATTTTGTATTCAGCAGTTTCATTAATTAAGGCTTGAGGGCAGCTGCATCAGCCCTTTATTCAAGGTTTTCTCATTATCTCCCACTTTCTCTTTCATACTTTGTATCTTTTTATCTTTTAGGACTAATTTCAGTTTACCCCCCTGAGGTTAGGGGTCGTCGTCATGTTAGTCCCTCTAGTTTCAATTTAATCATGTTAGTCCCTGTACTCTCAAATTTCATCATCCGTGTTCAATTTCTACTATTCCGTCCAATTTGGACCGTTAAGTCTGACTTTTGAGGGCTAAAATGGTCATTTCAAGACAAAAAAAAAAAAGATTTTTTTTTTCGTTTTTTTTTTTTTGCATTTTTTTTATGTTTTTTTTTTTCTTTTTCTTCGCTTATTATTATTATTATTATTTTTTATATAATTTTGTCTTCAACCGATACACCACAAGTTATAATAGGTTTATAAAAACAAAAAAAAAATACTCTAGGTGGTTAAAAAGCCGCTCGCTGGTCTACGATATTTGTGATATATCTCCGATAAAGCAAAAAATTTTAGGATATATCTGTAAAATATATTTATAAAATATAATAGGTTTATAAAGTGAAGAATAATAGGATATATTCTCAACAAAGTGAAGAAATATCTGTAAAATATGATTAAAAAAATAAATACAGATATTTCTTCACTTTATTGGGGATATATCCTAAAATTCTTCGCTTTATCGGAGATATACCACAAGTTATAATAGGTTTATAAAAACAAAAACAAAAAATACTCTAGGTGTTTCTTTTTTATTTTTTATTTTTATAAATTTTTTCTTCAACCTATACACCACAAGTTATAATAGGTTTATAAAAAATAAAATAAAAATACTCTAGGTGGTTAAAAAGTCGCTCGCTGGTCTACGATATTTGTGATATATCTCCGATAAAGTGAAAAATTTTAGGATATATTTGTAAAATATATCTATAAAATATAATAGGTTTATAAAGTGAAGAATTTTAAGATATCCTCAATAAAGTGAAGAAATATTTGTAAAATATGATTAAAAAAATAAATACAGATATTTCTTCACTTTATTGAGGATATATCCTAAAATTCTTCGCTCGCTGGTCTACGATATTTGTGGAACATCTCCGATAAAGCGAAGAATTTTAGGATATATCCCCAATAAAGTGAAGAAATATCTGTGTTTATTTTTTTAATCATATTTTATAAATATTTCTTCACTTTATTGAGGATATCTTAAAATTCTTCACTTTATAAACCTATTATATTTTACAGATATATCCTAAAATTCTTCGCTTTATCGGAGATATATCACAAATATCGTAGACCAGCGAGCGGCTTTTTAACTACCTAGAGTATTTTTTTTTGTTTTGATAAACCTATTATAACTTGTGGTGTATAGGTTGAAGACAAAATTATAAAAAAATAATAATAATAATAAGCGAAGAAAAAGAAAAAAAAACAAGAAAATAAAAAAAAAGAAAAAAAATGCAACAAAAAAAAAAAAAACGAAAAAAAGAAAAAAAAATGTTTTTTTTTTTTTAGTTTTTTTTTTGTCTTGAAATGACCATTTTAGCCTTCAAAAGTCAGACTTAACGGTCCAAATTGGACGGAATAGTAGAAATTGGACACGGATGATGAAATTTGAGAGTACAGGGACTAACATGATGACGACCCCTAACCTCAGAGGGGTAAACTGAAATTAGTCTTATCTTTTAATTAGATATAGGTTCTATATGTACATATTTGTACATTTTGATTAGATTAGTAATATATTTAATGTTTTTTTTTCCTTGTTTTGTATGTAATTTCTACTATACAACTTTAAATACCTACTATATAGATACAATTGGAGCAACAATGTTTGAATTTTTGTTCTAATGTTTTTCATTCTATAATGTAGGTATATAAGTATTCGATATTTCTAAACCTACATCTTAGGTATATTGATTTCATGCATTTAGTTTTATATATATGTCTGAAAATTATTTATTGATGAATTGTAGATTTTGAAATTTGAATTTGAAATTTAAAATTGAACTAAAATTGTAATTCAATTAGTGAATTTAGAATTATTTACCACCTTATTTGGTTCTAAAGGTAAAATGGATAATTAAAAAAAGTAAATAGACTGCAAATAACAAGAAAAGATGCGCAAACTACATCCAACTTTTATATAATAAAATTCAATGAGAAAAACAAAAGAGTGTTACATAAGTAACCTCTATTACAACCAATGCTAACATTGTTCTCAAAACATCTCCCACACCCAACAAAATCCCCAAATCTATAGCTGAAGCCATCACTTCCTTTCCTGTTGTGCTCTCCGACGCGTGTCATGGCAGTTATGCCACAAGGTGACCACTGTTTGCTAGGTGGTAGCATTCTTTTCAGCAGATCGACCAAGGTGGGAAACCCGGCCAATTCCGACCAGATAATTTTAATGGTGTACAACGGGGATTCTCCTTGGGGCATCGAAAATGGTGGTGCTGAGTGGGCCGATGCTGGTGGGCTGCTGATCCTTCCGGATTGCGGGATCGAGGGGCTCTGGGATCTGGGTGTTGATGATGGTGTTCTGGTGAATCGGATCGCTAGGCTTTCTCTAAAGGCATATGTTGGCTTTTGTAGATCGGCGAACAAGGACAATGGGGTCCTACTTCTTTCTACCGTTGGTGGTCGAGGTGACTTTGTGGTGGTCTGTGTTTGAGAGTGTTGTCGGCAGCTGTGAGGATGGAAAATTTGGTGGCCTGAATTCTGATCCATCATGGGAGGTGAAATCTAAAAGGTATAGATGCCGAGGCTTTTCGGCGGCAGCGTGGGGTATAGGTGGTGGTAGCCTGGAACTTTACAGAGAAGGTTGTGGGGTGTCCATAGCAAATTCTATCAGTTGGGCCAGCTGGACTTGCTTTTGGTCTTTGGGTTGGATCCTAATTTTTAGGGTCTGGGCTGCTTCAGAATTGGAAATTGATGGTGAATTGTCACCTTCTGCTCTCATTATTTTTTAGAAACAAAATTGTTTTTAACCCCGTCTCTCTCCAAGCCAACAACTCGCCACTCACCATTCGCCGCCCACAGAACCAAAAACAATGTGCCATGACTCTCAAATCTCTGTTGGGACTTGGGACCAAGGGGCCGTTGCCAGCGCATAAGAAGATGGGCAACAAGGATGCACGGGCGCGTGGGGGTAGCCAGGCAAAAGGGGAGAGCTAGCAGGGGCATTGGCGTCACGAGTCACAACACTATTGCTAAGAAACCATTCCCTTTTAGTATAGAGAGAAATTTTCAGGTCGCAAAAGGACTAGTTGCTTTGTTGATCAAATTTATCCTATTTTTCGGAGGGCTAGGTTTTTTGTTTAATAAAAATGCTTATATCTGAAAATGTGAGTGAATTGGGAGTGTGATTACACACATTTTTATTCATGTAATTGTATATAAAACACTAGAAATAAGTTAATCTTCAAGTCAATTATTATGTAATTTAATCCATTTTTATTTATTGTGTATAAAATAAGCAGAGTTGCGATAACAATATAAAATGATGCAAAATTAGAGCAAAATGAAGTTTTCGAGAAAGAGACGAAATAGTCACTGCAGGTCAACGCCATCAAAGGAGCGGAATCCATTTGCAACCGATAGTATATGTGGAAATGCATTGAGAAGAGAGAAGAAGAAGAAGAAGGAGAAAAGAAAAAAATAAAATAAAAGAAGCAAAGAAGTGTTAATTGGTGGGGACGTGAGGAAGCAAAGAGAATCAACAGCATGATGATTAATTAAACCATAAATTAATCAATGGTTTGATTAATCATGATTGAGCCTAATCCATTCTACCTCACAGACCACCACGTGCCATTTAATTCCTCTCCTTCTTTTTGAACAGCCACGATTCCGTTTCTTCTCTCTCTAGCAATCATCCATCCATCCATTCACTCACACTACTCTCCGTCCTTTACGAAGACCCAGGCAGCCACCACATATATATCCTCATATCTCATCTTTAGGAAGAGATGAACACAGTGCCGCACACTACCAGTGTTTAATTAACACTTCAGCGCCGCACATATATATCCTCATATCTCTTCCTTCTCCTACATTTTCCATATTTTCTTAGTTTTATTTTAGGAATTTAAAGGATTACTCACCCAAAATTTTTAAGGATTTATCAAAAGCTTTAATTTCTACAAGATTCAAGACTTTGGTAATTGTGGGAGTTGTAATTCAAGACTAGTCATGCTAGCTTTTTAACTATTTGTGACTATTCTTGTGTAGGAGCTTATCTTCTCTTTTGTATTTGAATTTTGTAATTTTGATGTTTATGATTATGGGTTGTGAGTAATTTCCTTGTTGGGGGTTAGAGTTGTGTGCCCTAACCCAAATTTTGTGTAAAAGATGTTTAATTTAATGAAATGATGCAATTTTCATATGATGGATGTTTATATCAATTATTGTTGGGTTGAAATGCATGTCTAGGAGCCTAGTCAACTCTAGGGTGTGTAATTTGAGCATGTCTAGGACAGAGTTAGAGTCTTAACCCTCTACATCCTAAGCTAGAAACCTTCAATTTAGTATTCGAGGGGTTATAAGCATAGTGATTTACACCCGTTGCGTGATTACGCGGACGAGTTGCTTAGTAGTCTAATTCCTCGAGCTCTAGGCATCTTGATGTGAATTAGAGACCCTTAAACTGGCTCTAATTCATGTCAAGTGAGTTCCTACGACCCTTGAACCGGAGTAGGAATACCATGAAAGGGGATTTCGGTCCTTGAGTCTTGGACCGCCTTGGATACTACTACCGTTAAAGTAGGAGATTTGCATCTACATTAGATTAGCTTCCGACACATGAGATTTGATGAAGGAGCCTCCCTAGCACCCGACATTCTCATTTTTATTTTTATTGTTTTACATTTCATTACTTTTTGTTAAGTTAGAATCAACTCCCAAACATTGAACTCTTCAACTCATTTGTGCATATCCACCACTAGGCTCTTAGTTTTGATTAGGCTTTGGTTTTCAGCATTGCTAAGGCTTGGTGTCTTAGATTAGCATTTTTATTTTTTTTATTTTCCTTTATTTGCTTAGTGACTTTAGTTCTGACTACCCAAGGATTATGGGTTAGCCACTAATCCCCGTGGTACGATAATTTTGGGCTTAATACTTCGATATCCTTGACACGATTCGTACGCTTGCGATAGTATATGCATGCATCAAGTCAGAGTGTTAGCTCTGAGAATAAGTTTTTATACTCTGAGAAATGACTCTTTCTGATGACCCTTAGGGTGGGTCATTTTTACACTGCTTGCTAAAACTTTAATATGATTTCTCTTAGAGAAAAAAAAAAAAAAAAATCCTTTGTCCTCCTCTTTCTCTAAACAACGTACGTACATATATATCAACATATTTCATTATCACAGTTTCATGGCATGTAGGTGGTAGATTGATCATCAACTTGTATTCATAAACACATACCAGAAATATCGCCCGGAGATTTTTTTATTTTATTTTATCAAAGAAAGCAGTAATCCATTCAATAAATTGCAGAATGGTTACAATGACCGGAATCCATAAGATCGGCCCCTCTTCAATACAAGAGAAGTATGTTGCTCATGTTCTAGCAAAATGAACTTTGTTAGAATATGAGCAACATTATTGCATTCATGGGGTTTGGCACAACTGCTGTCATAAGTTTCTTTAATTGCACCTAAAAACCTTCCTCTGCCCAACAAGAAAGCCTCATAACTTCAGAAGTAATCACTTCAAGTGAAGATAGATACCTATAATTTTTTTATTCAATTGTGCACAATTATTAATATATTATTAGATTTAAATCTAACGGTCAAGAATAACGAGATTAGTAAACTAATTTTGAGAACTTTATTAGTATCCACCATTAGATTTAAATTCACTAGCAATTGAGCATAATTGAGTAAAGAATTAACTTAATTAGTTGGAGTTTGTGATCCTTAGGTTTCTATAGTTTTGCTTTGAAGTCCCGGATCGGCTCTCTCTAGCAAGCAAGTATAGTGAATCTGTTGATCCCCACCCAGTAGAAGTCTAGAACTTTTTGTATGCTTGGTCACGTAATTTTGTTTAAAGAACCTTCTATATGCACTCGAGTCAAATAGGGAACTCGATCAAAAAATTGAGGGGAAAACTTGAAAAATCGCAGCTTGGAGAAAACTCGATCCAATATTTGTTATTAAAATGTAGAATGCTGATATGGAGTAGTAGGAGCCAAGGAGAGCCTTTCGGTCCTTTTTAATATGCGCTGTCTTTAATTGATTACATTCACGAGGTACATGTATAAATAACTAAAACGACAATGAAGAATGTTTTAGAAGAAAGCAGCCTTTAACCATCAATCCATTTCCGACACTTGAAGTAGTTGAACAAATACTGTTAGCATCCATCCTTAAAATGACTTGGCAAAACCTCCAAGATAAGCCAACTGGAAAATTCTTGATGTTCCTTGTTGCTGTCTGTGCGGTGCATTTATGGAATCTGTCAATTCATACATTGTGGGAGTGTCCCAGGGCCAAAGAGGTTTGGAAAAAGTCTATTCTAAATGGAGTTTATACGACCTAGAAGGACCCTGCTTTCTTTGACTTATTGTATCATGTAAAGTCCACAGTTATTGATCATGAACTTGCCAACTTTTGTTATATATATTGAATGGTGGATTTGGCGTAATAGAAATCTCCACAGCAGGGCCGGCCCTGAGGGTTGCCGCCTGAGGCGGCCGTCTCAGGCCACCGGTTCCGGGGGGCCTCGAAGGATTCAGTTCTGTATATATGGCATATATCGTATATATATCGTTTTTGCTTTCACATATGCATATTACAATGTTACTTAAGTGGAAGCGCAGTTTGTCAGCACCTTAGCCAACCAGAGTTCGACTCCCAGTGGCCTCTTTTACTTCTTTTTTCTTTTTTAATCAGTTAAATCAATTTTACTTTTTTTTTCCTTTTTAAAATCAATTTTCCTTGGGCCCAGTGGCCCAACCCACCTTTTCCCTTTCCTTCTCCATATAAAAAAGTAGAACTGATCTCATTGCTTCTCCATATGAAAAATTACCCAAATTAAACCCCATATAAAAAATTTATTTTAACTATTTTTGTATTTAAGAAATTCTTCAAGTATGAATAAAAGTTCATACACACTTTTTTTAATTTTAATTCTATATTTATTTTTAATCAAAACACATTATTTTGTACTGTTATTTGGCGAAAATATTATATATCTGGGAGGCCACATTGTAATTCTTCGCCTCAGGCCTTTAAAATCTCAAGACCGGCCCTGCTCCACAGACACGGGGAGAGAAGCATGGGTCCAGGAGAGTTATTCCAGGTAGCTTTTGACTGGTAGTTTGAGTTTGAAAAAGTTGGTTTGATCCCACAGAAAACAATGACCGCAACCTCTCCTACTCGGGTCAATTGGAAACCACCTCATGAAGGACGCCTCAAAATGAATTTCGACGGAGCTTGTGATCTAAAGAATGGACTGATCGAGTGGGCTGGGAGTAATTTTCAGAGATAGCCAAGGAGTCATGAAGGGTGCAATGGCAGTCCCACAAGTTGGGAAGCTTCCTCCAAGATCTGTGAAAGCTTTGGCACTACTGCATGGTCTCCGGTTCGCGCTGCACATGAGATTCCTCAACATTGAAGTGGAAGGTGATGCACTCTCAGTAATTAATAGTTTTAATGATAGTTTTGATGATTTAAGTTATGAGGGACATATTATTGATGAAATTAAGTCCCTGGTTCAGTTTTTTAATTCTTGTAGTGGGCATTTTGTGAAACTGGAAGACAATGGAGTTGCTCACCGGTTAGCAAAGGAAGCCTTAAAAATTAGTCAACATTTTCTTTGTTTGGAGTCGGGGCCTGATTGGCTCTATTAGTGTGTCAATATGGACTTTCAGTGTGAAGTCTAGTTTGTGAAGCTTTTACGCAATCTCTACCTTTTGGTGATTGCTATTTCCACAACTCGTTGTAATTTATTCATATTTAATGAAGTTCTTCTTTAATAAAAAAAAAATAAAAAAAAAATAAAAATCCAATGATGCTTCATAATGGCATAATGGGCTAATAATAATCCTTTTGAACCTTAATATAAGGAGCTTGAGACTCTGCCCAAATGACTGGAAGCATGAACCTCCAAACTAGAACCACCAAAATAGTCGAAGCCGCAATATCAAGATCCTAAAAGCTTATACCAATAAGTCGACACCATGACTTCAACAAATTATTATGATGCCCATGAGTGAGAGCTAGGGTGCGCAGTGCGCACAAATCAACAACCCATTTTGAATAGCACAACAAGATGGAACACTTCTAAGCCATACCTTAATAATTATAAGGACTAAATTTAGTTTACTCTCCTGAACTTTGGGATTAAAATCTGTTTGGTCCCTCTTTCTGAGAATTAATCTGGGTGATCCCTATATCTTCAAATGACATCACCCGAGTTCAAAATTTGAATTTGGCTCGAAACATAACGTCATGTGCTGAGTTGGAACTGACATAAAAGCCCACTTTTCAGACTTTAAATCCCACAAGGAGGGCAAAACAGACATTTACAATTTTTCTAATTTTTTTTCTCTTTTTAAAATCTCTCTCTCTCTCTGAAGCGGCCATGGAAGCAAATCGAGCTTCCAAGCAACCTCTGGGCATCGGCACCTGCAGCCAATCCCAAATCCAGCTCTACCGCACCCGTTTGGTTCGGGTCATCAACAGTTTACTCACTAGCTCCAAGTCGAACTTGAAAAGACCCAGACCCATCGATTCTTCCGATCAAACT
The DNA here is from genome assembly GCF_958449725.1 of Rosa rugosa. Lineage (NCBI taxonomy): Eukaryota > Viridiplantae > Streptophyta > Magnoliopsida > Rosales > Rosaceae > Rosa > Rosa rugosa. The sequence goes on along the minus strand of NC_084820.1, from coordinate 56,309,085 downwards.
GATTACTATCTATCACACACCCAAAATCGCAATCTTTCTCGCTGTAATAGGACTCTTTGGCGGAGATGTTGAGCCATTGTGCATCACAACTCAAAGCTAACATTAATGCCGAAGCCCTGATTGAAGAACCCAATCAAACCATCCAGTGAAGAACCAATTGAACAATACAATCCAAGAACCCAAATCAAAGAACCCTAAATCCCAGGCCGGATCCCCTTCTGTTTCCCCAAACCCTAATCCCAAAATCTCTGCTCTGCTATGTTCTTTAGTTTCCCAATCCATCATTATCAAATAACTATATATGCATGGTCCAAATTCCAATCGAAGCCAACCATTGAAAGCTACAACCACTGTCGAAAGATCGAATTGGAATCTGAAACTGAGACTCGCCTCATGAAACTGAAACTCGCCGCTCGAATAGTCCGCCGTTTTTGGTAGATTAGTCTGGTTTGGTCGCAGATGACGAGTCATCGAAGGCGTGGACGAGAGGCAGCTGCGGAGAGGAGAGTGAGAGAAGACGGAGGAATTGCTTGAGCGGTTCTCAGAAGACGGAGGTGTCGGTGAAGGGGGCGGCGGACATGGAGGCGTCGGGGGAAACGGCGTCGTTTGGGAGCATAAATCTGTAGGTGGGTATGTGATTGTGGGGAACTCGACATTAGAGGTGCTTGTTAAGGAGAGAGAGAGAGATAAAAAAAAAATTTGAAATTATATTAAATTTGAAATGTCTATCCTTCTTGGGGGTTTAAAGTCTGAAAAGTGGGATTTCATGTCGATGTCACGTCAGCTTGTGACGTCATGAATGAAGCAAATTTTCCCGGGTGATGAAAATTAGAAGTGCAGGTACTGCCCAGATTAATTCTAAAAAAGAGAGACCAAACTAATTTTAACCTTAAAATTCAGGGGAGTAAACTGAATTTTTTCTTAATTATAATTATGTTATAGTCCTCTTCCTCAAATTTTGATTAACTAAAACCGTTGTCGCTACACATTGTGAATTGCAAGTAAAATTTTTTTTTCGGTACAACCATGTACAAATGTAAAAAGTATCATGTTGTATTGTCGTTGACGGTGGTCAGAAGGTGAGAATATTTGGAAGAGAACAAGCGGTGGTTGACTGGGTAGAAACCTGAGTGACAAAGAAAACGAGGACTCAATCGCTGATGAGTGAGGAAATGACGTTGAGAATACTGGAAACTAATCCCTAATTATTTTCGGGTGGGCTTCAACTTCAACATCAAGTGATCACGATTACAACGTTTTGATGACATTACGTATAGAAATTTTGTTTTTCTCCAAAATTTTCGGGTGGGCCCTCCCCAAGCTATATGTGGATCCGGCACTGTCCACCACTAGTAACAGACGTCATGGAGATTGGTTAATCACTTAATTGATCATTCCCCAGTCCCCACTATTAATGATTGAGGTCGGCCACCAAACTCAGCTAATAGTCATTACTGTTCTCTGGTATGTTTGTATCTATATAAAACCAGATAGCTAGGTATCAAACATTATAATTCATTCTATATATGTGTATCATTTATATGCAGTAGAAAAAAAGTGTTTTGTTTGTAATAATAGTACTAATGAGATGTGGAGGATTGAGTATGGAAAGGGTGCAAATGACCCTCATTTATTCAGCACAAACAACTTGCATGGGAGGCAGACATGGAAGTTTGACCCAAATGCAGGCACACCAGTAGAGAGAGCAGAGGTTGAAGCCGCTCGTGAGAATTACTACCAAAATCGGTTCAAGATCCAGCCCAGTAGTGATCTCCTTTGGCGTTTTCAGGTACAAAAGTGTACATAGCAACCTAAATTTCAAAACTAAACACTATTATACTTTATTCATTGTGCATGTGTGCAAATCAGTTTAACTCACTTTGCTGATGCTCAATTTGTATGTTTTCAATGGAGCTCAAGTTCAGCTCAACCTAGAGATATATAGTTTTTTGAGTTAGTTCAAGCTAATTAGCTTGGGTGCATGGTGAGTTTTACGAAGTCCGAGGTAGAGGGACGGAGAGGAAGAAGGGTTTCCGGGCCATGTGTTTAATTTTATGAAAAACTTGTAGATCAAAGACTAAGAGTTGACAAGTTGGCGAGGATATCACTTTTGTTGAAAAGTACATGTACTAAATAAATGTCTGAACAATTGCAGATGCTAAGAGAGAGAAACTTCAAGCAAGAAATTCCTCCAGTAAGAATTGGGGAAGGTGATGACATTACATTTGATCAGGCTACAGCTGCCTATAGGAGGGCTGCTAGCTTCTGGAATGCCTTGCAATCACCCCATGGTCATTGGCCTGCTGAAATTGCTGGCATAAATTTTTTCTGTCCTCCCTTGGTAAGCGTGCAAAAAAGTCAATAAATTTTGACGGTAACAAAATGAGTAGATGACAGTAAAAGTTGGGTCACTGGTGAAAATTTATTTCACAGCTGACTGATTATGATACTTGTTCTTCAAAAGCAGGTAATGAGTTTATACTCAATGGGACATCTTAATGTTGTTTTCTCTGCTGAACATAAGAAGGAAATCTTGCGCTACTCGTACAATCATCAGAATGAAGATGGTGGGTGGGGATTGCACATAGCAGGGCCTAGTATGATGTTCACCACATGTCTCAACTACTGTATGATGCGTATCCTCGGAGAAGGCACTGAGGGCGGTCGAGATAATGCCTGTGCAAGGGCCCGGAAATGGATTCTTGACCGCGGTGGTGCACAATATTCTGCTTCATGGGGAAAGACCTGGATGGCGGTATGAAATACTCGAAAGCTAGCTAGCTTTTATGCTGGATTTGTGTCATGCATGATATCGTTGGCTGAGTTTACTTGTTGTGTTACAGATACTTGGTGTTTATGATTGGGAAGGAAGCAACCCTATACCCCCGGAGTTTTGGACTTACCCCACTCTGCTTCCTTTTCATCCATGTAAAAACAAATATAATTAATTAGTCTGCAAAATTTTATTCAGTACTTTCTGTTTCTTATTAGTACCACTTCACATGTGCATTGCAGCAAAGATGTTGTGCTACTGTAGGTTAACTTACCTACCCATGTCCTACTTTTATGCAAAAAAGTTTGTTGGCCCAATCACTCCTCTGGTTGAACAATTGAGACAAGAAATTTACTGTGAACCTTACAGTGAAATTAAGTGGAGTAAAGTGCGCCATCATTGTGCAAAGGCGAGTCTATGTTTTGGTGTCTTAGTCCATACCATTATGCAAGCTTAAACTGACTGGTATACATATTATTTGATTAATGCAGGAAGATAACTACTATCCTCATGGAAGGGTACAACGTTTTATGTGGGACACTCTTTACCATGTTTGTGAGCCTATTCTTGCTTGGTGGCCCTTTAAGAAGATCAGAGACAATGCTGTTCAATTTACCATTGACCAAATCCATTATGAAGATGAGAACAGTCGCTACATTACCATTGGATGTATCGAAAAGGTGAGAACTGGCCTAGTCATGGGTGTATATATGTTTTTTTTTTTTTTTTTTTTTTTTGACTTTGTCAAGGGGAACCCAAAGGCTTCCTAGGCCCAAGATAAACCCCTTCGGCGCATGTGAAATGCTCCTGTTTGAGCCCAAAAGTAATTTTGGCAATATCCTTTAGTGGATCTAGCACAGCAGGCCGATACCTGCGGCCCAAAAATAAGCCTACTAGGGTTTGGGTTATAGCTTCGCCCATTCCGGAATCTATAAGGAAAACGAAACCTTATTGGAATCAAGTAGCAGAGATTGACTAGGAAACTTCAATCAATAGTCCTTCTACAACAAGGAGCAGTCAAAACCCTAGGTATATATACCAGGTTTCAAGGAAGAATTAAGGACCTCTCTCAGATCAATCAATCCTAGCGATTACAAAGCCTCCCCGGAGCAAACCTTCAACTTTGTTGAAACCCGGTGACCGTGCGCCAGTCCTAGTCTCTCCAAGAGCCGACTGTTAGCATCACCAGACCAACCCAGCGACCGCACTTCCAGTCCCAGTCTCCCAGCGAGCCGACTGCGAGCGCAACCGCCACCGTTACTACCAGCGAAGCAAGGGTAACGCCCTCGCAACCCAGCGAAGCTAAAGTCACGCTTTAGCAAACCCGTGCTTTCTCCCAACTTCCCAGTGATTGCTCTGCTTAGTCTACAACACTAAGTATCGATTCGGTGAACGCAAGAGATCACAACCAAAGTCCTTATCCGTAAGGCAAAAGTCCTTTTCCGAAAGGCTAGAGAAGAACCCTGTGACGAGGTTGGTGCTCTCCTCGTCCACAGCGCTTGAAGAAGAAGTCAGGTCAAGGGACTACCCCAACGACTGCACCCCGCGGTGCTGGCACGCCTGCGCAATCACTCGCTCAAAAGAGACAGTTTGCAAGCCAACTGGTTTTGGAGCCAAACATTTTGGCACGCCCAGTGGGACCAAATAAGTGTCTCTTCGTGAACGTTAGCCATTGGGAAGTCAAGCGAAAACCCTTACAAAAAGGGCTACGCTAACTGCTCAAAACACAAGACCTCCAGTTACAAACCGCATCCTCGCGCGGATTGTCGTGGTCTATCAGAAGAACAAGTAATTCAAAGATTCTCTCTTTGTCCCCAATTCTCCGATATGTCGACTGAACAGGGAGAGAGTCACTCGACCGCTACTGAGGGTCAGACTGTCATCACTAATCAGGCCAGTGAGCCTGTCGCTACCCCTGTCTCCAATACGGTGGGGAGTGAAGAATCAGAGGATTTCGTTGAGAAGCCTATTCCAGAGGGAGCGACCGTCGAGGTTGCATGCGCGATCATCTCGGAAAACATTGAAAACCATCGCAAGAAGATGGCTGCTGATCTGAAAAGGGAGAACGCGAAAACAGATAGAATCTTACGCGAAATAAACCAGCGTATTTCCCAACAAGCTATGGAAACTGAGCAACTGATGTCGCAAACTGAGAATGCATTGAAAGCTCAAGCTATAAGCATCGCAGATGCCCAGAGTCAGCAGCAGAAAAAGATCATCGATGCTCTGGCGAATCATACCAAGCAAACAGCATCAGATATGGCAGGTCTTTACAAAGATGGAGCAACTCTCGCAACCGAGGTGGCCATGCAAAGAGCTGAGTTGAACCAAGCTAAAGAAGTGTTGAATAAGACGTTAGGAGATCCTAACGCTATCCTTGGTTCCCTGGGCCAACCATCTGGTTCAGGTAAATATGTACCGCCAAATCAGCGGGAAAAGGGTAGCAGCAGTACCGCTACACCTGCCGCTACACCTGCCGCGACCGCTGCTACCACGCAGTTGATAGATAAGGAGCGAGCTCTGGTTATTGGCGGCAGCAAGGAAAAAACCACACTGTCAGGTGGACAGACCGCCAGACAGAAGCAGCAGGCATCGAAAAGTGTTGAAGCTTCGTCCGACCCCGCTGTGTTCATTCAGTACGACAGCGATGGGGCAGAGAATGTATACCAAGAGCTGCCAGGAAGCTATTATGGGATTGACCAGGTTGGTAACCCGATCAAGATAACAGCTTTGGCAAAAGAGATGCCTATGCCAGCAGTGACTCTTCAACAACCAGCTGCAACCCGCGTTGTGCAGATAAGAGAAGGGACAGCGACTGTAAACCAAGCAATACCTGCGCAGCCTGTTCGCCATACAATGGCAATACCACCTCCTCCTCCTCCGGGTCCAGAATATGTGAGACGAGATGAGGTAGAGGAGATGATCAGACAGGCTAACCCTAGGGCCCAGATGGATGGGATCTATGAGGGACCTTTCCCACCGCACATAATGCTCGCGCCTTTCCCCAGGGGTTATAAAAACATCATATTTGCTACCTTTTCAAGGGAGGATACCGAGAATGCGGCAACTCATCTGGCCAGGTTCAGGCTCCTCAGAGAAACTGATGCCAGGAAGAATGCATCCAGAGGGACGTATGTACCAGGGAAAAATCGCACCATAGCGGCCCTGAGCTACCAGCCGGCTACGTATGATCCTTACTATAACTATCATAGTGAGGATTTGGTTCAGGAGGACGATGAGGAAGATGAGAGCGACATCGCTGCTTATGAACTGACAGGGAGAAAGAACCCAGCCTTGAAGCAACTGAAAATCTCCAAGGAACCTGTCAAGCTCAAATCGATGGCCTTCACTAAACCTGAGTTCGCGGCGTATACATATGATGCCAACAAGGCACACGAGATTCTAGATGAGATGATCGCCGCGAAGATGGTAAAGACCGACTTTGGACCTTTCCCTCGACCAGATCAGCTGAAAGGAAAGAAGTATTGTAAATTCCATAACTTGTGGAACCATAATACAGCTGACTGTGTGAAGCTCAAGGACCAGATTCAGGTATGGCTCAATAACGGTAGTCTTCAAGTGGAGGCTCCAGTAACTGCAGCAGCGCTTGTTGACCTAAACCCTTTTCCTGATACTGGGATCAACATGGTCGATGTGAACTGGACCAAGCAGAACCAGAGGAAACCAACCCTGGATTTGAACACAAAGGGGCGAGAAGGAGGGCTTAACGAGGCCCCTGCCCAGAAGAAGGCTAAACCATTTGGTCAAGCCTCGCCCGTCGTGTTATGCTAGCGGTGCAAGGAAGAGTGTGGCATCCAAGTGTCGCACGAAGAGGTCGAGCAGACATTTCGTTTTGGCTCTTTCCCGCCCATCAAGTGGACCTCACCATCGCGAAACTATCAACCTTCCAGCCCGAAAGAAAGGGAGGAATTGGGGTCACCTACAAAGGACTCCAATCTGTTTAAGAAACTGAGGGCAGCTACGGTTGATCAGCAGAAAGCGGAGAAGCCTGCAAACAAGCACAAAGACATTCTGACAAAACCCTACATACCACCTGCTTCAACCGCTACTATCAAGGAAGGGAAGTGGTACACCAGGGAGAAGGGGAAGGCAGTGGAGATAAGTCCTTCCAAAAAGCGAAAAATGCAGCGCAGGTTTGGGGAAGCCAAGCGCGCGCTCGAGGCTTTAGACCAGGGCCTGATCAAACCTTCACAATTGGTCAAATCGCCTGAGCAGTATCAGAAGGAGATGGAAGCACTTGCTGCCAAGCCATTAGTGGCCCCTCGCAGTTTGCGAAAGCAAGCAAGCTCAGCAATAGGGTTGTCTGAGCCCAGTGTTTTTTGCAGAATTACCAAGGAGAGAACACTTCCGCCAGCTAGAAAGGAGAGCTCGCCGTCCAGGTGACCGCACGTCAGGCGCCGTGTGTTTCGCGATGAACCAGAAGCCAAGTCCTCAGTTTTCGAGAGACTGGGGGGCAAGGATAGGACTACCGACACTTTACAGTGGAGACCTAAAAAAGTCCAGAGTGTAGTAGTTGCTCCCCTAGAGGCAGATTCTGCTAGGGAACCAAAATCAGTTTCCCCTAAAAACGCTCCCGTGGATCAGGAGCATGAGCAGTGTGAGATAAAAGGCCTCACTGAGGAATCCTTAGTAGACAGGTTGGCTAAACAGTTCAACACGGTTATTCCTGTCAACGAACCCAAGCTCAACCTAGAGGACGACATAGGTGAATTAGATACGTCCTGCAATATGGTTTATGTGCTCCCAGCGCGGTATGCAATACCGGTCGCGGCTCAGGAATGCGTAGAAACTGAGGAATGTAATACACAGCCCCTGCAGATCACGTCAGCGGTCCCAACAACGGTAGAAGAGATTGTCTGTCTGGAAACAGAGGACGCCAACAGTAAAGAATTCTTCATGAGCTTCACTAGGCCAACGCCTGCTATGGTCCAGCACATGAGACCTTTATACATCACGGCGGACGTTGGCGGTACCAAAGTTAGCAAGATCATGGTTGATACTGGAGCTGCGGTTAATGTCATTACTACTAGAACCATGCACTTGCTTGGAATCAAGAAGGAGAAGATCCAGTCAACGTCTCTCACTCTCAAGAACTTCGCGGGGACTGTAACAAAGACCTTGGGATTACTTTTCTTGCGTATCAAGGTAGGTCCAGCAGAGGGAGTTTATGCTTTCTTTGTGACAAATTGCTATGCGGCCTACAGCGCTATCCTGGGAAGGGACTGGATTCACCGGAACTACTGTGTTCCGTCAACCCTCCATCAGGAACTTATTATGTGGAACAGGGAGACAGATAAAGCTGAGGTGATCAAAGCGGATCCTCGTCCATTCCCAGTATCCGAAAACTATGTAGATGCCAGGTACTATTTGGAGCCTATCGCTCCATTGCAAGTCAGTGACCTCGATAACAAAGGCCGCCCCACAGGGGTGACGGCCTCTGAACTGGCACAGTGGGGGCTTACGCTCGCAAAAGAAGGCTTGGAAAGGCCTAGCCACGCTGTGCCTAAACCCTTAAATGATTAATGGATTACGACCTTCCAGAGGAAGGGATAGAGGCCCTCCATTCGCTGTACGAAAGATTATCATCATATCTAGTGGAAAAAGAGGCCTATGAGCGAATCGCGACTTTGGAAATCATTGAAGAAGAACTCTCTGATCAGGAACAAGAGGATGAGGTGGAGATTCAGCTCGCTCCGGCAGCGTTGGACGACACGCCTCCCAAAGTCAGAGACCCTACCGAGAAAGTCAATCTCGGGACAGCAGATGAGCCCATGGAAGTGGCTATCAGCGCTTACCTAGAGACTAGCGAGAAACAGAGGCTTATCGACTTTTTGCTAGAATTCAAAGACTGCTTTGCGGAAAAGTACGTGGATATGCCCGGCCTGTCACCAGACTTGGTTTGCCACCAGCTACCAACACTCCCTGACAAGAGGCCTGTGAAACAAGAACCGCGAAGAATGAATTCAGAAACTCAAATCCTCGTCAAGGAGGAGGTTGAAAAAATGCATAAATCAGGCATTATCAGGGTGGCCAAATACAATCAGTGGCTATCTAACATAGTGCCTGTCCGCAAGAAGAATGGCAAGATGAGGGTCTGCGTAGACTATAGAGACCTTAATACTGCTACACCTAAGGATGTCTACCCCATGCCGGTCGCGGATATGTTGGTCGACGCCGTTGCGCGACATGAATTATTGTCCTTCATGGACGGCACTGCAGGATATCACCAGATCCCGGTTGCAGAAGAAGACAGACACAAAACCGCGTTCCGTTGCCCTGGGTTCGCGGGCGTTTTTGAATATGTGGTTATGCCTTTTGGACTGAAGAACGCTGGTGCGACTTATCAAAGAGCCATGAACCTAATCTTCCATGACATCCTTGGAAAGATTTTGGAGGTTTACATTGATGACGTGGTTGTCAAATCTCAGAAGAGAGGGGATCACATCACCGATCTCAGGAAAGTGTTCGAGCGCATGCGACAGCACAAGCTAAAAATGAATCCCGCTAAGTGCGTTTTTGGGGTTCAAGCAGGAGACTTTCTTGGGTTCATTGTCCATCAGAGGGGAATTGAGGTCCCTGAAGACAAAGCGAGCGCAGTCATCAACGCATCTCCGCCACGCACGAAGAAGGAGCTGCAGCGTTTGCTTGGTAAAATCAACTTTTTGAGACGCTTTATCTCTAACTCTGCAGGTAAGATCCAGCCTTTCTCTCCTCTGTTGAAGCTACAGGGCCAGAGCGAGTTCGTCTGGGAGCATAAACACCAAGAGGCTTTTGATAAAATCAAGGCCTACCTGGCGAGCCCACCAGTGCTCGTTCCTCCTAGGGCTGGATTCCCATTAAAACTATATATTTCTGCAGCTGAGGCTTCCATTGGCAGCCTGCTCGCCCAAGACGATGAGGATGGTGTCGAACATGCCATATTCTATCTTAGTAGGACACTCACAGACTGCGAAACAAGGTACACTCCGATGGAAAAGTTGTGTCTCACATTGTACTTCTCCGCATGCAAGCTGCGCCACTACATGTTATCCTTTACCACTTGCATCATCGCTCAGACTGACTTGGTCAAGTACATGCTGTCGCGGCCTATTCTGAGAGGCCGCATTGGCAAATGGGTATTGGCTTTATCTGAATTCTCGCTACAGTACGTGCCACAAAAGGCAGTAAAGGGACAGGCTATCGCAGATTTCCTGGCACACCACCCTACCTTGGACATCCCCGTAGTGAAGGAGTTAGAGATAGCAGTTGTAACTCGGCCAGATTTAGCGCGCATCCCAGAATACGCTATCCGGTATCAAGCCACAGTCTCCTTGCAGCCCTGGATACTGTACTTTGATGGTTCAAGAACGGAAACGTTAGCAGGGGCAGGGATTGTTCTGGAGAATCCAGCGGGCGATCGTTTTTCTTATTCTTTCCAGTTGGAGTTCAAATGTACAAACAATCAAGCAGAGTATGAGGCCCTGATCATTGGCCTAGAGGTTCTGCTAGAGTTGGGAGTAAGGGACGTTCAGGTACACGGCGACTCTTTGCTTATAATCAATCAGCTCCAAGGAAAGTACAAGTGTGAAAGCCTTTTGCTTATACCCTATTTGCATCGCGCCATTGAGCTTCTGGATCAATTCGATGAGGCGGATTTGGAGCACATACCCCGTGAGCGCAACTTTGCGGCCAATGAGCTCGCTCAATTGGCTACAGGCATTACATTGAAGTATGGCGTTCGCGAGCGCATCCTGAAGGTCGAGCGCCGCACACTGCCTTCGTGGCTCGCGCGGCCTGACCCACTGGATGATCCAGTTGTCGCGGTTCTCGAGCCTATTGACGTCGATTGGCGCATTCCGCTGATTGACTACCTCAAGCACCCAGACCCTACAGCAAACAGGAAGACTCGTTTTCTCTCCTTGAATTATTTCCTCAGAGGTGATGAGCTGCGACGACGTGGGGAAGATGGCGTAGACTTTCGCTGTGTCTATGGCCGCGAAGCCAAGAGGTTGATGCGCGAAGCGCACACGGGAGTATGTGGCGCCCATCAAGCAGGCCCCAAGATGCGTTGGCTTATCAGAAGACATGGGTATTATTGGCCCAACATTTTGAAGGACTGTATCGCGTTCGCGAAAGGTTGCCAAGACTGTCAGGCGCATGGTCCAGTGCAACACATTCCCAATATTCCCATGCAACCCATTATTAAACCTTGGCCTGCCCGAGGCTGGGCTTTGGACTTGATTGGGATGATTCACCCTCATTCCTCGCTCCAACATAAGTTCATCATTGTCGCCACTGATTTCTTCAAGAAATGGGTTGAGGCTGAACCTTTGAAGGAAGCTTCCGGCGCTACCATTCGCCAGTTTATCTTTCAAAATATTATTTGCAGGTTTGGCATTCCAGAAGTGTTGGTCTCAGACAGGGGGGCAGCATTTATGGGCGGCGAGGTAGAGAAACTTGTCAAGGACTTGGGCATCCAGTTCGTCCACAGCACACCATATTATGCCCAATCCAATGGTCAGGCAGAGGCCAGTAACAAGATTATTATCACCTTGCTCAAGAAGATGCTTGTTGAAAACCCTAGACAGTGGCACGATACGTTGTATGAGACCTTATGGGCTTATCGTACCTCCAAGAGGAATCCCACTGCTACGACCCCCTATGCACTAATGTTCGGTCATGATGCCATCTTACCGTTGGAGATCAACGTCCAGTCTCTGCGCGTCCAAGATCAGCATCACTTGATCGGGGAAGATTATGTTCAGGCGATGTGGCAAGAACACGAAGATCTCAGCGAGCAACGCTTGGCAGCTTTGGACAACTTGGTTTTGGAAAAGCAACGGATTGCTCGCGCCTATGACAAGAGGACGCGTGGCCGTAGTTACAAAGAGGGTGACTTGGTTTGGAAGGCTGTTTTTCCTTTTGGCGAGAAGTTGACCGGTCGCGGTAAATGGACTCCGCGATGGGAAGGACCCTTCGTTGTTCATCGCATTCTGGAGCGCGGGGCCTTTCACCTCAAAGATTTGGATGGCGACCTCCACCGCAATCCCATTAACGGGCGGTTCCTGAAGAAATATTACCCTAGTGTTTGGGAGTTTGAAGATCCACCAGATCGACCTTCTTCTCAGACAGGGGGGCAACCTTAGTCTCCCCAGGTTCGCTTCATCCATATTCAGGCCTTTTCTGTGGCCTTAGTATCCTGTACTTGCTTCACCTACGCATACTAGGGGGGCAACACTCTGTACATTCAGGCCTTATCTGAGGCTTTATTTTCAGGCCTTATTTGAGGCTTTAGTTTCGGTCAACAATTTCAAATTTCTTGTTATTGTTGTCGATTTTTTTTCTTTTCTTTGACATTATGGTGTTAAGAATGCATGTAATGGCCTATACCTGAGGCCTTATTTTATACGTTGATTTTGCAAAAAGTGTTAAGAACTTTCATTCATAAAGTGGCTTTGCGGCCAAAGAGCAGTACAAAGTGCAAATCAAAATAATTACATTTGCGGTTTACAAGGCCAGAAGTGGCTTAGAGTAAAAACCATAAAGTTACAGATCTACTAAGAGTTTCTGGATCTTTTGGCAGCGAAGGGGCTGTGCTCGGGCATTCATACTCTCCCTCTCTTCACCCACATGCCTCCTTTGATCTGAGTTGCAGCCGTTACCATCTGTACAGGAGAAAAAGGAAGGAAATAATCCATCGCAACCCTTTTGGTCGGATTACCCTCCGGGATGGAGATGGTCTTCGCGGAGAGTGCGACTCACAACCACACCTACCTCCAGGGGAAAAACATAAGTCACGTAGTCAGACCCTGGAGGTAGGCTACGGAGCAAGAACAGGCGACCCATATTGGTCTTCCGCCCTTCTTCCTCCTGCTCCACGCGGGCAATCTGAGAGAGGGGACCCCTCAAAATCGGGTTCTGCCGCGGCGGGAGCACCACATGTTCTTCAGTCTAAATGAAACCGGTGGATTTCACCGCGACTTCCAGAGACCAAAGACATGTGGTTGGACCTGAGGTTAGGCCATAAGACCTACCCAGGTATTGAGGTTAAGCCATAAGGCCTAGGAATTTGAGGCTAAGGCTAATATCGTGAGGAGAAGATTGTAGAAACTGGAGAAAGAGAAGTAGAGATTGTGATACTATCTCTGGGAAACCCATATTCAGTTGTGTATATCATCTCCCCAGAGTGCAGGTATTTATAGTGCCAGTCTCAGTGGCCTTGACCGTACGATGGGTGGTTGTGATATTCTCATTGCCATCAATGAGCGTATCAATTGGTGTTAAATGCTAAGATCTCGGAAATGAAGATAATTGAAAGCGCGTGGGAGGCGGGGCAGTCTCCAAGGAGGTAACCGCTCCATTTCGAGATTATCTTTTCAATCTTTTCAAACGGTTTTAAAAGCATTAAAACAAATTAAAGCGCTGAACAATTCGAGAAGTTAAGTTGATATGTATTTGGGCCAAGCAATGTGGGCTAAATATTAAGTTAATAATAATATTATTGTTTATACAAAACATGGGCTTAATTCTAGAGGCCCAAAAGTCTGCGGCCTGCATGGGTCAGGCGAAGGAAAAGTTCATCTAAACGAAAACTAGCATCCGCAGCAGCTTGTGCGGCTTGCTGGGCTGCCACGCGAGCTTGAGCCAGTTCCTGGGATAGCGTCTCAAAGGCAGCGAGGGGTTGTTCCAACTGAGGCTCCGCATGAGTAAGCCTGGTAGTAACGTCAGTTAACCGGGCTTGAAGAGCCTGAATCTGGGACCTCAAGTGGTTCCTTTCGAGCGTCAGTTCCCTGATGAGGTTAGCTTGGTCACCCAAGAAATCGCGCGCAGTCTCTGTTTGTTGAGTGAGGTTCTGATAGTGCGTCTCGGTCTGCCTAGCCTGCGCGCTCGCGACTGCCCGCTCATTGAGCCCTTGAGGGAGATTTTGCAGCAATTGATCGACCTCTTGGAACTGATCTTCAGTGATGGCTCCCTCGCGGAGAAGTACCCTCAAATATTCTAAGACTCTCACGGGCGCACCAGGAATCAGGATATCAGGGCCCAGGAAGCGACGAAGGCCTTCTCTAGCTTCATCTACGACCCCAGGAGGGGTCACTTCGAGTACACGAGCTAACCTTTCCAGAGTGGAGGGAGTTGGTTGCTCAGCGACAGGGACCTCAGGAGGTTCAGCGACAGGTGCTGCCTCTGGCATTGGTTCAGGAAGGTCTCCCAATCCTCCGGCTTCAGTCACTTGGGGGGCAGGGGGAAGAAGTTCTTGGCCAACCATATTAAGAGCGGGTTCAGCAACTTCTGCCTCTACAGCTTCAGCGTCCTCAGTGTTGAAGGCATTTGGATGCTGGAAGAAGGTATTGTTAGAATAGAATATTTAAGCCAGGAAGTAATAATGAATTAGTTGGTTAAAGGAAATACCTCCTCGGCTGGGGGCTCACGCTCAACGACCGCTGGCATTGCCTCTGGGTTAGCTTCGCTGGGAACAGGAATTGAGTCAGGCGCTATCTGTTCCAGGACAGGTATATCGCTTGGTTCCTCGCGAGGTGCATCCGGTAGCGGTTCTCTATCTTTGGCCTCAGGCGAGCTATCATCTATGATCTGCACTGGGATCAAGGCCAACTGTGCATTATTGGCAGCGCCCGCAAGAGGTGGAGAGTTGTTCACAATAGTTGGCGCTTGGGCTTGGGAAGCAGATGTGCCTTCACCAGCAGCTGAAGATCCTTCTTCAGTGTGTCTCAAGGACCTATGGCGAACCTGCGAATGAGGATTGTTACATGGTCGCATAGAATGGAAAGAAATTGCTAACAAGTACTGAATGGAAAGAAATTGTCTTACCAGTCGGTCAGCGATTGGTTCATCTTCTGCCCATAGGTCAGTTCGAGGATCAGAGCGACTGCGTTTCCGAGCCGAGAGGGCGGCGATCTGTTGGGGTCAGAAGATTAGGTTTGATTCGTGGAGGAAGTATGTTTTACTCAAACAAAAAAAGTTCTTACCGTCTGCGAGTCATCATCATCAGAGGAGGATTCGTTGTCTTCAGGCTCTGTCATGACTGCCTTTTGTTTCCCAGACTGGCCAGTGGCTTGGGAAGCGTTGGCGGCGCGACTGCCAGAGGTTGGCGCGTTTCCCTGGAATAGCAAAATTTTGAATTAAAAGGGAAGAGCAAATGAACAAAGGACAAGACACGAGTCAGGATATTTACCTCTTGAGGGGGTTCGCGGATTACAATACCAGCCTGGGCCTGACGTGGGGCTCGCGCGGGTCGCGGAGCCGGCTCGGCAGCAGGAGGAGGAACTTGTGCAGCGTCTTCAGGGACGCGAGCAAGTAGATCAACGTCGGCAGGGTAGGGGTATCGCAGTTCCCCGAAAATGGCAGCGAATAGCTCATCATGCTGTTGCCTCCAGCAGTTAACAGAAACTTCTGCCCACCATGCCTCGTATCCTTCCTCAGTCCCATCCACAGAGTCAATCTCTCCAGCCCAGTCAGGGAGGTCAACTAGTACGAGTGTGCTTTGTGCTGGCGGAGGCCCAGAAAGAGGCCCAAATCTTCGCCAAGAGGTGTTATAGTTCCAAGCATCATACAGAGGGAATGGGACTAATTGAACAAGGCCGAGTTGGCGAGCGAAGTGGTTGGGAGCATAGAGTTCGTAACTAAGTTCGTCAGCGGCAATCCTGATGTCAGAACAGGAGATTGCGCGGCGAAAGCCAAGCGCGCGCGATCACTGTAGCGAGAGGCGCCAGGAAGAAATCCGTGTTCAAGCGGAGCCAGGAATCTTCGACTCAGCACCAAGTCGCAGTATGGCATCTCGGAATAAGGAGGGGATGTGTACCTTTCATCGCGACAGAGCCATCGTCCCAGGAGTTGATCAGTAGGTGGAAGCAATGGGATGTCGTCGCGACGAAAATAGGGGAAGTAAATTTGAATCCAGAAGTCAAGAATCCAAAAAGGGCCAGAAATGCCAGTCTCGAAGGGATGCATTGTGGCTTGGTACAAAGTTCGATAGAGGGCACCCAGCACTAGTTGTCCTAATCCCACGCGGCAGCCGTTGTAGAGGGCCGTTGCCAGCAAGGTCCAGGCACCAGTGGGTTTACAGGAGGAAGTACAGAAGATAAACTTACAAAGCCAGTACTCCAAGAAAGCAATCCCGCCAGTTGCATTGTGCTCCTGGCGGTAATAAGCCAACCACCGCGGATAGGAGCCGCTATGAGCGCTACGACCATTTTGGGCCATGGTGGAAGTAAATGTATCAGAGTCGAATTGGCCATGCAAATAAGGCTCGCTGTCGATGGGTAGGCCAGTGATGGTGAGAATGTCCAATAAAGTGATACTCATTTGGCCAAATCGAAAATCAAAGGTGTTGGTGGCGGTGTTCCAAAAACAGAGAAAGGCGGCGAGTGGCGAACGATTGCCACCGCGCGGGAGACGAAAACAAAGATCGATAGTATGGGTGATACCTGCTGCGTTCCAGCGAGCCAGATCTCGAGCTCGCCCTTCACGATACCAGGAAAGCTCCGCCGCACTGATAAAAGATGGCCAATGCCCTATTTTTGATCGATGATTAGGGGCACTCCAACTGGTAAAATCCCCAGGAGTCCTTCGGAGGACTGGGATGGGGCGGCGAACAGGTAAGCCATAGAAGGCGATGGCGTCGGCCGGGAAAGAATCCCGCGGCGTTGGACCCAGTCCGGCATGGTTGTTCGAGAGTCTGAGGAGCAGGGGTCTCTGGATAATGGTCTGGAGGATCAGGCTGGCACCGATGTTGGCTCCCCAAGAATGGGCGGCTTGTTCATTCAGTTCTTCTTCTTGATCGATAACTATCTTTTTCGGGGGAGCCATTTCTGGGTTTCGAAGAGGAAGATGTGTGCAAAAGAGGGTTTCTGGGTTTAGGAGACTAAAAGAGTTTCTGATGTGACAGGTCTGAAGTGGCTGCGGATTTAAATAAGAGATTTTGTGAGGAAAACGATACGACAGAAAGGCGTTTCGCGAGTGAAAGGACGCAACCCTCATTAATGACATCGTTTCAAGCATTGAACGCGTCGTTTTAGTCCCCTTCAATCAGTTGCATTTTCCTGAGCCTGATTTCGAGGCCTGGGGGGCAATGTTTGAGCCCAAAAGTAATTTTGGCAATATCCTTTAGTGGATCTAGCACAGCGGGCCGATACCTGCGGCCTAAAAATAAGCCTACTAGGGTTTGGGTTATAGCTTCGCCCATTCCGGAATCCATAAGGAAAACGAAACCTTATTGGAATCAAGTAGCAGAGATTGACTAGGAAACTTCAATCAATAGTCCTTCTACAACAAGGAGCAGTCAAAACCCTAGGTATATATACCAGGTTTCAAGGAAGAATTAAGGACCTCTCTCAGATCAATCAATCCTAGCGATTACAAAGCCTCCCCAGAGCAAACCTTCAACTTTGTTGAAACCCGGTGACCGTGCGCCAGTCCTAGTCTCTCCAAGAGCCGACTGTTAGCATCACCAGACCAACCCGGCGACCGCACTTCCAGTCCCAGTCTCCCAGCGAGCCGACTGCGAGCGCAACCGCCACCGTTACTACCAGCGAAGCAAGGGTAACGCCCTCGCAACTCAGCGAAGCTAAAGTCACGCTTTAGCAAACTCGTGCTTTCTCCCAACTTCCCAGTGATTGCTCTGCTTAGTCTACAACACTAAGTATCGATTCGGTGAACGCAAGAGATCACAACCAAAGTCCTTATCCGTAAGGCAAAAGTCCTTTTCCGAAAGGCTAGAGAAGAACCCTGTGACGAGGTTGGTGCTCTCCTCGTCCACAGCGCTTGAAGAAGAAGTCAGGTCAAGGGACTACCCCAACGACTGCACCCCGCGGTGCTGGCACGCCTGCGCAATCACTCGCTCAAAAGAGACAGTTTGCAAGCCAACTGGTTTTGGAGCCACACAGCTCCAACTATGCATTGCAGCACAGTTCCTGGCCACTTTGACAACTTCGGCGTATATATGTTCCTGCTGGTTAATTCTAATGATCTAATAATGGATGCCATTTCATTTGGACAGCCATTAATGATGCTTGCCTGTTGGGTTGAGGATCCTAGCGGAGAAGCTTTTAAGAAGCATCTTCCTAGACTTGATGATTATATTTGGGTCGGTGAAGATGGAATCAAGATTCAGAGTTTTGGCAGCCAGACTTGGGATTGTTCTCTTGCAATCCAATCTTTGCTTGCTGGGAATCTCCATAATGAATTTGGACCTGTACTTAAGAAAGCACATGACTTCCTAAAGATATCCCAGGTATCATATTTAACTATTTAAGCTCTAAAGACATTCTTTATTTTAATCAATGGTATGTTTACTATACTAAATCCTTACTATAATAAATCCTCTTAGGTGAGGATCAATCCTTGTGGTGACTACCTAGCTCATTTCCGTCACATTTCCAAAGGATGCTGGACTTTCTCTGATCGGGATCATGGATGGCAAGTTTCAGATTGCACTGCAGAAGCATTGAGGGTAATTGAGCTTACTTATTCAAGACTCTCACTCAACTCAAGTAGAAAGTTGAGAGCCTCATCTATAGCTGACCTTATAATCTTTTTGTTTCAGTGCTGCTGTCTGTTTGCAATGATGTCACCAGAGGAGGTTGGCGAGCCAATGGAAGCCGAGTGTATGTATGATGCTGTCAATGTCATAATGTCACTACAGAGTCCAAATGGTGGTGTATCAGCATGGGAGCCGACTGGAGCTCCTAAATGGTTGGAGGTAAATACTGAAAATCTTGCAGTACAGAGAATTTCAATGTTTTGATCGTCCAAGTATCATAACATTATATTTTCATTTCTTTTCCCTTTTCAGTGGCTCAACCCTGTCGAATTTTTTGAGGACCTTGTCATTGAATATGATTACATCGAGTGCACTTCATCTTCGATTCAGGCCTTAGTTTTGTTTAGGAAGTTGTATCCTAATCACAGAAGGAAAGAGATCAACAACTTCATCACAAGGGCTGCAGACTACATTGAAAGCATACAATACGCTGATGGCTCATGGTATGGAAACTGGGGTATCTGCTTTCTCTATGGAACATGGTTTGGAATCAAAGGGTTAGAGGCTGCAGGAAGAACCTACCACAATTGCGAGGCAGTTCGCAAAGGTGTTGACTTTTTGCTAAAAACACAAAGGGAAGATGGTGGTTGGGGAGAGCACTACACCTCATGCACGAACAAGGTACTATTCTTCTACTACTGTACGTATAACTAAAATCTTTAGATACTCTCTTGTTTCTCTTCATGAATAACAACCGATGACATTATTATCTTTCTGCTTTGTGTTTTATACAGAAATACACAGCTCAAGACAGTACAAATCTGGTGCAAACTGCCCTCGGATTAATGGGTCTAATTCACGGTCGACAGGTCTGTACATGCATGCTATAAACAACTTAACAGTTAACCTTGCCCCATCTTGCTCTTTGATCCTTCGAAGTTCTCTTATAAAGTTTGGTTTTTCAATATAGCTACTTTTTTCTATTTGTTACAGGGTGAGAGAGATCCAACTCCTATTCACCGTGCTGCAAGGGTCTTGATGAACGGTCAGTTGGATGATGGTGATTTTCCCCAACAGGTAGCTAGGAACTAATTTCCCATAAACGAAAAATGACATGAACTTCTTTTAGTACATTACTACCCATCCCATGATCTTATATATTTGTAGTGACAAGTACTAATGGTTAGTTTTGGTATGGTTTGCAGGAACTGGTGGGAGTTTTCATGAGGAATGCAATGTTACACTATGGAGGATATAGGAATGTTTTCCCATTGTGGGCTCTTGGAGAGTATCGTACGTACTCTGGAGCAGTTGCTTTAGCAAAAGGATTTGAACTTTGACTCACAAGCAGAAGATCATAGAAAGAATAATCACTTAAAAAAGAATAATCTATTTGTATATACTAGTCTCTTGACACACATCCGTGCTTTTCGTTTTCTTTACAAAAAATATATATAAAGTAGTAAATAAACAATGAAATACAGGAAAATAAAGAGAGAGAGACAAATAAACAGATTTTAAGCACTTTTGTCCTTATGGGTCAAGGACCCTTTGTCCCTTTCTAATAAGAGAAATTTAGAAAATTGACCATTTTTTGGCGTCTGTTTTGATTTTTAACCTATGTTTTAAAAGAGAGAGTTTATGTTCTACTCACCCTTGGAGCGTGATTTTAATCCGATCCTAGTGAACCACCAAAGTTCCTCTCCTTGATCTCTCCTTGTGTGTGTTTCCTCCACCTTGAAGCACCTTGAATTAAGAACTCCTTTTTGTACTCCTTTTTGATCTAACAAGTAAAGCCACAAAAATATATGGCCTGGCCTCTAAGGATCTTCACCAAGTGAATCAAGAGATGAAGAAAGATGAAAGAAAAGAAGAAATTATGCAAGTGTTCTTCTTTCCTTTAATTTCTGAAAAATGGACAAAGAGAGAACTCTCTTTCTCTCTCTCTAATCTAAAATAATGGTGTAGAGATGCTCCCATTATTATGTCTATGCTTTCACTTTTATATAATAGGAAATAACTCCAATTACTAAAACAAAAATATTGACTTTCATAAAGCCAATATTTTGGCTGGTCCATACATGTTATTGGGCACTAAAAATGTGTCTTGGGCTTTCATTTAAATCTCATTTAGTGAAGCCTAAGTCCACACCAAAAACCCGACAATCGTTTAGGCCCAATAGGTTCGGTTTTTACCCGAAAATCCTAATTATGTTCAAATAATAAATCTAATTAATTATTTGCTCATAACCAACTCTTGTTTAATCTTCTTCATATACAATCTCAAGGATCCACTTATATGGTGTGCGATCTCTTAGGTTCTAATTAATAAAGCAGTGAAGTTTATAGAAACCATTCTATTTTGTTTACGAATCAAAAACTCCATTTTTGATTCTCCCTTGTTATTAGGATAATAAATGTTTATTAATCATCGGGGACTTCACAAGTCATGAGTGACGTCTTGCAACATATCATGACTACCCTAGTTAATGTAGAATGACAAAGAACCTATTCAATTGGAATTACAATACAATACGGTCATTCTCTAACACGATGTTCTAAATCACATCATCGGGGTATGGAATTGATATGTCAATCCCCTAATGTGATTTTCATTCTTATGTGATTCTTAGAATGTGATTAAAAACTCCTTTTTAAATCTCATTCAATGCTTTGGCCAAAGACTCATTGAATCACATCTTTGAACATAGACCTTATTTACTTAAGGATAGAGATTCCTTGTTGTACACTCACATGTCTCCATGACCGAATTGATTATACCAATGAATGCATCTATTATATCCATTAAGGGACACAATATTATTGCATCATCAAGAGATAATCCATTCACTCATAAGACAACTATGGTGTCTCAGGTCAAATGACTAATTTGTATTATTGCAATTTAGAGTTCAAGTTTGACATGTAAGTAAGACTCCATACAAGAACGATCGCGTTCAGGGCACGTTTACTTACTTGGAATGGAATTGAATGTAATGGAATGATTACGGAGTAAAAATACCCCTGTGTTTACTAACACATAAAGGAATCAGAATTATTCCAGGTAAAAGAATTCCTGTGTTTACTAACACATGAAGGAATGAGAATTGGTGTAGGTCCCACCTATTTATCAGGAATCGATTCCTGAATACTCAGGAATTCGATTACGAAGGGGGGAGATGGGTTTAGGAATCATTCATCCGGAATCAATACCGATTCCTTTATTCTCTCATTCCACTTGTCTCCGATTCATGATTATTTTCCATTCCAAGTAAGTAAACGTGCCATCAGTGTACTCTTTAAGTTAAGAGCACCCACATACTTGTATTAGTGTCTCTACACAAATGACAAGAGACATATCATCCTCCATATTGAGCATACATAGTATGTGCTAGTCTTTCCGGATTATCAATGTCTAAGTGATAATCCTATGACTAGGAACCTTTTAGGATAAGAGTGTGAAAGAGTAAAGGTCTCACACATCTAACTCTTTAGATTACTTTCTCTTTAACTCATATTCCTTGGACCTTGTTCAATCAAATATTAAATATAAGCAATGAACAATAAACTTGCCCTTTTGATTAATAATAATTACAATAATAATTACATCAAAATGATTGTTTTAGGACACAATTCCTTCATATATATATATATATATATATATATATATATATATATATGAAGGTTCCATATGGACTTCAATTACCCAAATCAAGTGACTCTAAACCACGAAGCGCGTTTTCAATAAGATTAAAACGATCACTATATGGATTAAAACAATCCGGACGGATGTGGTATAACCGTCTAAGTGACTACTTGATTGGAAAGGGATATATTAACAATGAAATATGCCCATGCGTGTTCATTGAAAGAACAAGTTCCGGATTTGCTATCAGGGCCGGTCCTGGGAAATTCAAGGCCTGGGGCGAAGAATAAAATTGGGCCCTTTATATAAAAAAAAAATCAAAAATATTTCATATTGATGAAAAAAAATTGGGCCCATAATGACACATATAAAAAAAAATGAGACAACTTTTGCATTTTTGATGTACTATTAGCCTCTCAAACAACATTTTTTTTTTATCCATCTACTGCAAAATTTTGGGCCCTGGGCTGTTGCCCTGCCTGCCCTGGGCCAGGGCCGGGCCTGTTTGCTATTGTAGCAATTTATGTCGGTGACATGAACCTAATTGGAATTCTAGATGAGTTAAAGGAAACTGCTAAGTACTTGAAATCCGAATTTGAGATGAAAGATCTTGGAAAAACACGGTTTTGTCTCGGTTTAGAACTCGAGCACCGTAGTGATGGGATTTTGATCCATCAGTCTACATATACTCAAAAAATTCTAAGGTGCTTTAACGAAGATAAAGCAAAGCTTGTGAGTACTCCCATGATTGGTCATAGTCTTGAGCCCGGAAAAGATCTGTTTCGTCCAAAGGATGAGGACGAAGATTTATTAGAGGCCGAAGTGTCATATCTAAGTGCAATAGGCGCATTATTGTACTTAGCTCAATGCATAAGACCGGACATCTCGTTCGCAGTGAACTTGTTAGCTCGACATAGTTCTGCGCCAACACGCCGCCATTGGATTGATGTAAAGACAGTCTTTCGATACTTAAAATGTATGATTGATATGGGCCTATTTTATCCCTATAGAGAGAAGTGACGGAAAATTGGGATCGGACCCCTAAAGGCAAGTCGCCGCCGTCCAAGGTTCGGCCGCCGGCCATATTGCAGGCGCCGCCATCAATGGTGGACGGTGTTCTCCTCCTCCCCTCCATCAAAATAACCGTGATATTTTTATTGGTTTTGCTGATGCAGGCTACCTCTCTGACCCTCACAAAGTTCGCTCTCAAACGGGTTATGTCTTGACCATGGGAAGCACAACGATATCTTAGAGGTCTACGAAACAGACACTTGTCGCTACTTCCGCGAATCATGCAGAGATTATTGTTCTATATGAGGCCGTGCGTGAATGCATATGGCTAAGGTCTGTAATTAGACACATTCGAGGAATGTGTGATTTGAAGTCTACCACGGATGAACCTACATGAATTTATGAGGATAATGCAGCTTGTATTGAACAAATGAAGTGAGGTTTCATCAAAGGTGACAACACCAAGCATATATCGCCTAAGTTCTTTTATAATCAGCAACAACAATCACTTCTAAAGATTGAAGTGAATCAAATCCGATCAGAAGATAATGTAGCGGACTTATTCACTAAGTTGTTACTTAAATCCACCTTCGAGAAACATGTGAAGAGCATCGGATTGAGAAAGTTATCCGAACTCCCATGATTGTAGCAATCAGGGGGAGACATCGACATTAGGGGGAGGTATGATGTCTACATGTTCGATCTCGAAGAGTGAAGGACGTGTTGTACTCTTTTTCTCCTCCTCGAGCTTGTTTTTGTCCCACAAAGTTTTTCACTCGAGCATGGTTTTTAATGAGGCAACAGATGAAGCGTCACCACTAAGTTTATAATTTGAGCAGCACATGGGGGACTGTTGAAGGAAATTGACTTTTGTGTGCCTTATCAAACTAGGATTAGTTCTATGATTGTAATAGGAGAGAAGGTTTTAGAATTCCTAGTCCTATTCAGAATAGTTTTCCTTGTATCATTAGAACATGTACTCTGTAATCCCTATATATAGGGCTCCTATTCTGAATAATGGAACACACAATTCTCTTATCAATCTCTCTCAAATCTCTCATTATTAAACAAGTGTTTTACAAACACGTACATCTAGTCATCTACACATCTATCCAGAAGGAGGGAAGGGAACGATATTCTCCAAGAGCCCAAATTGGGAAGATATTCCTGTATGCTGCATAGTGTAACATGGCATTGACATTGAAAACCCCCATCAGTTCCTGTCAAAAGGATAAAGAGAGGAAAGATGAGTAAAATATGATAGTATCCCTGCTGCACAATGCACAGTATATAAAAACAAAACACAGAATGGTACCTGTTGGGGGAAATCTCCATTTTCCAATTGAGAATTAATCAAAAGCTTCGCAGCTCTGTGAATGGGAGTAGGGTCTCTCTCGGCCTATTACCAACAAAACCAAAAGAAAAATATATCTATTTGTCAACTTAGGAGGGGACATATGTTAAGAAGTATAGATACTGGGGAATTGGCTAGCACATAAGATATGAATAAATACAAACCTGTCCACCATGAATTAATCCTAGTAGTCCCATTGCAGTCTGCACCAAATTCGACCGGTCGCCTTGAAGAGGTGTATAGATCTGTACAACCATATCCACAGAATAATTTGACTTTACCTGAAGGGATAATATTATGCTTTCCTTTGGCCAATTATTTAACAGCTCAGAACAAATAGCTGAACAGTTAAATATTCGACACTCAGGTCTTTGGGAATCCCACCCCCCCCCCCATATTCGTGTTATCATGTAAAGGGGTAGATGAAAAAGAAAACAAGAAAAAACCTTGTTTGTACAAGAAGTATAGCTCTCTCCCCAACCACCATTATTTCTCTGTATTTTGAGTAAAAATTCAACACCTCTGCGTATCGCCTCACAATTTTTGTAAGTTCTACCAGCAGCCTTCAACCCTCGGATTGCAAACCATGTTCCATAGATGAAGCAGATTCCCCATCTTCCATACCTGTGAAAGCAATAGCACTAGTCAATCTACTTCTTTTTTTTTTTTTTTTTTGTAACGATCTACTTCTTTTCTTTAATTAACAAAGTTCAAACATGTTTATGTCTCAAATATATCAATCAAAGGGAAAAAAATACCATGAGCCATCAGGTGTCTGCATGTCTTCAAGGTAACATGCTGCATTTGTGATGAAATCATCGATATGTTTCTTTCTATGCCCAGGGTATAACTTCCTGAATAAAGCTAACGCTTGAATTGAAGATGAAGTGCACTCAACATACCTGCATGACTCTATAGTTTAGGATTCAACGAATGTATGTCTAGAGATAAGGATTCAAAGAATGAAATGTTGGGTGAAGAAGTTTACTCGTATTCAATGACGACATTCTCGAGAAATTCTACTGGATTGAACCACTGAATAAGGAGGGAAAGTATATGCATGTCAATGTAATGACGTACAACAAAATCACAGAATTTTTTAAATTCTTTGCTCATATATAAGATTTTCTCGGTTTACCTCCAACCATTTTGGAGCTCCTGTTGGCTGCCAGGCTGATACACCACCATTTGAATTCTGATTCAAATCATAAAGATTAATACTTGGGACAAAGAACAAGTAATGAAAAAATACAAATGAGCTAGTTGCTTGAGTAAGCATGTCGATATATAAAGTTAAACATGTAGATGCAGAACAAGAGAAACTCGTAGAATTTTCAATCTAGTCCTCACTTGCAGAGAAAGTATGACATTGACAGCATCATACAAGCGCTCAGATTCAACTGGTTCACCCATGATTTGCGTCGGCATCATTGAAAGCAATAGGCAACACTGTTATAACACATAATTAATTAGTAAGCAATATATGATTGTTATGAATGAGGCTCAGTCCTCAAATCCAGAAAAGCACAGGATTGAAAAGTCACCTTCAAACACTCTGCAGTACAATCAGAAACTTGCCATCCATGATCTTGGTCAGAGAAAGTCCAACCACCTTTAGAAATGTGACGGAACCGAGATAAGAAGTCACCAGAAGGATTATCCCTAATCTATAGTGTCACAAGCGAATAAATATTATAGCCAACCGAATGTAGAAGAAGAAAATATAGGCTTGATGCTCAAGGTTAACAGAAAACAAGAAGAGGGAGGCTTTTAGGACTCATTAAGCATGGAGACCTGAGATTTTTTTAGGAATTCATGTGCTTTCTGAAGTACAGATCCAAGTTCATCAGTGAGATTTCCAGCAAGCAAAGCTTGAACAGAAAGACTAGCATCCCATGCCTGGCTACCAAAACTCTACGTACATATGAAGTATCACAATTAGTATATTCTTTGATGGCCCAAGTAGCACTTCCAATAGAGAAGTACAAGTGAAAGCCTGAGTTCAAAGCTGTAGAAAATAGCTATGCAGACCTGCGTAGTTATTCCATCTTCTGCAACCCATATGTAATCTATAACTCTTGCAAGATGCTTCTTAAAGGGTTCTCCATTCGGATCTTCAATCCAGCAAGCAAGCATCATTAATGGCTGCCAAAAACAATTGAGGTTACATTATCAAAAATTAGATTTTTTTACACAATGTCTTCCAACTTTTCCTCAATTAAATATTTGACTACCTTTTCCCCACATCCAATTGTTATGTATCGACTATTTTCATCTTCATAATGAATGTGTTCAATAGTTTCTTGAAGAGCCTTCTCTCTCAACTTATTGAAGGGCCAGCAAGAAAGAAGAGGCTCATAAACCGTGTTCAGAGTATCCCACATCAAACATTGAAACTTGCCATGGGGATAGTAGTTATCCTCCTGTACTAAAAAATAGATGAGTCGTTACAAACATCTCATTTTGGTATGAAGTTGAACTATGAATTAAAGTACAAGGTGCAGATCATATATACTCACCTTTGCACATAGATGGCGTACTTTGCCCCATTGAATTTCATTGTATGGCTCATTGTACATTTCTTCTCTCAGTTGTAGAATGAGAGGGGTGATGGGGCCAACAAATCTTTTCCCAAACAGATACGATGTAGGCAAGTAAGTCAACCGGCAGTAGCAGTACATTTTTGCTGAGCATACAAAAGCTAGATTAGAAAGCTACAGAGATAAAACTAAATGTATGGTTCAATAAGGACTAAAATTTTTATCTTCCAAGGCTAGGAAATAATTCAGTTCAAGTCACAACCTTTCTCCTCAACATAGATTGGACAAGTTTCCTACGGTTATCTAACTGGATAAAGATGGAAATTACTGTAACATGCATCAAACGGATGAACTTACCAAGTTACAGTAAAAAGAAATTAAACAAACCTGGATGCAAAGGGAACAAAGAAGGGAAAATCCAAAACTCTGGGGGAATCGGGTGGCATCCCTCCCACTCATACACACCGAGTATCTACAGTGGAAGAAAACTAAATGAGAGAGACTGCATTAAGTCATTGGTTCATAGAGTTGTCAACAAATCCGGTTTTAAAGTTACAAATGAAGAAAAACATAGTTCCGCCAAGAATTTTAGCAGATAACCCTTGTGAGAATAGTATACTAAGCTGTACTGGTTTAGAAAATTTTCATACTGCCATATAAGTCTTTCCCCAGGATGATGAATGTGTTGCACCACCATGATCAAGAATCCACTTGCGTGCTCTTGCACAAGCGTTGTTTAAACCACCATCGGGTCCTTCTCCAAGTAGACGCATGCAAATGTAATTCAGAAGTGTACAAAACATCATACTAGGGCCCTCTATGTGTAATCCCCACCCACCATCCTCGTTCTGCAATGTACAAAACTCTTAAGCTCTACTGATACCATATAGAAAAATGATGAATATATAGAAATTTAAACAAACTGATATGTTCATTTCACAAGACATTTAATTAAGTTCTGTGTACTTTACCTGATGACAGTATATATATCGAAGCATTTCCTTAAAATGCTCTGCAGAGAATACCTTACTAAGATGCCCCGTAATATAGAGCGATATGACCTGCATTTTCATACAAACAAAGAAAAGGTGAAAAGTAGTAGTCAAATCTAATTGCTTCAAAACACAGATGTATTAGTTTCATCTTTAGCATGCTTTGCACTATTATTCCAACTGATTGTTAGGCACTTAATGATTTAATTGAACTTTCTGGTTACCAATTAGTGGCAGAAAAACTGGCCTTAGCTTAACAATTTGTGCATTATTGACAGGTTTTAGGCATATTGTGGAATTGCATTGCATACTCACCAAGGGAGGAATATAAAACATGGGACCGGCATTTTCAGCAGGCCAATGGCCGTGAGGTGATTGCAAGGCAGAGTAGAAGGTAGCTGCCCTTCTAAATGCAGCGGTGGCCTTTTTATATGTACAGTCCTCACCATCCTCCACCTTTACTTGGGGAATCTTTTGTTTGAACTTTTTCTCTCCCAGAAGCTACAAATTCAATTCGTTAATACTTAATATTAAAAGAGGAGTATTTTCACTAAATAATCCCTAAAGATTGGACGTAGATGAGAGATTGCATGATCTCATATTAAGCTTATTTCACTAAATAATCCCTAAAGAATGGTGCATCAAAAATGGAAGAAGAAGAAAATAGAGAATTCGATCAGTTTGATTCCAATGATGTTGATATAAGATTTTTGACTGATTCAATGGACAAAATAGCTTCGTTATCTCTAAATTCTTCATTGCTCTACTGTTTCTTTACTCAAATGGCTATTAAATACAATCTATCATGCTTGGCGTCGTTCAATGCAATTTGAGTTGGTGTTCAATACAATTTGGGTTGGTTTACAAAGATACAAAATTCAATTTACAAAATCTTCCTTATTTTTGGCTGTACAATTGTACTGTATACTGTGGTGAAGTAATTATTCTATGATCCCGGACTACCACATAGCATTGCTATGTGGTGATCCGAACTAATAATATCACTTGAATTTAGTGGGGACCTTGCAGGGGATAGAAAAAAAATTTAAATGAAGAGAACATTAATCATAAATAAGTACAAGCCATATGAGTAGAATGTTCCATGCTAAGTTTGCTCTTTTGTGTAACTTTGTTGGGATTGGTTTTGATTTTGTCCTCCGTCCCACTTGTACTCTTTTGCTTCTTTAATCAATTTCCGAGGGAGGATGTGTTCAGTCCTCCCCTCGTTTACCCAAAAAAAAAAAAGTACAAGCCATATGAGTCAATGACATCAACATGAAGCACCACGTGTACCATATGGTCCCAGACCATATTATAATTTTCCATTGTGGTGACGTGGTGGACTCACGTGAAAAGTCTAGTATATCTTAACATATAATATTATAGCAGAGAATCCATATCTCTTACAACAATATCTCTCTCCATTAAATAGCGACAGTTTCTATCTGTACTATTAATAATGGACGCTCTTTTTCTTGTCAAAGGGTTTCACCAAATTTTAAAGTGCCAATAATACCCATAAATAACATAATTATCAAATCAAGCCAATAAAATATAAGTAGACATAGTGTAAAATTGAAAAAATAACTAAACCAACACTATTTTATGTCCCCAAAAAAAAAACCACTATTCTTTCTAGTTAACCTATTTTTCATGAACCTCACAATATCACCTGCGAGAAACGCAAGCACGTTGCTAGTTACAATAATATCAACAATGAGCCAAGATTTTGCAAAAAAAATTTTAGGGAGATGGTATTTCATCAAATTCAATCAATTTATCAAAATATATTATTAAACAAAGATAAAAGTGAAGACTCTTCAAGATGAATGGTTTAAGAAACACGCTATCAGAAAATCCAATAATGCATTACGTATTTGTTAGCACAATATTGTTCACCTAGTCAGTAATTGATCAAGAAATTTATGCTCAACCACCATTGGTTGTAAATCTAACAGTGGAAAACAAAATAACTCAACTTAAAAATAATTATTTCCACCATTGAATTTACATCCAAATGTGGTTGAGCATATTGTTTATTAACATATAGAGGTGCATGCACGATCTATAATCTTTTCCTTTTTCTTTTTTTGGTTAGAACAGGGACTAAAAAGTGAAAACTCTCCGACCCTTATTGATTGTGAAAAATAGAAAAAAAAATTACAACCAAAGAGGAGAAAAAAGACCTGCCTCATGAAAACAATCAGATAGACATTAGAAATAACACAGACAACTTAACTAACATATTCGAATAATGTACCACCTGCATTCGGCAGAGGAGGTCACTACAAGCCTGGACCCGGTGACGATTGTTGTAAAAACTTAGCCGAACTTCTTCGACCTCTGCTCGCTCTTCAGGTGTGCCGGCAGCCGGGTCGAACTCCCATGTTTGCCTCCCATGGAAGTTGTTTGTGCTGAACAAGTAAGGGTCATTATTTGCACCTTCGTCTCCAAACCTAAGCTTCCACATTTTTCTAGTTTAATTCTCTGCAGTGATTAGTGATAGAACAAGCAGGTAAGCTTCCAGCCTTCCATATATATAGCTAGAGCCTAGAAGGATAGGAATAGGTATGAGGACGTATAGGTATATTTAGCTAGAGCCTAGAGGAATAGGAAATAGTTATGAGTATGTATAGGCCGGCACTTCTCGAATCCACTGAGGGGCCTCGTGTGTAGGTTTGTAGCTTCTTTACCTCCTGAATATATAATTATATTTCTTTTTATGCTTACTTCACCCATGAGAGTCTTTTTAATGAGAACCACTATAAAGAGGACTTTTGTGTGAGACCTACTTTTTCAATCATATTTTTGCAAATAAACCATTAGATGTTTAGATATTTATGTGTAGATTATTTATGCAATTATTGAACCAAATTGAAAATCGTTAAGACATTCATAATCGTGATGTATTATTTATGAACATGAACTGTTATGTTTGACAGATTTGGTTCGTGCATTAATTTGATCTAGTTTAGTACCTTAACAATTAGCAATTTGAAAGAAAAATTTTCAGATGCATACATAAACATCTAACGGTTGATTTACCGTGATGTAATCGAAAAGTGGGTTTCCCAAACCGTTGATTAGAGAGTTCTCAACTAGTCCTCATTAGAATTATAATCATCGAAATGATTGTGGATTTATCATCACCCAGCGCTAGAAGTGATTATTGAATTACTATAACGTGTTGCATGTACATGAAGACTCCTTTCACAGAATCGTCGTTGTCGCCTCCTATTTAGAAATTGAAGCGAAGAAATCTTCTCTCCTCGATTTGGTTTGCAGAAGACCAGCTGTTAGGACTGAAGCCTAGCTGTCTTCACGAACTCCATGAAATTAGATACTGCTCCTAATTGCTATCAACTACATATGATCACTACCTTAATTACAAACTATATGTCCAACTTTGGCACAACAATTTTGATAAAGATTTTTATGAATCAAGGCCGGTCCTGAGATTGTAAAAGCCTTAGGCAAATAATTAAAATGTGGTATCACTTAAAGTTTAAATAATTTTAATCTAGGGTATGGCGCGCTCTAGATTTAACCTAGCTATATAATTTTTGAACCTAAATTTGTCAAAGCCCACGTGGCGGACAGGTGGATTAGGCCCACAAGACATAATGAACAATCATGGTTGAATGACCACGGCGTAATAAATAACTGCGGTTGAATAGCCACAACGTAATGAATGGCCGCGGTTGTCTAGCTGCGGCATAATGAATGATTGTTGTTAAATGACTGAGACATATTGAAGATCTATAAAAACTAGCTGTCAACTTTTATGATAAAAAGTAATGTAATAAATGAGCTAAAAAAGATTTCAAAAAAAAAAAACTAAATAGATAACTTTAGAGCATCATTAGCCGTCTCTATTCTGGCTCCTTAGCTATTTTAGAGAGCATGTTTAGCTTTTTATCTATTTTAGCAACTGCACCAAACTCCTAAGAACATATTTAGCAATGCTAGCCATTTTTGAGTCAAATTTTAACCAAAACAACTAAAAAGTCATTTTGGCTATCAACTTTATAAATACGTCTGCATCAGTGCTCTCTATTTTAACTAGTTTTGAATTTATATTATTTTTTAAATGAATATTAAATAGTTTAAATGTATTCATAAATTACATAAAATAAGTCAAAATGAATGTTTTAAATTATAGATAGCCTCAACTCGTTTTCTATATTTAGGAGCGAGATAGCTTTAAAAAAAATAAAAAAAAATAAAAAAAACTTAATCCACCCCACATAGTTATAATGGAGAGCTACTTAGGAGTCTGAGAGCATCTTTAGCAGACTCTCTATTGTGGCTCCTTAGCTATTTTGGAGAGCATGTTTAGCTTTTTATCCATTTTAGCAGCTGCACCAGACTCCTAAGTGGCTCTCTATTATAACTTTTAGCTATCTCGCTCCTAAATATAGAGAGCGGGATGAGGCTCTCTATAATTTAAAACATTTCTTTTAAGTTATTTTATGTAATTTATAAATACATTTAAACTATTTAATATTTATTTAAAAAATAATATAAATTCAAAACTAGCTAAAATAGAGAGCATTGATGCAGACGTAATTCTAAAGTGGCTAGCTAAAATGACTTTTTAGCTACTTTAGCTAAAATTTGACTCAAAAATGGCTAGCATTGCTAAAGATGGTCTGATGCATCTGCTAAAATAGATAAAAAGCTAAAGGCACTCTCCAAAATAGCTAAGGAGCCAAGATAGAGAGTCTGCTACAGATGCTCTAAGTGGCTCTCCATTATAACTTTTAGTTATCTCGCTCCTAAAAAAAAAAAAAACTCAAAAGGAAGATTTTGTAAAAGTAAATGGGAATACTCATTTCATTTCATAGTCCCTTTATATAGGGATAAAATTACAACGGAAATATCAATTACAATAATGATATTAAATGCTGATTGAGCTGTGATTGCAATTCATTGATTCCCTCTTCGTCAGTTACTTTGACGAAGGCACATAGTGTGTTTTTCCTTTAACACTCCCCCTTGTGCCAAATCAAAGACGAAATGGTGCATGAATTGTTACCTCACTAAAAACCTTGCCAAGTAACAATAAAAACCCTGTGAGACAAAAAAAAATACACTTTGGTCGAAGGAAAAGAGCACAACGCACCTATTACATTTGATGATGACATGTGTGTGTTAGACTCCCCCTGATGTCTACACCTTCTCCTGATCCTTACATTCGTCAAGGGAGCTTGGAAAGACTTTGCATTCCTATGTCTTTCACATGTCTCTCAAATATGGCCTTAGGCAATGATTTGGTAAACAAATCCACCACATTCTCCTCAGACCTTACTTGATTCACTTGAATCTTGAGGAGAGACAGTTGTTGCTGATTGTAGAAAAACTTTGGCGATATGTGTTTTGTATTATCACCCTTGATATAACCTAGCTTCATATGTTCGATGCAAGCTGCATTATCTTCATAAATGCAAGTAGGCTCTTCAGTGGTAGAACTCAAACCACTAGTCCCTCGAATATGTGTAATGATAGCTCTTACCCATATACACTCACGAACCGCCGCATGTAGAGCAATGATCTCTGAGTGGTTCGAGGAGGTAGCCACAAGGGTTTGCTTGGTTGATCTCCACGATATCGTCGTGTTCCCAATGGTAAATACATAACCAGTTTGGGAACGACCTTTATGTGGGTCAGAGAGGTACTCAGCATCAGCAAAACTAACCAAAACATCATTTGGGGTTTCGGTATAGTGAGTGGCGCTTTCGCCATCAACATTTCCTTTAGGGATTGCAATTCCATCTGCGGTCCCTCTTGTCTCTCTATAGGGAAAGAACAGTCCCAAGTCAATGGTTCTTTTTAGGTATCGGAAAATGTTCTTGATACCATTCTAGTGACACTGCGTTGGCGCTGAGCTAAATCTAGCTAACAAGTTCACTGAGAATGCAATGTTTGGTCGAGTGCATTGGGTTAAGTACAATAATGCACCTATTGCAATTAGATAGGGAATTTCAGCTCCCAACACCTCTTCGTCATCTTCTTTTGGATGAAATGGATCTTTCTTTGCATCCAAACTTCGACCGATCATGGGAGTGTTAGCAGGATGCGCTTTGTCCATGTTAAATCGCCTAAGCATCTTTTGGACATATGCAGACTGGTGGATTAGTATTCCACAAACTTGGTGTTCTAGTTCAAGGCATAGACAGAATCGAGTTTTACCGAGATCCTTCATCTCAAATTCGGATTTCAAGTAGCTCGCGATTTCTCTTATTTCATCCTATTATGTTCATATCATTGACATATACAGCTACAATTGCAAATCCGAAACTTGTTTTCTTTATGAATACGCAGGGGCATAATTCATCGTTCTTATATCTCTTCCCAATCAAGTAGTCACTTAGACGGGTATACCACATCCGCCCGGATTGTTTCAATCCGTAAAGTGAGCGTTTCAACCTAATTGCAAACGCACTCCGTGGTTTAGAGTCACTTGATTTGGGTAATGTAAGGCCATCAGGCACTTTCATATATATCTCTGAATCAAGATCCCCATAGAGATATGTAGTAACCACATCCATGAGCTGCATTTCCAGTCCTTCGAAAACTACCAAGCTAACTAAGTAGTGGAACGTTATAACGTCCATTACGGGAGAGTATGTCTCCTCGTAGTCAATTTCAAGGTGTTGTGAGAAACATTGCGCCACAAAGCGAGCCTTGTACCTCAGGACTTCATTCTTCACATTACACTTTCTGACAAAGACCCATTTATGTCCTACAGGCTTTACACTAGCTTGGTGGGGTTAGCACTACCGGACCAAATACCTATCTCTTTGCCAGAGAATCTAGTTCTGTCTGGATTGCTTCTTTCCATTTAGGCCAATCTGCTCTTTGTTGACATTCTGCAACAGAGCGTGGTTCGTTATCATCGTGCTCTATGATTTCTTGAGCAACAGTGTATGCAAATACAGTATATGGTAAATATCATATCAGAAAATTCTCAATCTCTTATTCCTTTGTTCTGTTTGACTTGAAGTAGATCGGCCGGGCTTTGCTGCTGTCAATCACAATCTCAGACAATCAATTTGTTATTCAACGAGGCAGATAGTTGTGGCGGTGCCGAGCTTAGCGATGGCAGTCCTGATAGGCCAACGACAAAGCTCGTGATGCAGTCTTTTTTCTTTTCTTTTTTTGTTCTAGATTCTTGTTTATTTCTTATGATTCATTATTAATTTATTATACCATTCTATTATCATTCTCTTTTCCACCAAGTAGATGATGTTCATGATTTCTACCCCCAAAATCTGGAAAACAATTGACTTGAAATAATAGACTAGTGCAGAGATACCTTTCTGAAATGAATGAGTGACATTCAAGGTTTTTAGAATACATCCAAAGTTTAATATAGAACCCAGATTATAATATCAATGCCGAATGGCCTAGTTGATGTGGCGGAGCTCCGGGATCATCAAAGTCCTCGCTTCTCCGTGTTTTTGATGAAGAAGCTGATAAACCAGAATATATATGTCGATCCAAGACTGGCCTTGTCTTCTCTTTAGCCTCATCCCAAATGCCAAAATACTAGAAAACCCTCATCCTTTTACCATAACGGCACAGGATTTACAGTTAACACAAAGTTAACAGTCAACAAAGTTTCTGTGTGGAGGAGAAGAGGCCGCGTCATTGGGCCCACTTTGGTGCAAAAATATTTTGGTTCATTGCAGCCTACTCCGAAAGAAAGGGAGAAAGTAGCAAGATTCAATTTGATGAACGAAAAGGATGTGGAACCCCTTCCCCTTTTTATCTATAGTAAGCTAGTCAAATACTACCCACTATATATAATATTACTCGGAACATGAAAGCAGTGCATGCATTATATAGTTTTGAACGGCCATAACATTGTCTAATACCTTAAGCAAACGATTTTTAGAAATTCATGTGCGGAACACCACTAAAAGTCTAGTAATAGTTACTTGTACTAGTAGATCGATTTACTCAATTTGCATTATTCCTCAACATGAAAGCTTCGATCTCTATCCCCATCAATCAAAAAAATGTTCTATGAGGTTATATAGGTGTAAGAACTAAGAAGTCATGAGTATATGCCTTTTTTGGAGTAACTATATAGGTGGATGATATATAAGTCTCAAATTTCAGTGATTAGACCCAACAGAAAAGAACGTACACCAATAAGGAGCGAGGTTTCAAATTGACAAGTGAGCCCCTTTCATGTTCATATGCATGCATTATTTTTTCAAATCAGATACT
Source organism: Rosa rugosa (assembly GCF_958449725.1). NCBI lineage: Eukaryota > Viridiplantae > Streptophyta > Magnoliopsida > Rosales > Rosaceae > Rosa > Rosa rugosa. The sequence goes on along the minus strand of NC_084820.1, from coordinate 56,273,035 downwards.
TTTTTTTTCAGTTATTATTCAATTTTTTTTTCCCTTCTCTTTGATTAAATCATAGAAGAATACACTCTGCGTGATATCAATAGGATAATTGCAACTAAGTCCTCTCTCACCTAGAGAAACCCTAAGGCCGGCGTTTTCTGTTTGTTGCAAAATTGTTCTCGTCCGGCAACGCCCCAACATCTGGATGGCCTCCGGCCTCCCCACCGTCATGGGGTGGCTGCCGGACGGGAGATCGATCTCTACCGCCCATAGGCTTTGTTAGAGGGGTTGTGTTCCCGGTTTTGTCAGTTTCGGTTCAGCTGGGCTCGTGGCGTATGATGAGGTCATGCGGTTACAGGTCGGTACTCGGTCCCTGCGATTGGTCTCTTGGAGCGTCGACGCTGCCTGGAGTTTCAATCGACGGTGGTATGGGGCTGTGAGAACCCAGATCGAGGATAGTATTGTTCCATGGTGATGCAGATCAGCAGCGTGGCTCGGGACGACGTGGATCGGCGGCATGGCGGCGTGGATCGCGTCTACGGAGAGCGGCGGCCTGGATCGGCTGGAACTTTGCCGGAAAGTGATGTACAACGAGGGAATGGGAGAAGATGGTGGTCTGGGCCCGAATCAGGCTGCTGGGCCTGGAGTGCTCCCCCTGGGGACTACCCTATTAGGCTTAGTTGTTGGGCTGGGGTCCTATCTTAGTCCATTAACTTCTATTTGGGCTAGGGTTTAGGCTCTTGGCCCAAACCTATGTTTTTAGATTTTTTTGTCTAATTACAATAAGTTTCCTTGTATCAGGAACTTAGAATTTTAGCACCTCCGGCGTAATACCAAATGAGGATCTCCGCTATCTCTATGGTCTGAAATTTGTAATGAATGGGTCTACTTCTACGTACCATTGTGGGTACTACCACTACCTTCTTGTCTGTCTATGTCCTTAAATGATAGCGGAAGGGTATGTAATGGCCTATTCTGGCTTGTGATGAATATATTATTTCACCCCGTGGGCTTGATTCAAAAAAAAAAACAAATCATAGAAGAATACGTCAAGTTTTTTTTTTTTTTTTGATAATACACGTAATTAAAGACTAAACCTTCAATATTGCATAGGTAAGGTTTTCACTTTTAAAGAGTATTTAATCTGTGTGTTTGGAAGTTATGAATTCATATCATCTCCTCAAATATTATATGTATGAAACTATTAACCTCGTAAATATTGGAGAGTGAATATCCCACATCAGGAAAGTGGTTAAGTTGGACAAATATATCAATGCCGTAGTGGGACATGGGCGACGTTTATCGTTGTTTAACAATAAAAAGCTGTAAAGATAAAATCCACTATTGTATTTGCAGTTATATAACTGAGTTATGCTCTGCCATTTAGTTGTTTCCACTGGCACACTGTAATAGTAGCGAATAACTGCTGAGCAATTCCCTTATCACTTGAAACAAAAGACTTTTGCTTCATTATCAGAATCTCCTAACCTCTGAACGAGCAGCCAGCACAAGTTAAAGAAGTTATACGAGAAGAGACCGATTTGAGCCAACTCAAAAAAGTCTTCATCAAGATAACAATGAATAGAGAAAAAGAAATATGTATAAGGAAAATGTTTCTATGCACCGTCGGTGTAAATGAACCAGCAAACAAATTCATAGATAACCTTTTTTTCAATAATCTGAGTCATTGATAAATATGAATAGATCTGAGTCATTGATATTCCTAGATAACCTTTTTTTTTAATAATAAAAAATTATACTTGATGTTATCCAGTCGTTTATTCTTGTTAGTGATATATGCGTAAATACAAATCAGGTGGAAGAAATTTTTCACTCAACAAAGTAAAACAAGGAAGTCATTGAAATGATTATGTATTCAATTTATCCTTATAATACCCAAATTAGAGTTTGTGTGTATTAGTGTTTATGTTATCATTACAAAAAGGGTAAATATCACAAATGATCACTGAACTATAACATGTTCGACACTTTGGTCACTAAACTTTTGAATATATCACTTTAGTCACTCAACTTGTATACCGTCTATCACTTTAATCACGGCCATTAAATCTACCGTTATAAACTATTAAATCGAGGGTACTTTTGTCCAATCACTATTTCTATTTAAAAATAAAATAAAATAAAATATTTTACAAATTTCTGCCATCTCTTTCGTGCTCTTCTCTCATTACTCCTCCTCTCTACTAAGAAATTCAAAGATCTTGATCTGCTTCTTAATGAAATAAATGAAATAAGATGGGCATTTTCATATCTTGTTCATTGCCTTAATCTGGGCTTGAAGTTTGGGTAATTTGGTTAAATCACGATCATCTCTGTCTAGAGCTCTTCAAGCATTTCTTTCCTTCTTTCTGCACTCACCCTCTCTCTCATCTCATAGATATCATCATGGATTCATGGCTGAGATAATAGATTTTCATCCCCTATATCCACAAGCCCATCTCTTTTCAGACCTCTTCTTGTCTCTCCCAAGACCTCTTCAACCTGGCCTCCCATATCTCTGTGAATTCTCCGCTAATTGCAAAGCTACCAAATGATCTGCAAGTGTTCATATCTTAATTCTCTGTGATTCGCTTACCTTGGATCCAAGTGTTCAGATTTTGGTTCAGTTTCAGATTCTCGATAGCTTGATGACATGATTTGGATCTCTGGATTTTTATTCAATGGGGGGCTTATGAAAATTGGGTTCCTCCATGGGAAGAAAGAGACGAGGAGAGAAAGAAACAATTAAAGAACAGAAAAAGTTATAAAAAAAAGAAAAGAAAAAAAAAAGAAAGAAGAAGTTACTCTTTTTAGTAAGTTGGTCAAAATAACCTTGACAGAATATATTATTTACAAGATTTTAACAGATAAAATAGACAAAATAGACGGAAATAGACTAAAGTGATAGATAGTATATAAGTTGAGTGATTAAAGTGATATATTCAAAAGTTTAGTGACTAAAGTGTAGAACAGATTATAATTGAGTGACGGTTTGTAATATTTACTCTTACAAAAACAGAATAATCAAAAGTATGAGGACATGAGAGATAAGCTAGCGACAAAACAACCACTTTGTCCACTTGGCCTACCTAGTTTGGAATACCTCCCATTGGCCCGTGCCCTTACCTCCCCTCACAACTCGCGTGACCCTAAAGTGGCAAGTCGTCATCGTTTTGTCCTCTTAAATCTTAATCTTCCATGAGTCCTTTGCTTACGTACTCGAAGCTCTCAAGTGTCAAGCTCAATCATTTGCGCGCAGCCAAACAACCAAAACCGCCGCCCCTCCCACCCCCAAGAGCGTAAGCCTAAGCCTAAGGCCATTATTAGCTCACATTAGAGAGATAACATTTCAGTCTTTGCAGAGCCAGTAGCCCAAAGACTCGAGCTTTTATGAGCTTTGAGTTCAGAGTTTGTTGCTACGACGTCAAATTTTGGTTACATTTTACACCAGTATTAACGTTGGTGTAGTTTGAGCGACACTACATACCTGTCTCACTGACTCAGCATTTCATTTCCTCAGTTGCAAAATCCCTGCAAGTACAAGATCTCTGTCTCTCTCAGGCAAGTTCTCTTATCTTATCTATCCCTCTCCTGTATCTGTGTATGTCTGCATCTATATGTTATATCTATGTCTTCTTTTTTTCTGAAAGATTTTCTTTCTGCGCTTCTTTGCTGTGTTGGGTTTTTGTTGATTTTTCTATCATGAGCCTATGTGAGATTTTAGCTTCTGCCTCAGATCAGTGATGGGTTTTCTTTTTCTGTGGTGAATCGTGTGGCTTTTGTGTGGTTATGATTTGAAGGAAGATTTGGAGATTACTAGGAGAAATAGTCATGTGATCCTCTTTTGTTTCTTTGATTTTTTGTCTTCGAATTTTGATATTAGATTGTCAGTTAGAGGAGGAATGAATATCAGTACTGATCATCAACTCAGTTCAGAGTGTTCTCTTTGATCTTGAAGACTTGCCCAGTTTGGAAACATTAGATTGGTGGGTGAATTTTCCTGTGGACTCTGTGGTCTGTAGAGTCCTTTATTGCAATAGTTGACCCTATTATTTAGTTGAAAGGAGATTCATCCTATTTGACTGTTTAAACCTTCTTTAAGTGAACTAAAGCAGAACCTTTACATTGTTTACAACAGCATATTGATGTTGAAAATTTCCTGTGCAATTCATAATGCTAGTACAGTTTAACTAAAAGTTCCGAGAATGAAATTTGCAATCCACACTCCTCCTTTCTATTTTTCGTTAAAATTCTTATAAAAAGACAAAATTCAAGTTACCGACAATAGAAACATAGAGTGTGGATTGTAAAATTTTGGTGAACTCTGTAGCATATTTTTTATATCAAAGAAAAAAATTGCACACCTTCTTCTGACTGATGAGCGTAAAATTAGTCCACTTTTTCATCATCTAAGTGGTAGGATTTTCTAGAAATTAGGTTTTACCTGTAAATCTATGAAATGGTATGACTGTGATCTGTTAAAAGTTAAAGTTCTATAACGTAAGCCAGTTCTTTGTTTAAGTCTTCTACTATTGTGACCATGTCCTGCATGTAGGGATGAAAAATGGACTATATAATTAATTGCTGTATGATTTTGTACATTACCTATAAGATGATTATTTAGGGGTTCATAAACAGTTTTCCCCTCTTATTAGATTATGAAATAGATTTATCTTGTTTGTGACAATCAATGAATGGATTTGTTATGTCTGTATAAAATTAGTTCATATCAGTACTATATGCTAGAATTCTGATCACCTGTGTTGGTGGTCTGTTTTTCAGATTATGTACCTTAGAAGATGGCATTCCACCTGATAAGATTGTCTTCCGGCTAAGAAGATTATGCTTTATATGTCTCCTTGTACAGTTTACTTGGTGTGCTGGATTTGACTTGGTCGTTTCACCTCCTAGTACTTTTACTGTGGAAATGTAGCTTGTTGCTGATGATTCTTTGAGTGGATTTTGAATTTAAATGAAACTCAAAGTCTGCTAGAATAGTGTTCAGTGTTGTGCAGCCATATCTCACTTTTGATCGTCTCACTTATTCCTTTATTCTAATTCATTGTCTCCCAATCTAGACATATACATCCCTACCAGTAGATTTCCTCCACTTGATTGTGGCACATTTCACCACCTATCTGATACATCGATGAAGGTAGGGCTTTCACATGTAATCATGAGTCACCATGGAGTCAGTTCTGTATCACAAAGTCAGACTACCAAAGGAATCACAGAGTCATACTGTACATCCCTATCCCCAGTACATGATTTTTTGGGTTGTGAATCAGAAGGCAGGAGTTCAGTGGCCCGTGAATGTTCATCAGCACGCCTCTCACCTTTCATACGGACAGAATCTTTTAGCTCTCCTACTAATGTGCGAGAATCTAGTCTTCAACATTCCAAGAGCACATTTTCACGTTCTTCTGTTTTTTGTACAAGTTTGTATCAGTCATCTTCATCGAGTTCTGAACGGCAGCTTGGAAATCTGCCATTTCTTCCCCACCCTCCAACATACAGCCAGTCCATTTCTGCTGTTGATTCAAAATATCCAATGCTTTTAAGTGCGGATATGAGCGATCAATATGATGATGAACAATCAGAGTATCTCATGAAAGACTTTCTTAATTTGGCTGGAGATGCTTCTGATGGTAGCTTCCATGGAGTTGGCTGTGGAAGTGACACTGTAGCACTTACAGATCAATTGGAGTTTCAGTTTTTGTCAGATCAACTTGACATGGCTATCACAGACAATGGAGAAAATCCCCGGCTTGATGTAAGTACTCTGTATTCGTTATTCATTTCCATATTTGATCAAATACATTTTCTAGAAAAACGTATAGATAAATAGATAATACTGTTTTTCATTTTTAGAAATCTCGGATTGGGATTATCATGGTGTAAATTCCATAAATATTGTGTGAACCACAAGCATGGCATTTAAACAGATAGATTTTTTACTATCTGCAATGTAGATGTGATATTCAGAAGAATGGGTTGACTTATAAATTACTTGTATTTAAGTTAAATTTTGAATATTTTGTTCATCATATGCTTACTAATAATTTTGAATTATGTTCTTTGTGTAGGAAATATATGCTAACTAATAATTCTTTTTATGTTCTTTGTGTAGGAAATATATGAAATTCCTCAAGCCTCATCGAAACCAGCCATAGAATTAACATGTGGTAAGAGTTGTGGCTCGACAGCACCACCTGTTGATGCTCTTTCAAGTCACCCCTCTCCTGGGCCTTCATCTGCACATAGACCAAGAATGCGATGGACGCCTGAGCTCCATGAGCGTTTTGTAGAGGCTGTAAAGAAGCTTGATGGGGCTGAAAGTAAATACTACAATTTCTAATTTATTATGTCCTGTGCTTTAGTTCATTTTCAATAGGAGTGCTAGTTCCTTGAGTTAATCTATTATGAGTTGTACTTGAAACTCAATAGTTTACTATGAAATGCAGAGGCTACTCCAAAAGGCGTTTTAAAGGTTATGAATGTTGAGGGCTTAACCATCTATCATGTGAAAAGCCACTTACAGGTAATTTTTTTATTATTTTTTATGCATTTATCTGGTGAGTTAAGAATAATTGTCTTACTATTTGAGACAATATCATTATTTTTCATGTCATCTGCAGAAGTACCGACTTGCCAAGTATATGCCCGAGAAAAAGGAAGGTACGGAACATGTATATATACGAGAAATTAGAATCATGCTTATGCTATCCTTACATATCACAGTTATCTGTCCGAAAATAATGACATTTTTATCGAGTTTGCAATCTCAATTACGGATTTTCACTCTACAAGTAAATCTATGTTTTGGTCTGCTGCAACCTGACAACTGAAGTAACCTGACTTGAAAGATCGAGTACATATATAAAGGGATTCTAATTAGTTGATGACTTGCATACCAACGGATTTGTATATGTAAATTGAGTGCAATCATCATACATAATCAAATCCATATTGTGCATCCATTTCGCTTCATGGCTAGCTATTCATGTGTATCAAGTGTTGCTACAAAGTTGGAAATATTGATTTTCTTAATTCACTACAAAGTTGTTGACTCCCACTTTTCCCGTTCACCTTTAGATAAGAAGGCCTCTAGCTCTGAAGAAAAGAAAGCAGCTGCAAGCGGAATGGAAAGCGATGGACGAAGAAAAGGGTTAGTTAACATTGCTCTCCATGTATTTTCTTTCTCAGTTACGTATATGCATATCTTGTTTTGCTTAGTTTTGCTTGTTTTCCTAGGAGCTTCCATATCACTGAGGCTCTCCGCATGCAAATGGAAGTTCAGAAACAACTGCATGAGCAGCTTGAGGTGAGCGTGTGTTTGTTTTAATATCTGGCACAGTAAGAATTAATCTAAGCATGTTTGGTGATATGCTTCCTTTTTCCTCTTGGCTGCATTTCCGGTGTCAGTAGTGGTTCAATTATTGAACCATATTACATACTTTGGCTTCATTGTAAGCTCAATTTCTTCACCTGTTTCTGTAAATAGGTTCAAAGGTCTCTTCAGCTGCGCATAGAGGAGCATGCAAAGTACTTGGAGAAGATCTTGGAGGAACAACAGAAAGCCGGTAGTGCGTTACTTTCTCCACAAGCCTTGTCGTCACTGACTACTAATTCCATTAAAGACCCTGAACAGCATCCTTCCCCATCAGCTGGTGTATCACCTTCACAACCAGCTGAGTCTGACTCATTGTCACCTCTGTCACTGAAGCACAAAGCTGCTGACTCTAGTGACTCTGAGGCACAAGCATGCACTAAAAAGCTTCGCATTGAAGAAAAACCAGATGAGCCTGTAGTTGAAAATCTCTCGGCAACAGTAACTACTACTACTACTTCCCAATAGCTGCACTAAAATTCATTATTTGTAGTGTAATGTATAGAACTTTCGGGCTTTTGTAAGTAAAGTTGTAACAAGACGTGCTGCTTTGTATCTTTTAACAGTTGGTAGTTCAATGAACAAGAAAATCAGCTATTCTAGCTAAGTTCAGTCGCAGAACCCACTTGATCAACAATTCAGATTTTTTTTCTTTGCACAAAATGGCAGGGACCAAAAGCGGGATATGTAAAGCTTTATGAAGAAAGGTGCCAATGACAAGAGAACTAGAGAAGTATAAAACTTGGCACCGATACTGTGGTACAGAATGAAGCAGTCAGTTCCCTGGAGCATTGGTGGTACCATACATTGGTAATCTCAGTTCTACCGCTTGTGAAACTTTGGCAATATCCATGGATTACACTTATTGCATTGAAGCAGGGTTCCAACAAGATGAGATTGAAAGTGAGCAAGATGCTCGGGAAGTAAATCAAGTAATTGCGAGTTTAAATAGTCCTATGGAAGACCTTAGTGATGAAGGTGCATTGATTGCATGTTAGATGCATGTGGCATGGGATTGAAAGTTTCCAGTCAATTTCCAGTAATGTTCCAAACACCCTATGGAAATACTAAAACCTATTCCATTCCATATTGGTATGGAAAGGAAAATAAATCATTTTCCTATTTTGACATTCCTGTTAACCAAACGGGGGCTTACTTTTTGGCCTTCAGCTTAGTAGAGAACTTGAATATTAGAATGACGTGTTATGTGTGGACTACAAATCTAGGCATTGGCTATAGGACACTTGTTATATAGTTCTTAAATAGTTCTACAGCGATCAGTTATCAAACTTTCCAAAAACAACTTAGAGCAAGTGCACCGGTCTTGCTTTGCCCGGGCAAAAGGGGAGAATGATGATGTGGTGACCGGGCAGAAGGAAAATTTTGCTTCCACCGGCCAAGGTTTGCCTTTTCATGATCAAGGCCAAGAAAAAAGGCAAGGCCGTGACTTTTTTCTTGCCCAGGCTCGCCGGCTGCCAGCTCGGAGAGAGAGAGAGAGACTTGACGAAGGACGATGATCGGATTCGGTCTGATTTGCTCCGAGATCATCACTTCTTGATTCGAGGACGAGAACCAACATCAAAACAAGCCCAGACATTCCAGAATCGCCGCAGTGCAAGGTAACTCCGACGAAGCCGAAGGTACCCAGAATCGAAAAGCATTAAAAATCGATCAATTCCAACAAGTAAGTATACCCAGATTAGAGCTCGACGAGAGGATTATGTTTCATACCTTAGGTGACCCAAACGATGGCCGGAGTCGCAGGAAAAGTCAGAAATTGCCGGTAAAGCTTCAAGCTTCCGAGCTCGAATCTCTCTCCACAGTCCGTGCATGGACGATCCGTGGCCAGAGGTGCGCCGGCGTCGTCAAGACGAAGCGAATGCCAGTGGTTCTATCGCACTTTCTTCAGGTTAGACCACATAGGCCCTTTTTAGATCAAACGAATAGCTTAGTCTGAAACTTTCAATCCCATGCCACATGCAATGAGGGAGTCAATTTCCAGTCAAATCTCATTTTTTTTTTCCTTTCTAATCTCTTAGTACAAACAAGCGACACCTTTAAATGGAAAATGAAATTAATTCTCGTTCCATATCATAATTTCCTGTCATCCAACTGGGGCCTAAGTGCAATTCTAGTCATACCTCCCGTCACACGTCTTTAATTTGTCGGTTACATATTGGGCCGAGGCTCAAGAACCATCTATTAGAATGTGGTGTATATGAGATGTGTGCTTGATATCGCACTTACTTTCTATTATTTGTCAAGGCAAAAGAACATACTTTTTATACAATAATGTTCACCTGGCCAGTAATTGACCAAGAAATTTATGCTCAATCTTTCAATCATCTTTGGATGTAATTCAATGGTGGAAAAAATTATTTTTAAGTTGATTTGTTTTGTTTTTCACCCTTAGATATAAATTCAAAGATAAATGAACATAATTTTCTTGATGAATCATTGACCAAGTGACACTACTAACTTTTTATAAAAAGCTGTTAAGCACAAACTAATTTTTGATCAAGAACAATTAACACCCTCCTTCTTGATACCAACACTAAATAGGAATTTAAATTACAAGTCTACGCTAGAAGACCTGTGTTTAGTTTGTGAAATAACAGGACTTGAGAAAGAAATTTATTTCTTTCTTATGTTTGGTGTGCACAAGGAAAGAAATAAACCTTTAAGAAGGAAAAATATGGAAGAAATTGAATTCTCCGATCCTCCAAAAAAATTCATTTCCTTTTTTACTTACTCTGCATTAATTATGTAATATAAATACATTTATATCTTTTTAAAAATTATTATTCACAATTTTACTTAAAAAGTTTGAGAGATTTGTGTGATTATATTTTTTAGTATATGAGGATATTAATGGACTATTAATATGATTTAGTTTTATTTCTGTTTGAACCCACTGGAGCCAAACAATTTCCTTGCACATACTAAATACTAAAATGCAAACAAACATATATCTTCTCGTTGCTTTCCAAATATTCCAAACAACGGAGAGGAAATCTAGTGTGAAGCTTGCACAAACCAAACTATAAAATGGAAACAAACTTATATCTTCTCATTGCTTTCCGAAGATTTCCAAAAAGCGGAGAGGAAAGCTAGTGTGAAACTTGTTTTCTTTTTTCGTAAGAGATACAAAAAGAATGATTTCCTTTTTACGAACCAAACGAGACCAAACTAAACTAAATTAATATTTTGGACTGAAAAAAAAAAAGGAAAGGAGAAAAAAAAAAAGACTCAATACTTTAAACATGGAGAGTCACCATCCTAAAACGAAGAAAGTCGCATAGATTTGGACCAGTTTGACCAGTCAGTGTATGATGTGACAAAGTGCTGGATGAGTTGAGTGGGTCACCGGTCACAGGCTCCGCATCAGCGGCGCGTGGGTTGTGAAATCACTAAAGGACAAGTGCATGAGAAACAAGGGCGACTGATATAGGCAGCGCGTGCAATATAAATGTTAAAAATAAAAAGTTTTCATTTCCAGCCAAGTTTGCTTTGTCTACGTCAGCTGTATAACGCTTCACAAAACACATAATCAATGTGAGGGAGTCTGATGCTCGGTACCAGACCTCAACCAGACACCACCCTTTGTTTTGTTGCAAACCTTCTCAATCTATCTGTTCCAAACCTAAAGCTTCTGCTTCACTCTTCCTCCTCACTTTGCAAAGGTTTGTGCTCTTCACTTCTTCTTTTTTTCATATATACATTTGTGTCTGTATTTTTGTATCATGATTGGCATTTTAGATGCTTAAAGATTCAGTCTTTTTTTTTTCTTCCAGTTTTTCTTGTTTGTGTTTGTGTTCGTGTTCTTAGAGAGAATTAGAAAAGAGAGATGACCTAGGCTCAAAAATGGGTTCCTTTTCTCTTTCTCTTTCTCCTATATTGACTAAGTGGGTTGTGGGAGAAAGGACATCTTTTTCTGTTTTGATCACATCAGTTTCACCTATGATTTAGTATGTTCAATTTTGTTTGTGGAATTTTTCTGACCATTTAGTAAAGTTAGATTTTTTGAAAGTTTTTGGTAAAGAGAAACAGGGTGACCAGCAAAAAGAAAGATTTTTTTTTTTTTGGTTAAAAGATTCTTTGTTTTAGTCTAATTACTAGCTTGATCCTTTCAAAAAAAAAAAAAAAAAAAAAAACTTGCTTGGATTGAGTTTCACTAGTGACATGCATGATTTAGTATAGTTAAAATTTTCTTTGACCATTTAGTAAAATTAGACCTGATGAAAATGTGATGAAGATGCAAATTCAGATTGTGGGCAAAGATGAGATTTGTTCTGTTTTAATCCTTGTTTGGTAGTCTAATTACTTGATGAAAGTTTACGCATTGATCATAAAGTTTAGGCTTAATCTGCTCTGCAGGGCCAGCTTGCCAAACGGCTAGATGAACACATTGGGCATTTTCACAAACATTTCTCGAATCACTAATATTCATGATCATGGAAGAGTTGTTGATAGTAAAAAGGGTAGATTTCAATGCAACTACTGTGATAAAGAGGTGAGCGGTATCACCCGTTTGAAGTGCCATTTAGGAGGAGTAGGGCCGGAAGTAAAACCATGTTTAAAGGTTCCTGTTGAGGTGAAGGAGCTGTGGAGAAACAAGTTGCTAGAAAGTCGCGGCAAGAAAGTTAACCACTCTTCCAGCTCAAATGGTGTTAAGCGTAAGAGGCGTGAGACTTCTCAAACTTCTAGTTATCAGGATGGAAGCGAAGAAGATACAGACTCTATGTCAGAAGAAAATGCAACAGATCATGTCAGCAGTACCAATGGAAATATAGGCATTCAAAAAGGAGAAAGTAATGACATGAGAAATGTTTTGATATCAATGAACCCCGAAAGATGCATTGGTAGGTTCTTTTATGAAACAGGCTTAGAATTTACTGCTGCAAATTCTCCTAGCTTTAAAAGAATGATAAATTCTGTTGCTGGTCCTGGTGTGAATTACAAGATTCCTAGCTGTGAAGAGCTTAAAGGTTGCATCTTTCAAGATGAAGTGAAGGAGATGCAAGAATATGTGAGAGAGATTAAGGAATCCTGGGCTACTACTGGATGTAGCATCTTGTTGGACAGTTGGATTAATGAAAAGGGTAGAAACCTCGTTAACTTTTTGGTCAACTGCCCTCAAGGCCCTGTTTATCTCTGTACTCATGATGTTTCATCTTTCATTGGTAATGTCGATGCCACACGTGCACTATTGGAGGGGATTATTAAGGATGTTGGGGCTGACAATGTTGTTCAGATTGTGGCAGATTCTACAACAGGTTGGGTTGGTGCTCTAGGCAAGGAGTTCAGTAAGCGCAAAGGAGTGTTTTGGGCAGTGAGTGGATCTCATTGCATTGAGCTGATGCTAGAGAAGATTGGAATGAGTACCTCCACTAAGGGGGTTTTGGATAAAGCGAAGACTATTACAAAGTTCATTCATGGGCATGAAGAAGTTTTGAAGATTTTGAAGAAACATACTTGTGGACGTGACCTGATTAAGCCCTCCAAGATAAGAGGAGCAATGCCCTTTATGACTTTAGATAGTATTGTATATGAAAAGCAGGAACTAAAAGACATGTTTGCCTCATCTGAGTGGAACATGTCAATCTGGGGTTCGAGAGTGGAGAGCAAGATGGTAGCAGATATAGTGGAGGATCAGTCCTTTTGGACTGGAGCTGAGATGGTCTCGAAAGCAACTATGCCACTGGTTCGTGCTATTGAATTGATCTTTGAGGCTGACAAGCCACTTGTGGGGCACATATATGAAACCATGGATCAAGTGAAGGAGAGAATTAAAGAAGAATTAATAAACAAAAAGTCCCAATACATGCCTTTTTGGGAAGTTATCGATGACATTTGGGATAATATTCTCCATATCCCTCTCCACGGGGCTGGTTATTATCTTAATCCAAGTCTCAAATACTCGAGTGACTTCTACTGTGATGATGAGGTTTACCTTGGGCTTATGTGCTGCATTGCACAGATGGTGCGAGATCCTTCAATTCAAGATGTAATACACAATCAACTCAAGGAGTACATACGTGCTGAAGGCAGTTTCAAGGAGGGGAGTTCCTCTGGCCGAAGAATAACTCCTCCAGGTAAAGAAGATAAAAATGTATGAATAACTATTATATATGTTTTGTCACTCTGTTACAATTGGGTGCTTGAGTTTTATTGCTAATCAAAAGCCAAGATTTGAAAATGATTCATGTTAAACTGAATGCAGATATGTGGTGGTCTTCTTATGGGAAACAATGTCCTGAACTCCAGAGGTTTGCCATTAGAGTTTTGAGCCAGAACTGCGATGGTGCTTCAAGATATGGACTCAAAAGGACTCTAGCTGAGAAGCTGGTTACAGATAGAAGGAATCCTATCGAGCAGCAACGGTTGAGTGATCTGACTTTTCTTCATTATAATTTGCAATTACAGAAGTTTTGCTCAGGTGTGAAGAGTGGCATTGACGCTGAGGATATTCATCCAATGGATGACTGGATCATCGATGAAGCACCAGATATTGTTTCCCAGAATGGGGATGTGAAGGTGGAGCCTGCTAATGGAGCTACCAGTGAAGGATGTTCAAGATTTCATCTTAAAACAGAGTCCATATAAGATATTTGGACAGGAATAAAATCGATCAGAACATCTTTTGTGACATTTGATCAACTTTTTATTTTGGTAAAATATGTGGTATGTAGCAGCTTTCAGCAATAGAATCTATAAACTAGACATGCCTTGCTGTTTTGGCTTCATACTGTTGTGACTTTGAATCTTGGCATGAAGTGCTAGAAGAAATAAGAAAAGATGGTATCAGGTACCTGAAAACTATTGCAATATCCTTACTCTTTATGATGCCGGAGCATATGAGGCAACATCAACTACATTATTCCAGCATTTAATTATAGATTCATAATCTTTAATAATTTATTGTCGAGATATTTTTTAGGGTATCTTTTTACATTTAGTTTAAGATTTACTTTTAATTAGCTTTCTATTTTAGCTTAAATTTACTTATTCTCCAAGTAGTGTAAACCCTATAAGTAAGAGTATTGTAATCATTATTAAATAGCTTACGGTTTTATGATTAAAATGAGTTTAATTGTGATATGGGTTTACCTTATTTTACAATTCTGCTACTTCTTATTTCTATATTTGTTGAGTGAGTATTGGAAGCATGTGTTCTATACCAGATTCCCCATCACCTTCGAAATGCTTACATTCGGATTAAAATTATCTTGAACAGAAACAATATATTGTAAAATTCTAGCATTTTCTTCCATAATCGACTAGTGCTAAAGAATCCACTCAAATTACATTAGTGTAGTGTCGTTCAAAATTGTGTGCTACAACATGGCCTACAAAGAAAAAGGTTGTGGTGCCACTCGAAATCTCCTATGGGACTGAGAAAAAGAAAACACAAAGCACACAAATCATATTGTTCGAACAAGACGCACTACTCCCTTTAGCTTGGTGACCTTGCCGAAAGTTCTATCCTAACATCGAAAGACGTCTTTACTAAGCAGGTAGCAAGCCAAATGCCACTGCCGTCCTTAGCGGTGGAAACCCCATTTTGATAGCATGGACAAGCTTTGTTCTCCAAATGAATAAGCCATAGATGATATGACACTGTTCTCCAAAAGAAGGTAAAAATGATATGACACCGAGTTGAATTCTTTGTTTGGTTCTCTCTATTATTTACAATATATTCAGCTAATTTTATGTTCCCGACCAAAAAGTGCTATACATGATATTTTGGTCCAATTGGCCGCTTGACCGTATAAATTGTAACTACATGCACGGTAAGGTTCCTAAATATAGTTTCAAAGAAAGGATCGAGCCGGCCAAAAATCTATTTATAGTATTTTTCAATTTCTTGATTTCACAATTAAGTGGGAAAAGAAAGTGAGTAACAACTTTTGGTATCCATCAACGAAAGCTATTCTCCATTTCTGTTCTTGTTTTTCAAGAACTGTGAGTCCATGACCTTCATTTCAACACTGGTGCTAAACAAATTTTGAAATTGTTGTCTTTGTAAAACTAAGGGCTAGTTTGGGATTGTTGTGACTTTACAAAAAAAAAAAAAAACTGCTGCTGCTATGTTGTGAGAATAATCAGTTGTGAATTAAAACAGATATGTGTTTGGTAAAGAATACTTTTAAAAGTGTTGTCAGTACATAAAACAACTTCAGAGTGTGTTTTAATTGAACGCAGCTTCTAAAAGCAACATTTGGATTGCTTTTAAAATTTGCTGCCAGTGGCCTGTAAAATTCAGTTGTGAGAATAATCAGTTGTGAATTAAAACAGGTTTGTGTTTGGTAAAAAATACTTTTAAAAGTGTTGTCAATACATAAAACAACTTCAGAGTGTGTTTTAATTGAACGCAGCTTCTAAAAGCAACATTTGGATTGCTTTTAAAATATGCTGTCAGTGACCTGTAATTTTCAATTAAAGCTGTTTTTCATTTATTTACCAAACAGAATAAAATCTAAAATTTTAGACAAAAGCTTTTTTTTTTTTAAAAAAAAAAGCGAAGCAATCCCAAACGGGAGTCTAAGTTCTATAGCAAGAAATATTCGGTCGTTTTGGAATGCTTCCCACAAAAATTTTCAAAAACGATTCTAGACGCGTGGTGGGGTTCTACGCAACTATAATTGGAAGTTATGAATAGTGAGACTAGAGTATAAGCGTTTATCCTTTTTCTTTTCTTTTTGGTGTTGACGCAATTTTTAATTGTTTAGTGTAGCTAGGAGAGCTTTAACTTTAGTTTAAGTAATGTATTGCTAGGAGGTTGGTCCTCCTTGGCTAGTCGATTTATGTGATGCAAATAATGGTGTAAGTGCTTGAAGAGGCAGTTCTTGAATTTGGCGATTGTTAGCTAGTTCATTATCGCAATAAAGTTCATTCTTAATAAAAAAAAATTAAAAAAAAGTCTTGTTCTAGATTATTTGGTTTCTTAAACTCAAATAATTCCAAATACAGTAAACTTTCACTTCGAAAGTTCAAATCGAGTTAAATATGTTTAGATCGCGTTATCCCAAGGTATTTTACCTTAGATCTAAAGGCTTGGCCACCCAATTTGTGACTTTGAGCCACTATCAGACAGCCAATTCCACCAGAGAGAGGCTGACTAGGTCGGAAAAGACTAGCCGTGCATAGCAACTACGACCCAAACAAACCAAAAGAACAAGCAAACTGGAGGTCCGGAGGTCCGTCTAGCTGCCCTAAGTTTATGAACCCCTAACCCTAACGTGTGAAGCGCACAGCCAGACAGACACCTCCACGAGACTGTAGGCCTTGTTACCTGCACTTCCCAACTTCACTAAAATCCAAGGTCTAAAATTGCTAAAGACCTAACATGGGAAATAAAATGCTTAAAATGTCTCTCCATATCTGACCGACAGACCACCCTGTCATCTACATTAAGACCTCGCATTCAATGAAAGGATTCAGAAAATTAAGGTCTCCTAGTTGATTCATCACATTCATACACACAGAACTTTCGTCTCCCTAATAAACACCCTTAATTTACGTCAGAACCAGCCATGGTCAAACATAACAGCACCCTTCAAATTTTACCCAATATGCCCCTCTCCCCTCTCCCTTTTCTCATCTTCCTCGTGCTCTGGTAACTGTGAACAAATAATATCAAATCAAATAAATGCTGTTATTTTCACGCATCTCAAAGATGGAAACTGCTCTATATCACTCAAAAAGCTCAACTACCCATATAACATAATTAGCATGGTTTTCTGGCAATTGGGTCTTTTCTGTTTGTAATTTCAAATTTCAAACACCATTCTGAAAATGTGTATCTATGTGTGTGTCTCTATGCCACCCACGAACAAAATTTGAACCAAGCATCACACTTTTACTTCACTAAGCTCTGTGCAGAAACAGACAGAAAAACCAGCCGTGCATGAAACAGGAAGCTGTTCTATTTGATTATGCGTCACTGTTAGTCAAAGGGCAGGTACTATTTTAGTCTCTAGCTGGTTGGAACTAAGCTCCAATTCTCTCCGAACTTCTTGTTCCTTTGTTTAAACTAAATCTCAGTTACTAGTTTTAGTTGGTATTTCTTGCTCAGCCGCATCTTTTGTCACTTTTTTAGTGTGACCAGCAAGATTTGAATTTTGAGGAGGGAGAATATGGATGTGACTTCATACCCAGTTGACGTTTTGGAGAGACAAAGTAGCCTTTGAGTTCAAGTTTGGGACTTTTTTCAGATTTAGGGTCCTTTAAAGGAAGAAGAAGAAGAAGAAGCTTTGGAAATTTAGGATCTTTTTTGGTTCTAAAAAGCTTTCTTCAAATACCCATTTCAATCAAGGAGATCCAGGTTAGTTTCTGGAAACTGGGCCTCCATTTCTTTGTTCTGTTCTGTTTTGTTACCTTGTTTTAGATTCAGAAAAAGATGGGTATGGGTCAGGTCATGATCAGTGTGAAAATAAATGAAGGGTAGGGGTCTTAATCTTTTGGGCATTAGGGACCACTGAGATCCGTCTTTATTTCTTTGTTTGAGTAATTTGGTTGATCATGTCGTATAGATTGGAGGCTTCTGCAAAGCAAACGCCTTTGCCTTTTTGACTCTACTTTTGCAAGCACTGAGATGTAAACACCCAGTGGCGTTTCCCAGTCAAATTATGTGTGATGTGTGAGAAAGGCTGACTGGGTCTGTTTCAGACCTATCTATCTATCTATCAAGTTTTTAATTTCAGAGGAAGTAGGAAAAGAATGGGGCAGAGCAACCACTGAAGCACTACCTCTTTTCTTATGAATTTGAGAAGCCTTTTTCTGAGGGTATGTGGATTCACTGCGGTCCTGTTACCTCACAAGGCAAGCTGCTTTTGTCTTGCACGAGGGCTGAGAGTTAACCCCACTCTTTTCTTTTGCATTTAGTGTCCTACCTACTACTGTGAAAAATGCCCTTTACTCTAATCTAATCATTCATCCCTAAAGAGACGATAATTCCTGAGCTTTTTCGATTTAATGCCTTTTGAACAGCTCTGTTTTTTACGGAATGTACGATGAAATGGATTGCCATATGATGGAACTGCAGAACGTTGTTGGTCGAATTTCCCCATTTTCTCTTTCGAGATTTTAGTCAAGTGTGTTATTATTTGATAACAGTAGTTGGGGTTACAAATATTGTCATGATAATATTTGTAAGGTTGTGTTGAAAATGACTGGTAGCTAAAGCATTCATGAGATTGCTTGTCTTTATGCGGCCTCACAGGTGTACAGTCCTTTTTCTAGTTCTGCATCTCATGAGGGATGTCTCCAATTTATACTAAGATACTCGGACACAAAGCATCTTGAAGTTTCTCATTTTTAAAATGCAAAAGAGCCAGACGTTTTACCTTTGAAGTGGATTTGCAGGATTTGTGAAAGCTTGTTTGTACCTGCGTATAGTTTCTGGTCTTCTAGTACCAGAAGCCAGGCCGTTTCTGCGTTTGGAGGATTTGCTTTATGTGGTAAAAGCCAAACCCCATGATCGCAGGATGATGTGTGACTCACCGATTGTGCAAACTAAGTTGAGCCAGTAAGGCTGCATTCTTGTTCTTTGTAGTTACTCTTTCTTGTTTAAGTTATATATGCAGGGGATCTCTGAGCTTATCCTTTGTAATGATTTCTTCTTTGTTCTTTGGTTGCATTTTGCAGAAATGATTCCCTCTGTAAATATTCTCATTCTAGCATCTCATGTGATTCTGAATTTCAGTCAGAGGTTGTGAAAGATGACTCGTTTTCTAAGGTAAGCACTGGTGCACATCTTCCTGGCAAATGCTTTCAAATTTCTTTATAGTTCTGTTGGGAACCATGTGAATTCGATTGATCTGGAAATGAATCAATTTGTTCTGTTCATTTGTAAGTGAAGTCTACTGTTATTTAATGAAGATATTTCCAGGTTAGTTTAGTAAATTTAGGACATGGACTCTCTCTTCTACAGTTCCTAAATTTGGTATTTTGTTTGATCTTTAGGTGAGTAATCCTGATGAAGGTATTGAACGACTTGGATCATGCAATAAAAGTTCATGCCCGTACAAGTTCCAGCTTGAACAGGATGTAAGCTTTTTCCCTGAAAGCAACAAGCAAATTATGTTTCTCTTTTCTACTATTCTGTTTGCATTTGTAAGGGGTTCATGTGAAAGTTTAGGGATAATAGTACTTAACAAAGGAATTACTTTGGGCAGTTGTGTAATAGCATCAACTAGAGGGATTCATATTCCATACGGTAGGTAATGGTATGCTAGAGCCATTTTTAGCAATCCTGTATTGTCTTTGAACGTGAAATTCCTCATATTGCACCTAGTGAGCATCTGATTGTTCAAATCTCCTCCAGTATCCTAGAGTTGTTATATATTTAAAGACATATTTGCCATAGTGTCACCAATGGATGTGCTTCTACTATAGGTACAAAGATTGGAACAGCAGCTGCTTGAAGAAATAGAGCTACATGCTATTCTGGAAAATGCAATTGAGAAAAATGCTACTAAATTCTCCAGTCCAGCATGCCTTCCTTACAATGTATGTTTTCTAAACATTGTTTAATTTATTCTCTCTCTATTTCAGCATTTCCTAAATCATCTGCTCAACAAGCGAGTGAATGTCCTAAAATTAATCTAGGGGACATTTGCAAATTATTGACTCTAGGCTTCAGTGCAGACTAATATGTAGTTTGTGAGTGATGTGAGATTCCCCCGCTTAATGTTTGATTTTAATAGTTTATTTTTGAACCTTCTGTTACATAAAACCTATGTACAGGCTCAAGAGCTCCTAAGCAATATTGCTGCCCTGGAGGTTACAGTTTCAGAACTAGAACAAGAGTTGGTTGCTTTGCATTTCCAACTAAGTCAAGAAAGAAATGAAAGAAGGCTGGCAGAATATCGTCTGAGGCATCCATCTCCTCAGTCAATGTCTCCTCGCTTGTCTGGTATTATGAAACTGCCGGTATGATGTCTTGTCATATATTGTTCTCATGTTGTATAATGGCCTGGATGAAATAGAGTAATATTGCTTATTTTATGGATGTAGTCATTGATATCGTTGTCTGTGCTTATTTAGATTCATTTTAACAAAGTGATGTCATAACATGTTTTCACTTTATCCAGAGTTCATCTCCTTCGAGGTGTACAGAGCAGTCTAGTCCTGAAATTCATCATTATTCAGGAGATGACTCATGGCAGGAGCCACAAGATCAATCATCAGAAACTAGTGGTGAAACATCTTCCATGCAATCAGTAACTGAGGTATCTATTAGTGTTTCATGTCAGATACTGCTTTCAACTTGATGATATCGATAATTTTAATGTTCAAAACTAAAAGTTCAAAAAACCCTAAAGTACACGTACACAAAACGGTACATCTGAGATCCATGGTGACAAGATATTGAGAGTGATTTTCCTTGTTCCTGGGTTTTAATTTTAATCAATTTTAATCTCTTTTGGTTCTGGTCACAGAGTAAATTGACGTCAATCAGCTTCATTCATTGTAATTTTAAGTTGATTAACGATACTCTTTTTTATTATTATTATATTATGAACATTTATTTAAAAGATCCTAGTAGTAAAACCAGTGGCATAACATTTTTTTGTGGACTTTTGTATCAGAATGCGGTGGACTCAGTTGCATGTGGCCATGATATGAAAAACTGTAGGAAGATGGATCTCGTATCTTTGCAACCTTCTGACTTCAGGAAGCTTCCTAAAGGGATGCCCTCCAAGGGCCTGTGGGATCAGCCTAATCAACTGTCAGAGGAGATGGTTAGATGCATGAAAAATATTTTCATATCTTTGGCTGATTCAGCCTTACCGTCAAAAGCTTCTTCCCAAGAGAGCCAGTTGTCACCTCTGTCACCACGTGGACATCTTTCTAATTCCTCATGGTGGTCATCATCTGAACGGTCGATGATTTCATCATGGGTACAGAGCCCACAAGTAGATATACAGAGTAACTCTGAAGTATTAGCTTCAGAAAACGCCTGTGATCCCTATAGAGTTCGAGGGAAACTGAGTTGGGCAGACATTGGGAGCTATGGACTAGCAACTGAAGTTTCTTGGATGTCAGTTGGGAAGAAGCAATTAGAATATGCTGCTGGTGCTCTGAGGAGGTTCAGGTAAGATCTTCTTCAACTTCATTTGTTTTGAATTTTCTCATCTCTTTTGGCAAATTGTAATTGAGATTATGATCAAGAAGTTTCAAAGATGTGATTCATAAATTTCAAAATAGCCTTCTCGTATTTTGTTAAGACTAATTCTATAAAATTATACTCCAAGCTTTTAACTCAGTGTTGTCATCTAAGTCTCTCTTAGTGTAGCTATGTAACGAGGATAAATAACTGGAAATTTTATGAACCCACCTTTGTCTTGTAATACTAAATTGTTGTTTTGATAGAGCTGATTACAAATGTCTGTTTTTTTTCTTCTTCTCTTGGAACAGAGTACTTGTGGAGCAACTGGCAAAAGTAAATCCTATCCATTTGAGCTGCAATGAGAAGCTTGCTTTCTGGATTAACTTATATAATGCACTTATCATGCATGTAAGTTTCCTATATTTTATCACACGTTTACATTTTTTGTGATGGTCAACTTTGTAAAACATGCATATGAACACTGGAGTTATGTACCTCTTACTGTGAACAGGCTTACTTGGCTTATGGAGTCCCTAGAAGTGATTTGAAGCTCTTCTCTTTAATGCAAAAGGTCTGCTTTCTTATAAAGCTCCCCGTAGTTTTATATGTAAGATTTAGATGACATTGAAATGTCATTGATGTACAACTCAATGAATACCTACTGGCTTTCATATTCAGACTGTATTAATTGGTGGAAATTCTCCTTTTGCAGGCAGCTTACACTGTCGGGGGACATTCTTACAGTGCCGCTGCTATTGAGTATGTAATTTTGAAGGCGAAACCTCCACTTCATAGACCACAAATTGTATGATCTTTGTTCAATGCTCCCTGAAAATTTACCATGACTTTATTCCCTTCATATATTTCATTCCATGGCTGACATATGTAGTGAAAAATATCAGGCTTTGCTTCTTGCCCTTCACAAGCTTAAGGTCTCAGACGAGCAACGGAAGTCTGTAATCGATACATATGAACCACTTGTAACCTTTGCTTTAAGCTGTGGAATGTACTCCTCACCGGCGGTAATTGTTACACCTGTGCTATGTGCAGAAGGATTCTTTTAAGTTTTGTTTTATTTTGGAAGTTGACCTGAATTCTATGTCTTATTAAATGCAGGTAAGGATCTACACTGCTAAAAATGTAAGGGAAGAACTTCAGGAAGCACAGCGTGATTTTGTTCGAGCTTCAGTTGGGGTTAGTAACAAGGGGAGGTTGTTGGTGCCAAAAATGTTGCACTGCTTTGCCAAAGGCTCTGTGGATGATTCAAATTTGGCTGTATGGATATCACATTACCTCCCGCCCCACCAAGCTATCTTTGTTGAACAATGCATATCACAAAGGCGACAAAGTCTGCTTGGTTCGCGCAACTGTGGCATTTTGCCATTTGATTCACGCTTCCGATACCTATTTCTGCCCGACAAAATTCCATTATTATGATTCCCGGTAATACTACACTTAAATACCCTGGATTAGTCAGTTCAGGTTGAGCTAAAACCAGATGGTTGAAGTAATGGTACATTTAGAAACACAGGTCAGTTTGGTCTTTCACCTCATAGACCTCTTATAATCCCTCATGGGTGTTGTACATTTTGTTAATGGATAACAGGAGTTCAGATACAGGGTGTAGGAGATCGTTGTGTATTCATTCACTTGTATTCCACAAACGTCAAATAAGAGTGAGCAGTAATTGTCTGGTGACTTCTGATAGCTGAACTGCAATACTGTCAGTGTCCGAGAGTTACACTTTAGTGTTGAGGATTTTTGGTCGTTCAAGTTCTTGTAAAGTTGGTCTTGAATCCAGTAACATCATGAATCTGTAAGGAGATAATGTGCAGTCATTAGCGTTATACAACTGGCTGAATTTGCTGAAGGTGTAATAGTATTGCAACAATGTTGGACATTCTAATGGTCTGATGATGCATGCTCATGATTTCATATTTGTCAATCGTGTTTGCCTTGTGTGATTTTGTTACTTAAGCTTTGAAATCTTACCTAGAACTGGACGAGTGCTGGCCTATGCTGTAGATTCCAAATATTACTATGAATCGAGAAGCATGACTATTACAGGGATGGCCATGGGTAATGTTGTGTCGAGATGAGCTCAGTGCCTAGTATAACAAATCAATATATTTTAATCAAAAGGTTTTTTTTCTGCAATTGGGAACCAAGTTCGAATTAATGGAAAACTTTGTAGCTACGAATCGTTAGTTATGGTTATGTAGCAACGAATGAAACCCAGCAAAGAGCGCCCCCCGGGACAATGTTGACTACAAAGATGATATATCTCTTAACTAGTTCGATGTATTGTTAATACGAAAAAGACTTGTTAGGAATGAGAGCATTTAATGAATTCTCAGTTTCTTAAATACAACCTAATGGAATAAGAGGTATAATTTTTTCTTCATTCATCATGACTTCACATTTACAGTGTCAGTAATTTTTATCATCATTGTTATTAATTTATGTCATATTTTAAGAAATACAAGCTATTTTCGACCTAGTTGCTCTCGCACTAGGGTTACTTTCTAAGTTTTAGAAAGCAAGCTACGATCGACCATGGATTTGGACATCTTGAGTTGGAATTGCAGAGGCATATGCAATGACACCACAACTAGGGCTCTGAAAGACTTGATCTCTCAGAATCGGCCTCAAATCGTTTTCTTATGTGAGACAAAGATAAGCACACAAGGGGCTTTCCAAGCGCTGCATAGGGCATTAGGGTTTGTACACTCGGAGGCTGTGTTAAGTGATGGTCAATCTGGTGGCCTAGGGCTATTCTGGAATGACGATGTGAATATAAGGATGGGGACAACGTCTGCTCACCATATGGATGCAGTAGTAGTTGGTAGCCCAGGCATGCCGTCCTAGAGACTCACAGGTTTCTATGGCTATGCCAGGACGGTGGAAAGAGATAGGTCATGGCAGTTGTTGAAGGATTTGGCTGATCTGGATTCCCTTCCTTGGGTGGTAATAGGAGATTTTAACGAATTCTTAAATAGTGGTGAGAAGATTGATGGTCCGCTCAGATCAGAACGTCAAATGAGAGGCTTTCATGAGGCCTTGGGGCACGGGGATCTACTGGACCTAGGGTTTCAGGGTACCAAGTCAACGTGGTGGAATTCTGAGACAAAGTTGAGGCTAGATCGTGCAGTCTGCACACCTTCTTGGTTTGATATCTTTAATTGGATATGCGAAGGTTATTCATCTTGCTCCCAGTGACTCTGATCATATACCCATATTGCTGCAGGCAAGTACAGTTCCAATTCCAAATCGTCAACGAATTCATAGGTTCAAGTTTGAAGCTTTTTGGCTCCAACATCCGAACTGTGATGCGTTGGTTAAGGAAGCTTGGGCAACTGATGTTATGGGAGTTCCCATGTTTGTGGTCACCCAGAAGATTGCTCATACGAGAATGGTACTGGACAAATGGCAAAAAGATAGTTTTCGAGCTCGGCAGCAATCCATGTTGGGAATTAGAGCTCGGCTTGAGGAGCTTATGGATGGTCAGTCAACTGATGCAGTGCAACTTGAGAAGCAAACCCTAATGAGTAGGTTACAGAGTTTGCTATCTCAGGAGGAAATTTTCTGGCGACAACGGTCAAAGGTTCAATGGCTGAAGGAGGGAGATCGCAACACAAGTTTCTTCCATCGAAAAGCTTCCAATAGGAGGAGGAAAAATTTGATTCAGGGTTTATATGATGAAGAGGGTACGTGGTGTGAGGATGATGCCAGATTAGAAAGGGTAGTCTCTTCATATTTTACCAAAATGTTCACAGCTTCGGAGTTGGATTTTGAGGCCATGGAGACCACTCTTGCTGCCATACAACCTCGTGTGTCTACGGAGATGAATGCGCAGTTATGTTTACCATATACTGGGGAGGAAATAAAATGTGCCCTATTTCAAATGTATCCCACCAAATCACCCGGACCGGATGGGATGCCTCCTATTTTCTTCCAACATTATTGGGAGACAATTGGTGAAGATGTAGTTGAAGCAGTCCAATCTTTCCTTCATACTGGTCAGTTTTTGAAGCAAATTAATTTTACACATATATGCCTCATACCCAAGGTGAACAATCCGGAGCACATGTCGGATCTCAGACCTATTGCGTTATGCAATGTCATTTACAAGCTTTGCTCGAAAGCCATTGCAAATAGACTGAAACTTTTTTTTACCTTCTGTGATCTCACCTTTTCAGAGTGCATTTGTTCCAGGGAGATTAATTACTGATAATATCCTTGTAGCAAATGAGATGGCTCACTTTATACATAATAAGAGGGAAGGGTCAGAGGGTTTCATGGCATTGAAGCTAGACCTCAGTAAAGCCTATGACCGTATGGAATGGGTGTTTCTCCGTAAGGTAATGGAACGCTTTGGATTTGCTAAGAGATGGATTGACATGGTTATGTTATGTGTTACTACTGTGAGATATTCATTCTTAGTACGTGGTAAACCACGAGGTCGATCTTGTGACTCCTTCACGGGGATTGCGACAAGGAGATCCCTTATCTCCTTACTTGTTTCTCATTGGTGCTGAGGGATTTTCTGCGTTATTGCAACAGAAACAACGACTGGGTTTACTACCTGGGATTGAGATTTGTAATGATGTTCCTGTTGTTAACCATCTTCTTTTTGCGGATGACAGTATGTTGTATGCCAATGCTACTCTGGAGGATTGCTATCAGATACATGAGGTGCTTGAAATATATGGGAGGGCTTCAGGGCAATTGGTGAACTTCAATAAAAGCTCAATTGTTTTCAGCAAGAATGTCTCTGTATTTGTGCAAGAAGAGGTTGCTAGTCTACTAGGCATGGAGGTAGTGGAGTCTCACGAGAAGTACCTGGGATTACCAACTTATGTAGGCCGGAAAAAGACTGCAACTTTTCAATACATTAAAGAGAACCTAGCCAAGAAACTGATGAATTGGCAAGGTAAATTATTAAGTGGGGCGGGGAAGGATATTCTCATTAGAGTGGTTGCTCAAGCTTTACCAACGTATGCCATGAGTGTTTTCCAACTTACGAAATGTTTCTGTGAAGATTTGGAACAAATGCGTGCAAGATTCTGGAGGGGAAGCACTTTAGACAAAAGGAAAATCCATTGGAAGTCTTAGGAATTTTTGTGTAATCCGAAGGAAGAAGGTGGGTTGGGGTTTCGCAGCCTTACTGAATTTAATTTGGCGATGCTAGCAAAGCAGGCTTGGAGAGTTATTTCTGACCCTCATTCTTTGATTGCTCGAATTTATGGGGCTAAATATTATCCTTCAGGCACTTTTTGGACAGCAACAACTCATGCTTGTCCTTCATATTCATGGAGGAGTATTGCTGCTGCAAGGGATTTAATTCTTCAAGGCTCTTACTGGCAGATAGGGAATGGTGTGCAAGTGAGGGCATGGTTGGACCAGTGGGTGCCAGGGATTCCCAATTACACACCGGTTGTATTAGCTCCTGTGGTGAATACTTCGCTAAAGGTCAGTGACTTAATCCTTGACTTGTCCTACTGGAATGAGGTGTTAATTAGAGACTTGTTCTCTATAGAAGAGGCTGAGGCTATCTTAAGAATTCCCTTAAGTACTAGGGATGTTGAGGATAGATGTGTTTGGAGGATGGAAGGTGATGGGACCTTCTCTGTCAAGACTGCCTATCGACATTCCTTTGTGCAATCTTCTTCTAGAAGACCTAATACATTACATGTTCCTGGTGAGTTTTGGAAGAAGATTTGGAAGGGGACAGTACCAACTACGGCTAAGCTGCATATCTGGCGAGTGTGTAACAATGTTCTTCCATCTTTGGAGCGTCTTGCTTCTAAACATGTGGTGTTGGAGTCCCAAGTTTGTGTGTTATGTGATGGGGAGATTGAGACTACTCTTCATTTAAGTCGTAATTGCTTGTTTACTAAGCAAGTGTTGCAATCTAATAGAAGAGTGAGTCAAATTGGCTTGGATATGCAAACGGACAGTATGGATGTAGTTGGGTGGCTTAGTTTTTGTGCTAAGCATCTTCCGAAACAGGCCTTTGAGGACCTAATGTATCTGTTATGGAGCATCTGGAAGGAGAGAAACAACAGAGTTTGGGATCAGAAGTCATCTCAGGCTAGTGATGTGGCTTTGCGTGCTAGTACAAGACTAGCTGAATTTCGCTTCCATAATGGGAAGACAGGGAGTACTAGTAGAAGGACCAGAGACATGGAGTGGATGTGTCCTCCTCTGGGGGTTCTAAAACTCAACCTAGATGGTTCTTTTCACGCTGCTTCAAGGAAGGGAGGTATTGGGTTTGTAATTCGGGACTCGACTGGTTCCTTTATTGCTGGAGGGGCACGACCTCTTCAAAATCTGCTCTCAGCTGAACATGCCGAGGCCTTAGCATGTCAAGCTGCAGTGAGCTTTGTTTTAGATCATCACATGATGCCTGTGTTGATAGAGACCGATTCGAAGCTGGTGCAACAACAGGTTTCAGTTAACTCCATTTCAAATACTTCTTTGCTGGGAATAATTTATAACGATATTGGGGAGAGATTGCTCTCTTTTCCAAATGTGAAGATTAGTCATATAGGTAGGGAAGCCAATAAGGTTGCTCACCTACTAGCAGATCATGCCAAGTCTCTGCAGCAAGAGCTGGTTTTTGTTTCTCCACCTAGTTTTTTGCTGGCTGCTGTAGCAGCTGATTCTAATGCTTTGTAGTTCTGCTAATTCTCAATAAAGGGATGACCTCATTTTACTCAAAAAAAAAAAAAAAAAAAATGAATTCTCAGTTTCTTGGTCAAATTATTAAAACCTCAATGCTTTTTTTTTTTTTTCTTGGTCAATAAAAACCTCAATGCTAAACTGTCAAATTCTTCATGGGTTAATTTGCATGTTTACTTCTCCCCAAAACCATTTCAGGTATATAAATAATCGAAGTTTTTAACACTTGCAAATATGCCTACATAATAGAAAGTTATTCTAATTACCAGTTTCGCTACTCTGAGTTTAACAGCCCTGATTAAATTGGAGTCATCTACTCGATATAATCAATATTTGGGATAATTTCAACAATATCCTACTTAAGCTCAATGTTTTATTGGAATTATTCATTCATCTGGGTTAGTAGACTTCTGGGTAAATATCCAACTGAGAAGAGAGAAGAGAGAATGCTCAATCCTGGGTTTGTATACTTCTGAGTTTGTACGAGATTCAATATATGAATGTGGATTTATTCATCTGGGTTTGTAGACTTCTAGGTTACATTAGATGCCCACCACGTTGCATTGATCCACCCAACATATGTCTTCTTCCATGCACATACCCATCTTCTCATTATCAAAATTGATTCAGATAAGAGATTCACATCTTATGGATATATGATTGGGTTTTTTTTTTTTTTTTTTTAATACCTCATGAATTTCAGTGTGGTGGTTTCGCTGGGAGGTAGATACCAGTGGAGATGGGAGAAAAGTTGCTCGAAGGAATAAGGACTCCGCAGAAAGATTGAAGGGAACTGGATCGTCAACCCAAATGATATTTTACAGAACTCAGTTTTCAAAGTGAAGCGTCACACAAGCCATTTAGTGTGACAGTAGCATGAAAAAATTTCTCCTAAAACCGTGGGGAGGGGGGGATTAATATAATTGTAGATAAAGACCAGAAGGCAAATCATCCAACTAATTATTAGTATTTACTAGGAATGGAGGACAATTTGAAAATCTTTCGTACCATGCATGAATTTAATAAGATAAAATACTCTGCCAAAGTTGTAAGAAGCATATAAAACTAACGGTGTCTAAACTTTTTAGGGATAATGACCATTTACACAATTTTGGGATAAAAATTGCACACTTACCCAAACACTCTAAGAGATTGCTCATTTACCCAAACACTCTAAGAGATCATTTCCATAATACCCAATTAATTATTTTTTTATTCCTTTTTATTTATTTTTGGGACATTTTTGCCCTCTCCTTCTTTGTCACTCAGAGAGATAAGTCATCGGAGACCTTGCCGGACTCCGATGACCGGTGGCCGGCCGCGGACTCCGGCAACCAGTCACCGGAATCCGGCGTCTGAATTTATTGTCCCATAATAATACCCAGTAACCATATTATTGCCCCCCAATGAGAGAGAGAGTCTGAGATAGAGTTGAGAGAGAGAGAACTATAATCATATATATATATATATATATATATTTATTTATTTATTTATTTATATTTATATATTTCTCTTAGTATAGTCCTCAACTGACCTTGACCTACCTTAGCTAAGAACTATAATCACAAATTTTTAAAGTCGTGTAATATATGTCCTGGAGTTGTTAAGCTGATCTATGTAATATCTTTATTACTCCTTAATCTCTAGTCGCTGGCTTCCCTCACCCACAAGCAAACCAAACCCTCACAACTTACATATAATCGAGCTATATATAGACCGTTTCTTTATTTGTTCATTTCTCTAACAAAATGGGATGAATTGTAAATTGTGGGTTTGGTACTAGAGGTAACTTTATCTATGGGGTAGGTCTTTCAAATGTTAGATGCCATACCAACTACGTAACCATATGTGGAAATATATTAGGAAGGGTTAGTTTCATTATAGGTGATCCACTTGTGCCCAAGCAAGCGATCCCAGTCCCATTTATCTTATTGCCTGTCATCAGTCACATAAACTGGGAAATTAAAAAGTATGAACTAAGGTGACCCACTTTGTACTTCTTACAATTAAGTCAAACTGTTGAGTACAGCTAACACACTAATAAAAGGGATGGTGGTTAAGTCTCTTGCAAAATCTATGCTCCTCTTCATTAATTGAAAGCCTAACTAATTAATTTTGCACGTACACCTCTCATATGGGGCTCTCATATATTTCCACTACGTTACGAAACACGTTAATCCAGATTCTATGTTACTCATGAGATAGATATATATATATATATCTGATCGAGAGAGAATTCAATCAAGAAATAATAGAGAAAAACAAGACCAATAGCGGTATAGCCGTATCAATTAATTAACTCAACTATTTCTTCATTCACTCTTGTTGATTAGGTCTTCAGCTGGCTGCGGCCTCAAAATAAAAGGCTCTTGTATTTCTTTCGACAACAGCTCAATCAATTGTACTGAACGGTGGACGTTCTGCAGACTTTACTGTATCAGAGCAGCTCCATTGCATAGGTCAAAATTCAAGTACTGGAGAGATAACGGTAGTATTTGGCGCATGAAAAACAACTAAGGTTCCAAAATCACTTGAGTTGTCAAATTCAACTTTGATGTATCAATTTGACATCATCATTAATTGGAGATGCTCTCACTAGCCTCAGTCCATATATATAGCTCAAGTTAGGGTTGATAATAACATATGATAAACTTGACAGAAGAAGCAAACTAGTTCTGATCCGTTTGGAGCAGGTGGTCATGAAACCATGGCAGGCATATGCGTACCAATTCAGCTGTTCTTATCAATCCATATCATTGAATTGTACGTGATTGATAATAACCTGATATACTTGGGTTTCGTGAACTAAGAATGTGATATATCTCAACTCTGAACAACCATATCTACACCATCCTCACGTACCAATTCAGCTGTTCATTTCGATCCATATCATTGAACTGTACGTGATTGATAATAACCTGATATATATACTTGGTTTTCGCGAACTAAGAATGTGATATATTTCAACTCTGAACAACCATACCTACACCATCCTCTGGATTTGGATCGATGCTGACTCGCGGCACTCGCCATCGATAACGATGACACTGGACCGAACTAAGGATTTGGACTTAAGTTGATAATGGTGCTCACATTTGTGTACTTAGGCCTCGTTTGGTATGCGGAAAGGAAAGTAATTCCTTTATTTTTCCTATAGGATGATAAATGAAATTTCCGAAGAACTTTTCATTCCGATGGTTGATAATATAAGGAAAGTTATCCAAAAAGTTGTTAAAAAAGTACAAATTAATGCAATAAAACAATGTGATGTGAGTAATAAATGCAAAGAAAATATGGGAGAAAGTGATTCAGTTGAAGTATGGAATGAACTATTTTCCCCCTATTTTTCTTTGCTTCAGGAAAGTATTTCATTTCCTTTTGCATTCCAAACACAATAAATGAACAACTTAACTTTCCGGATGCTTACTTTCCACACCAAACGAGGCCTTAAAAGCTCTATAGAAACGTACTGGATCGAGTCTATGATTGATTGGAAGTTGAAGAGCGCGCAATATATGTCCTCAAGATCAATATTTTTGGTACTAAACACATTTGCAAAGAGAACTGACAATGCCATATATAATAGCCAGATACATAAATACGTACACGATCGATACTGGTAACTAGTGTGAAGAGTACTGATTGATAATGGCACATTTAGCTAGGTACATAGATGGTACTTTACCTAGCTAATTAATAGATACCAGTAATAAAATTTAACTAAATAAGATAACCAAAAGTCAAGGGCCTGAACACATGACCAGCCTCCTTCTCTATCACTTCCAACTGCCCTTTCAACATGTGCATGTACACGACCCAGTCACCATTCCCGACCGGACTCGGCATCGGCATCACATACCCGGAACTGCCTCCCCATGGAAAATGGTATGACCCGAAAACCGGTGCTCCCCAACCGAAATCCACCTTAGAAAGCGGAAATCTTTGCCCGGAGGATACCACAAAAGCGGGCCCCTCTTCGCTCCCATTGCAGTATATTTTGGCCAAGCCTGGCACCGGGCGGTGAGCCTCCACCCAGTCTATCAGTCCCAAAAAATGTTCCTTCGTCACCGCACATTCCAGAAACTCATGAACTTCATCAGCTACCCAATTCAGTGATTTTTCTTTGAGCTCTTGTATTTTTTTAGCACCGAATGGAATAGACAACACATTGCCAAAGTAACTAGCCATTAAATCATTTTCATCGGCTAATCTAGACCGTCCGTCAACTACAATCCCCATTTTGCATAATGTTTTGACATCATTGCTGGTCTCGCTTCCGGCAACCATTTTCCACAAGAATGCACAAAAGGACTCCAGCTTGGACCTTTTGCAACCATTGGAGCTGGCGAGTGCTTGGAGTTTGATAAGTTGCTCGGCTGTGACGTAGTATATGCGACTGACGAGGTGGTCCTCATGATCATTGATCTCCATTTTGGGAGGAGGAGGAGGAGGAGGCAGAGATGTGACGGGGACGTACATGTCATTTAGGGAAGGGTGGATCTGACCGGGACGCCGAGGGTTTAACAAAGAACGACGGAAAGATGGGACTTTAGTGAGTGGCGATTTTGAGTTGGCCATCTTGGCCCATGAAACGAGAAACATGTTGGTTGAGTAGGCATCTGCAATGCGATGGTCGAATGTGCATGCCACCACCATCCCTCCACACTTGAGCTCAGTTGCCTGCAAATTTGTACATTATTTCAACAAGAGAAATTTGATCAGGATATTCCTTCAATAAGAACTTGAGATGAATACATTATTATAACTTTTGGATAGCGATAGCGACACTTCAATTTTAGCATGCTTTTTAAGGATTGTTTGCGTTAATATTGTGTTATATATGTCCAAAATCAAGTCGGCTTTAGGTCCTCATTTAATTATTTTTCGAAAACAAACTCTGAGTCTGAAGTAGTACACCTTGAACCTGGAAATCTTTAATTTTGTATACCCTAAAAGCTTCACTGTAATGCAGAAATTAGTCCCAACTCCCAAGCAAAAGACTATTACTGAGCACAGTATGAACACTATCATTAATTTTTTTGTATTGTAATTAACACCCTAGTATAATCTGGTCAGTTAGGCTTTTAGCGTTATTATACTCTTTGTATTATACTCCTACAAAGTTGCTTTCTCCTCCTCTGTTTTTTGGCCTTTAGTTGCTAGGCTGCTTTTGCTAAAGGAAATGGGTCAACTTCTGGTCAAGATTCTACACATTCCATAGATAGCTAGAAAAAATTAGAAGGTTGAAATGAGGGATAACAGGAATCAAGGTAAAC
The DNA here is from genome assembly GCF_958449725.1 of Rosa rugosa. Taxonomy (NCBI): domain Eukaryota; kingdom Viridiplantae; phylum Streptophyta; class Magnoliopsida; order Rosales; family Rosaceae; genus Rosa; species Rosa rugosa. The sequence goes on along the minus strand of NC_084820.1, from coordinate 56,239,590 downwards.
CTGGACAGCTAGAATTCCATGCTTCTTGATGGGAACCAATTTGCCTTCAATGGATTCATCAGGGTTATAAAGGTTGAGCTCTTTAAGCTCAACGTCTGCAAAAGCTTCAACGAAATCAACCCCACGGTTGTTGCACAGAATCTCAGGCTCCCCAACAGAGTTGGCCACCACCTCACCCGAAAAGGCATAGTATGTCACCAGGGCTTGGGCCAGGGCCTTCTTCAGAACCCCGACCCTGGCCTCGGCCGCAGAGGGGCTGCTGTGGTTCTTGTAGCAGAAGAACACTCCCACATCGACCGGAGGAAGAAGCAAGTCGAGGTTGGAGAGTGGTAGCCAGTGCTCTTGCAATGGCAGTGCAGCGGCCACCACTTCTTGCTTCCTCGTACTCACCTCGAATTCTCTGACTCCAACCATGTTTCTTTGTTATTTGCTGATTACGCTTGGTTTGGTTTGGTTTAATTGGTCTGTGGTGAGGACACTAGCCGGACGAGGCAGTCAATTTATAGGCAGCAGTTAGAGAGTGAAATTAATAATATTATTGACAATATAATGCTAAAACTCAGCTATAATCATTCACCAAATGACGTTGGTAGCTATTTGTAATTCTAATTACTTGATATTATAAAAAAAATATCTTGAATGGCTTAAATTTAAATGAACTAATAAAAAAGTTAAAAACATATATGAATCGTTTGATGAACAATGACTGGAAACTACCATTAAACGTACAGGAATCAATGACGAGGGAATGATGAGCTAGCGAACTAACCTTTCCAAAATCTACCAACTTCTTATGGGTAAACCTGGAATCTTTGGAAAAGTTAGTGAGAAATAACTCCAAATAAGTAATTCATGATTGTGAGTCAGCGACAATGACGGTTCAAGCCTAGATTTGAACAAGGAAAACGATTATTATAAGCTACGGTCATTCCAATTAAGTTGCTTTGTCAAGTCAATGGGGAAAATTTCTACTTTTTACTCAGAGCCGTTATTACTTATGCATTTATTACAGGGTTGATAGTTAATCCTGTTGGAATCTCTAATTTGGTGAAGTAAGTTGGAAATGATCCACGTGTCTTAGTCAGAAACAATTATTAGGTCTAAATATTAATAAAAGTAGGGAGAGAATATAGTAACTGATAAAGGCTCAGTCCATTTTTTTTCAACGAATCCGTCTACTCATGTTACCTACTCTAGCTACCCATAAGTGCCTTTTTTTTAAGTGACTAAAACTCTCTCTCCCGAAACCTAGCACAGCGAGAGCGTTCTAAGAGCTAGTTTGAGATTGCTGTGACTTTTAAATAAAACTGCTATTGCTGTGTTGCGAGAATAATCAGCTGTGAATTAAAACAGTTTCGTGTTTGGTAAATAATATTTTTAAAAGTGTTGTCAGTACATAAAACAACTACAGAGCGTGTTTTTATCCACAGCAGCTTCTAAAAGCAACCTCTAAGCTGCTTCTAAAATCTGCTGTCAGTGACCTGTAACTTTCAATTAAAACTGCTTTTTATTTATTTACCAAACACATTAAAAGCAATCCCAAACGGGGCCTAAGCTTGTTATTGCTCTCGTCCGACGGTGGTCGACGACAGCGTAGGCTCTGCCACTTTGTTTGTTTGGGTTGTTGTCGGACGAGTATTGCTTTCTAGCCTTGGTCTTTGAGATCGATTGGTTTGATGGTCGGTGTCGATCTCTGGTTCGACGCTCCTCAGTAGCAAGGACGGTTAGGGGCACCGAAGCAAGAGATGGTGACTGCATGGCGGTGGGAGCGAGGCCGGTTTTGATCCAACTCTGCCTTAATTAGGCGGCGGCGCAGGCAGCATCGAGAAAGACGCCAGCGACCTAGTGTGCGAGGTTTCCAGATTCGTACGATCTGATTCTGGGCTTGTTGCATGGGGTTTCTCTGATGGCTTCGGTGAGTGGAGTCAAGGCGGCGTGGTAGTCTCTTGCGGTGTGGCGGCAGTGGCAGGTGAGTTGCGATGTCGGCGGCGATGTGTGTGGACTTGCGATGAGTGGTGTTGGCTAGACTTGGATTGGGCCACCCCCATTTGGTTTTGGGCCTCTTTAGTCCTTTTTTTTTTTTTTGCTAGGTCTGCTTAGTGCTTACGTGCTTAGGGAAATTTATCTTAGTTTTTTGCCTTTGTTCTCTAAGTAGGGTTATAGGTGCTCTTGGGGAAGCCCCCTCTGCGTAGAGAGGTCCCGAAAGTGGCATAATAAGTTGGGTTGGGAATTTGTTGGTCCGGTACCTTTTCTGATTATGTCATGATTACTTGGTTACTTGTTCTTTGGGTGCTATCAAAGTCAGTTTTACGTAGGGTTCTAGTACATATTAGGGCTCTTAGCAATAGCTCAATTCTGTCAGGCCCTTCATAGGGCTAGTTATTGTGTAATCACTGTAATGTTTGCCTCTTTCTACCTATTAATGGACTGACACCCTAATTTGATAAAAAACAAAAAAAATGTTACCTACTCTTTTTTTTTTTTTTTTTTTTAAATAATGAATTTGGAACCTAGTCAAGCTAGGAGGCTTATTCCCACGTTGTTACCAGCTCTTTTTATATACTCATGTTCACCAATGTCATCGATCCTGCTGTGATTGAAAATTAGATTGCTGAATTGGAAACAGCCATCCTACAAACTCCTTAGTTTTACCTACAAATAAATTTCATCTTCAAATATCCGGTATTACCATCACATAAAATTAAAGAAAAAAAATAAAACAGAGAAATAAAAATAGAAAACAAACAGCAGAGCCCCTCGCAATCGCATTCTCCTCCTTAAGTGACGGCCGTCTAACTGGTTGAAATTTTTTGCCATTTATCACATTTTGAGTTCTAGCTTTCTGTCAAATGTATGTGATTTATGGATTTATTTTTATGAGTAGTTTACCGACTCTTGAAGCAAATGGAGGACCAAACCTAGATTTGAAGCAGAAGCAATTGATTTTCAGTGGTACCCAATGATGGGAGAGCCAAGAGGTTGGCCCAGCCCCCCTTCTTTATATTCTGCAGTTTCATTAATTAAGACTTGAAGGCAGCCGCACTAGCTCTTTTATATATATATATATATATATATATATATATATATATATATATATATATATATATATATATATGTATATATATATATATATATGTATATATATATATATTTTTTAATCTCAATATTTGATATTAAATTGAATGATAAGTAAAATCATAAAATTCTTTATTTTTTTGAAATGGGGCTGGAGCGGCTGCCCTCAAGGCTTGATTAATGAAATTAAAGAATACAAGGGGGGGACATAGAGCCTGAATCCCATATTACAATAAGCATAAAGAGAACATCCTGAAATAATATCAGGACTCTCCACAAAAGCTATGTATTCTAACAAACACCAATTAGCAAAAAGTGCACGAATGGCTACTCCATTTACTTTGACATAGCGGTGACATACCGGAAAGATAACTCTATAATAATGAAGAAGCATCATTACAAATAGTACAGCTTTCCCACTATGTTGCCGCACGGGAAAAAATCCAGCGGCACTCAATTTCATCCTGCCACTAGGATGTTGCGTCCATTTGATCAAGCAAATAGTTCGCCGCCTCGCTAGGCCAGACAAGACACACTGAGTGTGCATACCGGGACAAAGTCCACGTCGCCCTACCAAATAATGGAAGAGACTTTATTGCCGGTAATAAGCCACATATTACTAAAAATAAAAAACAAACAACATAACATAAAAATAGAGACAAACTGGGCCAAGAGCCAAAGCCCAAGCCCAACCTCCATCTAGCCCAAGCGCAAGTAGCAGACCGTACCACCATCCCGTCTGCATCTTTGATAGCAACCATTGCCTTCAACCCATTTATATTGATCCAATGCCTTCTAGCCCATATAGGATTAGCTAAATATCTTCAAGTCCTATGGACAGGTGTCGTTTTCTTCCAGCTGTAAGGACCTTGGTCCCAGATTGTTATATGCTGTACGAAATTCCCATTCTGAGGCAGATATGAAAATATGAATTTCCCTTGAATTTCCTTTGTTTTCTTTTCTACAATTCCTTGTTCTTATCATTTTGGTATCAAAGCCATGACCCTGCGGTTCAACCAGACCCAAACCCCCTCCATCCCCATGACTACCACTTCCATTCCACCATTACCTCCCCACAGCTCCGCTACACAACCCTCTTCTTCTCCATCCCCACCCATGCTCACCATGGCGCAGCTGCAATCCCAGCATGAAGACCTTCATCACTCCATCAATTCTCTCACCCACCACTTTGCTGCTTTGCAGGGCACCGTGCTTCAGTCCCTTTTACATCGACCCACCACCGGCCCTTCCTCAGCTGCCTCCCCCACCCCAGCCACTCCAACTACTTCGTCCACTGCCTCTTCCGCCACGCTTTCTTCCCCAAGCCCACCAATTCCTTTCGGCTCTTTTTCCTCCGTCCCCACTTCTGGGTCTGGCTCCGTTTCACCCCCACGTTGCTCAGCTCCACCCCAACCTACTTCCACCTCCACTCATTCACCTCCACTCCCTTTCCATCCGGCGGCCCTTCGTTCTCCACTATCACGTCTACCCAACCGCCCCAATTTTTTTACCCAGAAGGGTCTTTCCCTTACCCATACCCACCTCCGATGTTTCCATACCCATATCCTCCACCCCCATATCCCCCACACTCGTTTCCTTACCCACCACACCAGTTTCTATACTTCCCACAACCACAACCACTACCACACCATACCCAGGAGTTTCGTCCTCCCAAGGTGAACTTACCTCGTTTCACCGGAGCCGACGTGGTGGGCTGGCTGTCTATGGCCGAACGCTACTTGCGCTCTCACAGAGTTCCTCCGACGGAAAAGGTGGCCACCATAGCCACCCACTTTGGCCCTGACGCATCTATGTGGATGAGTGCCTTTGAGTCGCGCCACCCCAACCCTTCTTGGGAATGCTTTGTACGAGCTTTTTTGGAACAATACGGTGCTGGGAACATCACTGACCTCAAATCCACTCTCTCCCATATTCAACACACCGCTTCTGTCGACGAGTTCGTCACCGAGTTCACGAAGCTGGCGTGTAGGGCGCTAGAATGGAAGGATGCAGACCTCTTACCCATCTTTCTGGGAGGCCTTCGTCATGAGATTCGCCATGATGTCCAAGCTCTGGAGCCTCAAACGCTGAATGCCGCTCAACGCCTTGCACGGCTGTTTGAGGCCAAGCTTAACGATGCACGCGCTGCTCGCCCACCCAAACCTACCCCGTGGGCCCACTCTACACGATCCATTGGTGGTCCCAGCCACAGCTCAGCACCCGCAAAGGTACAGTCCACCAACCCAAATATTCCATCCGCCTTGTCCTCCTCCGCAACCTCTGTACAACGACCCCAAAACAGAGGTACCTTTAGACAGTGGTCCACCATGGAGCAGCGCGACCGCCGGGCACGTAATTTGTGCTTTCATTGTGAGGAGCCGTACAGCCCTACTCATGTTTGCAAAAAGCCAGTCTTGGCCATCCTTGACTGCCCCGTTCCGTGCATCGAGGACTCCCCACCACCCACCGACTCCATGCCACCGGAGGAACCTCCCAACCCGATCCCTGAAATTGGGTACCCTCTCAATTCCATTACCCACACCAAATTCGGGGAGATGATGCGCTTCCAGGGCTCCCTCAATGGCAACCCAATCACCATCTTTGTCGACTGCGGGTCCGCAATGAACTTTCTTAATCCTTCGTTCGCCCAGCGACTGAACCTTCCTATCGCTGGCACCCCTCCTATCCATTTCACTTCCGCCTCCGGCCACTCCATTTCACTTTCTGGCCTAGTCAACGATGTCACTATCCAAATTCAGGACTATACTTTCCGGGACTCCTTCTTACTATTAGCTGTGGCCTGCTGTGATTTGCTTTTAGGGGCTCCTTGGCTTGATTCCTTAGGCTTTGTGGGGTGGCATTTCTCAGAAAAACTCATGGTATTCACCTCCAATGGCAGATGCCATGTATTACAGGGTATCGTTTCGCACCCCAGACAGTTGTCCTCGATTTCTCCGGCCGAGTTAATTTACCTTTTACCTCCAGATCACTTTGAGCTCCCTTCAATGGATACTGGGCCTCACCCTACCTCGTCAGCACCTATTAAGGCCATCCAGTCCCTATTGGATCGTTTCCAGGATTTATTTACTCCTTTCTCGGGACTTCCTCCTCAGCGGCCCATCGATCACACAATTCCCTTGCTCACGGGCACAAACCCCATCAATGTACGCCCATACAGTTATGCTCATTCCCAAAAAGATGAATTGGAGGCCCAAGTGAGTGAGATGCTTTCTCAAGGCATCATCCGGCCAAGTACTAGCCCGTTCTCATCACCGGTACTTTTGGTCAAAAAGAAGGAGGGCACATGGCGTTTTTGTGTGGATTACCGCCAACTCAATGCGGTAACGGTAAAGAATAGATTCCCTATTCCTATTGTCGATGAATTGTTGGATGAGCTCCATGGTGCCCAATATTTCTCCAAATTGGACCTACGGTCCGGGTATCACCAAATCCGAATGCACCCGAATGCACCCCGAGGACATAGCCAAGACCGCTTTTAGAACGCATGAAGGACATTACGAGTTCGTCGTAATGCCTTTTGGTTTGTCTAATGCCCCTTCTACATTTCAAGCCCTTATGAATCATATTTTCAAACCTTTGTTGAGAAAATTTGTTTTAGTTTTCTTTGATGACATATTGATCTATAGTGCGGACTTGGAGTCCCATATTACACATCTTGCGGAGGTATTTACTATTTGGCAGGACAACAAATTGAAGGTCAAGCTTTCTAAATGCACATTTGGTCAATCCTCAGTCAATTATTTGGGTCACACCATTTCTGGGCAGGGGGTTTCCATGGACCAAACAAAAATCCAGTGCCTGCTAGATTGGCCGAAGCCCACATCTCTCAAGGCTTTGCGTGGGTTTCTTGGTTTGGCCGGTTATTATCGGCGTTTCATCCGCAACTTCAGCTTGATTGCACGACCACTCAATGACATGCTTAAAGCTGATGGCTTTAGCTGGTCCTAGGCATCTGAAAATGCTTTCCTTCAGCTCAAACATGCCATGACTACCGCACCCGTGCTCGCCTTGCCGGATTTTTCTAAGACATTTACTATCGCAGCAGATGCTAGTGGCATTGGTATTGGGGCAGTCTTGTCCCAGCAGCATCATCCCATTGCTTTCCTCAGTAAAACTCTGTCACCCAAGAATCAGCTCCTCTCCGTCTATGATCGGGAAATGCTTGCCGTCCTCTTCGCGGTGGAAAAATGGCGCCCTTATATCTTGGGCAGACACTTCAAGATCCTAACTGACCATCAGACATTGAAGCACATGATGGATCAGCGGATTACTACCCCCTCACAAGAAAAATGGATGGCAAAGTTATTGGGCTATGATTTCACTATTGACTACAAACCTGGGAAATTGAATACGGTCCCTGATCTCCTCTCTCGTCGTCATGAGGTCTACCCAATACTGAGCATTAGTGCCCCCTATATTCGACTGCCTTACACACATTGACAGTGCCTGCCGTCGGGATCAAGAGGCACAGAGCATCATCTCCGCCCTTCAACAAGGCAAACCAACAAAGAAGAATTATTCTTTGCTCCATGGCCGATTGCTATACAAAAACAAAGTTTATGCTCCAACCTCTTCTGAATGGCGTGCCAAGTTACTCACTGAGTTTCACTCTTCCCTCCAAGCCGGTCACTCAGGGTATTTGAAGACTTACCTCAGGTTAGCTCGTAATTTTTGTTGGCCTGGGATGCGCAAGGCAGTCAAACAATTTGTAGCTTGCTGTGATCAGTGCCAAAGGCAAACCTACGAAACAATCAACCCCCCTGGTTTACTCAATCCCCTTCCGGTCCCAGCCAATGTATGGCTAGACATCTCTCTCGACTTCATCGACGGCTTACCGGATTCCTCCGACAAAAACTCCATCTTGGTGGTAGTGGACAGACTCTCCAAGTATAGCCACTTTATTGCCATCACACACCCATACTCTGCTGCTACCATTGCCGAGGTGTTCCTCAAGGAAGTATTCCGTCTACATGGCATGCCACGGTCAATTGTCTCGGATAGAGACCCTATCTTCCTCAGCAATTTCTGGACCGCTTTGTTCAAACTCCAAGGTACCAAGCTTTGCCACACATCTGCTTACCACCCCCAATCCGACGGGCAAACGGAGGTTGTTAATCGCTCATTGGAGCACTACCTTCGCTGCTTTGTTGCTGACAAACCACACTCTTGGAGTAACTTGCTGCATTGGGCAGAATGGTGGTTTAATTCCACCCATCACTCCACCATTCAAATGACCCCTTTCGAGGCTCTCTACGGCTACCCACCACCCTCTGTCTCGATGTACATGCCCGGTACCACATCTGTGCAGGCTGTCGATTCTGCTCTCCAAACCCGTGATGACATCCTTCGCTCCTTGAAGTCCCACATGACAATTGCACAAAATAGGATGAAACAGCAAGCGGATCTCCACCGCACTGAACGAGAATTTGCAATAGGCGATTGGGTTTACTTGAAACTCCATCCATATCGTCAACAATCCCTGGTAAAGCGGCCATCCCACAAATTGGCTCCAAGATACTACGGGCCATTCAAAATCACTGCTAGAATCGGGAAAGTGGCTTACCGGCTTGCTTTACCAGCGACCTCTCGCATACACCCAGTCTTCCATGTGTCTCTGTTGAAGCGCCGTGTGGGCAACACAACGATATCATCCCCCACCCTTCCACCCTTTGATCAATCTGGCGAATTGCTCTGGACACCAGAAACAGTGCTTGATATGCAGGTGGTCAAAAAGAAGAAGTCTCAGATAACACAATGGCTCATCAAGTGGGAGGAGTTACCAATCGAGGACGCCACCTGGGAGTCAGCCCAGGATATTGTAACATGTTTTCCTTCCTTTGGCACTTGGGGACAACTGGCCTCTTAAGGGGGGAGGAGTTGATAGCAACCATTGCCTTCAGCCCATTTATATTGATCCAATGCCTTCTAGCCCATATAGGATTAGCTAAATATCTTCAAGTCCTATGGACAGGTGTCGTTTTCTTCCAGCTGTAAGGACCTTGGTCCCAGATTGTTATATGCTGTACGAAATTCCCATTCTGAGGCAGATATGAAAATATGAATTTCCCTTGAATTTCCTTTGTTTTCCTTTCTGCAATTCCTTGTTCTTATCATTCTTCCTCGTCATTCCATCACCGGTAGTGCCTCCGCCGGCACCTCCTTTGCAGCAGGCGAACACAGGTCGACTCACCAGCCCTTCATCATTCCCAGCACGTCATAGAGATGAGCCGCCTCTCCCACGAGGTCCTCTCTAGCCCGTCCGACGACGACGCCGCCACAGGGCGTGCCGTCGGAGAGGGCATACCGTTATCAATTTAAGCGCAAGTGCGGCGTGTTTTCTCTCTAGGCAACTGTCAAATCATAAAATTCTTAATTATTATCGAAGACCGTGTGAACATATTACAGTTATCATGAACATGTCATTTGTAGGTACGTATGGTTGGCTAGGTGTTTATCCGTATAAGGTCCCAAGCGTCGAAAGGGGAGGAGGTACGTAGACACATGTTAATCATATGGTGATAGCAACCATGCAATATTAATTAACCTACCTAGCTAGCTCATATAGTCATATGTGGTGGTCGGTCTAAGAAACATATCAATTGAGATCCTCGAACACAATCACCTTCAAAAAATTACGACAGTACTCGATCTGGATCAAAAGCATTAAAGGAAATAAGGAATTGATGATGGGCACAGATGAAAGCTCGAGGGTCAATCAAGGAGAACTATACTCCCCAGCTCACGCAATCAAAGTGATCAGCAACAAAGAAAACCATGAAAGCTCCGTGGACGTAGGTCAAGGAGAGTTGTACTCTCCGGCTCACGCAATCAAAGTAAGCAGCAACGAAGAAAACCGAGACGAAAAATCGTCGTCGGAGCAACCAAGGACGACGTCGAATGCGGCGGTGGGAGTGGTGGAAGCAACAAAGGAAGTAGCAATGGACATGAAGAGGAACTTGGGGGCCGTCAAGGATAAGATACTGGAGAAGCTTGCGGCACACGCACCTGCTGTTCCCGCTGATGCTTTGGACAACGTGCGCCACTTCTTGGAGAGTGTTGTCAAGGAAGTGACCGACGCGACCGGGGTGGCGCGTGGTGTCACCACGGATGCGTTGCACCGTATCAAAACTCAACTTGGTGACATGCTGCCCAACCTCTCTCCAGACGCCACCAAGAAGGTCTCCTCCTTCTAGCTTTACGTTCTCTCTGTGTCAATTTGATCTAGATGTATTAGTTTCTACCTCCCAAGCCATTTTTACTCCAAATTCATTACTTTGCTATTGTTAGTATTTACTTTTGAGTCAATTTAAGATGTTAGTTCAAGTCTATTGATCGGAGTAGTTTCCTTTTCGATCGATCGTTTGTTAAAATGGTTTATCAATTCGGAATTGGTCATTTAAACATCTGTTATTGTTTAAAAGTACAAAAAGGAAATTCAAATGAAGGTAATGTGTAGATCAATTTAGATTGGTTTTGGCAGAGATCGATGATTCTAGAAGAGGACCTAAAAATTGAATGTTATCAATAATAGATTGCATCATTGAGAAAAAACAAGAAGAGGATATTAGATTGCATATGTCACGCCCATTCATCCTTGCTTGTATATACACTAGCTTAGTCTCGAGCATTTTCATTCCTATATGCCATGTTGAGAATACCTTGATTTTTAATGATGACAGATGGTGGATGAAGCGGAAAAGGAATTATTAGCTACTAATGAAGATGGTGGCAGATGCAAAGATGAAAGAAACCACAAGGAAGGAAATCAAAAACAATCATCGAGGCTTTGACTTTGTCCAATAATGATCGATACCTATGCATATGCACCTTTCTAGCTTATTACAAAAATTTGAATTCTCTTTCCCATCCACCTCTCTAGCTTATTACATAAATTTGAAGTCTTTTTCCTTTGATGGTTCCGAGTATTAATTAGTTGGCCAATACTGATGCAGTGATGCAAGTATTATTTCCTCTCTAGACATCACAATTGAATATTCCCATATATTATGTTTTACTCTTTTGGGTTAAATAGCTACTTAAATTGAAAACTGAAAATGAATTGGTTATCGTACTGAGCAATGTAAAGTTTACTACTTATGCTCAGCTTAGTTTTACCATCTCCTGTCCGATTGAGTGCCTTGGCAAGGATTAGGTAAATAGGCCACTGGTGTAGGACTGTTTCTGTCAAGAGTTTTTCTTCTCTTGTTTAGTTTTTCCTAAATGAGAAAGCTCTCTCAATTAATTGGCGTTATTGGCTATAGATTACTCCAATTTTAAGCCAAATAGGATAGGTATGAACTTTCTGGCCACCGATAGCACACCTTGGTGCATGGTGCATGTAATACTATATATGGCTTTTACCCCATCACATTCAACACACTTTGCCTCTAAGTAGCATTCCAACACAACATGATAAATTCATCTTTGAGAACATGCACTTGCAATACAAGAAATTACTAGCCGCGCCCAACCGCAACCAAAAGGGATTTTCAAGCATATATCAGCTACTAATACCTAAGCCAAGGGGTTCACGAGTAACAGAAGTAAATTGACAGTGTTTAAACTTTGAATAAAAATCTAGAAATTCTCGAGGAACAGATCTTTTCTTCGATAACGAGCATAAAACTAAGGACTATACAATTGCTAGCTGATTACAAAAATTTATAGTTTCAATTAAGGCCCATCGTCACCATCTCGAATCAGATTACATATATCTGAGCACTCCACCAAACTGCCAAAAGAAAGAGTACAATTCTCACATAGCTATAAATTAATGGCCAAAATGGAAATGGAAGACAGTTTCTGTAAGCTAAAATAAAGACTGACGGTGAGCAGAACCAGAGCTCTTTAAGACATGTACCAGTATTGACGGCTTCGGAAGCCTTGCTTGAAAACAACTATAGGTCTGCACCAAAAAATGAAAACCATACTCTTAATTCTTAAGAATTTGAGTAAAGCAAGGTCAAAATTGTACTCATATCAAATGAGACGATGCAAGCACAAGTTTAGAAAGAATGATGGTATTGTACAATGCCATATTGCCATAGTTAACATTTTGCGTTAGTATCATAAGGCATTTAGAAAATATAAGTTGGCTCATAGGATTTGTGAACCAACTAGGAATGTGTACCTTCTGACATTGAAGGGGCCTTCACCGGGCGATCCCTCGCCCCCCCTGATACAAGTAGTTACACACTTGATTGTGCAAGACTCCGCTTTTCTTGATTTCGGCTTTTGAATCCGAGCTTTCTTGCAATCCTTGGGCAAAATGCACTCACCGGATAGCGTCTGCGGTATGTTGGCTAGAGTATCACCTTGTTCAGGGGACTCGATTGCAAGACCTATTGATGCAGCTGAAGCTAACACTGCAGCAGTTGCAAGCAACCCTGCAGTTGCTACAATGCAACTTCTGCTTGCTCTTGCAAACTGGGAAGTGCTTCTGATGATGATGCCATTAGCCTTCTTGTTGTTGGTGTTGATTGTATTAAGTAGAATTGGAGTAGTTGAGCCATAAATTAGCATTCTTTTGCTGTATGATTCTGAAACTCAGTTTTGGTAGGTTCATTTCAAGCAAAGGAAAACCTCCCGAGTTCTCTCAGATTTTTCCTTATCCCTTCATATGTGATATGGGGTCCTTGGCCAAGAATTGCTTCTTTTTGCTCATCTACGTGTCAACTCTGGTGCCCTTAAAACATATTGAATACAAGTTTGCAATTAAGGAGAACATCCTGATGCCTGAGTTCCAATTTGGAATTTTGATAAAGATTCTCTAAAGTAACAATATGATTTGACGGTTAAAGCAACAGTTACACCTACTTCAAAGTTCTGGTTTCAGCCACTGTAAATAACGACTTTTAATACCGGGTGATTGCACATATTCGGGTACTTATCTTGAACGCTTTGCATCTGATGAAGGTTTTTCTTTCTACCAAGTTATACTCATCCTCTTAATCCTCACCAACAGCATTCTCAATGTTCACATCATCGAAACAGTAGGACATCTTCTGAATCGCACATTATCTTTTTAACAGAAGATGCACATTTGCTTAAAGAGTATTTGATCATTAATTGCCAGCTGCCTGGTATATCATAAGAATGTAACTTTTACAAGAATGAATTAAGACTGTAACTTCCTTTCTTTCCGCCTATCTTGGTGTTGTCACTCTCGATCAGAAACAAAGCCTTGTAAGCATGCAATTGTAGTGCTTGATATTTACACTTCGACCTGATTTATGATGAAGAAAAATGCATACCCTTCAGGCATCTACACATGAATTTACAGCAAGAATACGTTGACATGAGCTATAGGATGATCAGGTATGTCGATCATCCATACCAGATCATATGTAGCTCCATATGTATCTTTACAATTGTATTCCCATTTTACGAAATATAGATCAACCATGCTGGGGATGATCAGGTGTTCTTCTCTAGAGCTGAGAGTGCTGGCGTCAGATAATTATTGGCTTTGTCCGGCAAATGTGCAACCTGCAGAAGAATAGGCATGTAGTTCCAAGTGGTTACAAACTTATACATTAAAAAGAGGTGTTTTTCTTTTTGAAATAGAGAAACGACATCTCAATTTTCCTTAGTCCTTACCAGCTCATAGAGTTCCTTCCCTTGATCAGCCACATATTCGTAACATACCTGGAAAAATTAAAAATCATTTTAGCATTTGTCACTTGAAAGTAATATAATGGCAAAGAGATGGCTACTCACATCAAAGCTTTTGTTCCTTGCAGTTGAATCATGCAATGCCTTAACACAGATATCAGCTACATCAGCACAGCTGATCCCCTAAATTCAGATATGGTAGTTGATATTAGAAGTTCGCCGATGTTATTTATCACCCAAAAGTTAAATCTTTTCTCCACACTGGAAGTTCATTTTCACCTGAGAAATCCTGTTTCCTTGATCAAATATGAGAGCACGTTGTCCGCCAGGTTCTTCCTGTATAAACTAAATGTCAGTAAGTAGTCTACGTTTCCATCACATGGAATGGAAACTCCATGCAGAAGTATGCCACTTCTGTTTTGCCACAGAAATGACAAATATGCTCTTAACAGAAGCTAGATGTGTAGTTTTGCAAATTGCAATCACACAATACTACAATAAATACAAAAGCAGAAGCCACTATCATTAAAATAAGCACAAACAAACTTCACTCTTGAAACTGAATTTTTATATGCTTTTAAAGGTACAATTTTTAAAGTATCTAATTCCTAATTTGTAACTTTGCACAGACTGCTTGCAATGTGGAGCTCAAGTGCAGCTTGCATGGGAAAGGGATTTTTTTTTTTTTTGAACAAATCATGGGAAAAGGATTTGAGGGCATTAGATTTTAATGTACTTCAAGTCATGATTATAATGCTATTTTCTTAGAGGTGTGCAAATTACTAGATAAGCCAGTAAGAGTTATGAATTTTAGTATAAGAACTCCACCTTTAGGGGACCAGGTCGAATAATTGTGTATCCAACTCCTGATCTTCGCAATGAATCTTCCCCAGCCTGGAGAAATTTCAACAATAAAATCATTAGCAATGTTGAAATATTTACACACAAAAAAGACATGAAAAGAAACTTTTCAAACAGTCAAAAGTGAAAATCACAAAGTAGGAAAAACAAAAAGAACCAACCCTCTTGGCTTTAAGAACTTGCTCCCTTCTGTTAGGTTCTATTCCTGATCCCGTACATGAAACTAGAATGAAGTCAGTTTCTTGACCGGCCTGCAAACATGTAAAAGAAAACACTTATTCTCTATATATAGTTCATATATATATTGCTGGAAATGTACACGCTGTTCCTTCTCATTATCTAGACTTTACACTCAGTTACATAATCTTCAAAGCAATAGCTCCTCTGATGGAATTGTGAAAACCAGGAACCTCAGAAGATATCTCAATTCTCATGGATACTCAAGTGACTAAAAGTTATCTCTATATGCTATTGTCGCCAGATATTATGAAAGGGTTGAGAGAGAGGCAGACCATTTGAACATAAGATATTATGAAAGGGTTGAGAGAGAGGCAGACCATTTGAACATAAATTGACTCAAATGTATAGAACAATTGACAGAGGAATCAGCAGCAATACAAAAAAAAAAAAAAAAAAAAAGCCTTACAGGTAGAGCTTTGATGTACTCCAATATAAGCTTAAAGCTTCTGGGGTCTTGTTTCTCTCCTGGACGTGCTTCAACAGCTTTCTGTGCCCAGAATAATAAGTTGATTCATCAAGGATTTGTATACATGAATTTCATCAAAAATTGATGTGAGGTTTATACTTGTTGATTGTAATAAGTAGAAAGATTCAATTCAAAATATCTTTTTTTATTTTTTATTTTTTAAAGGTCAGATTATTCCCTCCAACATTATGAAAGATGCAAGTAGGAATGGCAAATTTATTTGAAGGTTCTGGAACAGCTAATAAGGCACCAAGGGGATAACATCAAAACATATGACACAATATACTTTTTTTATCTTACATCCAGGAAATGGGCAAACCTGTCTTCTGGGCTCAAAACGTATAGTTAATGTATGTACAAGGAATGGATCCAATGGCGGATCATCAGGTTTCACCGGCCTGAAGGATGAAAATGGCACCCTGACCTGCCAGTTTCATATATAAAGAATTAGGTAGATTATATTAAGAAAATCATCCAATATAACACAAAAAAAACACAGCTACACAGAGAGGAAAGAGCCCTTACCCTACAAAATCCCGCTTTTGTGTTAAATCTTGCAAAATATAGTTTACTTTGAGATGTATCTGCTGAAGGACCGGCTTCAAGAATTAATATATAAGCCCTTCCATTCCCACCAACAGAAAGAACTAGACCTTCATACCTATACATTATAATTTTGGATAATGGACGACTTGATAAGCCTTTGCAGTTCAGTAATCATGCATATAGAGAACCTATCATTGCTAGCTTCTTTATGACATTGAGAATGCAACAACAGCATACCTGTCAAGAGTGCTTCCCAAAGGAAGTGAAAGCTTTGTTGATAGTTCAACATACCCTCCCCTAGTGAAAACATATCCTAGAATGGAGCAAGAAAGAGATTCCAAAGGCATAGTAAGTATCTGTATGCACTTGCATAGTCATGATACACATAATTTATGTCAGATACGAAATCCCACTAGAGCTTTGTTACCTGAGAAAACCGCATCTCCAGTAAAAGTGAATTCGAATTTAGCATCCATGCCTCCATCATACTTGGAAGCAACCACATCCTGGAAATAAGTCCCCTTATAAACTTCCCATCCATTTACTGACTCCGGATTCTTGAACTTAGCAAGCGTGAGCTTGCTTTTGCTACTTTTTCCTGCTCGTAATTGCGCAAGTTTGTTGTTATAGTCCTGCACTTCATAAAGTCATCAGCTTCACAAACAACTCCCTAATTCACATCATCAGCTCACACATGTGACACAGACAATGACCAACCTAACAGTAACAGTAAACAGTGACACATGAAGTTCCAATCTTTGTTGTTTAATAGAAGTATTTCAAGGAAATAGGTTATACCTGAAATGCTTTAGTGAGGTTGTAGACTCCTCTATTATCAACCCTGTAGAGGTCTCCACTAATAGTAGACCGTGCAGTTGCACAGTATATGATCTTGTTGCAGCCCTGTACGGCGGCTCTTAGACTATCCGGCTCACCCACATCCCCAATCACAATCTCCACCGACCTCGGCAACATGTCCACCACTTCCTGATCCGCCTTCCTCACCAGAGCCTAATTCATCATTTCCCAAAAACCCAACTCATTACACACAGAAGCTAAATGCAAATAACCTACACAAAACCCGCAAATGGATTAAAAAAAAAAAAAATACATACATACCTTAACCGTGTAGCCTCTGAGCATAAGCTTGCGGACAACTATCCGGCCGATCTTAGACGTAGCTCCGACTACCAAAACCGTGGTGTTTTGGGCTCCGGGAATAACAAACTCGCACATGGGACCTTCCCTGATGAGAAGGGCATCAAGGGCGTCTCTTTCATCGGGTAAGCTAGTCCTTGAGATCTGCCCCAGCCCAGAAAACTTGCGCCACACTTCATCAAACAACTGGCGTGATCTCCGGCCCAGCCCAACTGGGTTCACGTCTTCCAGCTCCAGCCTCCTCTGCTGCTGCTGCTTCTGCTTCTGCTCTTTCTCTGTCAGCACTTGACTAACAACTTCACTCTTCTTATTCTTCTTCTTCTCATCAGAAGCAGCACTAGTACCACCAACTGTTGTGGTCTTGGTCTTGGTGTTCTTGCTTCCTTCATTTTCCGGCTCCGGTGAGGAATCCCCAGAGGCTCTAGGAATCAAGGACGACGATCGGTTCCTGGTGGCGATTGTCAAGTTCTGGCAACTGGGTTTCGGGATTGGCAGCGCAATGGATCTCCAACATGTCTGACTGCACCACTGGTAATGGTTAGGACTATTGCTCAGGCTGTTGCTACTAATGGCTCTAGTGGCAGTAGTCATGGTGTGATATTACCGCCAAGAATTCAAGCCCAACTGAACAAAGCCGTTTGTGTATCAGTATATTCTATTTTTGGATTTGGATAAATTGGTGTCTTTGAAATTTGATATCAGTAAATCAAAATGGTAAAGCAAAGACGAATGGTTGGTGTAGGTCACACATCAAAGTCAGAGAGAGACAGGGATGGAGTTCTTTCTTCCAGCACATACCACATCCACAATTTGAGGTTTGAAACTGGCGAAAGGGTCCCTGAGACGGAACGAGCCACGTAGCGCTTATTTCTTTCTCATGCTAATACAAAACCACAATAAGTGGTTTGGAATTGTACAAATCAGATCCAATGTCAATGAGAGAGAGAGAGAGAGAGTCAAGGCTTTCCAGCCGATTGATATGGAAATACTGTGGACTATATATATATATATATATATTAACATGAGATTGAGCGTCAATGAGAACTAATTGAGACAGTTTAAACGAAGCTACTTATTCCTTCAATTAAGAACACAACTACAAAAGGGGAGGGAAGCTGAAAACCATTGATCTTAAACTAACCTCCCTTCCACATTTCTTTGTAAGAAGTATGATATAGTACATTTGCCAAATGGCATTTGATAAACTACAAGAGGATAAAATCAAAGAATCACCGAACTGGGCCACACTGAGGAAAACCGACTACTTTCACTTCAACGGGGCATTGCTGGCAGCTGTTGAAGAGGGCAAGCTCGAGTTGATCATTTTTGCATGTCTTCTCTTGGGGACGATTGAGTCAAGGAGATAAGAACCAAAGAATTGTTCCCTAAAAGTGAATATAAACCAATATGCTGTATGGTAAAATGCTCCCCTTTAGTCTTCTATGAGCGCTCCTTCGGGTGTCTCCCCTTCCAAGCAGCAGAAAATTACTGTCCCCATCCGAAATTTTTTTTTTTTTTTTTTTTTCCTCCAAGACTTTACAATCTTATATTTACAATTTTATTACCCAGAATTGTTTATCTCGGCAGCTCTCTGTCTCATCATCTCCATCACGGCAGCTCTTCGCCTTGAATCAGACTGTTGCTGCAGCCTCCTCAAATGTTCTTTTAGATCTCTGAGAAAACATACATTCATAATTACAATCTATTATATAATCCAAAAGGGAAGAGAGATTATCAAGAGAAGGTAACTTTAATACTCATCATAAAGTAAATTATTGACAAACCTGCAACGAGGCACATGGCACTCGGATACTTTGCAAGCTCGAGCATGAAGTTGCAGGAGATACCACATTTTCTTACAAAGAACACAACCTCCAGATGCACGAACTTTACATTGAATTCCATGGCGAAAAAGTCCCTTGACCTTGCGACAATTGGGGTACATACATTGTGCAGAACGACATTGTGATGCGTGCACTAGAAGATCAAGCATTCTCCTAAGCTGCAAAAGTGAAAAATAAAATAAATGTTAGTTATAGCAATTTGACCAATCTAGGATAATTCCAAGCCCTTCCCTAGATTATAAGTCCATTTCAGACTGATTAATCAAAAATAAAGATATAATTTAAAAATATTAAAAATAAATTAGCACCCACGATCATCAATAATTAATTAAATCTGAAAATGTAAGTGAATACTAAGGAAAGCATGTTCTCAATGCACTTGCTCTTTTCCCTCGTGATATATTTGTTGTCACAGAAACCACACATGCAAACAAAATGCATTAATCTAACATTAATCCTAACTACATGTAAACTCCATATTTCAGAAGCAAATTCTTTATTTGGGTATCACTATGACCACTTCCAATAACATGTAAGAATTAATCACGATAACAGAAATATAAAGTACCTGTACAACTCGCATTTGCCTAGCTTCCTTGTTTTGTGCATCACGGTCAGCAATGGATGGATGATTTGTCAATTTATGATGATGATCGACACCACCATCCTTCTGATAACAACTATTGCACACATCATATTCAGGGCAAACTTCACAACGCCAACCTTGACCTGCTTCAATGTCGAGATGACATATATTGCATGTTGTCACAAATGCAGGAGCCGTTGGATTATGAAGATGGTAAAGGACCATCATTGAGGAATGTTTAGCCCTCCGTAAAGTATCATACTGATAATGATTCCCTTGACAAAGACTCAGAAACGCCTGTCTAGTGTCAAAGAATTCACTCTCAAGAATCTCATCTCTGTCCTTCGTATCCACTGGTACATCAGTGATGTCAAACTGCAGTACAGAATCACAACAGCATTGAGCATCAAGAACGGAAGAAATAAGGAAGATTTACATAAGAACTATATAAGTACAATTCACATACAGGACGGAAGTCATGTTTATCCCTCATATTCATAGGGTGTCTCTCCCTTTCTTCCCGTTTCTGCTCTGCTTCATAACACCTGGGGAACATATGACATAAGTAACAAAAAAAGACAAGTCTTTAATGGGCGGACGAAAAGTAAAAAAGAAAAAAAAATTGTTCCAA
The DNA here is from genome assembly GCF_958449725.1 of Rosa rugosa. Taxonomy (NCBI): domain Eukaryota; kingdom Viridiplantae; phylum Streptophyta; class Magnoliopsida; order Rosales; family Rosaceae; genus Rosa; species Rosa rugosa. Next base: position 56,219,548 of record NC_084820.1, on the reverse strand, counting down.
ATCAAGCATGTTTGTGAATTCCAACAAAAGCATGATCCAAGTAATTAATAATACCAGGACCTCAACCATTCTTCTACACATTTCCTTTTTTATAGGAAGCAAAAATTTTACTGAGAAAAGAAGCCATTACAATGATGGACGAGAAGTATAAACTATTAAAACAACCTAAGCAGATTATAAACACTATCCCATCATACATGAGAAGAAAGACGCAGTGTACTAGGATAAACTGATTGATACAAACATAAAGCAACAATGCAAGATTCAGAATTCTTACTTATCACATAGCTGAAAATATCTGCATTGATTGCAAGCCCAACGTTTTCCAGATACCATGAGTACACAGCAGTGAGAGCAAGCGTGCTGCAAATGAACCATGATGAAATCTTCCTTCATCGGGCTAATAGTTTCACCAAGCTGGGAAATGCGCACACACGTCAGCAAAAGAAAAGGAAAAACAGACAACAGCCAACATTTTATAGTAATTGAACACAAGGGACATTACATCAAATAAAATCACTTTTAAAGCAAAATCATCAATACCATAAATCTAATATAATACACTAACTAATAGCAAGAGCCACATACAGTGGAACAACTTATTGGGTTAGAGAATAAGAAGTATTTACTTTGTGCATTAGGAGCAGGTCCTTTGACGCGTTACCAGAGAGATCAGTCTGCCCAGATGCTTTTAGAGCCCTTTTTGTTATAGTCTTTTTGGTTGATCCTTTCTTATTCTGTTTTCTCCCATCCTCATCTTGACGCATTTGATAAATGAGATCCTCGGCAGCACCGGGCCAGTAGTCACCATCAAAGTAGGGCAGCCTAGCTGCAGTGACCTTAGCCTTGCCTTCACCATTAGTTACAAAGAAATGATCGTATAAATTAGTGAGCTCGACTACGATGTTTTCCTTAGAGGCTTTCCTAAGCATTGCCAAATACCTGAAACAAAACAGGTTGGAAAAAACAAAAAAAAAAGTAAGAAACCAGATACTTGAAGTGAACTGTATACAATTCACAAAATTCTGCAGACCAACCATTCACGAAGCTTATCAGATTTCGGTGTTTTCTGAATTTCCGGATGACAATATAAAATATAATCTTCACCCTTCAATGGAGGACATGCCCAAATGTAGCAGCTTGTAAACCCTCGTAGCTTGCAATATTCGAGGTATCCAATCTGGGAATGGAATCAAAAGCTTAGACAATTGCTCCAAGAGAAGATAATAAAATAAAGATTGCAAAGAGATGATGAAGAACAAGATCAGACTCACTAGAATTTCATGGTAAACATATGTACGGAGAGCTTCTCCAGTCACCGCCTTAACCTCGGGCCTGAAATACTTAACCGAATCCAAATACGATAGATAAACACGGCGCTGATTTGGAAATTGACATTCGGCTCCAAATTCTTGAACATACATGCCGAATAAGCATACTTCTACACCTTCAATTTTCTGGAACAGCAATACAACCTAGAAGTAAAAGTGTTTTGTTAGCATACTACAACCACCCCTGTTATGGTATAACTATTTAAGTGTATTTCAATTTCAGTCAAGCCTGTTAAGCCGTGGATATCTTCCAGACCTTAGATTTGTATGGGAACTCCGTGGGATAATTGTCTTCCTGAAATATTTCTAAAAACCGCTGCTTTACTTCCAATTTTTTGTCGACAGAGGACACAACTCTAATTACAAGTGATTCTGCTCCAGGAACCTAGTAGCAACAGTTAAAAAAGAATTAGCCAATCACAACATCCAGGCAGAAGGAACGATAAATTGAAGCAGACCATGCAGAGCAGATATAACCAAAACAGAGACAGACATGTATTCAATCTTCAAAAGTTATTAAGACCAACCTCTTAATTGGTCAAGTCTCCATCTATAAAGGAGAAAATGTCTTGACTAGTTCTGAGCTATAAAACAGTAATTCTCTTTTTTTTCAACAATCTTATTATTTATTTTTTTAGTGGAAAGACCTTTAACTGATTATTTCAAAAACAGGTATAGATTTAGGACAGAAGAAAAACAAATAGAGCATCATATCCCATAGCATTTTCTGTAACATAATATAATATCTCACCTCATCATAACTTTTCCCCTGCTGTCTTGCCCTCTCTAGTCTTTCCACCTTTAGTTTCTTAAATAACCGTTGCTCTATGTGGTCGCTGAGTATTGTCCTTGGCAAATCTTTGGCCCCCAAAACAGCACTCTGCGGTAATGGCTTACGCTCTCCCCTTTCAACCTCTTGTATATAGCAATTAGGGCAAGTGTACTCAGCTTGTCCACCATCATTTCTTCGGCCATTGAACAAAGCACAGATTTGATGTTGCCAAGCTTCACACTTGTCACATTGGACCCACTGTAATAAAATTTAGACATGAAAAACATAAGAATAACTGTCTAGAATCAGACTACGAGCCAAAAAATAAGTTACGGATAACGCATACCCATTCTTCTGTTTCCTCATCATTTTTCTTCTTCTCTAGCCTTGCCTTTGGAATGGCAGTCCCATCAACAATTATTGTATCTCCACGAGCCTCATTATAGCATGGAATACAAAAATAATGCCGTGTGTCACCAGCCCCCATTGTATAATACATAGAATTGCGCTTTATACGAGCACCACAAGGTGTACAATACATAGGCGGTGGTTCAAACGTAAGCTTCTCTACTGCACACAACTGACAGGAGTTCTCACTCATTGCATGTTCCATTGCTTGGTTCTTCTCTGCCTTTGCTTTGCTCTGTACAAATAAAAAAATAATAAAGAAATCAGCATCTGATGGAGTTTGAAACAGAAACTATAAGTTCTCATAAATGGTACATGCAAAAAATGATAAAGCCAACAACAAGAGAACTTTCAGAGACATTACTTTGTATCATTACCCATCAGCTGCCCAACCACAAAGCTAAATTAACATGCAATAAATTCCTCAACTCCAATGTAGTTTCAAACAAAAAATAATTTAGTTGTTCTCCCATCCATGTTAGTAAATATGTTTTTATTAAGGCATAAAACATGAGACCTTGAGCTCGAATGCCTGCCACTACATCCTCTCAAAATAAGCTGCATTCCACGAGTTAGGAGCTAATGGTAGTGAGGGGGACTGTGAGAATGAAACTATTGTTGCAGAAGATCTATTCATGAAAAATTGTCAAGATGAAGAAGTACTAATATTAATTAGGGTACCTTATCCTCTTCTACTTAGTGCCTGTTTCTTCTATAAATCAATTTAATATGCTTGACCAAATTAAACATGTTCTACAGCGAAATACGTTCTTTAATGTTTCAGTTGTGTCCGTATTCCTTAATATGCTTATACACATTTGTGTACAATAATGAAATAAACAGAATCGACCATGAGGGAAAATGTTGGAAGGAGAATACAAACCGTTGGAAGGAGAATACAAACCTGGCCAACCCACTGTCTGAGACCTGTAATGTGTGCCCTAACTTGCTCTGGAGTGAACAATTCAGTCAACGACACGCCCTTTATTTTAGGCTTCCCAGACTTGGTTCCAGCTGGATTTTCCACGGTCTGCATAGCATTTTCTTGTTTAGCTGGATCAATTTCTTTCTCAAGTTTGATGCTTTCTTGCTTAGCTAAACCAGCAGGCTCATTATAAGGGGCAGGCACACTATCCTGCCTTTGATTGCAGTTCTCCTCAAAACTATCCTTCATCTCATCAAGATTCCCATGTCCAGAACTTAAAGAAGCTTCTATTTTCACTTCCTTAAACTCAGATTTAATTGGCATAGAAATTTCACTCTGTTGGTAATCCTGAATCTGTGTATCCTGGGATACATGGGGTTCTTTAATTGCAGAAGCTGTTGCTGCATTACTTACAGAATCAGGAACAATAGATTGAGAGGACTGCTCTATCTTCAAGCGTTTCATAGATGGTTGCGGCTCTTCAGAAGTTTCAGCAACTGGAGGAATCTTAGAAATCAATGTAGCAGAAGTGTCAACACTATCATAGGCTTTACAAGATCCATTCTGAACACCAGATTCAGGAACAAGACGGGTCTGCACCTTACTATGTGTCTGAATATAATTCTTGACAGGAACACAAACTGGGCAAGCTGAATCCGAGCAACTCTTGTGATGATGAATCAACTTCTTGGTACGAGGACAGTAAGGATATGTGCATTGGAATGACATGCATTTTCCAATATGTTTCAACAACTTTTGCGCTGTTAAACAATGAGATTCTTTACATTTCCCTTCAGAAGATGGACATTTACGAGCATGGCGCAAGAACAAAAGCCATCTTTGTTGATTTCTGAACCGATCCTGATTCTGGGGATGAGATGTGCTTCTAGAGGCAACAGTTTGACTAACATTAGGTCCTTCTGAAGAAAGATTATTACACTGAGCTTCATCTTGCCCAGATATTCTCTGACGGAAATCTTCTTGGACATGCTGATCATGTGACATGTGGACCTGCCTGTGACTCCCATCTTGCAATTGAGGACGCCATTGACCCTGAAGTGCTGATTCTGATTGAGCTCCAACAGAAAGAGAACTGAAATCATTTCGAGTCTCTGCAATCAATTGGTGAGGATGCAACATTTGTTGCATTTGCTGAGAAGTTTGGGACGATGAAGAGGAGAGATCATGCTGACCAGATGTGTTATGCTGAGTATTCCTCAAACGATCTTCAGCAGAGTGCTGATGGTATTGATTATGCATCTCCGACATTTGGAACTGTTCTGTTTGTGAGTGCATAACTTCATTATCACGCTTTGCTTGACTGCTTAAATCAGATGTCATCGGAGACTGAACAAAAACATCATTACTTGACAAATGCTGGGCTTGCTGATTTTGCTGCTTCTGTTGGCGTTGGTTGTGAACTAATTGCTGCTGCTGTTGAAATTGATTGGGTTGCTGCTGAAATTGCTGGTGCTGATGAGATTGGAGCATATTGTCTCTTGAAGAATTTTGGAAACTCATCTTTTCCAATTGATCAAATTGTTGAGGCTTCACATGGAGACTTTGTTGTTGAGTATGCATATTGGACTGATTACTTATAAGGGGAGAGCTGGTCTTGGATATAGGTGTCATGCTGACTGAATTCAAATTTTGAGGATTCATCATTGACCCAGAAGCCGGTGCACCATAGTAATTTCCAGACCCAAAAGAATCAGCATTGTTTATGCCGTAGCCATCACCTGGGTATAAATTATTCATTGGTCAAACAAATATTATGTAATGGTAAAGTTCTCAAATATCGGAGTAAAGCATAACCTGCAATTTTATATGGTAGATTTATGATTTATGAATACACACTATACCTGTGTGCTCATGTGCACACACACAAAGAGGCAGGAAAGAAAGCATACCTTGCATTACAGGCCGCTGATGTGGATCAAAGTGTTGCTGTAAGGGTTTGGAAGAATTGGCATAAGCTGTGGGGGTCAGATAGCTATCCGAAATGCCAGTTTCATTAACAATTGGTAAATTGTTTGCAATCATTCCCATTCCACCATTTATAGACCCATTTGACACCCCATACGATTTCTGCTGCAAGCCGGACCTCATTCCACTACTCCCTTGGCTGCCAAGGTTATGAAGCATACGGCTGTTTTGACTACCAATATGCTGCTTTTGCTGTTGCGGTTGCGTTACCATTGAAGAATCAACAGTAGAGAACCCACCACTGTTATTAGAGGATTCCAAATTCATGTAAGATTGGTTACCACTGTTATTAAACCCAGGAGTGGGAATCATTTGGCTTGCAATTCTTTGTGCACCCATCGACGACATGTTTCCTCCAGAACCAATGGAGAAATTGGCAGGAGACTGCTGATATCCATTAGACATAGAACCTACAAAAGAAGATTTTGTAACAATGGTTTGAAGATTGACTAATTTAGGGGAAAGATGATAAAATTAAGTTTACCATCAGCTCTATTAAACGAACCATGTAAGCCACCACCTGGCAACATGTTTCCTGTGCTGACCGTTGTGGGTGGTATGCTAGTAGTTCCACCAGTATTGATCATAGAAGCGTCCATGGAAGAAGTAACCATCATATTTGAGTTCCCACTGTGTGACATGCCAGGGGTCGGTATCATCGTACCAACAGGAGAGGAAGAATTAACAAGCTGTGGATACTGTTGGCTCTGGTTGGTCTGAGGAGGACGCTTGATCAGATTATGCAAACGGCTCTCTAATGTGTCCAGGTTCATATAGTCCTCCTGAAATAGAATTTGAAAAATGCGGGGCATCAAAAAAACTAAGAAAACAAAGTTGACAAGAAGCTACTAAAAGTTTCTTTCTTCTACCAAAAAACAAAGTCATCATATGTTTTATCCGAAACAAGAATCAGATAGGATGAGAACAGTTTTAAAGTACTGAAACATAAGTAGAAGGTTAAAATTAGCCTTTCTTGACTTGAAGAATCATCTCAAAACATAAATACAGCCACAAAAAAGAAATTTCCTATATGAGAAAAGTGGGAACTACATCTGATAAATAATCTAAAAGTGACTAGAACAGAAGAGAAAATGAAGTAACCTTGTTGACAGCTGATCTCAACAATCCCTCCTCCAAGCGTTTAACAATATCCCTAAACTTCTTTTCATTCATTGGCTGGGGAAGTTGCCGCTGCTGTATAACACGACAGCTGGAAAGTAGGATGGTAACGTCATTAATCATTTAAAAATTTGCTTAAACATCAAAAGCAGAATCCATCCAAGGACAAAGAAGACTGAGGGTCAGGATAAAACATGCTAAGAAACAATTCAAATCCATAAATAAAATAATAATAATAACAAAAAAAAAAAAGGCAATGATGAGGAATAAAAGGAAATGAATCTTACATCTTCTCCTGCATAAAGTGACGAGCTCTAAGAAGCTCAGGGTCCATAGCGTTGATCGCACGAGGTGGCCCGCCTACATTTTGCATTTGGGGAGGAATGGCATTTCCGTTATGTTGGGGCAGTACAGGCAACTGAGAACCTGTCTGATTGGGCACCTGCCCAGAGATTTGTCCCGACATATGCGCCTGTGCATTCATCTTCTTTTATCCTTCACGATGCTGACTCTAAGTATCAAGTACCACATAACTTAGAAAGAAAACCTTTACAATTGCACCGCCTACTCATCTTTAGCTATCATAGACTCCCCTCCATACTGTAAACATAGTTGCAAACACATATCATACAACTCATTCAACCAAAACACCTACTACTTCTCTATTGATATCAATAACAAACCAACGACATTGCAAGTGAATACATAAAGTTGAATCCCTTAAGCTACTAAACTTTTAATACAATGGCAGGAAAAACAAAAACACAAAAATGAGACTCAAATTACTGTATCAAGAACAAAACTTTGCAATCAGTATCGAATTAAGCACACTCAATTGCAACTTTCAATAGGCTCATAAACACAATGAGATACAAAAAAAGCAGTCAAAAATTGAACTTGGGCAATCAATCAGCAACCCAAAAATTGGGGGTAAACAATCGCAATCAAAACCCCAACACAATCGGAAGGGGTAATTAAGTAATTCAATAGCTAACAAACCCGCCTGAATCCCCAATTCGTAATTCCAATCATTCCAGTAAGTAACCCTAAAACACTGAATCAAATCGAATAAAAAAAAAACCCCTAAAAAATGACGACGAACCTGAAATCAATCGAAGCAGCGATCGGAGCTCGGAATTGATAGAGGGCTTCGAAACGGCGCGACCCGAATGAGCTACGACGATCGGCGATTGCAGGTGCGAGTTGAAACAGAGAGGGGTCGTATGGCACCGTCGTCTCCAAATGGTTCGCTCTTCTCCCCCACACGTGCGAATTGACACGAAGCGAGTCTGGAATCGGGGACGAAGAAATAGGAAGAAGAAGGAAGATGGGTCCGAGAAGAAGAGGGTCAGAATTATTTCGGACTTGGGTTTTTTGGGGCTCAAATCTCAATTGCCTCAAATTGGGGATTAATCGGAAGCAAAACTGCAATTGGAAAACCAAAAAAAAAAAAATGAAAAACTCAATTTTTTATTTGTTTATGATTTTAATTAAGAATTTTTCTTTTCGGGGTTTATTTACTAAGCGGCAAGCAAAAAATAATTGAAAAATAAATTAATACACACACAGTGACGACAAGAGGACGCAGATAGAGAAGATGGGGTGTGATTCTTCCTTAGTCCACTGTCCACACCATTGAAACAAGCTCACAAATTTACAGAGATGCCCCTGAATCTATCTTCTTCTTTTTTCTTTTTTTCTTTTTTTCTTTTTTTTCTTTTTTTCTTTTTTTCTTTTTTTCTTTTTTTCTTTTTTTCTTTTTTTTCTTTTTTTTAAAAACGAAAATACTTAAGATCAACAAGATAAGACAAATAAGAAGTAAACCTTAAAAAGCTCACCGAAGATTTGTTACTACTCTTTTTTTTTTTTGTGATTATATAATATCAAAAATATTTAAGATCAACAAAGAAAGGAAAAAAAAAAAAGTAGATCTTAAAAAGCTCACACAAGATCTTCTAGACATGCATCTTCATCCAAGTTATCTGGAGAGCAAGAGTAGCATGAGGAGGGGGAGAATTGAAGGAGATGACTCCATGGCTCATGGAGCCATCTATTTATTCATAATTTTAGATGCAAATGTACATTTTTTCTCTTTTGGAAAAAAGACTGAAATGAATGGAATATGACAAAAAAAGCAAGTTTTGTAAGGAATTGAAAATGGTGTACTTTCTACAGCATTAGGGTCAGATTCTCTCATTATTACATTTATTCTATTTTTCTAATTTTGTAAGATTTCTATATAGTCTAGATGCGAATTGAACAGAAGTTTAGTGTGGTTAAATTTACAAGAACTCAACGTAAACTCTTACTTTAACAAAATGCTAGAGAACTAATCGATCGATCAAAAGTAAATTAGTAAAATAATTATTAAACATAAAAAGGAAAACATCAACCGAAAATAGCAATTATTTTTTCTTTACTTGAGTTTCTTTTAAATTGTGACATGTTCGCTTACCTAGAATTGATACATGAATAAGACATATTATTTATACATATGATTTTCATAGTGTTTACTAACACAGCCTCATATGGGAATAGAAGTGGATCCCACATTAAAGCAGCTAAGAACACATTTTTAAATAATATGAAGCTGAATTACTTAATGGAAGTAAGTAGTACAAAACTATTTCTCTAACTTGACTTATCTACCAATTTTTTACTTAAGACCTCAAATTACCCGCATTTTTATAAATAACTTAATGAGAATGAATGTTTGTCATATCAATTTTTTCTAAGGTGATGACTTCATGGCTCCATGAGATCATCTATTTATTCATAATTTTAGAAGAGAGGAGTTGGGCTCAAGGTGGTGGACGGGGAAGGATGGTTTCCAAACGAAGTCTCTCGGGATGTTCGCGTCGCGTTGTGCAGTGATGGGATCGACTCCGGCGTGGGCTCCGCAGAATCAGGCGGCGACATGGTTTCTGATAGGTTGAGCGGCGGCGTGGTTTCTGAGGAACTGTGAGGCGATGAGGAACTAGAGGATCCGGGTGGCTTGTGATTCTGGTGGAGTGCGCGGCGAGGCCGAGTGGTGGCCGTGGTATGCTGGGTTGGGCCGACGCGGCTTGGTTGACCGTGGTCGGAGCGGCAAGGTACGGCGAACAGGTGGTGGAAGCAGCCGGCGCTGCACGGACGCGCGAGAAGGTGAAGTTTGGGCCGGTTCCAAATCCTGCTGGGCCTTGTGCTGTTGGGCTTCTCCTTTTGGGCTACCCTACTGAGCCTTTAATTGGGCTAGGGCTTTGGCTCTTGGCCCAACTCTATGTTTATGGCTTTTTAGTCTATTTACAATAATTTCCTTGTATTAGGAACCTAGATCTCTAGCGCCTCCGGCGTAGTACCAAAGGAGGATCTCCGCTATCTCTACGGTCTGAAATGTATAATGAATGGGTCTATTTCTACGTACCATTGTGGGTATTACCACTACCTCCTTGTCTATCTATGTCCTTAAATGACAACGGCAGGGTATGTAATGACCTATTCTGGCTTGTGACGAATATACTATTTCGCCCTGTGGGCTTGATTCAAAAAAAAAAAAAAATGTACATCTTTCCTCTTTTGAAAAAATAAAATAAAACCAACATGAATGTAATATGCCAAAAAGAGCAAATCTTGTAAGAAATTGAAAATGATATACTTTCTAGAATACTGGGGTCAAATTGTCTCATTATTACATTTATTCTATTTTTCTAATTTTGTAATATTTCTATATATATAGTCTAGATTTGAGTTTAACAAAATTTTGGTGTGGTTAAATTTACTAGAACTCAATGTAAACTCTTGCTTTAAAAAAGTGCTAGAGAACTTGGAGTAGCTGCACTCTTTGCTAATTGGTGCTTGTTAGAATACATAGATATAGTTAAGACTCCTGGTATTATTTCGGGACGTTCTCTTGATGCTTATTGGAATATGAGGTTCAGGCTTTACATCCCCCTCCCTTGTATTCTACAGTTTCATTAATTAAGACTTGAGGGCAGCCGCACCAGCCTCCTTTCAAAAAAAAAAAAAAATGCTAGAGAACTACAAGCTAATCTATCGAAAACAAATTAGTAAAATAATTTTTGAGCAAAAAAAGGAAAACATCAACCGAAAATAGCAATTGTTTTTATCCGTGATCAAAGTGTCACAAGACTCACAACCACCCCTGAACTCAATTCTTTTTTTACTTGAGTTTGGTTTGAATTGTGACACTATTGCTTACATAGAATTGATATGGAAATAATATAAATTATTTAAATACATGATTTTCTTGGCTTTTATCAACCCAGCCTCATAAGTGAATAAAAGTGGATCCCACATTAAGTTAAGAGCGCATTTCTAAATAATCTGGAGTTCAATTACTTAAGGGAAGTAGGTTATAGAAAACTATTTCTCTAAAATGATTTATCTACCAATATTGTTCTTAGAACCTCTAATCACCTGCATTTTTATTTAAATTTCATATAATAATTTTTTTTTGTCAGAAAATTTTATGTAGTTACTAAGGAGGGTGTATTGTATATGGAATTAGTGTAACTTTTAAAGAAATCTATGGAATTTAAAAGTCTGGGTGTATTCAATATAGACTTTTAACAGTCCATGAAAGTCTTGAGGTATTCAATTAGGATTTTTAAAGACTTCATGAATTCTACCAAAATCTAGGGGTATTCAATTAGGATTTTTAAAAATGAATAAAAGTACAGAGGTATTCAAAATATCATTCATACTTATGGAATTAGAAAATCATGGATAATCATGGACTTTGTAGTGTTAACTATACATACCAAACTCCAATAATTTTCCAGCCTCCAGACCAAAGATTTGAAAAAGTCTATCAAAGTTTCCTCTTAAAAAAAAAAAAAAAGGTCTATCAAAGTTCTTCTCTCTACGCACGAAGAAGTTGGTCCTTCATCATCTCTCTTTCTTAATTTTTTGTTTTTTCTCTAATCTTTTATGATATCAACGTTTTTTGATACCTAACATGTTCATTGTAGTTCTTGAATGTGATTTTTTTTTTTTCAATTGTGATACTTCGAACCCTAATAGCAATAAAAATGATTTATGAAACCCTAAAACCCAAATATTGTGGTCTACCCCTAAGACCTTGAATAGTGTTGCTATGGCATACTAAATTTTATCTTATTAATTAATTATTCTCATTAATTTGAATTTATATTATGGTTCAAAGAAAGGTTGAACAATTGAATTTCAATTGATTGATTATAGATCAAGACATTGACCAATATTTGCTACAATATATGTTAATCGGCGAAAACAAAATTGATGAGAATAATTAACCATCAACATCAAGTGATCTATATTGCATATTTATGTTGTTGGGAGATTAAGAATGAGAACAAACTCGCTAGACAGACTAACGATCATTCATTTGAGTCAATTTCTATTAGAAGAGCATTGAAGAGACAACGAGTTATTATCTTGTTTTGTGTTTGGGCTGCTTTTGTTTTGTTTATTGTTTTTTGTTTTTATATTCATGCTAGGAAATCTGTAGAAGTCATTCATAATAAAGTATATAGATTTTCATGAATCAATCAAAGTCTGTTGCTAAAATCAATGGTTTTAAGAAATCCATAACAGTCTATCAACTTTTTAAAGAGTCTGTGGACTTTTCAAAAAGTTTGTCATTTAAAAAAAGTCTGCACAAATCCAAATACAATACACCCCCCTAAATAACTTAAGGGCTAAATACTACTATACTAGTTACTACCCTGTGATTTAGGTCCAAAATCAATTCAGTCCCTGTACTTCTAATTTCATCAAAAACACCTCTGCACTTTCAATTTTGATCTAATAGGTCCAATCTGTTCATCTTCTGATAATGGAGTCATTTAACTTGTTGACGTGGCTCATATATGGCTTATGTTTTATGATGTGGTGTTGAGGTGGCATGCATAGTCAATTTAGGAGTGAGTCTCACTATTAGAAATCTATCAAATAAAAAGTTTTTCAACAAATAATCCAACTATAAGTTGAACCCATAACTGAATATTAACAAATTGGACCTATTATATCAAAATTGAAAGTACAGGGGTGTTTTTGATGAAATTAGAAGTTCATGGACTGAATTGATTTTGGACCTAAACCATAAGGTAGTAACCAGTATTTAGCCCATAACTTAATGAGAATGACTATTTGTCATATCAATATTTTTTTATTTGATTGAACTTATCTCTGATTTGTGAGTTCCCAACCCCTGCCGCCCCTTCCAAGTAAGTGAATGTACCATAATTTTTTTTTTTTTAATAAAAGGCTGGTACAGTTGTCCTCATTCCTTAAGCCTTAATTAATGAAACTGTCGAATATAAGGGGGGATATTGAGCCTAAACCTCTTATTACAATAAACATCTAGAGTATGTCCCGAAATGATATCAGGATTCCCTACACAAGACATGTATTCTAACAAGCACCAACTAGCAAAAAGTGCTCTATTGGCTCATTCATTTGCTTTTACATAGTGGTGACATAAATGAAAGATAACTCGATATGTAACACGATTACAACGTATCATAATTATCAAAAGCACAGCTTTCCTATTATGTTGCCGCCGGGAAATAAGTTTGACGACACTTAGGTTTACCCTACCACTAGGCGGTAGCGACCATTTGACGAAGCAAAAAACTCCTGCCTACCTAGAGTAGACAAGACACTTTGAGTGCACACACAGACACATAGCTCGACTAGCTCTACATAATTAATGTAGGGACTTATTGCTCACAAAAAGCGCAACCAAACTAAAAAACAGAAATAAATAACAATAATAAAGAAAAACCCAAACCCTAATGGACCTAGGCTGATATCCCAGGCCCAAAATAGGTCCACAATTGGACTAAGGTTAGGAGGGCCCAAGCATTGAACTCAGCCCGAGACCTATGTTGCACAGCCACCATCATTGCACTGCCCAGATCGTCGCACCGCCGCTGTCGGATCCTGCTGGCCATCAAACAGACGCCGCTGGTAGAGTACCCGCAGATCATATCCCCCACCCACCACAACCCCGATCCTCGAGAACCCAAGCAACAGAAACCCACCACTGTGACTCCCTCCATCTCCTATTGCGCGATCCAAAATCAAGCCACCCCTAGACTCCAATTGATCAGTGACAAGACCCAATTGGATCCAATAACAGACTGGGAATCTAGATCGGGAGCGCACCCCAGCCACACGAACGATTACCACTAACTACCACCCTCTGAAGTCTTGTGTAGCCACCGCCAGCAACTGAAAACAACGTAGAAGCCCCCCCAGCCCCAATCCCTGATTACATATACTAACTTCCCATTCGGTCGCACTAGACGCACGCCGGCGAGGCCAAAAGCCTGCCCCAATGCCGTGGCGCAGCTTGACGAGACCAGATAGAAATAACAACGACGACAAGGTTAGGGTTAGAATGACAGATCCTCATGAATGTACCATCATTCTAAAGAAAAGAGATTATAATCGGTGGATGAGTGCATAAGAAAGAAATGGCTAGTTCATAAGCATATAAGCATATAGTCCTAGTAAGTTAAATTAACTTAAAAGCTATTTCAGTAATTTTCTTTAACGATATCTCTCATTTGTTTTACTAAATCCTCAATATTTTATTCTTCCGTAAATTTAAAAAATATTAAACTTTTGTAATTAATTTTCATCGTTTCATGAACTACATGGCAAGAGGCCAAATAAATTAAAGTAAAAGAGGAAAATTTTGAAGAGATTAGTGAAGCGGTGTTTTTGCATAACTTTAATTATAATAAATTTGAGACGAGGATAGAAAGGCTGTACTAAAAATTTTATAATACAAATGTGAAAATTAAGGTGTGTCAGTTACAATAAAGTGACCAAAGATTTGAAGTTTTTTTCACTATACACAAGTGAGAGCAAGGCAAAATAAAATTCAAGGTATTGCGAGTTTGGAAGGAATTGACAGGACACTACACAGGGTATTGCATAAGCTTGCTTATTTCAGTAGCTCTTCAAAACTAAAGGATGCATGTAAACATATGAAGCTTGGACTTGAAATTATCCTTCATTCAGACACTGATAAAACGAATGAGAAGCTTAATTAACCAATTACATGGGCAAATATCGAAGAGGCACCGAGATATATAGAGCTAAATAAATCCCTGGGGAGGGATAGATTCTCAGCTCATTTCTACTAGACCTACTAGCATGTGGTTGGAAGCAATGTAAGTGTACGCAGTCTGTTTACATGTTGTGAATGAGGGTGCATATGTTTCAAACTTGAAGGCATGTTGTTGGAAGCACTGTAAGTGTAGTCTATTTACATGTTTATGAATGAGGGTGCATATGTTTCAAACTTGAATATATACACTTATATACAGCTCATCTCAAAAATGGATATCACTCAACAAGTGCCTAATTTCATGCTTATTGGTTTATGCAGTGTGATTTATGAGTTGATTTCAAAATCTATTATGAACTAGATGAAGTATGTGTGTGTGGCCCTTCTAGTGAGGGATCCATTTTTTAGCCATTTTAAGGGATTTTTTATGGGACCCACTTTTCAATCAAATATCAACATCTCGACTGTTTAATTTTTAGGTCCCATTGTATAGATCAGTTATGAAAATTTTCAGCCAAATTGATGATCGTTAAGATATCGAACTAGATCAAGTCCATGGATGAACCAAATCTGTCCAACCTAAACCGTTCATGTTTAGAAACTTAAATCACGATTATGAATATCTTAACAATAATCAATTTGGCTGAAAATTTGCATAAACGATCTACTCATATAGACCTAAAAACTGAACGTTGGAGATTTCCATATGTGATCTAAAAATTGGTCTAATAATTGATCCCTTAAAATGACCAAAAAAGGGATCTCATCACAAGAAGAGCCATATATATATATATATATATATATATATATATATAAACTGAATGTTCGAGATGTGGATATGAGACCGAAAAGTGACCTTAAACTCTAAGCTCGCATTTTAATTTCAGAGCGAGGCCTTGCTTTAGATAAATATTATATATATATATATATATATATATATATATATATATATATATATATATATATATATATATATAGTTGTCATTTCTTCCTTCTAAAAGGGCTTTTGCACTAGAAAGATGTATTCATGAACCTGTAATCACACCCTCCAAATCGATGCACTCGATCATAACTGTGATGACCTGGATTTCTGTTATTTAATTTTGGTAATTAATAATGGACCAGTTGTACGAATAATTATTATTGTGCTTTATTCGTAGATTGTATGTGAAGTGGAATGGTTTTCGTCCGTATAATTATTTGAATTTCACAGTTTAGGGGGTCGTGTGAAGTTTGACTTTTTGTACGTTGGGATTCTCGGGAAACTTCCTTCACGAAAGTTGTAGAGCGCGTCGATACGAGTTCGTGGACATGCGGAACGCGGGAATCGGAGTTCGTATGAGAAAGTTATGGCTAGCGGAAGAAGTTTCCGTTTTAGTATAAATAGAGGAAAATCAGAAATTATTTTCATTTTTTCACTTTCCATTTCCGGAAAGGTTTTTCTCTCTCGGTCGACTCCTTCAGAAACAAAATTTTCCGTCTGACCTGACCCGAACCCGGGGATCCGACCCGGCCGGAACTCGCAACTCCGGTGACCTCTGGCCGTGAATTTTGGACAGCTGGTTCGCCTCCTCCGTGCGCTCCTCCCTGTGGTGTCCTCTAGCGTCGATAGCCACCGTGTACGGCGCAGCTAGGCGGTGCAGCTTGGCGTTTTCTGACCCGACCGGAAAACACAGCTTCGGCGATTGCACGGCTTCAAGTTTCTTGTTGTGAACTCAGAACAGCCTCCTTGATCGATCTATGGTCTTTGTTTCGATCGATTTACGTGGAAATCGGTCCAACTCAGTTTGATCAAAAATCCAAAGCTTGTGAGGTAGTTTTTGATCCCTTATGGTTGTTTTCTGACTTCGAGCTAGTTATGAGATTTCACAAGCATGCTTAGATGAAGCTTTTTGATGTTGGGAGTTTTGTGAAATAATGAGTTTTGGCCGGCGGCGGTGCGCCACCGCCTGTGGAGGCGTTCCGGCGGTGTTCCGGCCATGTATGAGACTGTTTCTGGTATTATATGTCTTCTACTCGTTGATACGAGCGTTTCGATATATAATATGCAAGTTTTGGAGTTCGAATGAATTTGTTATGATTTTTATCGTTTCATATCGATGAATTTATTCGATCCGTGAGGATTCGAGCGTCGATCGACTTGTGTTTGGGTCATATCGATCGTGGGCGTATTCCGGAGACTTTGGGAGGTCTCGGATGTGGTTTTGCCTCGATTGGCGCCACTTTGGGGATTTTAGTTCAAAACAGGGGTTTCAGACTTAAATCAAATGTGAATCGTTACTAAGTGGAAACCGTTTGTGATTAGGTACTTGACGAAGTATTTGGACGGTTAATTGGCGGATTGGCCGCTTTGTTCTCGGTTGAAGACGCAGCGGGAATTCGAGGTGAGTAAATCTCACAAGGATCTTTATGAACAGAAGTACCATTATGGTTTTGGCGCTAATTATTTAACTGCAAACTATAGTTGGTATTAGTAGGCATTCCTGAGCGAATGACTACGTATATATATATTTACGTGAAATATATATATTCTTGTGAATGGTATTTGATGAATAATATGCATGATGATGCTTATATTATTGTTGAATGTGACTTTTCATGGAAACAATATTGTGGAAAAAGATGTTTTCTATTGTTGAAATGTATTGAGTTTGATGTTACATTTTTGAGTCAAACGTGACTCATTTAAATGTATTGGTCTTTGTACCAAGAGTCACAGATGGTGAGCAGAGATAAGGAAAGCCGAAATTAGATGTTAGTAACGTTTTAGGTCAGGTGTGACTTACTTAACGTTCAACTTTGAGACCGGACGGGGTCTGAAGGTCATGTGTCACAGATGGTGACAGGTTGCAGATGGCGACCTTGATGTTTGATTTCATGATCAGACGGGGTCTGAAATCATATGTCACAGATGGTGACAGGTCGCAGATGGTGACCAAGGCAGGAAATAGGTAATCACGTCCTTGGTAGGACGAGTGATTACGATTTCAATAGAGTTCTAGTCTGTCTGTCATGATAGCTTATGGGAGTAACGGTCGAGGTTGCTGGAGACTCATAGGTATGTAGTTTAAAGGAGAGTTCCGATGGTATTCTTCTTTAATTATCTAGATGAGGCTTAAATTGCTACTTGATGGTTAAGTTAGCAAATAGAACATTGTCACGGCGGTGACTCATGTTGTCCTTTCTGTGGAAAGGATATGGAATGTTAGAAGGAATCATGGTTGCATGTGTTCCTTAAGTAGATTGATGTGAGTTGTTGATTGATGTTCATGAGTTACTCATACGGGCTTGCAAAAGCTTACCGGGTTTGTTGTTTGGCAACCCCGGTGCACCATTCAAACGGTTTAGGGGTTAATCCTGCAGGTCAGGAAAATCGTGGTTGAAGCTGAGGTAGCTTGTTGGCAGCAGAACGGGTAGGAAGTAAATTTTGTTGGCTTTGCCAGTGTATGACTTCCGCTATGTAGTAAGCTCTGAGGAGCATTTACGTTTTATTTTGTGATGACAATTTAATTCATAAATTTGTGTAATATATAACTCTGTGGAGCGAGTGTATATTAATTTGGATTGTTTCAGGGCATCAGTATATACTTGTTTTAAGGGAAAGATGTTCCAGGTATTTGTATTGATGACTGAACGTTCACGCATGTATAATTATGGGATTATATATATCGATTTTTATTTTGTTAAATACTTGTTACTCCTCAAACTTTTCCCTGAAAAACAGTTTAGTCCCTCGCCTTTCAAATTAAACTGGATGGTCATTCTTCTTTCTAATTCTCACACAACAAGTCCAAAACAGGTCTAAAATGACTATTCTACCCCCAAGATCATTTTTATATTTTTTTTCTCTCTCTTTTTCTAATTTTTCACTCTTTTTTTATTTATTTTTTCTGCTTTTCTCTCTCTCTCTCTTCTCCTTCGTTCTTCGTTCTTCTCTGCTATTTTTTCCACAACCTACCACCTACCACCATTAGCAACAAAGAGCAAATGAGGAGTCTGACCCATAAACCATCAATTACAAAACACCTGCCCAAAATCAAAGCTTTAATCTTTAGTCAAACAACCCCCTAATGCAATTTCTCAATCAATCACCCATTCTTAATCTTTGATTTGATTTCAGCGATTCAAACACTGAAAAGAAGGCACCTAAATTCGACATATTTTACCTCAAAAGAAGGTAAGACCATTCTTGTCGGTCTCGATCTGGACTCGTTCCGTCGCCGATAGTCTAGAATGCTTCAGTTCAGATCGAGGACTGGTAAACGAAGAGATCCTCGCCTGATGAAGCCAAACCCCATCTGGTCATTGAATCAGTTCACCGTTCCGGTCAACCTCTCACTCATCCTCACAGAGGAGAAAAACAAAAACCGATCTCCTGTTGTTCTTGAACTGCTTAGTCCAAGTTTCTTCATGAACTCCAAAATCTCAGCTTCTAGAGGAAACCCTCCTCCAAATTTGAATCCCTACACCACTCACAAACCCAAAACATCCTACTTTCCTCTCTCCCTACAAAACCCCACAGCAGAAGTCCTGCTTTCTCCGACGACAACAAATCTGGCCGCCTCACTCCAGCCACCGGATTGACGATTTGGAGGATCGGAGGAAATGCGCCGGAGACTAAATGAAAGTAGGTCGAGGTGTTTGTGAAGGAAGAATAAAGTATAATTTTTTCTTTTTCATTTGAAGCGTGGTGGGTAGAGGAAGAAGAAGGTGGGCAAAAAGAAGAGAAAAAAGGGAATAAAAAAATAAAGGATTAGAAAGAAGGAGAAGAGAGAGAGAAAGAGAGAGAGAGAGAGAAAAACAGAAAAAATAAATAAAAAAAGAGAGAAAAATTAGAAAAAGAGAGAGAAAAAAATAAAAAAATGATCTTGGGGGGTAGAATAGTCATTTTAGACTTGTTTTGGACCTGTTGTGTGAGAATTAGAAAGAATAAGGACCATCCAGTTTAATTTGAAAGGCGAGGGACTAAACTGTTTTTCAGGGAAAAGTTTGAGGAGTAACAAGTATTTAATCCATTTTTATTTTGTTAAAAATCAGGGGCGTGACAATAACAAACATAGATTCTTAGATTTACAGTTTATCGATTTGTCAAAGAGAGTTTCAAATTAGATTGGGGTTTGCAGAAGCCTCAGGGTTTCATCAATCGCTGTTGAGCTTGAACCAGGTAATTAAAACATTCGATTCTATGTCATTTACTTTGCGGTTGAATTCACGTGTGATTGGGTAGTTGCTAAATCATTTTGGTGGCATTAGATTTATACCGCTAGGCCCTTACCCGTATACTGCTAGACAAAATTCCTAAAATTTTACTCTCCACCTTTCCTTATCATTTATCTTCTCTTCAATAGGCTGTAATAGTCGATGAGAAAGTTGGGAAGTTCTGCTGCAAGGTTAGTCCAATCACTTACTATTTTTAACTTTGAACGAATAATACATATATAAGAAAGGCCTGCAATTGCTATACTTTTTTCATTAGAACTTTTATGTTATTCCTTTTATCATCCTCTCACATTCACTTTTCTTCTTACTAACAATCTATATCTCAGTTGCTAGCTCCCAGTTAAATATTCATACAAGATCAGAACATGCTGCAAATCTTTCCAGCAAGTGTGGTGAAACTATGGAACGGATGTGACGTATGGAGTCACCACTGCTACATACTAACAATCTATATCATCCTCTCACATTCACTTTTCTTCTTACTAACAATCTATATCTCAGTTGCTAGCTCCCAGTTAAATATTCATACAAGATCAGAACATGTTACAAATCTTTCCAGCAAGTGTGGTGAAACTATGGAACGAATGTGACGTATGGAGTCACTACTGCTACATACTACCTAGTACCTACTCAATGGAGGACACTGAGCTTTGGTTAAGGCACTTTCTAGGTTAGTAGTCCAGGAGTGGCTTTCTATATCTTCATATGGACAGCTAGCTGGAATTCTCAAGTATGGAGAGTGTTAAGGGTAAAAAAGGAAAGTTATATGTAGAAGTATAAAAGGTAGATAAGTTGATGTATTTTTGTAACAACTGTGGTTTTAGCATCAATCATACGAAGCTCTCTCTCTCTCTCTCTCCCTCTCATTTTTTGGGTTTTTCATCATTCTTCTTCAATCTTCCTTACAATTCTAACATGGTATCATGAGCCAGGTCGATCGGTGACCTAGTGATTGGTGGCCTAGTTTCTCTCAAGAATTGAAGAGTTTTCTAGCTTAGTTCTTCAACATTCTTCTTCATTTGCAATCCAATAGCTTTTCACAACAACCTTGTGACTACTTACAGAATATGAGCTCTAATAACAATGGGAATATCTCTCGTAATTCCCCTAAAGCTTGTCAAATTTGCAACAAAAAGGGTCATACTGCTCATGTATGTTCTTAGAGATCATCTCCTAGGCAAGTTGTGGCCATTGATTTTTCTTTACAGTGTCATATTTGCTTCAAGAGGGGTCACAGTGCAGCAGAGTGTTTTCATAGGCATCACTATGATTTCCAAACACCATCTTCTGCAGAATTTCAAGCTAAGGCTGCTTCATTTTCTCAACCAAGTCCATGTCTATCTTGGCCACATGACAATACTTCTCAATTTATGTCGCACATTCCTCCTGGCGGAAGCAAGCATCTTCACTCCTATCATAATCAAAACATTTTATTACTGTTACAATCTGATGTTAGTTTTCCCTACCATCAGCTTGAAACGGTGTTGGGGAGGGGGGGGGGGGGGGGTGTTAAGGGTAAAAAGGGAAAGTTATATGTAGAAGTATAGATAAATTGAGAAGTATAAAAGGTATACAAAAGTCGATGTATTTTTGTAACAACTGTGGTTTTAGCATCAATCATACGAAGCTCTCTCTCCTTTTCTGGATTTTAGCATCAATCATACGAAGCTCTCTCTCCTTTTCTGGGTTTTTCTCCTTTTCTGACACTTAGACCATAGTTTTCCTTAAGTGTATGATTCTCCCCAGGTACGGCAGAGGTCGTATATCCTAACATGCAGTCTATCCAGGTACGGCATAAATTTAACACATAGGACTCATTACGTTTTAGAAAACAAGAGAATCATGCAAACCATTACTTCAGGTACGACAATAATGTAATTCACAACTCTTAATCACAAGAAGCTGATTTGAATTATATTGCAGGTACGCCTCAAATTCATCTTCTAATTACTAGATGCAAAGCCCTAAGGTGATCAATCAAAGAACTTAAACATAAAGCATCAATTTAAATAGTGACTAAGAATTCATCATAAAGAAACTATAAATCCATCAATAAATCATCAAAGTACATAAACAATCATGATAGGGCATTATCCTGACCCAAGAAAAGGTTTAACAAAAGATAACTAAGTAAAACATAGGAAAAACATAAAAAGAATGGAAAGGAAAATATGGGGAAGATGGATGAGTCGTCTCTGCTCCTTAGGCATCTACATTGTGCTCCCGAGACTCCCTTTTCATGTAAATTCATGCTCCCTTATATAGAGAAGATTTCTACTCATCTTTGGCTTCATGTTTCCTTGTAAAACTTGGATTTAGATTCATTTCTTCATTTGGAATGGGAAAACCTTGAAATATCTCTTGTAAAAGTAGGAATAAGTTCTTCATTGAATACTCATCTGAATTAACTTCCTTGAAACATTAGGATTGATGATCTTGTGCCGCGAAACTTGAGTTCTCCACGAATGGTTGTAAATTCCCGAGCAGATTTCCTGTCCGACCTATCTTCACTCAAATAATCATAACTTGCTCTAGAATAATCAAAATCAAGATCCGTAAAATTCTACAGAAAGTAGACATCCGTAGCTTTCCATACATATAAGGCTCATTGTCTGATTCGATCTGGGTAACTCCCAGTAATTCGGTGAAGTTGGGTATTCTGCACAGACAGATTCTGGGATCTGGGCGTCTTTTAATCCTAGTTAGCTTATTTTAGCTTCTTTTCTTCTCTTTATGAGACAAACCTACAAAAACACTATAACAATATAAATGACTCGAAATAAGGAGGACTAAGCATAAATACTAAGATTAAGAGGCAAAGAAATATAGTACAATATGAGCACATCAGGAGGGGGGGGGGGTGTTAAGGGTAAAAAGGGAAAGTTATATGTAGAAGTATAGATAAATTGAGAAGTATAAAAGGTATACAAAAGTCGATGTATTTTTGTAACAACTGTGGTTTTAGCATCTACGAAGCTCTCTCTCCTTTTCTGGGTTTTTCATCCTTCTTCTTCAATTTTCCTTACAATTCTAACAAAGCGGACTTGCGTCATGCGGTCTGTGAGCAGCGAGAAGCTTGCTGACTCCTTGCTTTCACCTCCTTATCTTGGGAATAATTATGTTGATTTTGAGGAGAAATATAGCACTACAAAAGCTCGAGTCCAAGAGGTAGGGTTTTGGAGTACACTTACTGAAGGTAGTTCTCATATAGTGTCCTTTTGTCTTATGAATTCAAATTCTTTTCATAATTTCAATATTATCTTGCATGTGATTGTTTAGCTATTTCTTTCAATACTATTTCGACACAAGAATAGTTTCACTCGAGTTCCGAGATACAAAGTTCGAGAAATAGATATTAGAATAAAGTCCAGAAGACGGTTTACCAAACTTGTTCCGCACACCCAGCTCCGTCCGCCATTGTCCCGTCACCTGTGCATAGTACCTGCATCCACACTGTTCCTTGGAGTCTTTAGTTTAAGCATGTTTTCATACTGGGATCCCAAATATATATTTACTGGTTTCAAACCTAGTCGTGGTAGAGTTCCTGTGGAGCAGCGAGGACGAAAGCTCACCCCTACAACAATGTGGATGCAGGTACTGTGCACTGGTGACGGGACAATGGCGGACGGAGCTGGGTGTGCGGAACAAGTTTGGTAAACCGTCTTCTGGACTTTATTCTAATATATATTTCTCGAATTTTTTATCTCGGAACTCGAGTGAAACTATTCTTGTGTCAAACTTAGTTAATGTCTTATTCCTTGAACTTTGTATTGTTGTTAGTCGGAACTATTGTTGTTCTTCCTTTGAATCCCTTAATCCGAAAATCGTTATCCTTTGTTCGAAAGGCTTACTTATGTTCCAACTTGCCTTTGCGGTTAAACTTGTGCTTGCGTGATTTTCTGTCTTCTTGAATGTTGATAAATTATGGATTCACTTCCCGATTTGGTTGCTTGTCATTGCTTTGTTTAGTGAATCCGGATTGTTACAATTGTGCTTATTGCTATTAATGTTGGACTTGGTAATTATTCCTTCTTTGGGTATCTTGTCGAGTCTAGTTTACTTGATTGCTTCCACAAACACGTCTCCATCCAATTCCCGCTCACTACAAGCACATCGTTATCCGGGAATTTGAACTTAACCAGAGACATACGTAACCACCCGTAGGTGAAATCATGACTATCCATAGGTAAAATTATGTTCCTATCGCGGAACCTATGTCAACTATGAGAGCAAGTCAACGTCGTAGCCGCGACTCGTAGCTTCTGGCGACCATTGACGTCTAATGGAATACATTCTCTGTCAAGAGTTCATTGATTGTTACTTTGCGGAATTCGCAATTCACCGTGGAAGACATATCTGTCCTCAGAAGGACAACCACACACAAAGCTGGCCGCCTTCCCTAGTCACGCTTTACGGGGAATACATGACGGGCCTAATAAATGATTTCTAAAAGTTAGTCCACGAATTTCCACGTGATGTCATTTAACGATCTCGATAAACATCAAGGCGCTCGAGAAAACTTTCAGAAATTTTCATAAAGTGAAATCTGCGATTTAAGAGTTGAATGATAAAGTACACGATACGACGAGTTTGTGAAAATTTTCGGGGAATTTTTCGAGTAAGCGAGCTATTTATATCGATTTTCCGAAGTTGTGGGATTTTAGAAAATGAATTAAAGAAACAGAAATTTCATTACTCTCCTCATAACACTACCATACTCGTCATTTCCACAGACAATTTGTGTTTATACCACATAAGACTGGGTAACTACCAACCTTCTTACCCTAAAACAATACTGCCACAGCTGGCAACTCGTAGACGATTCACGTCTCCATCCAATTCCCGCTTATTACAAGTACAACGTTATCCGGGAGTTCAGACTAAACTAGAGACATACACAACCACCCGTAGGTGAAATCATGACTATCCATGGGTAAAATTATGTTCCTATCGTGGAACCTATGTCAACTATGAGAGCAAGTCGATGTCGTCATCGCGTCTCGTAGCCTCTGGCAATTTCTTGTTCAAATCTCTCATCGAAACACCTTTTTGAAACACTTTCAGGACTCCTTCGTAAACAGCTTTTTGAAACCCTTTTTTAGAAAGCTTTTCCGAAACGTTTTTCGAAACCCTGTCTTTGAAACCGAAGTCAACAGTTTCAACCGTTAGATAGAAATTCCCAAAACTGACCAAGTCAAAAATTCGGAAACACGTTCTCGAACAAGCGTTTCTCAGGTCGAATTTTTAACAGGATTGGAAAATTTTCACGAGCCGACAAACTTTATAAGATTTTATAACTTAAAAACCGATGCATAATGCTTTAATAAATACGGCGCCAAATTCAAGTATTACCTGATGACCGATCTCATAGACCCACTACACGACCTTACCTCAAATTAATTTATCATCAGGTAAGCGTAGTAAGAGCGTCCAATACCTAGCTACACACACATACCGAGTCCGTGATTGCGGATACTCGGACGACCGACATAGCTAACCCTCTGGAGGTTTAGGGAATCGAACCTAAGGAAGTCAGTGCCCCTTTCGCTCTCAAGCCATCACATTTCTCATGATTTGGTTAGTATGCATTGCACTTTAACATAACCAAATCATACCACTTAACATGCATCATTTTAATAACAATATATAAGAAAACCACTAACCGAGGAGAGTCCTGAATCCCTACCTTGACATTTCTCCATTAGAATTGTTTCCAAGGTTTAAAAGATCTTAGGTTTTGAGAAAGCTTTTCAGGTTGCAAAAGTATTCTGGTTAGAGTGATTTGGAAATTGCTAACGAGATTGTTTTCAAATCAAGGAAACTGTTCCAACAAATTTCACCCAAAGGCGAGAACTTCTAAAACCCTCCAAATCAGTTTCCAAACTGAAAATTTTAATCTCAAGGTTCTGCTGATTCTCCGTAGCAGCGACTTTGGGATCAGTTTTGAATGGCTTCCAAACCTCCGAATTTTTTTTGAAATTTTAACCCAATAATGTTCATCCTTTTGCCTAGTGATCTAGAAAATTTCACCTCGTTTCGACTGAAATTGAAGTCGTGGTAATTTTTCCAAGTCTGCCGTACGAGGAAGGAAAGTTTGAAAGCTTTTTCTGCAAGTTGTTTGGGCAAAATTTTCACTTCCTTTCTCTTTCCTTTTCCAAGAGTTTACATCTGGTGTTGAAAATCATTTCACGTTCCCTAGAGCTTAATTTCCTTCCCTTGGGAAATTTCCAAAGAAGTTTTGTTATTACTTTGGTTGCTTATTCATAAAAGTCAAGTTCAACGTAAATTGTAGTAAGGGAGGATTCTCTCTACACTACGAGAAATTTCGTAAAGTGTCGTCACGTGGAAATTCGTGGAACAACTCTTAGAAATCGGTTGTTCGGCTCCGTCATGTATTCCTACTAAATTTGACACAAGGCCAACTATTAACAAGTTCCGAAACACGAAGTTCGAGAAATATAATTTAGAATAAAGTCTAGACAATGGTTTACCGAACTTGTTCTGCACACCCAGCTCCGTCCGTTATTGTCCTGTCACTAGTGCACAGTACCTGCATCCATACTGTTGTAGGGATGAGCTTTTGTCCTAGCTGCTCAACAGAAACTCTACCTCGACTAGGTTTGAAAATCGATAAATAAATTATTGAGGTCTCAGTATGAAAACATGCTTAAACCAGGTATTTAAAGGAACGACAAACATTTCTTAAAATGTTTTTGAAAATCGATGCATGTTACTCAATTGAATACGCGCGTTGAATCTTACCCGATGGTCGGTTCCATAGACCCACTACACGACCTTACCTCAATTTACTTTATCACCATGTAAGCATAGCGAGAGCGTCCACTACCAAGTTACACACACGTACCGAGTCCGTCATAAAAATCGGAATTTTTGGACGACCGGCGTAACTAACCCTCCGGAGGTTTAGGGAATTGGACCCAAGGAAGTCAGTTGCCTTTTCGCTTTCAAGCCATCACATTTCTCACGATTTGGTTAGTATGCATTGCATTTTAACATAACCAAACCATACCACTTAACATGCATCACTTTAACACAATGCATAAGAACACGACTAACCGAGGAGAGTCCTGAATCTCTACCTGGATTCCGATGCTTTCTCTCACGTACTCTGAGAGTCGCTAACCCTCCATTCCTCAGGTAACTGGAGTCCTAAGTTCCGACATTTCGATAGTTAATAATCCATTGAACAATTAGATGAAATCTCGACGATTAATAAATCGTCCAACTTACTTTTCCTGGTTTTACCATTTTGACCATTGTTTGAACACCGTTTGACCAATTGAGACAAGTTTCACGACTCTCGGAGTACGTGAGAGAAAGCATCAGAATCCAGGTAGGGGATTCAGGACTCTCCTCAGTTAGTAGTTTTCTTATATTTTCTTACACGGCAGCTCGAGACCAAACCCAGAAACGAAATCAGCAAAACTCCATCAATTTCAAAGACTAATTGATCTAACGTGTAGAGAAAGGCGAGAGGAGGAATTTCTATACCGAATGCGGCCCAGACGATGGCCGGAAATTGCTGGAATTTGCCGGAACAGTCAGACCTTCTTTCTGTCGTTTCTCCCTCCTCATCCGGTGCATGAGCAATCGAAGACTGCAGTTGTGACAGCGACGACGAGAGGAAGAGATCGGTGGCCGGACGGCGTCACCTCGGTCGAGTTTCTCTCTCGGGTCGCGGTTGTGTCCGGGTCAGGGAGCTCTGATGCTCTCTCGAGTTTTCTGGGAGCAATTGATCACAATCCTTGATCTGATCAAGGGTATTTATAACCCCAAGCTCAATCTATTTTAATGGCTAGGATGAATCGGTGGATTTAAGGATGGTTAGGATTGCACCGCAGAAATTTCTGTTTCTTTAATTCATTTTCTAAAATCCCACAACTTCGGAAAATCGATATAAATAGCTCGCTTACTCGAAAAATTCCTCGAAAATTTCCACGAACCGTCGTGTCATGTACTTTATCATCCAACTCTTAAATCGCGGATTTCACTTTATGAAAATTTCTGAAAGTTTTCTCGAGCACCTTGACGTTTATCGAGATCGTTAAATAATTTATCGTACGATCTCCACTAAGCTGGAAACATTTTTCCGGGGCTCACATGTATTTTGTTTTTGCTTTGTTGGTTATGATATTTGCCCAAATTCATAAATGAAATCCTTCTTTAATTGTTATATGCATGACTAATGAATTCTTACTTTCAAAAGGAACAATGGTCTACATCTCGGTACTTTGGTCAAGGAAAATGGGTGCATATCTGATTTTGTTGCATCGAGTTTGACTCGGAAGTTGTACTTCAGTTTGAGGGTTGATTTTCAGGCAAGAGCAATGTTGATATTTGGAGAAAGATGATCTCATGTCTCACCCTTTTGGAGTTGAATCACAACCTGACGCATTGAGTTTTGGAACACTTGCAGCTAATAAAGCCCCTTTTAGTAGTGGATTCTCTTATGATAATGACGGATTCGAAGGGAAATATGTGGACTGTATATGTAAGCCCCTTTGAATGTCACCTATGAAAACTAGCTACTTGAAGAAAAATTTGTGGACTGTATATGTAAGATTTTACAATAACTTCGTTATTTAACAACTTTATTGCGTACTAAATTTAAGAAGAGGAAAAAAAACCCGCAGCATCATGCGGGGCTCATGCACTAGACTTTATAAAATTATAGGCAACGTTGTACTTCATTAATGCGAGAAGTTTATTTTGAACCAAATTATTTGTCTGATCATTCATTCATTTATACTAGGTGATTGATTTGGAAGGAATAATGGTGATTCTTATTGGTAAAATATATGGTCTAATTGCTATATTTATAATAAAATTAAGAACTCATTTATGCAAATCAAGTAATAGGTAAAAAACATAATTCAAATCAAAGTAAACCAATAAAAGTTAGAAAAACCTTAAATAATTTGGTCGAGTCTAGAACTTGGTTCTATGTCCTTAAGACAAAATTGCCTCCTCATCGGTGCTTAAAGGTTTCAATGGCAAACGTCTCCCAGGATACAACAACCTTCTTCTTGTGATAGTAGCACTCCAAACCTCAATAACATCAAACTTAGATTGTGTATGAACTCTCTCTTAAAAAGACTCAATTTGGTTTCAAGACACTAGGAAAGACTCAAATGTAAAAGAAGAGGAGGAAAGATGAATTCAAGAAGTTATTTTCAGAATATGGTGTAGCAAGTGTTTTATAGATGTAAGGTGACTTTTGGAGGAGAGATGACTTTTCACCAAAAGTTATCTTTTGTGAACAGTCATGACTTTCCCATTGCATAGTCATTTACATTTATTCAACTTCACACCTTTTCAGTTTTCACTATATTATTCATCCACAAATTATGGAAATTTAATAATTTAATGTTAAATTTTCCAACAATTCTTTCCAGTCTGGTTCCTGTCTGAATCGAGTTCAGTCCCGCCTCAGCATTAATTTGTTTAACAATGATGCTTTTGGTCAGTCTCAGATGCCATCTGATTTAAGAAGTCGAGCAAAGCTTGATAACTTTTCATCAGTAAAAGTAAAATGGAATTGTAACTTTTCCATTGTAAGTAAACCTTGCCAAGTAACAATAAAAACCCTGTGGGACAAAAAATACACCTTGGTCGAAGGAAAAGAGCACAACGCACCTTCTACATTTGAGGATGACATGTGTGTGTGAGACTCCCCCTGATGTCTACACCTCCCCCTGATACTTGCATTAATCAAGGGAGCTTGGAAAGTCTTTGCATTCCTATGTTTTTCACATGTTTCTCAAATGTGGCCTTAGGCAATGATTTGGTGAACAAATCTGCCACATTCTCCTCAGACCTTACTTGATTCACTTGAATCTTGAGGAGAGCCTGTTGTTGCTGATTGTAGAAAAACTTGGGCGATATGTGTTTTGTATTATCACCCTTGATATATCCTAGCTTCATCTATTCGATGCAAGCTGCATTATCTTCATAAATGCACGTAGGCTCTTCAGTGGTAGAACTCAAACCACTAGTTCCTCGAATATGTGTAATGATAGCTCTTAACCATATACACTCACGAACCGCCTCATGTAGAGCAATGATCTCTGAGTGGTTCGAGGAGGTAGCCACAAGAGTTTGCTTGGTTGATCTCCAAGATATCGTCGTGTTCCCAATGGTAAATACATAACCAGTTTGGGAACGACCTTTATGTGGGTCAGAGAGGTACCCAACATCAGCAAAACCAACCAAAACTTCATTTGGGGTTTTGGTGTAGTGAGTGGCGCTTTCGCCATCAACATTTCCTTTAGGGATTGCAGGTCCATTTGCGGTCCCTCTTGTCTCTCTGTAGGGAAAGAACAGTCACAAGTCAATGGTTCCTTTTAGGTATCGGAAAATGTTCTTGATACCATTTCAGTGACGCTGCATTGGCACTGAGCTAAATCTAGCTAACAAGTTCACTGAGAATGTAATGTCTGGTCGAGTACATTGGGCTAAGTACAATAATGCGCCTATTGCACTTAGATAGAGAATTTCAGCTCCCAACACCTCTTTGTCATCTTTCTTTGGACAAAATGGATCTTTCTTTGCATCCAAACTTCGACCGATCATGAGAGTGCTAACAGGATGCGCTTTGTCCATGTTAAATCGCCTGACCTTTGGACATACGCAGACTGGTGGATTAGTATTCCACAAACTCGGTATTCTAGTTCAAGGCCTAGACAGAATCGAGTTTTCCCAAGATCCTTCATCTCAAATTCCGATTTCAAGTAGCTCGTGGTTTCTCTTATTTCATCAAGAGTACCTATTATGTTCATATCATCGACATATACGGCTATAATTGCAAATCCGGAACTTGTTTTCTTTATGAATACGCAGGGGCACAATTCATCGTTCTTATATCCCTTCCCAATCAAGTAGTCACTTAGACGGGTATACCACATCCTCCCGGATCGTTTCAATCCGTAAAGTGAGCGTTTCAACTTAATTGCAGACGCACTCCATGGTTTAGACTCACTTGACTTGGGTAATGTAAGGCCATCAGGCACTTTCATATATATATATATATATATATATATATATATATATATATATCTCTCTCTCTCTCTCTCTCTCTCTCTTAATCAAGATCCCCATAGATATATGCATTAACCACATCCATGAGCTGCATTTCCAGTCCTTCTGAAACTACCAAGTTAACTAAGTAGCGAAACGTTATAACGTCCATTACGGGAGAGTATGTCTCCTCGTAGTCAATTCTAGGGCGTTGTGAGAAACCTTGCGCCACAAGACGAGCCTTGTACCTCAGGACTTCATTCTTCTCATTACGCTTTCTGACAAAGACCCATTTATGTCCTACAGGCTTTACACTTGGTGGGGTTAGCACTACCGAACCAAATACCTGTCTATTTGTCAGAGAATCTAATTCTACCCGGATTGCTTCTTTCCATTTAGGCCAATATGCTCTTTGTTGACATTCTACAACAGAGCGTGGTTCGATATCATCGTGCTCTATGATTTCTTGAGCAACAGTGTATGCAAATACATCAATGTGTATGGAAGATCTTTCTATCAACTCATACGTACTCTCATATTCCATTGAGATTTCTTTGTTCTCTGGAATCATTTCACACATCAGGGCATCCTCCAGTATTGATTCATGGACATAACTGTAATCAGAGACAATCTCATGAAAGAGATTCTCTACATTGATGATAAATGGATCGGTTTGTGCTTTACTCGCCCTCTTCTTCCTTGGGTGAGTGTCAATCAAACTAAGTGGCCTCCCCCTCTTCCTTTGGGGAGCCACGGCCTCAACCACACCTCCACTAAGTGTGGTTGTAGCGCCTCTATCTGCGGCGCTGTGCCCCTTGTTGGGGACTTCTAACCTTGCAGGCACATTTGCAGCTAGTATATGTGATCTCGTCACTTTTGCGTTTGCGATATCAGTAAACGCATCAGGCATCGAATCTGCTACGTTCTGAAGATCGATTATTCTTTCACTTCACTTTCACTTTGTGAAGTGCGGGGATCAAAATTAGACAGAGTGGGGACAAACCACGACAATTCCTGTCGTTCCCTTGGAAAATCCTTTTTCCTATCTCCCCCTAACGACGGGAAGACTGTCTCATCAAAGTGACAATCCGCAAATCTAGCCGTAAAGAGATCGCTTGTCAAGGGTTCCAAATAGCGGATAATTGTTGGAGATTCGTATCCAACATAAATACCTAATCGTCTCTGAGGACCCATTTTATTGCGCTGTGGGGGCGCAATAGGCAATATACTGCGCAACCAAATATGCGTATGTGTGAAATGTCAGGCTCATATCCAGTTACCAACTGGTACGCAGAAAATGGTTGGCTAGCAGTGGGTCTGAAACGAATAAGTAAAGCTGCGTGCAATATTGCATAACCCCATGCAGATATAGGCAGGCTGGTGCGCATAACCAATGCCCTAGCGACCATCTGTAGCCTTTTGATGGTGGCTTCTGCGAGACCATTTTGTATATGCACATGAGATACAAGATGCTCTACATCGATCCCAATAGACATGCAATAATCATCAAATGCTTTTGATGTAAACTCTCCAGCGTTATTAAGCCTTATAGACTTGATAGGGTGATCAGGGTGGTGAACCCTTAAGCGTATAATATGTGCTAGGAGTTTTGCAAACGCAGCATTTCTTGTGGACAATAAAACGACATGTGACCAGTGTGTCGAAGCATCCACCAGAACCATAAAGTACTTGAATGGTCCGCATTCTGGATGGATAGGTCCACAGATATCTCCTTGTATCATTTGTAAGAATGGAATGTTTTGTTTTGTGTCTTTAGCATAGGAAGGTCTCGATCCTGTTTTTGCTAAAGAGCAGGCTTTGCAAAATGAGTGATGTGCCTTTGAAATAGTCAATAATGAGGCAAAACGATCATGTTGGCACGAATATCTTTGAAACTTAACAAGGTTCGATTAGCTCTTGGTGCATACAGAGCATCTGTGACATTAAATATATCTCATATTCTTTAAAGTATTTCTATTTTAGGTAGAATGATAATCTTTTCATTCTAATAATTTTTTTCTTCTCTAGATGTATTGCTTTACATCTTTATATTGCTATTTCGAACCATGTAAATATGTGTAGTAAATAAAATCGAAGAAATTCAATGCTTTAGAATAAAATCCGAAATTTATTAATAAGCCAACGATAATCAAATCAGGGTCTTGTTCAGAAATCTAATTCATCAAACCATTATTGAAAATAAACTTTAAGACCAAGCAATAGTCTAATTAAAAATGAGGCATTATGCCTTCACAACTGTCTTTGGAAAATAAATAGATAAAGCAGATCAGTCAAAATCTAGTGCATCCATTGATTGAGAAAGTTCCTTGTTGCCATTGAAGTCTGCAATTGTGAGGATGACATCTGGGTCATGGCCTCTTTCTTCCATATAGTGAGCCTCTTGTTCTTTAAACTCCCTATACCTCTTGTAAGTGGCTGCAACTATGTTGCTTGCTTGGCAGTTCTTTTACCAATGCCCAATGACTGCACACCTATAGCATGGTTCATTGCCAACTCTTTCCTGTTTGACTGAAGGATTCTTAGGTGCCTTTTGCACCTTGTTTCCATGACCCCCACATCCCTTTCCACGTGGTGCATTGTTGCCACATGGGTAGGGATCAGCACGTCCAAACCCCTTTGCATTGGGGTTCTTTCCACCTTTCATTTTGCCATAATTAGCCTCGGGAATTTTCTTTGTCCCATTGGGCCTGGCATTGTTGTTCAAGAGAACTTCATTATGCCTCTTAGCCACTTGCAGTAGGTTGATCAGCTTATTGAAGGTTGTGATTTTTTGTTGTCATACTCCAGCCTATACTGGTTCGCTAGTATAAGTGCTGAAGTGGGAAAAGTGGAAAGAGTCTTCTGGATCATATCATCCTCTGTGAGTTTCTTTCCACATAAATTTAGACGTGCCTTTAAGCGCAACATGTCCTTGTTGAAGTCATTGACCCTTTTGCAGTCAAGTAAGCGGATTTCATTCCACTGAACGGTCAGTTCTGGGAGCAAGGTGTCATGAATGTTCCCAAAACGTCCCTTAAGGGCATCCCACAGTTCTTTGGGTGTCTTCAACTAAAGGTACTCCCAGCGTAGGCTAGGATCAATATGTTGCCTCAGAAACATTAAGGCATTTGCTTTCACCTTGTTAGATGGTTCATCATCTTTAGGGTCGGTAATGGTGGCAGTGTAGTCTTTTGCCACAAAGGCAGTTTCTACATCGGAAACCCAAAGATGGTACTCAAGTCCTTCTGAGTCCAAAATGTCAAATTCAGGTCGAGTTGAATCAGCCATCTACATAAACAAGAGGGAAGATATAAATTACGCAGTCATAAAGACATCCACGTGAATTATTTTCCAAAAATATGAATTAGATTTCAAAACCAAGATTCGTAATGGTCACATTTTTTTCGATGCTATGTGAAAATGTTTTATCACGGTAAGTATATATGTATTTATAATGCGCATGAATTTTCATTATCATGACAAAACGCAATTTATATGTAGCATTATAAATAAAACAATTATAATATAAAGGCATGCTCAAAATAAAAACGTAATATATAGGGGTAATTATATAAATGTAAATAAAAATCACAAAACATGCTCAAAATTACACAAATAATATATAACAAAATATATATGGCATGCTAAAAAATAAACAATAACATAATGTAAAGGCATGCGTAGGCATAATTATATAAGCGTAGATAAAATAAAACATGCTTAAACATAATTATGTAAAAATATAAATAACAGGACATGCTTAAAATGACCAAAATTATCTAACTAAACATGCTCAAAAGTTCTAATTATAAATAATTAAATATACCATAGTATGAAAATAAATAAAAGAGAACATACTTGGTTTCGAGAAAATAAAACAATCCTAGCGCACGCGCGTGTTGATGCAGGCGTGCGTAGCGATATTTTTCAGCTTGAAAAAAACTGGGCCGCTTCCTCTCTCTTTTCAGCAGTGGGCCTTGTTGTTCTTTTTTTCTTTTCTGGGCCGGGTCTTTTCTTTGGGCATTTTTTTTTCTTTCTGGGCCGAGGGGCCTGTTTCTTTTTTTTCTTCTAGGCCGCAGGGCCTTTTTTCTTTTGGGCCGGCTCTTTACTTTAGGCCGGGTTCCCCTCTTTTTTTCTTTTCTATCTTTTTTTTGTTTTCTCTCTTTTTTTTTTACGCGTCTTCTTCTTCCTCCTTGGCAGGGCTGTTGCGTCGAGGTTGATCTTGTGGTGTGGAGGTCCGGTTGTCGACGTCAAGATGGCGACTGATCCGGTCAGGTCTGGTGCCGCAGGTTGCAGGTTGTCTGGGTTTGATTTTGTCTGACGTGCAGGTCGTCGCTGAGGTCGCCGGTGATCTGAGGAGGTTCGTTGATGCCGTCTGGTCCGGGACGGTGATTTGGAGACATCAAGAGATGGTGGCTGTGATGGTGGAGAGCGCCGGCGTGGGGCACCTGCAGGTCTGGAGGAGGCCGGTACGGACGAGCAAGCAGGGGTGTTGCTGCATCGGGGCTGGGACCGGTGCTGCGTCGGAGATGGGCTGTAGGTGAGCGACTGGAGGAGAGGGCCTGGAGAAGACGGTGCCGCTCTGGTGCTGGATGAAGATGAAGGCGGTCCGGCCGGAATCGGGCTGGAGGAGCGTGGGTGTCCACAGGGGAAGCGTGGGTGCCCAGAGAAAAATTCAGATGGATTTTTTTTCTGGTTTCGATGGGAAGAAGAAAGAGAAAAAAAAATCTAGGGTTTTTTTTTTTTTTTTTTTTTTCTTGGTTATTGGCTCTTAGCGTGTAAAAGTAAAATGAAATTGTAATTGGTCTACTTATTTCATTTCATAACCCCTTTATATAGGGATAAAATTACAATGGAAACATCGATTAACATCAATTACAATAATGATAGTAAATGCTGATTGTAATGTGATTGCAATTCCTTGATTCCCTCTTCGTCAGTTTCTTTGACGAAGATACATAATGTGTTTTTCCTTTAACATCATCCAATTTTTAATCATTATTATGTTTTGATCCGAGAAGCGTGGGTGGCCAGAGAAAATTCAGTTTGTAATGGTATTTTAATGATAAAAATAAAAATCATATCCACTGTTCATAAATAAGATAATGGACTTAATAGATCGAGTTCCATGAAGCTAATAAATTCTGAACATATATATATCATTAAGACATAAACCTGGAGAAGTATTTTATTTAAATAAGTTTGAGCACCCGTACACATTATTTAGGATAAGCAAACCAAACAGTACGTAATAATGCCTACAGATCGACCCAATAGAAAGTCTGAGAGTGGCATAAATTACACCAAAGGAATTTATTCTTTAGCAGTTGAGACATGTTACAGATGATGGATGAGCCTTCACCAGCAACAAGCGTCAATCAACAACCAGCATACACATAACGTACGTACTTGATATAGAGACACTTCCCTCGCTCCCTAGCTCGCTCGATGAGGATTAGATCAAGCATTGGCGGCATCTTCTAACGTGAATGCCGCTTTCACTACAGGGGAAGTGCCACTGCCAGTTGCTATATATTGTTCCAAATAACCATACATTACTCCCCACCAAGTAGTGAAGTGGTTCACAGCGCGGGCCTCAATATAAACCTTAAAAAAAAGAAAAAAAAAAGACTTGTGATCCCAGTTATGTACGTAGTAAAAAAGTGTAAAATAAAATAAATAAATAAAAATCTGGGTAAAGTAGGAAGCTAGATTAATATATTTACCGAGTTGTCGTATTTTGCCTCATTTCCTGGGTTACGTACGCTACGCCATCATGTAGTCAGAGTCAACCCCATTGCTTTTTTTTGCCGCGAAACAGAGGAGCGGCACAAGAACCGTTTGCTTCTGCAGAGCTTTGCACATGCAGAAATGCACCCCATTGTCCATTTTGAATTCGCATTGGGTAGTAGGGGTGGCCAAACGAAACCGAAAACCGAAAAAACCGCACCGAAAACCGAACCGTAGCCTAAAAAAACCGAACCGAAACAAAAAAACCGAGCCGAACCGATTATGTTCGGTTCGGTTTTCGGTTTTGGCTAGGTGAAAACTGAACCGAACCGAAATATTGTGAAATTTTATGACCACGGTTTACCAATCCGATCGGGTTCGAAACTATTGTGAAAGTTGCTAAATTTTTTACCACACGCATAATTTATTGTAATCATCGCATCCAACGGTCGGTTTTTTTA
Source organism: Rosa rugosa (assembly GCF_958449725.1). NCBI lineage: Eukaryota > Viridiplantae > Streptophyta > Magnoliopsida > Rosales > Rosaceae > Rosa > Rosa rugosa. The sequence continues at coordinate 56,182,497 of NC_084820.1, read as the reverse complement.
TTTTCTTTGAATTTATAGAGGTTTCTCTTTGGAGTGTATGATATATAAATATAGGTTTATAAGAGTAACTAAGTTTGACCTAGTTGATCGAATTCGAAACGAGAACCAAATTGGCCGGATTTTTTACAACCACCATAAAACATTACAATCTCTCCATCGACTGGTTGGTTTCTCCAAATTCATTTTTCTCTTCATGGTTGCTTTAGAATGAACCTCAATAATTTAAATACAATATATAAGTCATACTACTTTAGGAGACAAATTGGTATAGGCCAATGTATTGGTAATTAAAATTGAAATTTTTATCTTATGTCAACGCACATCCATCAATGAAATATTTACAAACATGATGTAAAAAAATAAGCACGTTTCGCGGTCGTCACTTCATTGGCCAACCAAGAAAACATACAAGTGACTACGGTTGACCAATCCGATCGGGTTCGAAACTATTGTGAAATTTGCTAAATTTTTAACCACACGCATAATTTATTGTAATAATCGCATCCAACGGTCGGTTTTTTTTATTTTCTTTGAATTTATAGAGGTTTCTCTTTGGAGTGTATGATATATAAATATAGGTTTATAAGAGTAACTAAGTTTGACCTAGTTGATCGAATTCGAAACAAGAACCAAAGCCAACCATTTCATATAATGAAGCTTTGAAATTTGATTATGAACTACGAAGCAAGATTATTGTCTTGCCAAAAAACAAAAAAAAATTGTTTTATTGAAAAAAAAAAACTGTTTTATTGAAAGAAAAAAAAACCGAACCAAACCGAACCGAACAAAAAAATACACAAACCGAACCAACAATTCGGTTCGGTTTTCGGTTTCGGCCTAAAACCGAACCCACCCCTATTGGGTAGGGGCTTGGCCAATATGCCCATACCAATCTTTAGGAGTAACAAAAGTTAAGGTGTTCCCAGTAGCATTGTAAAGGAGGCAAAGTGTGGAGACTCCATCTCGGTACTGCTTCTTCAAGTTCTGCACGAAAGTGAGTGCGTCGGTAGCCCTTCGTGCCGATGCTTTGCATGTTGAGAGCCACGCGTGCCCTATCAACTGCTGTCGGTTGCTTGTTGGCATACTCTGGCATTGCCGCTAGAGTTGAGTCGGTTATGGGGTTGCCAAATACGTTCGCCATCTCTGTCTCTCCATTTCTATCACGCACTCAATCACTCTTATCTCTGTGCCAATCTAAGCTGGAAGATGGAGCAGCTATATTGTGTTAAGAGTAAAAATGTAATTACAAAAGCAAGATTTAGAAGTAGAGTTATAAAGGAACTTTAGCTGTCGTTTTTCACTGTATTAGAGAACTAGTCATGCTTTTCCTTCTTCAATTTCTCTGAGATTCTGATTATTGTGGAATTCTATCATGGTAACAGAGCCAGGTTGATCTGTGACCTAGTTTTTGTCAAGAAAAATCATCAAGAATCAAGTTTCTCCTCACTTTTACTACAATTTGTTCAAGCTAACTGTCACGCCCCGAATTTTGAATAATAAATTCAAATCCGAAACCTGAATAATTACAATTACAAAAAACCAAATCTCGAAACTTCGAGTTCATTATTACAATTCACTCTCACAATATATTATAAAGCTCAAATGAGCATAACACACCTCACAACTTACAATTGTTGTAAAACTCTAACAATTGCTCTAACCGCACGATCACCGTCCTGGTTCTCCTGTCCTGTAGGATTACCCGCTACACAATTTGAATAGTGTACCGGGAGTTGCAACAACACAAAACCCGGTAAGCTTTTTACAGCCAGTATGAGTAAACAAGAAAGAACTGTTGATTTATTAGATTTCAAGACTACCACAAACCCACGTTACTTTCTCACTCTCATATATATATATAGACACTTATGAGTTACTCTCAATTTAGCTCATAAGATCACTCACTCTCATATATATATGTAGACACTTATGAGTTACTCTCAATTTAGCTCATAAGATCCCTCACTCTCATGTATATATATAGACACTTATGAGTTACTCTCAAATTCGTTCATAAGATTTCCCAACATTTGGTAGACAGACTCATATATATATATAGACCCTTATGAGTTACTCTCAATTTCCCTCATAAGGTTACCATATATATATTGACACTTATGAGTTACTCTCAATTTCACTCATAAGGTCACTCCACATTTGGCAGACAGACTAGAGCTCTAACTGAACGTAACCACTCGTCCGGCCACAGACGTGATTACGATTTAATACTATTAATAACCACCAGCCCGGTACGAGAGCGTGATTCACTAATAGATGCCATGGTCACCTCGTGACCTAGTGATCTCCACAGATCACAACAATTTATTGTTCCTCAACAATAAAACTCAACACCTCTCACAATATATTGTTTCTCAACAATAACTCAACACAACTCCAACAATACATATTATTTCACGTAATAATATATATACAGACATTCACACAGGAATGTCTAATACACCAACAATAGTTCATATGATTGCAAAATAAAGCAATTAAATATATTGGGTTCGTAATATGAACCACGTGAGGTTTACTCACCTCGATAATCCCGCTGCGTCTTCAATTCAGCTCAAAATACGATCCACAATCGTCCACCAACTCAAACCGTCAATCACCTAGTCCAATAATGATCTTGACTTAGCCAACAACTCAAATATGTAATTAAACGACGATCCAACGCTCAGATTCAAATTAAACGATGATCCAACGGTCGGATCTGAATTTAATGATGATCCAACGGTCGGATCCTCACGGATCGCCTTTAGGATCATCCTCCAAAATTATCACGAAGATCCAACGGTCAGATCTTCCTGAATCGCCTTTACTAACATCTCCACAAAATTATATGAAAATCCGACGGTCAGATTCTCACGAATCGCCTTCCGAATCACTATTTCTCAATTATACGAAGATCCAACGGTCGGATCTTCGCCCGTGACCTCACAAGGTCACCGGGACAGTCATACGATCAACATATCCAAAATTGAAGCAAAACCGATGGTCAGATCTTCACAGATCGTAAACCGAAGATAAACGTAAAAACGTTAAATAGTAACGTCAAAACGTAAATCCACTATTTATCAACTTTTTCTAACATGACCATGTTATATATCAAAACGCTCGTATGGATGCATAGATCATCGCCTAGATAATGAAAACTCGAAATATGGTCTGATGCGCCGCCACAAGCGGTGGTCAGTGGGCGGTCAACGCGGCGGTCAACGACGGTCAACCACCTCAGATGGCAAAGTGACCAACTACAAACTGGTTCAAAATGAAAGGGTGATCGACTTCCATACCTGGAGCTAAGTCTGGTTTGGCCTAGATCGTCCTAGATCAAGCGTTGAAGTTGGATTAATCCGGAGCGTCTGATCAGATTCCAGATTAAATCAGGGACGTCGAAAAAGTCAAACCATGATCTAGCGTTCTATACAAAAAATCGTGATGAAAGGCTTACATGGGGATGATCAGTATGAGGAGGAGATCACGAAAATGGGGACGATCGGCCCATGCAACGCCGGAAAAATGGTTTTCCGGTCGGGTCGGGTTCACCTAGCTGGGGTGTCTTCGATCTCCATCTGGGGGCAGCGGCGGGGCAAGGCGGTGGCAGGGAGCGGCTGGGCGGCTCGAGGCGACCTCGGGGAGGGCCGGGTCGTGGCCGGAGGAAGAGCGACGGCGCCGCTGGCGTCGGGTCGGGTCGGCGGGTCGGCAAGGGTAGGGAGGGTTTTGCGCGAGAGAGAGAGAGAGAGAGGGGGACTATTCCGCAAAAAAAACAAATTTTTTGTCCTTAATGAAAAAAATCAGATATTTTTCCTATTTATAGAAAATTCCCAATTTTCAAATATTCATAACTTAATCATACGAACTCCGAATATTGCGTTCCACATGTCCACGAACTCGTATCGACGAGCTCTACAACTTTCATGAAGGAAGTTTTCCCAAATTTTGAACGTATAAAAAGTCAACTTTGTTGACCCCCTAAAAACGTTCGTTTTCGAAAATAAAATCGTTCGAACTAATTCCACAACTTTTCCAAGCTTCGTACTCGATCCTACTATCGTGAAATCATTTCTAAAAAAACCACGGAATTTAATTTGGATTTTCCCGGGTATTACACTAACAGACTGTTCGTTCAATTCCGGCTCAACATTCAGATAAGTTCATCATCGATTGGGAAGATTTTTGTTAAAGTTTTAGCTATTGTTCATATTATCGAAGCTTTGGATTTCAGTTTTGAGTATATGATTACTGGAAGTTATAGTTGATTACTGGATTTCAGATAATCATCATTCTTACATCCTTATATAGGGGAATTAATTCTGCAATAATGCATGCTACTTATTACATCATGTGAATAACATGGAGTGATATTATTGATTGGGTTTTAGTTTCACGTGCTGCATTGCATTTGAGAATGGCACAGTGCATTGCATTTCGCATATGAAATGGTATGTGAAAGGTGAAAATGAGATACGGACAGAACAACGTCTAACAAGGAGCGGACCACATTGCAGCAAACAAATGCACCACGTTACCAATCTCAACACAATTACGTTCACCATTTGCCATCTCCTCTTCACCTTAATTACCTCTGCCATTTCACATATCCAACACCGACCATGGGATCGATTTGTCTGACATAAGTTTGGCAGATTTGGTTCTCTTTCCCTGGAATTTACTCCACCTACACATTTGATTCAAGCAGGAATGGATTCTATGAGGTCTGGATTTAAGTGAGCCCGAGAAGTATGTAAAATCGATCTATTCACGTTTTACTACAGTTATCACAATGAAATTTTGAGAAGCTCCGGAAGCAAAATGTTGAACTCGTACCTCAGACGAGTTCATCCTCCATTGCTGAAGAATCGCTTCTTTCCATATATTTGTTAACTTCTACAATCCTCGATCAGTTACCATGGTGCCCAAGGAGGTATTAACACTATTGAAGTCTCTGTTCCTTATCCAAATATCATATCTCTACCCTAAGACCTCATTTGATTCGTGAAATTAAATGAAAGCAAGTCCTTTGTATTTTTCATGGGATGATAAAATTTTCATTTATGTATTTCACAACATAGGAAAAGTTGTTAAAAACCTTGTAAGTAATGCAAGAAAATGATGGAAAGTGAGTAATAAATACAAATGAGTAATATAATAAATAAATCTCTTGGGGGCATGGAATGCACTTTCCCCCATATTTTTCCTTTAGGAAATTGTTTCATGACCCTTTGCATTCCAAACACGAGAGATTATTCAGAGCACCGCCGTGCACTTGCACCAACATAAATGAATGGTTAGATTGTATTAAATACACTTTTTGTTTATTAAAAATAAAGTTGATAATAAATATCAATGGTTGAGATTATTTTATAAGGGTTGGGTCACTTGCACCGTCGGTGCATAGAATAATTTCCATCCAAACACAAGAAATGAGTGAATTTACTTTCATAATACTTCAATTCCTCAAATTAAACGAGACATAAGTTCGATAGTATTTTGATGTTTTCTATAAATTCATCGATTCAGATGAGGCCAATCTCAAGGAATCACATGTCAACGGCGAAGCAGTGGACCGGAATGGGGGCTGCGCCGAATTTGAACTGATTGCTCTCTTCGACGACCCCTTTTTGGAGTGACGTTCCGTAAAGAAATCGGGTAGTTTCAATATGGATAACAATACACACCAATTTTAGGCTTCTCCATGTGACATGATTAATTTATTCATACTTTTTTTTTCCCTAAATTTGTAGCTATACGATGGAATTAGTATTAGCTTAGGTGATGAGAGTAGCTGGATACGTAATCAACTTGTAAGTGGTACTACCCAACAAAGGGCTGAACAACGTGTATTTGTGATAAAAATATATGCATGACAATGATTTCAACATGACAATGATGAATAACAATATTGCATCGAAGGGAGACGTGGGGCAGTTTCCTAACACGGCCTATTTCATTAACGGAGAATAAAGCCTGAACAATGTGTATTTTCGGTACAACATGCATGGCTTTGGATTCAACATTTATATATATAGTAACATTTATATTTGTTTTAGTTTTTCTGTTTAACTAAATTTTGAATCTCACACCCACAGTCAAGACCAGATACTTATGTTCTCACCATCGATCTAGTTATTAGTTTCTTTTCCTTGGTTGGGTTTCTAGAAAGCAGCTTGAGAGAGAGAGAGAACCCCATAGCAGCTTAGCCTATTCAAATGAGTGCATACCATAACTAATGGCCATTCAGATTCACAACTCACAGCTCACACAAAGAGAAAGAGCACCCTCACTAACACAGCTTGCAATAAAACTTATAGGGCTAAATACTGATTACTACCCTGTAGTTTGGGTCCAAAATCAATTCAGTCACTGAACTTCTAATTTCATCAAGAACACCCCTGCACTTTCAATTTTGATCTAATAGGTCCAATTCGTTAGACTTCCAACAATTGAGTTATTTAACTTGTTGACATGGCTCATATATGGCCTATGTTTTATGATGTGATGTTGAGGTGGCCTGCATAGTTAATTTAGGAGTGAAATCCACTATTAGAAATCTATCAAATAAATAGTTTTTCAACAAATAATCCAACTATAACTTGAACCCATAACATAATATTAACGAATTGGACCTATTAGATCAAAATTGAAAGTGCAGGGGTGTTTTTGATGAAATGAGAAGTCCATGGACTGAATTGATTTTGGACCTAAACCACAGGGTAGTAACCAATATTTAGCCCAAACTTATAATAGAGAGAGATAGAGAGAGAGAGAACCTCATAGCAGCTTAGCCCATTCAAATGAGTGCATACCATAACTAATGGCCATTCAGATTCATAACTCACAGCTCACACAAAGAGAAAGAGCACCCTCACTAACACAGCTTGCAATAAAACTTATAATAAAGAAGCCAGCCATGCCATGGTGATCGAACACTTTCAAACTGGTGCTCTCTCTCTGAAATACACATGAGCCAAGCCATTGCTTTCAAACTGGTGCTCTGTATCTGAAATAGTGGGCCGGAGACTTCCTTCATTGTTCTGGACATGACACTGTGGTGTGTGCCGAGTAAGGGGCACATGTAAAACAAAGAAGAACCCAGATATTAAGTATTAACCCGTAAATGATGACCTCAGGTGTTGATTAGTAATGAACTTAATATGAAGAGAGGATTTCAGGTAACCAATCTAGCTGGGTGTTGAACCCCAAGTAACAATGAAAGTAGACCTTTCTTCTCGAATTGTCTTACTTCTTTTTGTGAAACCAAAGTAGTACGTCCACAATGAAAAAGAACTACTTCCTGCTTTCGAACTATAGTGATACAATGATTGGAATCAATAAGGGTTTTTGTCCATTTACCCCATTTCTAGAGATTTTTTTCCCACTAACCCCATTAAGTTTTTTTAATTCTCTCTTACCCAATACACTCTAGGGAAGTCTTCTCTAATACCCTATTAAGATTTTTTTTTTGTTTTTAATTTTTTTTAAAATACCATTCTACCCCTCACCCCTTTGTTACTTAGAGAAAGAGAGAAGATGGAAGAGAGAGAAACCATAGGAGACTTCGCCGGAGCTCGTCACTAGTCGCCGAAATCCGGTCACTGGCCGCCGGATTCCGGTCATAGGTTGTCGGACATGTTTATTACCCCAATAAACGTCTATTGCTCCCCAATGAAGGGGCAATAGACCCAATAGATGTATATTGGCCCCCAATAGATGTCTATTGCCTCCAATAGTCTATTGCCCCCTAATACACGTCTATTGCACTCCAATAGAACTTTCAGTCGCCAGAATATAAACAAATCTTCTTAAAATTAGACAAATAAAACTTTAATTAAAGAAATAAAATGAGAAAATTACATCAATTCAAAACGTCTATTGCCCCCCAATAGATGTCTATTGCCCCCCAATAGACGCTTTAACAAATGTATATTGCCCCAATAGAACTTTTTTTTCTTCATTTTTTCTTTCTATTCGGGCATTCTGCACCATTTTACCCAAAAAAAAAAAAAAAACAGAGAAATTGATTGAGTCACCCAATGAAAAACTTTGGGCACCCATGTCCTCTTCTCCATTCCTGTTGCAGTTGGAGTCGACTTCTTCTTCTTTCTATTTGCTGCTTAAGACGCCTCCACGTCGTCGCTACTGTGGGCGGTGGCGTCGCTAGACTCGCACCCGGAGATTCTGACCAAGGTCCGGGAACTGATCACGGCGGACCAGCTAACGCGGATGAGGTACACGCACTCAGTGGTTCTTGAGGTCGTGAGGTACTGCGCTCCGGCCACCATGGTCCCTAACGTTGATGTTGTTGACTTTCCGTTTTCCGAGAAGTGATTTCGACGAGTACGCCAACGCATATCCAGTGAGAGGGATAACAGCGAGTGCCGGAATGATAACAGCAACGACGGCGAGGCTGCTGAGGCTCGGGATCGGCGAACAATCGAACGACGATGAGAACGTTCAAGTGGCTGGAGCTCCGATCGGAGCTTCTTCGTCGTCTTCAGGCTTGGACTGCATCTCCAGCGCGGCGATCGCAGAGAGAGAGAAATCGGAAGTGGAGATCAGGGGTAGAGAGAGAAAGGAGAAAGAGGGGTTTGCTGGCAGCGTGGAGAGAGAGAAGAGAAGACAGAGTGGCATAATGTAATTTTTTAATTAGGTGAAAGGCAAAGTTGTAATTTCTCTTTAAATTGGGTTAGCGGGAATAAAAATTTGTTGCTGGGGTAAGTGGGATAACTTTGGTTCATTTTGGGGCTTTTGGTCAAGGACCCAATCAACAAACAAACCGGAAATAGAAATAATTCATTAAGTAAGGTAAAACACTTCATCAAAGTTAAAACTTGGGAACATTCATCGTCCTACAACATGCTGAATGAACTACCTATTTGCAATCCTAAAACCAACAAAATGGTTGGAAAAAGTACCATTTTGGATATAGAAGGATGATCAACTAAAATAGATTAATTCGTATGATAAACAATTTAGAAAGATGCATATGAACCGTTTAACATATAATTAAACAACGAAAATGATATTAATTCCTAGTCTTCCTCACCTAATAACAGAAATGTAGGTGCCCTGCTCGTGCTATATAGGTCCAATATAGACCCCGAGCTTCTCAGAGCGCATCAATTTATGCATAGAAGAAGTAAGATGCATAATTCCTTTCTGTGTTGCATCTTGTTATTTTCTGTGGATATTGAGTTGTTTAGCATGTTCCAGCCTATCACTTTTTGTTTTGGTGTTCTTGGGATGGATTCGGCTTTTGATGTTTGCACAATTTTTCAAATCACTGCTAATGTTAAACCCACTTTCAAGCTATCATGTTATACAGCTGGGGCAACTTCACTTGCTGATGGATGAAAGAAAGTTAACCGATATTGTTAAACGTTTGAAGGACTATGTTAGAGCTTCTGGTCCAACAAGAAAGTTCAGATCTTACATTTTCTATTGAGAAAAATTCAGCTACCGTCCCCAAACTATTTTGCCAAGGCCAATTTGATACCCGAACTCTCAAAAGTATCAATGTGATACCCAAAGACCTAAATTGGTATCAACGTGATACTTCCGTCAAAATTTTCAGACGACGCCGTCTGTTTGCTGACGTGGCAAGCACGTGGGTCCAAAAAAAAAGTGAAATGACCAATTTACCCTTTTTCTTTTCTTTTTTTAGAAAAATTCATCTATCGTCCCCAAACTATTTTGCAAGACCAATTTAATGCCCAAACTCTCAAAAGTATCAATGTGATACCCAAAGACCTAAATTGGTATCAACGTGATACCTCCGTCCAAAATTTCTGACAGCGCCGTATGTTTGCTGACATGGCAAGCACATAGGTCCTAAAAAAAGTGAAATGACCAATTTACCTTTTTTTTTTTTTTTTGTTAATTCATTTTTTTCCTTTTCTTTTCATTTCTTTTTCTTCCTTCTTCTTCTGGGATTTCCTTCTTCTTCTTCTTCTTAGGGTTTCGCGGCGCCAAGCAGCTTGGGCATTGAAGCTTCCAATCGAACCCAATACCGGTCGAAGAACCTGCTGGTGCTGAGATGATCAACGACCCGTCGGCGTAAATTGGGGCCGCCGAGTTGTTGAGCGAGACGAGGCGTTCAGCCGGAAGGTACTGTGAAAGAGTGACCGTCGAGGCGGAGTATGTAAGGTCTCCGAATGGAAGGCAGTCCAGTTCTAGGGATGCCATTTTAGCTATTCTTCTTCTTCTTCTCTCTCCTCCTCTCTCTCTCTCCTCTCCTTCTCTTCCGCCCAAACCATCACTAACACCGCCGAGATCCTCTCCAATTCCTGCTACAAATCCATCTCGACGGCGTTACTGATGGTTTAGGCGGAGGGGAAGGAGAGGAATAAGTTCGAGCATGTACACATTATTTAGGATAAGCAAACCAAACAGTACGTAATAATGCCTACAGACCATAGAAAGTCTGAGACTTACATAAACTACAGGAAAGGAAATTATTCTTTAGCTGTTGAGACATGCATGAAGCATTAGTTACAGATGATGAACGAGCCTTCACCAGCAACAAGCGTCAATCAACAACCATGCCAGCATACACATAACGTACGAAATTGATATAGATACACTTCCCTTGCTCCCTCGCTAGCTACATCACCTAACTAGTAGGTGTCAACTCGATCAAGATCATATTAGGCTTTGGCGGCATCTTCTAAAGTGAACACTGCTTCCACAATAGGGGAAGTATCCCTGCCAGTTGCTATAGTTGACAAGCCTCCCTGCCACGTGTCACTGTAGTTGTAGCGAAGCTGTAACAATTGATTGGCTATTACGCTCCACCTTCCATCGAAGTTAGGACTGGGCATATAGGACCAGAAATCCGGTTACTTACCCGACCTGCCCGCATTTTCCGGTGCGGTAACTGCACTGCATCTAAAACGGCGCCGTTTTGAGCACTCACCGAACAGTACCGCTTCACTTCGGGTCGGAATCGGGTCCAGGTGTCGAACCGACCGGATTAAAACCGACCGACCCGAATTTATTTAAATATATTTTTTATTTAATTTTAATACTTGTCAATTTCTGATTGGCCCAAAAGCAAGCTTACCTAGGCTTGGCTGCACTCGATCTGGTAGAAACCCTAAGAGACTGACCTTTCTTCTTTGCGCATTCGATCCATTTTACATTTTCTCTCCTAGTCTCTCCTCTCACTCTCTCCTTTGACTAAACGGCGCCGACGCCGAGGCATCTTCTCTGAGGCTCTCAGTCTCTCACGACTCAGGTGAGCATCTCCTCTCACTTAGCATCTTCTCTTCTCCACTGGTATATCAGTATATAGTTGTTGTTCTTCATTTTTTTCACAAGGGTAATTGAATCAAGACGTTTATAACTGCTTGGTTTGCTGGCGGGTTTTGTTGATTTTGGTGTTGATTGGTGTTTTGTTGAAGTAAATTGGTGTTTTGCCAAATGGGTACTGAGTGTTTGACTATTTTCTGGAAATTGGAACTATGGGACTTTGAATCTGTTTTATGTGGACTGTTTTGAATCTGTGCTTTAGGCTTTAAGCTTTTGAATATGATCACTCAAATATCTTAATCTGTTTTGAGACTTTTGTGGCTAGATGGAGGGGCTGCTGTTAGTGACTCGGAGGAATGAAAGCTGAAAGGGTGAAGTAGATGGCGGGGTTGCTGTTGTTTGGACCTACTGCAGCAGTGCAGCTTGCTTGCTCCAAATTTCACCACATCTTCTTGTGTTTACAATTCGGTGCAGATCGACACCGCACCGGCCCGCACCGATAAAACGGTGAAACCGGCAATCCGGTTGAAACAATTATAAATCGGTTGCGGTTTGGATTTTGGGCTTACCGCATTATCCGGTGTGGTTGCGGTTTCAGGCCCAAACCGGCCCGAACCGCACCGAGCCCAGGCCTAATCGAAGTGGTTCAGTTCGCGGATCTCAGACCATACTTGCAAAAATGTCACTATTTGTTATCCAGTTGTGTCCGTACGTAGGTTAAATAGTGTGAATCAAATAGACAGGTTTCTAAACTTGGGTGAGTTAGGGATATAGGTTAATGTATCTACTGAGTTGTTGGTGTTCACAAAAGGGTTACGCCATGCCATCATGCAGTCCCAGTCAACGGCGCCATTGGGGTTCTTGCCGCGATACACAACACCGGCATAAGATCCGGTTGGAGCTTCAGCGGTTTTCACGTGCAGAAATGCACCCCACTGGCCATTTTGAATTCGCAATGGATATGGGGCTGGTCCAATGTGCCCATACTCATCTTTAACAGTAACAAATGTTAAAGTGTTCCCAGTAGCATTGTAAAGGAGGCAAAGTGTGGCTGGTACTTCCACCTCCGTACTGCTTCTTCAAATTCTCCACGTAAGTGAGTGCGTTGGCAGCCTTCATGTCGGCGCTTTGCAAGTTGAGAGACACGCGTGCCCTATCAACTGCGGTTATTTGCTTGTTGGCATACTCTGGCATTGCTGCTAGGGTTGAGTCGATTATGGGGATGCCAAACACGTTCGCCATTTCTGTCTCTCTCTTTCAGTATTTCTAGCTATCACCGTTCACTCAATCACTCAAATCACTCTTTTATCTCTGTGCCAATCTAAGCTGTTAGATGGAGCAGCGATACTGCACAATCATCAATCTTATATCCTTATATAGGGAAATTAAGCCTGCAATAATGCATGCGACTTATTAAATCATGTGAATAACATGTATAATGCACATTGGGTCTTGGTTTCCCGTGCTGCATTGCATTTCGCATATGAAATGGTACGGAAGGTGAATCTCATTTACAAGGACTGGACCACGTTGCAGCAAACAAATCAATGCACCACGTTACCAATCTCAACACAATTACGTACACCATTTCCCATCTCGTCTTCACCTTACTTCAGTATCCAACACCGACCATGGGATCGAATTGTCTGACATAAGTTTGGCAGACTTGGTTCTCTTTTCCATCGAATTCACTCCACCTACACATTTGATTCGAGTAGGAATGGATTACTTTAGGTCACATTTTACATGAATAAGGGCTGGGCAGATATATATATTTTTAATAAATATTGACACTTACGATCAATGTTTTCAAAGGTGAAGGCGTGAGGCGAGGCGGCTTGTTAGTGCCTTGCAAGGTGTCTGCCTCGAGGCGTTGAGGCGTTCGCCTTTCCCGCACATATTATTTTAATCACTTACATATAAACATAACCATATGATTGCCATGTTTCATATACTTCAACTTTTCTGTGTGTATTTCCATACTTTTATCTCTTTCATTTTCCTTTCTCACTCATAGCCATGTTTCATATCCTAAACCCTAAAGACTATTTTACCCTCACCCCTTTGTTACTTAGAGAGAGAGAGAGAGAGAGAAGCCATAGGAGACTTCGCTGGAATCCAGTCACCGGCAGCCGGATTCCGGTCACCGATCGCCTGATTCCGGTCAACGACGTCTGATTCTGGTCACCCGCCGCCGGATTCCCGTCACTGGCCGCCGCCCACCGGATTTTCTGAAAACCTTGCCGGAGATCTCCTAAGAGGTTGTCGGAGATCTCATAGGTCACCGGAAAGGTTTATTGCCCCCAAATAGACCTTTATTGCCCCACAATAGAACTTTCGACCCTAGGAATGGGAACTAATCTCTCTAAAATTAGACAAATAAAACTTTAATTAAAGAAAAAAAAACGAGTAGATTACATCAATTCAAAACGTTTATTGCCTCTCAATAAACGTCTATTGCCCTCCAATAGACTTTTAACAAACCTCTATTGCCCCCCCCAATAGAACTTTTTTTTTTTTCATTTTTCTTTCTTTCTGGGCCTTCTGCCCCCATTTTACCCAAAAAAAAAAAAAATCTGCCCTCTTGAAAAAAAAATTTGATTTGGCCACCTAGAAAATAATCTGGGCACCCACGTCCTCTTCTCCCTTCTTTCCGATTGCAGACCCGGGATTGATTTCTGTCTTCAGCACGAACTCGCCGCCGGCTGCATGATCGATGAGGCGAACTCCGAGCTCGCTCCACGAATCAGAACTCCGAACTAGCTGCACGGAGGTGACGTACCCGAACTCTAAGCTCGCTGCACGAACTCGCCACCGGTTGCACGATCGATGACACCTCCTCAAGACAATAACCAGCTTCTGGGCTGCACGACGATCACTGGCTGCACCATCACGGCTGAGAGAGAGAGAGAGAGAGAGAGAGAGATGACATATGGGTAGTTTATTAATTTGGTTGAGGATAAAATTATCTTTTTACATTGAATTGGGTAACTGGGAATAAAAATATGTTGATGGGGTAAGTGTTTTGGCTCATTTTGGTGCTTTGGGTCAAGGACTCAAAATATAAATTGATTGTACGGTACTTACAATACATAATAGGGGAAATGATCATTTACCCAATTTCTGCTTAACAATTGCCCACTTGCACAACGAAGAGTTTAAAAACCCCATTTACCCAAAACACTCTAAGGGATTATTTCCCCTTTACCCAATTAATTCTTTTTTAATTCTTTTTATTTATTTTTGGGACTTTTTGCCCTCTCCTTCTTTCTCACTTAGAGGGAGAAATCATCATCCACCTTGCCGGACTTCGGTGACCAGTGGCCGGCCGCCGACTCCGGTGACTAGTGGCCGACCTCGGACTCCGGTGACCGGTGACCGGAATCCGGCGACCGGTCCCCAATAATACCCAGTAACCATATTATTGCCCCCCAATAATCATATTATTGCCTCCCAAAAATTATATTATTGCCTCTAATAATCATGTTATTGCCGTCCAGTGAATTGTATGAACTCCCAAAACCAAAATGGATACACTACCGGCACAATTGATCAATTTATAATCAAATTATTGGCTCCCAATAATCATATTAGTGCCTCCCAAAAATCATATTATTGCCCCCCAATACAAAGTCCAATGTCTCTACTGCCTCCCAATAGACCACAAAAAATGCACCATTTTGTAGGATTCACAGATAATTTGACTTTAATACACAGAAAACAACAAGTAACTTATCAAAACACCACACTATAGTGATCCCTGTCCATCGTATCAAAGTCTACTGGGGGCCAATAATGTGTCTATTGCCTCCCAATAATCATATTATTGTCATCAAGTGAAATGCATAAACTCCCAAATCCAAAATGAAACAGACACAATTGATCAATTATATATTCAATTGTATAAGTTCGCTTTTTTTTTTCTTCCCCATTCTCAAAACTCAAAGTATACCAAAAAAAAAAAAAATTGCTCTGGGCACCCTATCGGATTGACCGGGATGAAGTCACCGGCGATTGCTCTGGCCCAAAACCACAAAGCCGCTTCACCGGACGAAGACACCAGCGCCGAGATCCGTGATCATCATGAACCTCGACAACCGACCTTCGCTTCACGATCTGCAGAAGCTAAGAGGAAGGTCGCCGCCGATTTGCCCGACCTGTTCACCTTCCCTCCTCCTCCGGAGTCGCCGGAAGCCTTCCTCGCTCTTCCCCTCCCTGCTGACCTGGCAGATCGCCGTCCGGGTCGACCCCGCCTTCGTCCTTCCCTTGGATATCGTCGAGGAGGACGTCATGCGCTCCAGGCGATCCATCTACTGTGACCAGTGCCGAGTCGTGGGTGAGAGAGAGAGAGAGAGAGAGAAAGAAAGAGAGAGAGAGATCGGTGAGGAAGGGGAGGAGAGAGAAAATCAGTTTCAATTTAATAATAGGGGCACAATTGTCAAAAGATGTTAGATTTGGGTAAATGGGTTAAAAAACTCTTAGTGGAGTAAGTGGGCAATGTTTATGCTGAAATTGGGTAAGTGGTCACGGCCCCTACATAATAATATCGTAAATAACTAAAACTTGGAGAATAAGATAAATCTATAATCAAGAAATCAAACCAAGGGAGAGATTAATAACATTAATACTTATTGAATTCAATAAGTAATTATGCATCTAAAAATATTCGAAAGAATTATGTATCTAGACAAATACATATTTTTGCTGTAATCTCCTTATCAAAGGGAAGGATTTATCTCCAGAAATAAAGGATTCATGTTAGGGGAAAAAAGAAGGAAAAAATAGTAATTAAACCAACGTAGAAGGAAACAAAATGACCGTATTTAAAGGTAACCAACTATAGGAGACGACGTCGTACGTTTTAACAGAAGAAAGGGAAAGAAAAAAAAGGATTAAATACTGTTGACTCCTTATACTTATAGGGTTTCATCGTTTCAGTCCCTGACCTTCGAATTTCACCTAAAAAGTCCCTGAACTCTCAATTTGCTCCCAATTGGTCCATGCCGTCAAAATTTTCTGTTAAAGTTGCCGAAAATGTCTATTATGCCCTCACTTACTTTGTTTTTTTTAATTTATTTTTTCTCTCTCTTTTATTTCTTTTTTTCATTTCACCTCTAAAAGGTCTGTGGATGAGGAGATGAACAGAAGGAGGCGAGAGAGCCGGAAGAAGAAGAAGAGGTAAAAAAAAAAAAAAAAAAGGAAGAGAAATATATATATATATATATATATATATATTGTTGTAAATATTATTATCTATGTGGATGTCCATGTAAATACTCATTAGTTGTGTAATTTGATGTAAACCTTACCTCTATATAAAGGAGGCTAATGAGACTGAATGAGAACACTTCTATTTCCTCCCAACTATTCTCTCTCTTTCTTCTCTCTACTTTATAACACGTTATCAACACGCTCTATTCTTTTCTTTAAAAACTCGATGATGATCCACGAGTCCTTATGGTGCAACTCTGTTGCTTCTAACCATTACTCAAGATCTATGAGTCTTATACTTCAATTTACTTTTCGCAGCAATTTTTACATTTACTGTATAATATTTATTGGCAAGAATGCGTCAATGTTTTGTCTTATGTTTGCTAATTATGGGCAATGATCTCTAACTGCACTTTAGTTCTGCATATATATATATATATATATATATATATGGTTTCATGATATGATCTTTAACACGTTCCTATATATATGATATATATACGCTGTTAACATAATGGATATATGTTTGCTGTTTCATTACTTATCGCATATTTATTATGTATTTAAATAAATTTATCTTATCTTCTTTATCAAGCATACTTACTATTCATAATACAAGTGAACCTGAAGTTTCACAACTACTACTCGAGCCAGAAGTTTCGAGTACATATCCATTTGAACCCGAAGTTCAAAAAAAAAATCAGGAATTTTAGAACCTGAAGTTCTAATCATAAGAACACGAACCTGAAGTTTCGTGCATATAATTGCGATCCAACGTTCATTTTATTTTTCGAACCTGAAGTTTCTCTAGGGTCATGAAATGTAAATTGGAAAATTGTGACATGAAGCTCTTTAGAACTTATGCAATTACGAGGGCTAGAAGATCCTCAGAGTTATATAATAGAGCATATGAACTCACATATTTTTTTGATCCCCAATAATTATAAGAGGGCCAGAAGTTCCTCAAAATATTTGGGTATTGGGGTTTCCTCCTCCGCACGACAATGTGAATTTGAAGTTCCTCACCTTATTTTGAGATTATGTTCTTGTGCAATTAGAGGAGCGAAAGAAACAAGATTATCATATTTGTGAAGTTAACCAGACCAGAAGTTCTGTGTATTTTCTTCATTCATGGAACCACAAGTTTCCACTGTAAAATACATTCCATTATTTATTTATTTTCTTCCCTGCAATTCCTATTTTGTTATATACTTTCATTACAGTACTCATCTTTTAATTTTTTTTGTCACTCATACGGACCAGCAGTCATATACCTCGAACATATGAATTTCAAATGTAATATTTTTGAACCAGAAGTTCAAAATTTCATAGTAGAACCTGAAGTTCTAACAGTAAAACTCAAACCCGAAGCTTTGAGTATAAAATATAAATTAGTTAAAAGTGAACTTGAAGCTTCACTTTAGTCACCTCGAGCCTGAAGTTTCGAGCACCAAATTTATTTGAACCCGAAGTTCAAATTACGAAATCTTAGAACTTGCAGTTCATAGAAAAAAATTCGAACCTGAAGTTTCGATTACACATATAATTCATTCATAGTTTATTTGACTTTATGTCAACTCGAACTAGAAGTTTCGAGTAAATTTTCATATGTCGATTGATACATTGTTCTTTATGCCTACTTAAAGCATTCCACCTTAGAACCTAAAGTTCTAATTGTGCAGACTCGGGCCGTAAGTTTCGAGTATATGGACAATTTATCGAACAGCTTTAACCTCAAACCTGAAGTTTTGAGGGGATTATATTGACATCAATTTTTACGTAAGCATTGGTTTATGATGAATGAGTATGAGTATACCCTTTGAATTCAGGTACGTCATTTCGTTAATTTAATTACGTCAATTTCAATTTTTTTCCTTATCATAAGTTTTGAGAAAGTGATCCATTAAACCCAAATTCATGATCGTGAATTTTGTAATTATAAGAGATCAGAACCTGTAGTTTCTTGATCCTTAATTACATGAGGACTTGAAGTTCCTCAATGATCATACTCACTAGATGACAATCTAAAGTCCCTCACTTATAGGGTATGATCATGAAGCTAATCATCTCAGATCTTACATATCTAATTACTGGCTCCAGAAGAGCACATAATATTATTACCAAAGATGTACAATCTCGCACTATCATGGTCTCATTGTGTAGCAAGAAAGCTGATTGACAAGGCTACACCATGAAATGCCACCAGAAGTGGATCATGGCAAGAGAGAGATCATGAGTCAATACAAATACTGCCCTAACAATCACACATGTGAGGAAATTGCGAAATGGACATGTGTCTACGGTACACTATATGGTGGATCTTTCTCAAGCCATTTTCAAAATGGCCCTATTTTCAAAATGGCACTAGTGAAATTAAATTTCATTGACTAATAAGAACATTGAGATTATCACACATCCCTGATGTCTTTTGCTTACAATAAGCAAAGTTGAAAGCACAATTGTGTTATTCCTCAGATTTATTGTAACCTCTTGAGTTTCCATTGAAACTAAATGTTTCTTAATCTGATTATCTTAGAACGTCATGTTCCTCAAGAAGTTGTTACAAAAATGAAAAAAAATCGAAATCGAAATCTCAAGTTTCTTGGATCTCCAATTATATGAGGGCCTGAAGTCCCGGCCTCCTCTTTATGACTACACATTTGTATGTGACGCAGAACTTGAGGTTCTCCACATGATAAAGTTAATTTTTGTTATGGATTGTAGTCTTTAACTCGAAATTTCGAGTAAATCATTTTGCCAGCAGTTCAAAATGAATTTGGTCTATTCCAATTATCAAAATTTCACAATTGATGTTTACTCAAGCTAAGGTAACACTCATATCAAGAGTTGTAGATCTTGATTTATGGCTTCGAATGAGTTACTATCATGTTACCAAATTTGAAATATTGTAACACTAAGTGCCTTCAATATGGTTGGAGAAGATTTTTTTTTTTTTTTGCTATCTGATATATCCTGTGTCAAATTTTCACAGTAAATTGAGGCATATAATGTCATGAACCAAAAGTTCATTAAACCAAATACACTATTTTAGCTTTATCGGTTACGTCATCTTTGTCTACCATGTTGCATGGAATCACTTACAAGTTCTGATGACTGCTAACCTTACTCACAACCAAATTGTGTATTTACCGCATATTTGCAAGTTGTCACTTTAATGAGACAATCCTCCTGCAATGAGGGGGAGAAAGATTGTTCCTGAAGAACGCTATGAATTGGTGTGAGATATTTATCCACTGTCTCATTTTGATTTTGGGAAATATCTAAGCTAGTGATTTGATTAAAGATAGTGACAAAATTATATGCTAAATGCAAAGGCATCTGCCTGGGTTAAAGTCCCAGAGACCAACCATATTAATACAAACAATGTAGACTCCATTTGATTTGTGGGATGCAAGTGTATCCAATTGACATGGTTCTCCTAAAGAGAATGTCATTAAACAATATCACAGCTCCTAATATGGCTACACATACAGAGGGTGTAGGTACGCCATTAGGAAATTGTGTCTTAGTGATACAATAATAAATCAATATGGTTGATGCTAATGAATAAAGCATGTTTTGACCTAAATCTTGGTTTGGGTTCGCCACCAACCAATGAGCATCTTCACTCCAAAGAAAGTGATAAATTTTTGAACGCATCTCTTGAGCATGGTCAAAATAAGACAGTCTTCCCGCCGTTAGGAGGAGGAAAGACTACTGTCATTTGAATAACAAGGTGAATTTGTGTGGATTATATCCACCAGGTCTAAAGTTTTAAGCTCCCAAAACAGGGAAGATTATACAAGCCCTATAAATGCTCATACACGAGATTATAAGTAAAAAGATCCACATTCGCTACATAATTCATCTATGAGAGATGATTGTCCTAGAAGTGACAATATATGCCCCAGAAGTGGCATGGGTACCCAATATCAATAAGCTTCTAACAGCTAATGCATGCATATAAGAATGTGTGAGATCTATGATTAATGATCATCGATGATAATTTACATTTGGTAGCTACCAAAATTCATTAAGGGTTGTATTAATGCTATACCACGTTTCATTATGAATGTTGACAAAGTATATTATTGGCCAAATTGAAAAGAGGCAATTCCAATGAAATTGAATATTTGAAACGTGATGAAATACTTTGACCTTTAACCCTACATGGTACAAAAGGGTATTTATCAAAAGTGAAGATAAATCACTATGACACAATGTCTATTTATAGAGACATGAGATTGTGAACATCTTCTCTTATACGATTGACAATTTTCTATAAGTACAGTGTTACATATAGCTGTTATATTGACAAGAGATTTATGGCACATTGTCATTGTATATTATAAAGATCTTAAAGACACATTGCTAAAAGCAAAATCTCAAAAGTAAAGTGTCATTGTAAGCGTATTGCTTATCAAATCCTCAAGGGATTCAAATACATGAATGATTCAAATGCAAGTCCATGAAAGGTTGAAAGAGCCTGAAGCTCACTCATGGAATCAAAGAGTCTAAAGTCAGCTCATATGTACTCATTTCGTTCTAGTCAACGAGATCTAAATTGCCTTAATGAGTACTATGACGAGACTACTATCGAATTCGAATTATGATTATAATGTTGCAACATATTCTAACTTTCGCAAAGTTATGAATTACTTAGAGCTCTTGAAGAGCTTATATGAGACATATCAATACATAAAGATATTGATATTTATGGCTAGGTATGCCATGGTGATTTTTCTATGTTTTAAACTATACAAAGATAAATGTATCAATTTCTTTATATTGTCTAGTTTTGTTAGTATTGCTTTAACCTTTGCAGGTATGAAAATTTGTGATGAGCCCCTACATGCAAAGCACACATGGTCTCACTTCAGTGATAGACACATCAAATTACTATACATGGTACATGTAGCTTATCGCATACATGAATGAGGCTTGCAACAATCAGGGGGAGATTCTCATCCAGAAGCATGCTACCTAGGACATATGCGCGTTGTGCTCTTTTTGTCATTCGACCAGGGTTATTTTTGTCCCACTGGGTTTTTGTTACCTGGCAAGGTTTTTAACGAGGCAACAAATAAGTGCGTCCAATACCATCATTCATGGGTGGACATCCAAGGGGGAGTGTTGTAAATATTATTATCTATGTGGATGTCCATGTAAATACTCATTAGTTGTGTACTTTGATGTAAACCTTACCTCTATATAAAGGAGGCTAATGAGACTGAATGATAACACTTCTACTTCCTCCCAACTATTCTCTCTCTATCTTCTCTCTACTTTATAACATATATATATATATATATATATATTTAAGTAAATGAGGGTATAATAGACTTTTTAGGGGAAGATAACGGAGTTTTTGACCGATGCTTGACGGTAGGGACGAATTGGGAGGAAATTGGGAGTTTAGGGAATTTTTTAGGTGAAATTCGAAGGTCAGGGACTGAAACGATAAAACCTTGTAAGTATAGGGAGTAAGCAGTATTTAACCCCAAAAAAAAAAAAACGTGACTTCATCTTCTACCTCTCGCTCCCGCCACTATGATGCTCCGTCTTCTCCAAAAAAATCCGCCCCGACGCCTGAGCGTCCGCCTTTCCAGCAGCACGCCTCTGTTTGGACCGGCGAGGCATTTTCTAGTCGCCTCACACCGGAGCGCGCCCAGGGCTCGCCTCAAAATCATCTTTGAAAACATTAAAAGACTATCATTAAAACATTTTCTTTTAGTGCTAATCATTAAAACAATCTCGCATCAATCTTTCTATAATCCTATCTTTGTTTTTTTTTTTTGGTTTTTTTTTTTTTTGGAATAAAGGGTGGTGCCGCTGCCCTCAAGCCTTCATTAATGAAACTGTCGAATATAAGGGGGGGACAATGAACCAAAACCCCTGATTACAATATGCACCTAGAGAACATCCTGAAATACTATCATGAGTCTCTACTAACCAACTGTATTCAACTAAGCATCAACTAGCAAAGAACGCTCTACTGGCGCCTCTATTTGCTTTGACATAAGT
Source organism: Rosa rugosa (assembly GCF_958449725.1). Classification (NCBI taxonomy): domain Eukaryota; kingdom Viridiplantae; phylum Streptophyta; class Magnoliopsida; order Rosales; family Rosaceae; genus Rosa; species Rosa rugosa. Next base: position 56,160,003 of record NC_084820.1, on the reverse strand, counting down.
CACACAGCGGTGACATGACGAAAAGATAACTTGGTCTATAACTCGATTACAGCTTAGCATAATTTCCATACGCACTGCTTTCCCATCATGTTGCCACTAGACAAAACATCTAGCGACACTAAGTTTCACCCTGCCACTAGGCAGTAGCGACCATTTGACCAAGCAAGGAACTCGCCGCCTACCTAGAGCAGATATATTACTGCTACTAAAAAGTTGCGACCATTTGCCAATGCAAGAAACTCACCACCAACTTAGAGCAGTCTAGGCACACAGAGTGCACATACCGGAACCAAGCCCACTAACTCCTACCTTCACTCGATAGGGACTTATTGAAAATCAAAATAAAAGGCAAAACAATAAAACATAAATGTACCACTGGACCAGGGCCAAATACCAGATAGCCCAGGCCCAGGCCCAACTCCCAACGAGCCCAGGTCCAAATGGAATACGGCAAAGGCTGTGAAACCAGCAACCAGCCTGCAAATCCGGCACCGTCCGACCACCGGCAGCCTCTCCTTCGTCCCTGGCCGTGCACCGAGCGAACTCGGGCCTTCTCTCCTTCCTGCCATCATACTCCAAATATCAGCAAGGAACACCAGCCCGCCCAATCACCACGAACACCAGATCAGAACCTAGTCCCAAACCAGATCGGTGGTTTCCGATCAGAACGGAACCATCCTGCAAACCGCCGCTGTAACACCCCTCGGAAAGCCGAAGCACGAACAGATCTAGATCGATCTGCCCTCACCTATCTCAAGCACTCATTCGCAATTCCAGGACCGTAGCTCCACCAAGGGACCACCCTGCAAGTCAGATCCACCATCCTCTCCCGGACCAGAACGCAGCGGTCGGAGCGCGGGCGGCGTTCGGCCGGGAGAGGGCTCGCTTGAATTTTCCTTTTTCTCTCCTCGCGTAAAGATGGATATATTCTAACCTCCAAATTTAATATATAACCCTTTCTTGATTTTTGAAATTTTTAATCTTTAGGTCATTTTACTTAATTTGGCACCGTCAGTTGTCTCGGTCATCAAGCTCTCAAGACTTTGGTTGGTAGTTTCCTTCTATGTTCTTTGTTCCTTGTTCAATCGTAAAAAGGTAATGTAGTTTCATTTCAGAAAAGAAACCTAGAGAAACAGAGCAACCATCTTGGTTGCACCAAATGGCTGTATTAATAGAGAATTTACGACCGTTAGGTTTATGCCAAATGAATTGATAATGAGCATTACATGGACACGGGCTGGGCAGATGAAAACAATTTTAACGGACATTAACACTAGGGGAATACAATATGGCATTACGCCCACCCTCCTACCATCCACAAATACCCCTCAATAATCAATCTCCAGTCAAAGTTTCAAGACAGCCACCCTCCATAGATACCAATATCCGGGCGCAGGCAAAGGTTAGTTCAACCACACAATAATCCCAGGTCTGCCTGTGGATCTTCCAAATAGTTAACTGGACCTTTTCCAATTCTGTCATAACTCACAACACTGGAGGTCATACCAGCAGGGGTACGTTCAATTATATGTTGTTGGTCGAGGTTTAGGAGGTATATAATATGAATTCCCAAAGTCGATTGGAGTGTGCATCAATGGGTTCCATCTATCAAATATTAATCGGCCCCCTCGGCCAATTCTTCCGCGGAATTTAAAAGGTGCTGTGGTTACTCCATTTTTCGTTGAAGAATCTGATGGTGGTACAATGCCTGCAGCTGCCAACTTCTCTGGAACTAGAGGTTTTGTAAATAACAAAACTGGCTCGAGGGGATCCTACATGAAGCCCATGTAACAGATTATTCACTGGTAAAACTGACATTATAACGGAAAAAGCAAATATAATCAACAAAATAACTCCCTGATATATCTACATGGTAGCCTACTAGTCATGATTACGATATCTACATGGTAGCCTACTAGATATTGCAGTCATGACAGTGGGAACTCTCAGCTATCACTTATAGATATATCTTACTGCATATTTAGGAAATAAGAAAGGAAGGGGGATATGGAAAAAGCAGTCTGAAGATCATCAAAGTACCATTTTATGAAGCCACCCTTGAGGTGCATGCCGACGCCTGAAATCTTGCTTCATGGTTCCCGTGATCAAGTTGGGGTCTGGTAAAGGCGGATTAGGCAGTGCAGAAGGTCGTGTACGAGGCCGACTGTTTTCAAAGTCATCTGAATCAACATTTTCCTCCTCACTTGAAACAAACTTGGAAGACATGGGTGGAAAACCAGGAAGGACTAAACTATCTTCCAGGAGCAGTGTCTCATGCTGAAAACACACAAGAAAGTCATACAGAGCCCAAAAAAAAATCGTCAACAGATCTTAAGCTAAAAATTTCTAGTTTTATTATAATTTTTTTTTTCTTTTGGGTAGGGTTGGGGGTTCCACTATCAAGGCAAAACAGAAACTCACGGAGGAGCCAAAGAGAATACCTTGTACTTCATTTGATTTACTTGAAGCTCCACTTCAGCCTCCATGACTGCTCTCTTTTTTTCTTCTCTCTGCATTATACATAAGCAGTCAGTAACAATGAAGACAAAGTTCATCACTTATAACACCACTCAGTTCACATTTCAATAAGAGCACCTTGATTAAAGCCTCCACAATGGTCTTGGCTTGGTCCAGGTTGCGCCTAACCTGAGAATAATCAATATAAGAAACATTGTGATTATGATTATCAGATATAAAGAGGTTTATATCAATGTAAAATATTGTCCAGGAATTATGTGCTTCTTCTAATAAAACTTGAACAAATTTCACTTATTAAAACCAGTCCCATTTTGGCTTTATATATTTGTGTGCGCGCACGCATGCATACAATTCCCATTATTGATTTCTACAAAGATCAGCAAGTTGCAAGCATCAATCAGATCAAGAGAACAGTTAATATATATGTGTGTGTGTGTGTGTGATGATGTCAAGAATCTTGTGGCATTCAATCCATCAGCAATCTTTCCATTGGCCATGGTATTAAATACATGAAATATTCACAAACCAATGTTCATAAGACATACCCAAAAAAGCTTTCACATCCCACACACAAACGAATCTGGGGTATAAAACAAATATTTGACGCCATCATGAGGCCCCATGCTACTCAGCATTAGCTTGCACAACCCACTCACATAGAATTGGGGCATTAAATTTCAACAGAAAGACAAAAATTGTGCTCTCAACCATATAGCTTCATTTAAGACATTGGCCAAGAAGTAGAAGTTGCGATGAAATGCTATCCTCTATTGTCAGTCTGTTGGTTTCCATCATCCTAGCCTACATTATCTACATGTTATTTAGCTCCCTCTTGTTTCTTTCTACTGCATGAAAGAAATGTAACTTTCTCTGCCTTAGGATAATGGCAATGCTTATTGCATATATAAGAATTGGCTCACTCGAAAAAAGACTTGTTCTTTGGAGTTCTATCTTGTTGGATTTGAGGTCGGTATTTTAGGAAAGTGTCCTTGCCTCTATATAGCCACCTCCGGACCCTTTTTACGGAATTTAGGAAGAATCACCTCAAAACCTAATTTTACTAGACTGAGGAGAAGAAAATGGATAACAAACTGACCATGGCCTCATGCCCAAGATCTAAGAACTAAACAATTTGAGCATCCAAACACTCATACATGCCCATCCTTAAGCCAAGGTAAGCATAATAATCAGAAAAGAAGAAATTTAAAAGCAGTCTAACCTGGCGAAGCTTTTCAAATGATTGCACATTGTTTTCCCTTCTTTGCATCTGAAAACAAGACCAGCATTCAGCAAAACAAATAAGTTTTCACAATAACTAAAAGACTCTTGCCCCAAGGAAAAGATAACAAAAAACATGTTTGCTACTTACCCTTCTCGTGTGCAGTCTGTGGGTTTTCTCCCTTGGCCTGAAGACATTGTATGGGTTGGTATCATTAACCGGTGGAGGAGGCTGTACAGAAAATGTAGATGAGAATCGAGATGCTAATAGCTGATTTATACAATCCAGTGGCAAATTATTTCATGCAAATTCTAACATGGAGATGATCTGCAAGCACATATAGCCATGTAGGTATCAACTCTTTGTTATATGAGTTAAGCTTAAAAAACAACATCCAATTTTCCTCCCCATGTAGTTGTATAGATTACTAGAAACATTAACAACTAGATAATCAAAGACAGAAGGAATGAAACAAGTCAAATGTAGCAGACCAAATTAGGCTCTTGACAACTAGATGATCAAGATCAATAGTTAATCATTTATGACCACAAATATCACTTTTATCATTTATGGTGCACTATTTATCCAAATAGTGAGCCATACAAGCTATCAATATAAGCACAGAATCAAGTGAGTAAACTAACCTGCAAACGTCGCAAGATAGGCTTCTGCCATCTTTCACGCTGCCACAATTAAATGAAAATTAAATCATAACAAAATTTGTAACAAAAAATTATTAGCCTTAAACTAAATCTAGGAAATATTATAAAAGTAAAAAAAAAAAAAAAAAAAAAATGTAGCTGCCAAAAAAAAGTAACCGTTGCACTGGTTGGTTAATTCCCTAAAAAAGTATCAAGGATTCCATAAAATTACGTACCTTATCTCTCCAATACTCATAAACAGACCGGATGACAGCATATCTGAGGGACTGACCTTGTAGAGCCTATAATCAAAGAAGACAAAATTCCGGTCAAAAAAAAAAAAAAAACCATCAAAACACGGATAGATCTCTGACTACCAAACGAAAAACAAGTATAACTTCCATGTCTAATGAAAGACAAGCAGATGCCCATACAGGAGCTATTTTTTGCTCTTTGAGAAAAAAGGAAAAAAAAAAAAAAAAAGCTTTAGTAAACGGGGGAGTAGAAATTTCTTAGGAACATGAAAATAGGTACCATGAAATTGACAAATATAATTGAAATGAAAGTATTGAAGCAAAAGAAGTATCAAGAACCAGCATTGATGACACCGGTCAAAGTCGTCAAGGTTAAAAAAGAAGTCAAAACGCACATCACATCACCTCAGTAGCAACATCAAGTTGTAGAAGTACAGGGATTGGTGAAGCAAGAGTAGGGGTTATAACTCCTGCTCTCTCCCGAGCCTTATGATCGAAAACCTCCAGCTTGAAAATAAGACTCTCAAGCCTGTACGTACAAGCACACATTGAGGATCAAAAGAAAATACTTGAAAATTCAAGGTTAAAAACAGGACGCAAATTTATCTACTCGTAAATGCATCAATCACTTGCACCCTAAATGCATCCAATGAACTTATTAAATGACAGGTTAGGTTTGGTTGCTTACTTTTCGGCAGGAAGAATTTCCTCCTCACCATTGAACTCTTCAAGCCAATCCTCATCCTCATTATCTAAATCATACTCCACAAACTCTCCGAGCTCGGCCCGGGCTGCAAATGACACAACACAAAACCAGTCAGCAAGTAACGAAACAAGCATGAGAGTTAGAGAGGGGGGAAGGGGAAGGGGAAGGGCACCTCCTCTGGCGCGGAGATAGGAATTGGGTTGGGCAAAAGTGCGAGAGTAGTCTCTCTCATAAGTATCAACAACAACAAACTGAGGAGTCGGGATTTCAGGGGCTAGCTTCTTGGCGGGGGGAGGGTGGACCTCGATTTCGGTGGCGGAGGCGGAGGCGGAGGAGGAGTCGACGGCGGAGAGACGGAGGAGCTGAGAATTGCGGGTGGAGGTGGGGGCGGCTTCATCGTCTTCGAAGTCCTTGAAAGACTTGACGACGGGGAGCCTCTTGTGGATGTCGAGGGGCCGAGGCCTGAATGAGAGCCTACTCATCTCTACTCCTCCTGCTGCTCATATCTCTCTTCTCACCTGATTAGGGTTTGCGTAATTTCGAATTGGGGAATTAGGGTTTTTGTAAATTTCGAATTGGGGATATTAGGGTTTGTGATTTCGAATTGGGAATTTAGGGTTTGGATGAAGAATCAGGAGGAGTGAAGCCCTAATGTGGGAGGGAGAGACAGGAACCAGAGAGAGCAGAGAGTGTTGGAGACGAAGAAGAAGAAGAGAGCTCGAATTGGATTAAAGTACGATAAAGGCCCAACTACTACTTTCAGATTTAAGTGATGAATGGGCTTTGGCGCCAAACACTAAATCCTTTTTATTTATCTTTACAGCCAACTTCATTTTCTTTTCTCATTTATTTATCTTTTTTATTTATTATTGTTGAGGTCGGGACGCACATCTTTTGATATGCTAATCAAAATTAGGTATAATATTCTCTCAAAAAATTCTCATAGCCGGACAAACTATAAATGATACAGCTGTTCTGGCTACAATTAAAAGGACACATGAATAGTTGTGACCCTCAACTAGGGTCATGTCAATAGCCACAACAGTAAAAAACTAGTAAGAAATCTTCATTATAATTATGTCAAGTTCCATTATGATCCTGTCAAGTTCCACAAATTCAGACGAAGATGAGCATAGCTGTTCCATCAAGTTTGTTAAGTTCTACAAATTCCAACAAAAGAAAAATAAAGTGGCTCAACTCATATCTTCTCAAATCTTCACAAGTTTATTTATCTTTAACGGCAACTTCATTTTCTTTTCTTTTTTCTCATTTATTTATCATTTTTATATATTGTTGAGGTCGGACTTGCATCAATTTCAAGCATATCTTTCAATAAGCTAATCGAAGGATCAATTAGCAATCTTGGAATATAAAATTTCCTCAAGCTGCTTGTGGACAAAAAATTAACCTCATTTTGCGTCTAATGCAATCATATTTGATAACTTAAATGGCATATTTGATAACTTAAATGGCAGGTTTCGTAGGCTCTTCCGTCTAATTTATTTTTTCTTTTTCTTATTAAAAAAAAAAATCCAGGTCGATAAACAGTCCCCATTTTTTCTCCCACTTCTCCCCTCGACAATAACCACAATTTGTGTAGTGTGTGTTGCTGGTCTAGTACACATCAAAAGCTTCAGTATTGTAGTTATTTACAAGTTGTATATGAACAACAGAACAAGAACTTCCCAAATCAGGAAACGAAAGCTAACCTACATCTTTTGGGCCAATAACCTACATCATAAAACTGTACAATCGTTTCTAGCTTCAATAACTATCTATCTAGTATTTACAAGTATGGAAATTACATCTGTACAAGCAACTCCAAAGGGTATAGGCTTGTTCTTTTTTGGACAAAGGGTATATAGGCTTGTTGCTAGGCTTCTAGCAGCACACCTGCTGTTTGGAAATCCATTCCTTCAAGATTGTAAAAGAAGCCCACGTATAGACCTTGTTGATATTAGTCTACTTCATTGCTAAACATGCAAAATCATTAACAGGACCTCCGTCAATTCAGTTCTTCAAAAATCTGACCTATTTGATATTACTTCGGTGCAGAATATTCCTACAACCCCAACCTTGGTCTTTTCCCAGTTCAATTGTAGACAATAAAACCTGTAACAAGTTCTCCGCATCTTCTTTGTGTTCCAGTTCCAAGTTAGTCTGAATGAGGGGAACAGTAGGATTATTCCAACGCACCGCCCTTGTTCCACTGCTTCTTTTGGCTAGCTGGTTTTGACGCAAAGGCGTATTTGAGCTGCTGCCGACTATATGAACTACTCCTTGATCGCAGTCAGCATGCATCGCACTCTCCAAATGAATTTCTGATTCAATCACCCATTTGAGATCAGAAGGAACACCACGAAATTCAGGCTTACCCAAGTCCACCAAACTCGAGCAGCTTACAATCAAAACCAGTCTCTCTGTGATGATGACAAATTTACCAGCTTCTTTAAGTTTCTTGCACATAACAAAAATTTCATCCTTGAGCCTCAAACTATCATCTGCCTCAACAAGTACTGATACTCCAACAGCTTCTTCCCAACAGTAAGGTCTTAAGGGATATTCTCGGCTTAGAGGCCTTGGAAGACGGACTCTAAAGCGCTGTTGTCCTGTTTGATAGATCCTACTTCGGTTTCTAATGCTCTGTGCAGTTTTTCCTGTAACTTCAAGAATACTAGCAGCTGGTTTGGCCACAAGTCCTGTAATACCTAAAGCTATGCCTGCACGATAGATACTGAAAACATGAAAGAATGGTCCAACAGCCAGGAAACCAACACCAATCATCTGTGTATTTTAGGTGATTAAATTGATTAACCTGTGGAGTAACATTTATATGGAGACAAATATGATAAGCTTATTATTACTGCATCCCAGCAATAAATTACCTGAGAGCACACCAGGAAGACCATGTTTCTCAGCTCCATTGATCGGTGATTGAAGAAGACCTGTGAGTCCCTGGAAATCGATAAAGTTTAAACAATTAAATAAACCTCAGCATCTAACAGACTAATCCACAAACTAATACACTATGTACATACCTCAAATACTTCATTGATAACACCTTTAGAGTGAGATGCTATACCAGTCTGTTGCTGTTGCACCCCTGAAACAGCCTGGTCATCAAATGTAAATGCCACAATTCCCTACAGATAAAAAAATCCAATTAATATTTTCCAAAGAAACTAGGGCATGGACTACACGAATGTTACTATATGAGCAGTTACCTTGTGTGCAGCTTTGCTGAATTGGGTGGCAGCATCACTTATAGCATAGACAGTATTACTTAGGAGACTAGTCGTGCCTTGTGCCATGCCAGTAATTAATCCAGTAGGGCTCTATCAAAGGTAAAAAAAATATTAATATCTCTAATATAGCCTCAAGGCTTCACCAAATTTTAAAATTCCTAGACTTCCCTTTGCTGCATGCCAATAGCTTGGTAAGTGACATGTGAAAAGGTTAAAAAGTAGGTAATGAACAATTTAACAGTTACTTCTAATATGAATGTTGGGAGTTTATCTTTTTCTCTAGCTGTTGTTTATCCATGTGAAGATACAGCGTTTAAAGGTTAGTACTGATAAAAAAAACGAGGAAAGGTCAAATATAACAAAACACTAACCTGAAAAATGCTTCTAGCAGGCACTGACAAGAAGTCTCTAATGCCAAGCCCCAAACTCCTTGCAAATCCCATGGGATTGCCAATTACACCAGCTGAACCAAACACCTGTAAATTCAGCAATTATGGGGCCATAAGCAGATTTGTCAATGAACTTTCTGATGGAGGTAAGACGGAACTCCTTACACCCTCATATAAATGCAAATACTTTCGAGACTATAAAGTACTAAGCTCCGAATCTAGCAGAAGATGAACAGATGTTAAGGTATCGTACAATTGCATAGATAAATATTAGACTATCTAGTGTATTTGACACACGGACCGAACAAGAGGTGCAAGTTAGTTAAACATATCTTAATTGCAGGCTAGCAACACTTATGAGAGAACTCATTTCTGTTCTATTTCCCGTCAAAAAGTAGAAGAGACTAATAAACCCAGGTTACAAAGGATTTTTTAATTCTATTTTATTATTACAATATTATAATTTTTATTTTATTTTATAAACTCATAATGAGAGTGAATTTACCATTGACAACCGAACATCTTGTAAAAGAAACTTTCAATAACACAAACTTGAAATATATTCCACTCTTATAGTAGAGTCTACAGACTACATCCACAGAGCAGTAAGAACATTGACAACGAATACTTTAGCTGGCTGAGATCTTCATGACACAAGTTAATCACCATTCCTATGGTTAAACTAATGAATTGTGATCAAAAGAAGAAGAAAATCACTCACTCTTACCAACTCTCTCAAGAAAGCATAGCAGATAAGTTTTAACATTTACCTTATCCATCTCATGAAGAAGTTGCCTAGCAGATAAGTTCTACCAACTCTCTAAAGAAAGCCTAGCAGATAAGTTTAACATGTACCTTATACATCTCATGAAGAAGTTGCCGAGTATAATGCCTCATAAGGATCTCTTGTAGAGACTCCAAGCTAGCAATTTGATGTGCAATTGTCAACTGCTTCAGATGAATTCGTGCACCCTCCACATCAGCAAGAGCCATCAGACCTCTCTGCAATGAACTACTAGTGTGAGTATGAAATATAAATTACAATTCACACGTGTCAACCTTGCCTTAGAAGAAGAAGAAGAAAAATGAAAGAGAAATTAGCCACCAATTTACAATAGAGGACAAGAAGTCCTCAACTAACCTAACTGAACTTATTATTAAAAAGAATGAAAAAAGACTTCGAGATGGCAATATTAATCAAATTACTGCAGCTTCCAATCCAATTATAAGCTAATAGCGAATAATGTCTAAAACAGTTCATATGTTACCTCTTCACATATACTATTTCACAGTATGCCTGTTCCACACAATCTTCATATTTTGAACTCAAATTTTTTTGCAATTATTGTATTTACATAAGAGAACATTCATACTACTTACATGAATAACAGATTCTCCTGCTGCAAGAATTCCATTTCTAAGCATCCATGGAGTGCTGGAAAAGCTATGCAAACAAAAACCTAACATGTCAAGTGGCAAAATTTAAGATAAAACTAAATATCCCAGAAGCATTTCTCCTTATAGTTTACTAACTCACCTTAGGGTCAACTTGATGGGAGAAAATTCAAACACTTCTACATATATCTTTTTCTGTCTTCTAGCTAAAAGGTAAATTTGCTGCCAAGGAGCTCCAATTGGAACTATTGAAGGTAGTGAGAGTCTCTGCTTGTGGTTTTCATTAAGCAGAGGAACATTCATTAAGTGAAGTTGGTTATCAGTTGCATACGCATCCATTGAGCCAGCATCATTAGAAGGATGGTGCAGGAACGGATCTGATAATGGCAAGACTCTACTCTGGAACCTTGAAGATACATTTCTTATGAAGCCAAATAGGCTTAATATCAATTCTTGTTCAAGCTCAAGACAAACATCTGCAACTCTGCAAGTTTTGAATGAAAGAAAGTAAGCAATTATAAGTGTTAAGCAATCAAACTGTTCTAAATGCAGCAATGTACACCTTAAGCTTATGTATTCAAACGAAACCAGTGAGACATCTTTCTTCCTCCACTTAGATACAGCTAGGCAGAATACAGGTTCAAAATTGCGAGAAGTCCTTTGCAAAATCCTTTCACTTGGTTTAATGTCATCCTCCCTAATTACATGGCCAGCTGGATTGTTTTTGTACTCACGATCAAAAGACAACATAACAGGATATGGGGAAGATCGAAGCTGATTATCGATTTGCAATAATGCGATTTGGAAGGAAAGTTTTTGTTGATCCAAACTCTGTACCAGATCAACTGTAATGCTCTTTGCACATATAAAAAGCAACTCCTACAAAAGATATACCAGATGAACAATGTTTCACAAAGGTCTATGTACCCGGAGTATAAGATAGAATTCCACCTACCTGAGGGTGAATATTGATCAAAGAGATGCCAATCTGTTGAATAAAAACTGAAATTCTTTCCATGAAACCAATAAACTTGTCCTGTTTCTGTTCATGCTTCCCCTTCTCTTTTAAGTGAGGTAGACTAATACTTCTGTTGTCATTCAAGACATGGTAACTTGAATCAATAACATGGAGGACCTGCAAGAGAGGAGATAATCACTAAGCTGATAAAGATAAGTACCGGTTGTTCACTGCATGTCCCAAGTGTAGGAAATGTACCTTTGTTGCTCCCTCAACATGGATGGATATATGCAATGTTCTCTCAGGTTTCTGATGACAAATATTAGCACAAATCAAACATTTACTAACCAACATGGAACCACCATAAATAATACGTGTCTTTAGTATCGTTAACCAAAAAGTTCTAGCAAGTATTCAAACAAGAAGTAAACTAAGACCCATTGACCAAACGTTGTCAATAATAACATATATTTTGTTTTGTGCAACCATGACGTAAATGAAGATCATTTTATGCCCATTCTGCAAAATATATTTCTACATATAATATCTATATATGTTTCAGTGATGCCATTGCAATGAACTTTTACATGTTGCAAATGAACCTGAGCTAATGCTTTTTGAGTCATTTTAAAAGAAACCAAAAAGCACAAAAGCAAAACTCAAAATCAACCTAAAACGACGAAAAAAGAGCATCAAATCAGATAAAATATAAAAAAGCAATCAAAGAGCCTTTAGCCGAAGAGTAGGGAAAAAAAAAAACTTAAAAAAAAAAAACCTTTGAACACTTGAGACGATACCATTTCAAATCCCATGCCAAAAGGTCTCAAACCAATAGTTGAACTTTTAACAAATCTGGAAAAATGATCTCTTAATTGCATGATACACGACTGCTGTAGTTCATCAGACAGTGTGGTTTATTAATTTGTAGGGAAATCAAAAAAAACAATTTAAGAAGCCACTTTTACTATATATGCCTTCAGCTCAACACAAATGCATTCATAAACTATATAATAAAACCATGCCTATATAGTAATACACTGCTAAACTGCCATCTGTTAAGGAAAACAGAGGAATCTACTCCTGACAAAAGAAAAATTTATTCATGCATTATCTTAGTTATATATTCATGAAAATTAAAACATTAAAAAAAAATTGCGTTAAACTACCATCCATTAAAGACAAATTATCTTAAAATTTTCCATAAGAAAAGTGTGATAAGTTGTACAAATATTCTTTGAAAACTCTTTATGAGAGTTCGAAAAGCACAGGACAAGTAAGAAATATTGAAACCGACAAGTTTCTCCCAAACCACACATATAATTTGTTATGAAAATTTATAGTTGTGGAAGAAGCACCTCAGGAGATGATGGTAATTGCACCGGACTGTATTCTTTTACATCATCAAGAGCATATGACCCTAAAACACGCTTACCAGGTACCTGACATTAGCAAAATTTATTTAGTAAAGATTGTGTCTATGTAATGTTATAATTAAAACATAAAAAAGGCATGTACCTCCACAGTGAGACGATGTGGATAGCATGGTTCGTCCCAGGCATAAGGGCAAGAAGTGTAAGACTGAACAATAGTCTCAAAGGTTTCACACCTTTGTTGGTAGATCCTTAGCCTCTAAATTGATCAAGTAAAGAAAAAATAGTATAGTCAATGGTAATGGTAACTTGGTATAAGGTTGAAATGCAAAAGAGATTTCATAAACTTTAGCAAGCATGTTTCACTCAACAGAATAGATGAAGATTGTCAACAATACATTTTCACAGTTGCTTATGGGCTCACAATAGTTGCGACATAAAAACTAAAAGTAATCTCCTTAACAAGATGGTTAACAATTAATGATATAACATTGACACAGTACGCAATACTTTTGAGAGAGATTTAGACAGAAAAAATAGAAACAGACAAACTATTTGTATAGCTAGACGAAGAGCAGAGAAAAGTATAGCTAAATGAAGAAGAAGAAGAAGAAAAATACAAAGTGCTATTACAGAACTAAATGATAGTGAATTAAACTGCGTTGGAATATAGAGTAGTTTTCCAATAAAGTTAATTGTTGTAACCAACCTCGTTAGTAAAATTATCAACCCTGTAGGGCATATACCCAGTCTCATCATCTGATACAAGAATCAAGTTTGTCCCAGAATTTCCATAGAAGTTTCCAACAATCTTTTCATCTCCCACAGAGACGTCGGCATTTTGCACTTCAACCCGTATCATATTTAAGGAACCAGAGAGATAATTCCGCATTTTCACTTGAGTGTCACCGAGATGGTCTGGCAAGAAGCCACCTGACCATTGCCATCCTGGCTCATTATAACGAATTGAAACGAGTAACTCCCTGCAAAAGGGATAGAAGATGAATAAGCAAAGAATAAAGAGAAACAAAGGTTAATACACAAGACTAATAAATGAGATCCCAAAGAAATGGAGGAAACAAGTGGGCAGGATGGCCATCAAAACTCCTTGTTTGGAAGATGAAAGATGAGAAGTGGCAGCAAAACCTTATTATTAAGCAGCTAAGTTACACATCTCTTTTTTTTTTTGCCTTTTTTTCTTTTTTTTGTCGTTTTCTCCCAATTGGAGTATTGTTACATGTGTCTTGAAAAGACAATTCAGTTTGGTATTATGTACCCAAAAGCTCCCCATTGCACATCAAGCCATGGTCAAAGAAGAAAACGTATTGGTAGTTTAGTACCATGGCCTTATGGCAAAAGAGTCTTAATGAGTTCAAGCATTTTGGTTCAACAAAACTCCAAACAACATGTTATAGGGAACAAGAATTTATGGGAAAATAAGGAAAAATACAAACAGAGTGGCAAAAGGGGATGGACACGTAGTCCATCTAGGTAACTATAGAACACAATCCAAAATGAAACAAATAAAGCCACACTCCACGATAGAATTACTGTCCAGTCAAGTATCAGAACATTTAAGATCTTTGTTTTTCCTAACAGACTTTTTTGAAGAAAAAAAAAAGCGTACAATTCTTACGACAGGGTGACCTGTGGAAAACATAACCTACCTTCCAAACTACTAAAAAGAATGAAAGTCAGCACAGAATATACAGCACCAATACAGAACATCACAAGCAGACTCAGACACTAGATTCCCAATCCAAGAATAACAGATAATAACTAGTCCCTGGATTGAAAAGATACCAAAGCCCATAAAGACGACTAAAGCAGAACTCTCTCCCACATATGATCCAACTCCTACCCCCTAACATATATAAGATCCTCTTTACATCTTCCATTCAAAGTCAGAAAAATCAAGATGATCCAACATGTAAAAGGCAATTTACCTGGTTGTATCCATCCAGTGAAGATGAGAATGTTCACCTGTACCCAATTGAAAAGAAAATTCGGTTCCTTTCTGCTTATAACATAAGTTCTTACTGCATGCATTGCTGATGATGTACCTGCAAATAAGAAAATTTTAACATTATTCCGACCTATAAACTACGCATATGAACTAAGAACAGATGGCTGCAATAATTATTGTCACCTAGGTTGGAAGGTAATTGCACTTGTCCTCCCAGCAAATGGTGCGGCAACTGCACTGGACGTAATGGACATCACAAAAGCCGCATTTGACGATGGTTGAGGAACAAGGACAGTAGTTGAACCACTAGGTGGAATAAGGGGAAATGAACTTGACCATAGAGAATTTGGCATCTTTTCTGTTACATATTCAGGCATACACCTACTCACTCTAACCATTACTTCACCAGCAGAGGAAATCAGATTAGGGGAGAACATGCATGCCCTTACTCTTCCACGCTCATAACCACTAGAGTTTAAATCTTTTGAGGTCAACTGACTGCTTGAACTCGATCTATTCTGTGAACTGTGGGAAAGTGAGTTTTCCCTGTCTAAATTATGTTTGCTTAAAAGCTCATGATAGTTGTCTTCAGAGTAAAGAGGCTTGCTAAAACTTATTTCTTTGTGAGTTGTAGCATTATCTCTAATTGAGACAATGTGAACTCTTGAGGAAGAACTTCCCATTGTATATGAATCTCTAGCATTTGGATTATGGTTAGAAGATACCAGACCAAGACCATCCTTTTTTCCCTGAAGTACTTCTTGATCAACCATATCATAACAAGAAGGCACAATGCAGCTTACTCCTTTCATTTCACTGGCAGATTCAGAAATGAAGAGCGGAAAGCCAGTGCAATTATATAACAGAAATGGAACAGAGATAAAGAGTTCCCTGGCTCCAGAAAATGCATCCATCACCTTTTCCACTGTGACATACATTGGACCTGAAACAAAGACACCAATACCATCAATAATTCTACCAAGCATAAAGTTATTTTTAAGGAAAGATTCAACAATACAAGAAATACCATTTGTTGAGTCTCTGTCGAAGGTCACAATTTCAGAAAGTGAGAACTTCGTTCCAACAAACTTGGCCTTTTTACAGAATATTTCAGTACGTGGAAAATCCAAAATAGCTGTTTTAAATCCATGCATATGGATCTCCAATCTCAGCTGATGAGAAGGATCAACATTATGAAAAGAAGTTTCCACCTGCAGAAAAATAAATATAAAAAATAATAAAGAAACTGTCTTCAGTAAACGTATTACTTTTACTTAAGGATGCAGTAAAGGTGAAAGTAGCAAAGAACTCCTTAATCAGTCAAACAGATCTACTTTATGACAAACCTCTGAAAGAAATGCAGTCCGGGTAATCCCACCGCTTTCTATCGTCAGTGTCACTGCATCGGGAAGATAGTTATTCACTACTAAAGGGATACTGAGGACTACTTGGTGAATAAACTGCTTTTTTGCCTCGTCCTTGTGCAATATTTGACCACCACTTGCAACTGTTTGCTTTAAAGAACTCTTTCTTGACCTAACAGGTGAAGGTAAACTGACGTTTCTAACTGAGATACAACAGCGAAATGGATCACTATTGGGATGGGCTGGATAGCAAGCAAAAGACTTGAGAAATCCAATTTTGCCCTCCTGAGAAAGCAGGTTTGAGAGGTTATAAACTTCACTCCAGAGATGAGAATCTCCAATTGGACGCCATCTAATCCTACCAGCTTCGGCCAAGTGTAGAGGCAGCGGTAACTCTTGACCAGGATATATTGGATCTAAGATCTGAAATAGTATTATTAGTACAAAATTATCAATGGACAAAGATATAAAAAGAACTACCTATCGTAACTGACCAAAACAGAAAACTAAGATCGCAGATCACAGAAATGAAAAACGAATATTTGTTTCTACCTTTGGGGACACACCAAATGGAATATCAAATCGCAGCTCCAATGGCATGGAAGTTGAATTCGAAAGTATAACCTAACAGAAGAAGTGTAAGAGATTTTCGATAAACATAAATTCATGCCATAACTAAGTTTGTGCAATACCGTTGAGTATAATCGGATTAATTTGCTGTACCGCTGCACTGAAACATCAAAGACAACAGGAACAACAAAACCAGCATTGGCATTTGTTCTATGGTTTTCCATATTGTCACTGTATGACATAGAAAAATCAACCTCAAAGTAGGTAAGTCCTACAAGATCCATTGAAATCGGTTCAGAAGGCACTGATGTTCCATCAAGTTGAATGGTAATATACTGATGGCGAACCCCATTTGCCTTCTGGTCAAAAAGTCTCTCAGAGAAGTGTGCTGGCTTAACATGAATAAGTTGTTTCTCAGGAGTATTATCGATATATATTGGAATAGAAGAACCTGGTTGCACATATTTTCTATTCGTTTCTGAGACATCCAACTCATCAGAATTAATTGCGCCTTGATAAACGTGATATGCTAGAGGTAGCGATGTCAAGTTTTGAAGTACATAAGGAGCATATTTTCCTGCATATGTGTGCTTAGCAAACGGAGAATTTAATAACTTCTGGCTTTCAGGAAGATCATTTGGACTCACTATAACCCAAGCATCCTTGATCATCTCAACTGTCCTGAAAACACACTGTAAAGAACAAAAATCAGATGTGTACAAGACTTAACAATTTAATAGAGCCAAGGTAATTCACCATATAGAAAATAACCTAGTCACTGAATGTTTTTAATATTACCTTACAAACTAGTCTAAACGATTGAGGCATCTTTACAATCCATGTTACAATGAGCTCAACAATAGATTGTAGGGACATTTCCTAGTCTATCCACTGTTGTAATCAGTTGAACTGACATCCATGGCTAAAGTACGAGATATGCATTCCTTAAAAGGACCCACTCTAGAATGAAATCTAAACTACTGACAAACTTCCAAAACTGTTTGGCCAAATGTACCCCGCACATAGATGCAAACTATTATCCAAATCAAAAAGTAATAGATCATCTAAACTGAAACTCAGTATGTCCAACAAACTTGACGATGATATGGTATCATTGGAAATACAAATTACAATTTGATTGATTTATTGCAGAGACGATTGTTGAAAGAAGAATCAAGAAACAGGCGGTTCTAAGGGAATAAATATGATCAATGGATATGCTTCTCTATATGCAGTTATCAATTTAATAAGTTGTCACATTTCATAGGTTGAAAAAGGAAAAAGAAAAAATAAAGGCTTAGTAAAATGTTTAAAGGACATGGCAGGCTAAGGAATTCAGTGAAGTTCGCACCTCTATAAGGGATTCAGTGAAGTTCACATTAAGGTGTGCAGCTGATTTCAGATGGACATCTGTCAAATTGGAGCTGCTGAGACTCATCTCTTGTTTTCTAATCACATTGACCTCAAACTGCCAAGGTTCAATAAAAGGCTCCCAGAACACCTTCAGTCATTTTAAGCAGATAAGGAAGCTATTAGAATAACATTTACACCGTATTAGATGTGGAAGTAGAAGTTTATAGTATACCTTGTGAATGTTATTGTAGTTCACTTGAAGGTCACCCGAAACTAAACCTTCGAGGTTATTTTCAGTCACAATGATATGCAAGAGGACGTTCCCCAAAAGAAGCTGAAACAGGGGTCCACTACAACTCCACTGTGTCAAAGGAAACACAAATTCTTAGCAAAGAAACTTCAAAAATTGAGACCGCCAAGAAACTTCAAAAACAAACGAGCTAGACCAATATTGACCTAAACACATAGTTCCTTGTTTCAAAAGTAGCATGACTTGATACACGCAAATGAAAGGAAGCACAAATTCTTCGCTAGGAAACTTCAAAAATTGAGACCGGCAAGAAAGTTCAAAAACAAACAAGCCAGACCAATATTGACCTAAACACATAGTTCCTTGTTCAAAAGTAGCATTACTGGATACACGCAAATGAAAGGAAGCAGAAATTCTTCGCAAGGAAACTTCAAAAATTGAGACCGGCAAGAAACTTCAAAAACAAACGAGCCAGACCAATATTGACCTAAACACATAGTTCCTTGTTCAAAAGTAGCATGAATATTCATGCAAATGAAAGTAAATGAAAGACAGATACATAATTATCATATAATTTAAATTATGAAAGATAAAAATAAAAAGAGTAAAAACGTAAAATGCTAAAATTAAGAACTGCAGAAAAGTAAGAAAGCATGACGGTGGTTTCCTTACAACAAGGAACATAAAATCAGGGCATATGAAAATGGCCAAATTATTGCTTTAGAAGTCAGGAAGGTCAACATACCCTTCCATCGCTTAGCAGAAAAGAAACCTTCCTAAGCTGGACTTTAACATCAATTCTACCAAAAGAAAATTGAGAAGGCCCTCCTTCAGCAACACTGAATTGTACACCATGCCAGAAGTAGAGAATGCTGTGTGAAATCCATACATCTAAATGATCACATTGAACATCTACTTCAACATGCATAAGCTCCATACGGTTATTTATGTCAGCTACCAAAAGCACCTGAGATATTTGGAAAAAGGGTGAAGATTGAACACTTCCATCCTGGCTTACCAATACCATGCCCTCCAGTTTTTCTATGTTGGATTTCACTTTCACATTTGTTCCATCAACAAAAAGTTCACTACTTCTACTGCACAAAGTAACTGCAATGGAACTAAAGGCTTTTGCTTCAACTATGTCAGATAAACCATTTGTAGAGCCATCTCCATGACATTCCTCTCCCTGATATTCCCCAAAAGCTCGGTCACCGATCCAAACAGGTACGTAAAATGTAATGAAAATATTCTCTGAGCTCACAATGAGGACATCAGTGTCCTGCTCCAAGTTGTCTGGCAGACTTGCAGATGATTGTCCAGCACAAGATTTGAAAAAGTCAACAACCTCATTCCAGTAAGACAAATGTAACCACACTTCAACACAAGGCAAGGAAACATGAAGTTCATTTACACCATCTTTTTCTTTGGTAAGAGAAAATTCAAGAACTGACGAAGTTGAGCTTGTGGACTTGCATCTTGCTAATACAAAAGAATTAGGTAATGAACATATTTCTAGGGAAGAAAAACTTAGAGCTACACTTAAGAGAGTGTCATTTCTCAATGATGCAGAGCAGATGAATTTCATTTCAGCAGTAGTAATAGGGTCTTCCGAGACTCTTTGGCAGGGATTCAACTGTATCAACAATGAATTGATATAGCATCTAACTTCGGTGTAATTAATGCTTGAAACTACAGGTGGAACTGCATTTTTCTGTGCTAAGCACCTTTTTGACTGAAGAAATTGTAGAACATCAGACTTGAAACATTCAGATACATCAGAAACTACAGAAAATTGATTTATGATATCATTTAGCCCCTCAAATCCATAAAAAAAGTGATAATCTGCAAGAAAAGAAGAGAATGGATCAACAACTTATACAAGATAATAGTGAAATAATTTTGGTTAAACTTGAATATGAAAGACGAACTCCTACCCTCAGGCTTAAGCTGACAGTTTCCAACTCTGATCATGACACAAATGTTTGAGGGAGAACTTTCACATGACGATTCACTTTCACAAGGTATTTTCACCCAAACGTCAGCACATAGGGAAGCAATTAACGGAACATCTACAGAGGAACTGTATTGATTGTCCTTGAAAGACAGGAATGATAGAAACAAGTCTCGTCCAAATAAATTTAAACAATGATTTCTTTTAGCAAGTTTATCAGTCGGGACCCAACATTCATGTGGAATGTCCTTCAATACATTATTCGAACTGCTTTGAATAAATGTACAGTAGAACTGCTGAAGTTCACTCTTTAGAAACTGACCCTCGTTGCTTTCCACGGGCACAACTAAAACAGAGTCCAGTATCTCAATCTTGTAGATAAAGGAACATTCACTTTCACTTTCAGTATCTTCATGCCCTATGGTGACAAGCTGGTCATTAGAATCTGAACTCCAATCAGACAATGAAAAGTAACCAATTATTATGGCCAGATATTCAGGAGGTAAGATGCAATATACATGCTGTATGCTGAAGCATAGTTCAACATGTGAACTCAATGGCCCACATTCTTTCCTCACACGTACATTTAAAATAGGAGATAAATTCGAGACCGAGGGGCCCCACAGAAACTCGCGTAAATTCTGTGACGACCAAGATGAACTGAGAACTAACCCTTCAGTAGAACACAATATATCAAAGCTGTT
This sequence comes from Rosa rugosa, assembly GCF_958449725.1. Classification (NCBI taxonomy): domain Eukaryota; kingdom Viridiplantae; phylum Streptophyta; class Magnoliopsida; order Rosales; family Rosaceae; genus Rosa; species Rosa rugosa. The sequence goes on along the minus strand of NC_084820.1, from coordinate 56,139,187 downwards.
TTGAGAAATTAATACTGAAGAGTTGGACCTAGGCAGGGTAATTGTTCCAACAATGCATTTTGAATCATGAAAATGCACTCTGATTCCACAGAGATCGACATCAATTACAAGCGGACTACTTGTAGTAGCAGAACTCCCACACGCAGCAGAAGCTTCAACCACAGATGAGTACTTCAATGCTGGGGCATGAAACTTTTTAGATACCTCCTTTATGCTGGATTGTGGGCTGCTGATTCTGCTGTCCCTTAAACTGAAATACTTTCTCCACTCGGGACTGGCATAAAGCAAAGAACTTTCAAGATTACCAAGGGAACCAGCATTTGATAGCATAACAAAAGGAAAATGATCTAAAGGTATGCTTGCATACTCAGAGGACCCAGTTTCTACAAAGTTGGAGAAACCAAACCTTTGAACCCCAAAACCAGGAACACTTTTTGGATACCTAGCATCCACAGATGAGCTCAAGGTGTTCTTACCAGGATTAGATGCACCATATGTAGAAAGTTTATCAAAAAATGCAACCAGAAGCCGGATAACATATGGGTAGCAGTGGAGATCACCGTTATTCAAGCATATTCTACATTTTTGAGGAACTGTCTCCTTCGGATGAGATTCATATTGTAAAGTAAAGCATGCTTCATTATTTCCAACGTTGTTGGCAAAATGATCATTTCTATTGTCAATCCCAATCTCATGTGGGTGTAAAGCATTCATAGATGATTGATTTCCAGATGAATACAAAATCCGACTATCACTTTTATCAGCCAATTTAGAAGTGGTGATACTCAATGCGTTCATTACGATCCAGCATTCCTCAATTTTTGAAAGCGAATAACTGCACATTGAAAAACAGAGCATCAACTTCTTTTCTCTCTCTTTTTTTATTTTTTTATGTGGGAGGGATAAGAAAACTTCAATCTATTAACTAAGGGACTTAAGAAAAAAGATGTCGCCTATCCAGCACAAAATAAAGCAACAAAACAACAAGGAACTCCACTAAAAGAAACCCCTTAGTCCAAAAGGGCAGACCAATTCAAGAGAAGCAAATTTATGGGAGCACCCAGTGTTTAGCAAAATAATCAATCAGGTAACAGAACAGTCACCTCTTCCTTTATATCTTTACAGCTGTCCTTTCCCACCAAACTACCCAAAAAGAAGCCAAAACAGAATAATTCCATAGAGCAACAACTTCAATATCAGCAACAGTTCTTACAGATTAAATGCTCCATGCAAGCAAACACTTTTTTTGTTTTGGCTAAACACATACCGTTAAAGAAAAAAGGAAGAAAATTCATGGTAGGATGGAAAAGTCCATGACCACCAGACCTATACTTCTCAAGCAAAAAGATGAATACTTCTCAAGCAAAAAGATGAACAATCAAGAATCAAAATTATGGTCTAGTATCTCTGACATGCAATCATGCTACAAGTTTATCAAACCTATTGAATGGTAAAAGGTGCAGGTGTGTTCAATTGTCAGATTTCAAGAATGCTTCTATCGAGACAAGTCTAAACGTATGCACTAACAAAAATCAGAAAGCTAAATACCCCATGTCCAATTGTTGGAATTTAAGCATGAATGACGAGCTATTTTCTTTCTCATTTTCCAGTTCGACTTCAATCTTCACTGTCTCCAGTTTGATATTGGTAGAGAAACCGAAAACAGGATTCCCTAATCCATTTGATGTGGCATCAAGTGAATCAATACTTTCCAAGGGTAGAGAATCAAACTTCAATTGCAGAGCACCTAGATATTCTATCAATCCCAGCATTGCAGCATATATCGATGGAGAAAAATGTGCATGAAGTGATGATACAATGACACAAACCTGAGATCAAAAGAAGAACTGATAAACACAGAATTGATACATATGATTCCTATGCACCCTAAATTTCAAAACTGCTAATAAGAGGAGTACATCAAATGAAAAGTTATTACTTTCAACTGTCTTACCTCCAACTGTTTCAATATTGACTTATCTTGGATCAAGCAAAATGCAAAGGAGACAGAAGGACTAAGTTTCTCCAAGATAGAAATTGGAGAAGAATGAGAAGGCATCGTTACCTTCAACTGCACATAACTTTATCGTTACTTATTTGATCCTTAAAAATGTAATAAAACAAAAAAGGGTACAGTCTGACAAGAACCTGACCTCAAAATCATTTAACTTGACCTCATAGTGATCGTACAGATCTTGAATTTGGACGCACGGAGAAATATTACAGCTGGAAACTGAAGTTAAGAACTTTTTCAGAGTATAAAATTGTTCCTCATCTGATGGCTGAGATCCCATATCACATTTAGTCCTAAAAAGAAGAGAGCCTGCTTCAAAAACCTGTCAAAATTTGCATTAAAAAGAGGGAAAAATCGAGCTTATTTTAAAGTTAACGATATCAACTATCTACCATTATTTTCACAAAGCACATGCATGGATAACAACTTGGTTAAAGATTAGTTTGGCCTTGGAGCCAATCAAAATTTTTGGTTAGTTTATTTTGTATTGGCTTCTTTGTGATTGGTTATGATAAGAGGAGAGAAGAATCAGAGAATATGAGTTGGCAACCCATCTTTTTCTTCCTCATCTAGCTCCATGATTTGCAAGGCTAAGTACTGGAGAAGTTTGTTGTAGCTTGGATCATTGCTGATGGCAGGCGCAACGCAGTTGATGTGGTTCAAAGAAGAAAAACCTAATGATTGCATTTTTCTGCACTGGCATATAATGAGTGAAGGTGAGGCTTAAAGTTGTAACCATTTATTTAGGGGAGTGAAATTCACACTCCATGTTTCCTTTTTTTGTGTCTAAGTTTTGTCTTTTGTAGTGTGGATTGTAAAAATGTGACTTAAGACACTAAAAAAGGAAACATGGAGTGTGGATTATAAAATGGGGAGTGTGAATTTCACTCCCCTTTATTTATTCCATGTCCGATTACATTAGATATAGAGAGGAGGGTGTTTAGAGAAGCTGGATTGGATTCGGTTATCCCATAAAATGTAAGTTTTGTTTCTACAATTTTCATCATGTTAATAAGTTATGGCCACTCAGACAAAACAAAAAGAACAAATATACATATGAAGATATTGACAATATTTTGTTAATCAACGAAATTACCAAGTTATGTGGATCGGATATTGGATCTCTCCAAGGAACATTTATGATGATATTGAAAATAGTAACATCCCACACCACTTTCCTATGACGTGATAAAAGGTATCTGCAAGCAAAAAAGCATTGAATAACAGAACATAAGCAAATATCATACATGAGTTCGTATAACTAAGCACAATCATGGGAGTAAACAAGCTTGGAGGGTCGAGACAAATAGCACATTGCAAGTGGCAAGAAGAAAACTTACTCAGCTTTCGACAACAGTCGACCATTGACATTTTCTATCCCATTTAGCGACAGAAGGACCTGCAGCAGATCATATTATCAGGTATTAAAATGAGAAATGAACAGAGAAATAAATAAAAAAAGGTATGCTCTATTTTTTCCCTCTCTCTCTCTCTCTCTCTGTGCACATATCCATTGAAAAATTACTCATGGAGGGAGGTGTGGTTTGTCAAAAAGGAGTGCCAATTCCCTTAATTTTTCCTTCTTGTCATAAACGGTTAGAAGATGGTTATCAGTTCTCAATAATATATACTGTGAAAAATAATTAAAGCAAGGCATATCACAAACCCAAAAATGTCGAGAAAGGAAATAATATCAAATATAAGTATGAAGAATAATAAAAATATTGATTTATTTACCAATAACCAGATCTATCAAGAGAAAAATATAAGTATAATGTGTAACTGAATTCAGTCGATCAAAATTTTACAAAATAAATGATGACAGGAAGGGAAAGTGCAACTATTATGTCACTTTCTTCCAACCAAACTTTCCCCAGATAATGCACCTCTAGTTAAACAGATGAACAGATTCATAATCTAATATGCACAGCACATCTCTATAGCCCATGTAACTTTCTGCATATTTAACTTCTCAACATCTGGACAATTGAGCGACTTGAATTCCTAGAAGGGGCTTTCTTAGTAGCATACTGATCCAAATTTTGGGGTTCAATCAAAAATCTGAAACCCATATAATTTCAGTCTAAAAACTTTCAGAACAAGGAATTTTTTATTTCTTAAAAAAATAAAAAATAAAAATAATAAAAACCTTCTGATGAAAGAAAAAAGGTACAGGAGCTGGGGACAAGTTCACAACAGAAAAGAACTGGAACAAAACGTCATCAACAAAAGAAACATCAGGAGCACAAAACTAGCCTAGGAGATACAAAGCCCTGAAAAATCAGCTACAGCAGCCATCCAGACTTTGAGAACTAGGAATTGATATCTAAAATCTTGAAATAAAAAATACATGTATATCGATTGTTACCTTCCAGGCTGACTTTATGTGAACCAAAAAAATAAGTGCGTATAAAGTCTTAAAAGAGTGGCTCATAAATAAGCATGGCAAAGCCGCCAAAATAAAAAATAAAAAACTCTGGGAAATAATATAACCCAACTCTTACCCTTCCATGCTGACTTTCAAAGGATTTTAAAGCTCCAAGAAAATCCATCAACTTTAAGAAAAATTCTGCATCAACGGTGACTTCTAATGGTTGAAGCACCCCCTGAGTAGAAGTGTTCCAGTAATGAAACTATCAATAAAAAACTTCCTGAATAATAATAACCACCAAAATCTATCCAGAGATACCCAAGAGAGGATCATTAAACAACGTATTTGGTATATCAGAGAAATAGAGGGTAATAGTACCTTAATGGACAATTCAGCCTCGAGGTCTGATGATACATCCACTTGCAATTTACAGGAAGGATTCTCGTTTTCCAGTTCGTTCTTCTCATTATTAGGCTGAAAATAAAGAAGGTCAATCACAGGAACTGATCCATATACGATTGCCTCTACTAAAAATTAACTTCATAAAGGTAAATGAGTCTCTCGGTCAATGACATTATTTGAGCTACATTGTTGAAAGAAAGGCCATCCAGTCAAGAATCTTAATGGTTTGGAAATACATAAAATTTATGCTGCAAGAAACAGTATACCAACAGCCTAAGACCTGATTCTGAAAGCAAAATGCTAGCAATTTTGTATTTCTTAATAAATTGAGTATATTTCCAAGTACTGAAGACCATTAAATATCTCCTTTGGTTTCACAGAATCACTTAATACCTAACTTAACAGATCATTTACTGCTGAAAGTCTTAAAGTCCAATAAAAGAGTGTGTCTGCCGACATACAAAAGAAAAATGAAATTATATCAACTCCTAGATTAAAGATGAGGAAAAAATAGAAACTACAAACCCTCCGCAAATGCAGAATGACTTTCTTGTTACAAGGATAAACCATCTGCCCTGAGTTCACAATGGCGACAATGGCTGCAGATTCTTCCCTAAATTTGCACTCCGTAGTCACCCCGTTCAACATCAACTCTGCAATTTCTTGGCCATACTTCCTGAAAAATCAAACCACCCAGTAACTAAGATCTGTTAACAGCAAAAGTAGTGGCAGAAAGAAAGAGGCAGCAACATTACAGACAATTTTGTTTGCTCAATATACAATCCATCACCCAGAGAAATACGAGTACACTAACTGTAAACCATTTGACAGAAAAGTATTTCCTTATGCGTTCCACTGGTCTTATGATTCAGAATAGTATGCCTAAGAGCCATTAACTACCAGTTCAAATTGACTGCATGAACCCTTAATTATTTTTCATTTGTTCGGATAATTCATTCGTACAATTAAGATACATATTAACTGACAGTACCACAGTATGTGATCCATGGGTTAGGTTTAGATGACACGAATAGGGTAATGTTCTCTTGCCAGAATATATGATATGTTATTTTGTCAATCTGAAACACATATTTTAAATAAGAGCCTAATGGTTTAGATAAACTGTCTTACGTCAGACTGTCTAGCAAAAGAACATTTCCCTACACAATTAGGTATTACTAGTTAAGTTCACCTACAATTTTCGAGTTCAGCAATCAAGATACAGTTTTCATTTGGATGGGAGAGATCCAAGTTTCAGATTGAGGTGTATATGACAGTAAGCTTATGAGTGAAAAGCACACGAGGAAATAACAGCCAACTCTATCCAGCTTCACCTCAATTTTATCAAGCTCAAGAAAAATGCAGAGGCCAAACTCAAACAGCCAATTATTTAACCAGTTAGTCACTTGGGTCTCTTTTTAGCCAGATGAAGTACAGAAAATAGGCACTCATACATGTTACGCAGTGTTGCAGAAATCCGATTGATGCTGAAATGGAGTGCGCATATATCAATCTTATCAGTTGTTCGAGCATCCCCATTGGATAAAATAGGAGGATTGAACTTTGTCGCCTTATATATATCCTGTACACATAACAAGAGGATGGTATTTAAATTTAGAAATAATCTTGTTTTCTGCTACCTAATTGGTCGAGGAATACCTTAATAACTGCATCAGAAACAGAAACGGCCCCAGAAAATTGACCCAAGTCATCTGTTCCTCCAGCACCAAGCATACCAAGAGATAGCCAGTTCAGCCATCCACGGGATTTTCCAGTTGAAGAGTTCACCAAAAACTCCTGCAGCCACATAAAATAAGAAACATCTTACCTCACTGACAGGCAAAACTTTTCATGACATTTTCACAACCCTAAAAAAGGCTAGATGTGATGGAATATGATACAATACACTCATGGGTATGATAGCGTACTTGAATACAACTCATACCTGCAACTCACATTCTGCAGCTGACCTGTAACTTAAAATATCATCTATGTCTAATTCTTTCTCCATCTGCTCCAATTCCCATCGAGTACTTTCATCAATTGGCTGATTATGAGAATATAAGTGTCACTAACTAAGAATCAACCTTTAAATATGAAGTTCCATACTACATTCATCAAAAATATAATGACACAAATACAGAACTGGTACAAGGGAAAAGAAACAAAAGTCAGAATGAAAAAACAATTTCAGGTGTGCAGGATTTAATATGCATCAGGCATGCAAACTATGTTCCCCAATAAAATCCTTGTTAAATTCCATTATTATAACAAAACAGTTGCAAACATATTCAGGGTTTTTTTTTTTTTCGTGTTGTTTGGGGGGGGGGGGGGGGGGTCCCAAAAGGAGAAGGTTGCACAACTTTTTTATTATGAAGTTCAACTATCCTAACGTGAGTTATTTAACTAAAATTATCACATCTTTATACAACCAGCTGGAGAATAAGCTCATCTCTTATGCAATGATGCTGGTTATCTTTTTGTTTTGGTGTTTTGATTCCACTTTATCTTTAAAACAGTGACAATGTTCAGGTTAACCACATGCACAGTCAAGACTTAAGAACTTGAAGTATAACTGATCTCTAAGGCCTTTGCACATTCAACTTTAAAGGTCTTTTATGTAATTTATCCTTCTGCTCTGAGCAGGATCCCTGGCCACATACACCAATTATTGGCATAAAGTGGGGAGATCCAAATACATTCCTATCAGTGGCCTCTCATTAAGACAAATTTTCTTCTTGCCTTCAAAGCCTTAGCCCTAGCCTCCACACAAAAAGAAAGAAAGAAAGAAAAAAAAGAACATAGAAAACATAAACAAAACTAAAGCTAATAAACACGTAATTCCACCATATGCAACCATGAGTGCACAATTTTTTTTTTCAAACAAGTAAACCCAAGAGTGGAACTAGTAGAACACTCACCTGATCATGGCGAAGAAAATCCAACTTAGTCTTATATAGGTTAACATACTTCCGACAAGAGCTTCTGCAATCAGGAATTTATACTGCAATGTTAATTCAAGAGATGTATTCCCGCAAAATAATTACTGTAACAGTTCGTCAAATTTCTTTTGCATGTAAAACATAATGTTGTTCGATTCCAGCCTGTACAATGACTAGAGAGGAAACTGAAAGATAGCACACAAATTATGAGCTTTTCAGGCCCTACACTTCAGCTGGTCAGATAAAATATGAAAATTGTAACAGATGGTGAAAGAGAGTTTATTAGTGAAAGGTCTGGATCTTACATACTATTGCTTTAAAAAGTTACGAGATTATTCAACAGGAGTGTTGATAAGAAACAGAAACTACATATCTGTCAGTTCAGGATCTCAAAAACAGAGATTGTCTAAACCTGATGGGAATACTGACCCCAATAAACACTTTTTGTCCTAATCGGGAAAGTGTTTCCCCAAAAAAAAAAAAATCCCTTATTGGGAAATCCAGAGATTGTCTAAACTTGTTGGGAAATATGTGTGTGATTGTGCAAGCTGAGTAACGTTTGCTTGATGATGTTTGACTTAATAAAATTGTGAAGGTATATAGAAACTCGACTTACAGTCTCTGTCCAAAGTGTCTCCACGATGTTTTCTTTAATCTCTTCCGTACATCTGATAAGATAGATTCTTGCGCATAATGCCACCACAACATTTGCCAACCCTTCACCTTTTTTGATAACGGACTACTCCAGGGACGATAACGCCCATACCTTCACAAGTCAATCACGAGAGATCAATTAAAAGCCACTTGAACTTCATAATCTTAACATCGAGCCCAAGTAATATCAAGATCTTTACTGCTTTTCAAGATCATTAATGTGAAGTACCCTAAAGAAATAATAGTTTAGCAAGAACAGTGGTTAGAAAACTAATAGCTAAAAATAGTATGAGAAGAAAAACTTACTTATTTCTCAATTCACATGTACAAAAATAATCCCACAGAAACAAAATCTGTTGCAACTGAACCTCATCTAAGGACATCACCTAACGGCACATCATGAAGATAGATGAGAAGCTAGTAAACCAACAAATTAAACCAATACACACCTCAAAGATGATTTACAAACCAAGTCAGTTATCTCAGCGGTGATGGAGTACTGCGGGATTTTGCTATCAAGCTCTCCTGATCTGTTGACCTACATTAAAGACCGTGTATTTCTCAACTTCAGTATAACCGGGAGGCATATGTTACAAACTACCAATTTTATTCCTTTGGATCTGATATACAAAACCTATCACCATTCAAAAAGTACTCTTCCCCGAAGATACACATATATAAAACAATTTAAATCATCATGTTTCTGTTTTTTACTCTAAATACCAAGAACAGAGTGAAAAGAGTAATGACGTACAGATGAAACTTCAGGTTATTTTATACAAAGCCTCACAAAATTCAAAATATCAATGGCTTCATTTTATGAGTCAGGAACAGTTGGTATCGGAACACTGAGTGGCGTGGAGTGTGATCTGTATTATTTACTTTCAACATTTTCTACAAATTTGGTAGTGGATTCTGACAATTAATATCCTATACTTCGGAAAAAATTACAATTGGCAATTGATGTTAGGGGTAAAAGTTCTTCAGCTTTTATATGGCGACGTAACAAAAGTTTCTTCCATTAAAATGACTAAAAAAAGTGTCAAATGCTAACAATTAGTCAAGTATCATAAACCTAAAGATCCAGGGAGGGAGGGAGGGAGGGAAAGAGAGAGAGAGAGAGAGAGAGAGTAAAACACCAGCAACTCTAATGACACAAACCAAAACTGTGTTTCATACCGAGAGTGACATGGAAACATCACATGGTGACAGTATGGAGTTGTTATATCTTTTCCCGTCATATCTTATATCTTGCCATACTACGGAGTCCCCATCATTTTTCATAGCCATCAACTCCGCGGCCCCATCAAGTGTGCCACAGTAAAACTCCAAACCCATAATCTCCACAGTTTTGTTAACTTGGGCCCCTCTTCCCTTTGCAAGCGACCTGAGATATTAGAGAATAATAAAACCATTATAACATTAGCAATACAACTGATCACATATCATAAATATAACGCATCCTAACTCCACAACCATTTCTATCGTTGTATTATGGGCTCAAATATGTAATTGACAAAAAGTTTCTTTTTTTATTTTTTTAAAAAGAGAATAATTTTTTTCTTTCAGGAAAGAAAGAGCTTTAATTGATATAATCAAAGAAAGTATAATGCAACAAAAGGTGGCTAATACATCAGTACAACCCACTTAGGCACATGGTATAACAAAGAAAAAATTAATAAAAATAAGAACATAAAAAAACAAGGGAATCCAAAGACCATACATACTTCATCACACATAGCAGACATCAATTAGTCAGCTATAGGAACGTTCATCTTAAATATCAGATATCACTCAACATGGATCCCAACAACCCACGCTTAACTTCAACCAATGTGCACCATTCACTGCTTCACACCACAACCAAACCACATCTATAGCCCACTATAACCCAATAACCCAAACCACAACCTTGTAATCTCTAGTTCACTACCACCATTTAGGATACTACTTGGCTGGCCATATATGGTCAGTCATGCCTAACCAACCTCTCTCACTTTCCAACACTGCGTACGTTTTTCTTTGTTCCTTTAACACCTGATAAGGATCTCTTCTTCTTCCCCATCAGTTCCACTTCTCCAGTTCATAATTAAACCAACTTGAACGAGAGAATGCTCAACCACAGTACATAAATCAATCATCAACATTATCTAGAAAAAGAAATTCTGCAACATGTAACTCTCTAATCCATTGTTATTCCAAGGCGATGAGGACTCGGAGTAGTCAGCAAAGGTCAAATCTAATAAAGGAGACGACCCTGCAGAGTGAGGATTTCCGTCATCATCGGCGACAAGGAGGATCTCTCCACCTTCACCGGCAGTGGGTCATCAGGGAGGTCCACAAATATTGAAGAATTAGAGGAACAGAGTCATGGCTGCTAAGATATTGAAGTATTGGAACTGAACAATGGGGAAGAAGAGAACCTAATCAGATGTTTAGACAGAAAGAAAGAAAGAAAAAAGGGCACGTGTTGGCGTGTTGGACAACTGGAGAGACACGTTAGGGTTGGTTAGGATTGGCTGACCATATATGGGCGGCTGTATTATCCCACCATCTATGCTCTATTGATATATCCTAGGTCAAATGACTCAAATCATTGCTATTAACGAAGGCATTAATATTATTCGTAGGTAGGTAATAGTCACCCTCAAGTTTTGATTGTTATCCAAACAAAGGGACAGCACAACCCGGCATTGCACAAGCAATTAAAAGATTTTCTTTTAGGCCCATTAACGAAAAAAAAATAAACAACCAAGCATTATATAACCCAAAATGCCAAATTATGTCCATATTATTTATGTTAAGAAGCTGTTGTATTGCAACTAAGAAATTCTAGCTCTTTTCTTTTTTGACGAGGAATGAATTTGTATCCATAAGAGAGGAGCAGAAACAAGAAACGAGTGAAAAAAAAAAAAAAAACAAGAAAAAGAAAAAGAAAATACTACAGCAGGAGGAAAATCTATGGAAAGAGATAAACCAATGCAAAAAAAAAAAAAAAAAAAAAAAAACTTAATGACTAAAACCACTGCAGCCTTTCAGTCTAGAATAATGGAGGAGAAAGTTTAGTCCTTTTAGCCAGTACTGAAGCAAATAAAGCTGACAAGAACCTAACATTCTACTAAAATCCCTCCACCCATTCAAATTACCCAAATTACAGCCAAAACACTGCAACTCCAAAGGGGTATCACCAAACCTATGAAATTCTAGCAGGTGAAAGCAATATCGGCCAAATATAATTGAAAAGTATACTTGAAAATTTATATAAAATCTGAAGAATGACAATTAAGAAAAGTAATCCAAACTACCACTATCCCAAAGGAACCTGTGAATTACCCGGAAGGATTTTGCTTCATAGTCCTCAAGCTGGAAAACTTCAAACCAAAAATATTACATGCCTGAAAAAGAAAAATTAGGGAACAATGAAATAGCATTAGGTTATTCTTTGTTATTCAAGAAATGAAGGTCTTGCACAAAACTTTTTACTCTTAAAACCAAATTACAAGTAGAGTATTTGATTAATATAATAAGTAGGTTGTTTAGAAAAAAGAATCATAAAAAATTAAAGGACAGTTTCACTTCTATTTCTGTGGACTGCGCTTGTCAGCATATCGTAATGCTTCTAGAATAAAACTTTTCTTCTCGAAAATAAAAACAAAAACTAATGGAAAAACGAAAAAATAAATTACACCGAGTAAGAAATCTACCGAACCACTGAGCTTGTCATGGTACAAGATGTGAAAATCTCTGATTGACACTTGGATGCTGTCAAGAACCTGGCAGCAAAAGAATGAACATCAGTAGCAATCAGTATTTCAGTAATACTCACGACTCCTAAAAATTATTACATGTGTTCAGCAGTACTGAGATAGACCTTTAAACTCTTTTCATTTTACATATTCACATGGAAAAAATAAGGAAAGATGTGCTTATGATTATATGAAATCACTTCTGCAATCGAAAAATCAATCAAAGTTTAAAGATTAGCTTATTAAACAAGAAATAATCACAAAGTAATGTCACCTTAGCAGTAATTATTGATCTAAGCCCAGCCTGGTTTTCTGCAGAAAAGAGAATAAAAATAAATTAATAAAAGCATACTGCATATAAGCACCAATAGTTTCAATTTAGTTGCTAACTCTAGCTCTGGAAAAGATTAATATAGTAAGTCCCTGAAGATCTAGAACTGTCATCAATACCAAGAGAATTACATTTTCTCTCAGAATAAGAGATTCTGTCAAGAGTGACAAAATTCCAACCTATCCTTCACAGTATATCAGTACCCGCAAACAGTAGGCCAGGCCCCACGTGTACAGACGAGATAGGGTGACAACTAAAGTGGAAAGTTAAAAACAATTTGCACATTTTTCCTATTGTAAACAGCACAATTCTATGTATTAACAAAAACAAAATAGTATACAAACATAGTAAAGCAAGAGTAGACTTCAAAAAAAATAATGTAATTCTAATCCTCCCAGAAACTCAAAATTCTGCAATAAGGAAGGGAGTCCTCATTTTCTACAAATGGTCAATAACTGTAATTCAAACATAAAATGCAATAAAGTATATTTTCCAGAAGGAAAAGAAAAGTATAGATATATAAGCCCATCCTTATTTCCTTTTGAAAGAAGCTTACCGCATACACGTTTTGATAATTTGGCCAGTTCTGCTGCAGCAAGTTTGGCCTTTTTTCCAGCAAACTCTCGTTTTTCAACTTCATCCAAACTCCACTGCAAATAAAGAACAGAGTTTCTAATTAAGGTATCCCTTTTTACATGCTTTCTTAATTATTTACATCTAAAATTCATATTACATAGGATCCCCTTATATAATATGTAAAACCAATTCTGGGCTTTATAGCTTGTTTTCTTTTTTCATTTTTTCAGATAGGTCTTTTGATGTATTATCTTTTTCCCATATATTGCCAAAGGCTTGTACTTGTCAAATCCAGTTACATTTATAAAAAAATAAAAAATAAAAAAAAATTACCTCTTCATCATCTCGTTGGGATGCACATAGGAAGACATTTTCCAAACTAATTACAAAGGGGTCCCTACCAAGCGTTTTCCATGGAATTTTGATGCTTATCTTTCCAATCCGACCTATCAGTAAAATCCATAAATTAGATGGTATACAAGCACGCAATGAAAAGGTCCACATTCTTATCATCCAACCGATTAATCCAAAGTTATCATGCACAAGAACAACGAAACAGGTTTGTGAAGCTCTAGAAGAAACGCTTCTTTCCACAAAGAGTATCCGATGCCGGAAAACACAAGTGCCCGGTGATAGTGACAAATTATTCAATTATCAAACAAACACACACATAGCGTAGCTTAACCAAATCCATTAAAACCTACATTCCTGGGCCACTTACATACAAAATTCACTTACATTCACACACACCATTCATTCCGGTACCTGAAGATTTCTCAAGTGAAAGCAGTACCTTGTTTGAGAGCGAAAGGCAACTGGAGATAATCAAAGGCTTCGAGACTAAGCTCGACGTTTTCCAAGAACACTTCCTCTGCAAATTCAATCATCAATTTTTTCAAGAAAACACGAAATCAATCAATCAATCAAGGTGAGAATTGAACATACCATTCCAAATGGTGATGTTGAGCTGGTGCTTGTGAAAATCCTTGACGTAGCGACCGAGATAGCCGTCAAGAACCTGACTGACGAGTCGTTCGAACATTGTTCCGTTTCTGATCATTCACACCGTCGAACACATTCGAATTGCAATCGGAACAAGTCTGTGTATGAATGAAGTAGTAGTAGTAGTAAGAGAGCACCGCCGGAGAAAGAGTCTCAACTACGACGACGGCGTTGAGAACGACAAAGAAGAAGAAGAAGAGAGCACCGGCGTAGTGGTAGCGCCAAGCCCAGAAAGTGAGAAAACTGAGGGAAATAAAGCCTTGGTTGTACCTGCCGCAGCCTATTTACACCTGTTATTTTTTCTTTTTTTTATAAGCACTATTTACTTGGGAGACAGTTCAATTTTTCTTGGTAGAAAAGAAAGACTGCTTTCGGTTTTTTTTTTTTTTTTTTTTTAAAAAAAAAACAAACAAACAAAAAAAAAAAACGTAGAGGTGGAGATGGAAGGAAAATGCAGAGATCAATTGGGATTTTGATGTACTTCTCAGCAGTTATTGTACATTATACATTATACATTTTTCTCTAAAGTCCTACTATACATTATACATTTTTCTCTAAAGTCTTATCAAGCATTGCTCTTAGTCTATAGCCAGGCAAACCAAAGAAATTTACTCGTTAACTTGTATACTAGTTTTTTTTTTTTTTCTTTCTGTTTCCATCAAATCTTATGGCCTGAAGGTGAACTAGAGTTGAGGAGTTATAGTTTGAAGAGTTTTCCAAGACTTGTTGGCATGGGTTTTTATTTTTGGATCTTCATTCTTCATAGATTTATCGTGGAATATGATAACAAACTATAAACCTAAAATGTGGAGAATGCTAAAATCGAAGCCGAACTATCAAGTTTCGTGCTAATCATTAATACATATTAAGACCCGTTAAAAAAATAACTAAATCTTAATTTACAAAATCTTAATACACTTAAACAATTGCATCTGGATAGGGCTATAGTTGAGACGGATTGTCTTGCTGCAGTCCAAGATATTGCATACAAGGATGCTGCACTCACCGAGTTTGGCAGCATTATAGATGATATTCTAATGCTATTACATAGCATGCCGGAGGTGCAAATCAAGTATGCTCCTCGGAGTTGTAACAAAGTGGCTCATCGTCTTGCTAGTATTGGTTTTGAATCACATCAGAATGAGACTTGGCTCACTCATTCTCCTAGTTGCATTGTTGATGTACTACTCTAGATTGTAACCTTTCAAATCATTAATAAAGTACCTTGCAGTTTCTTTCAAAAAAAAAAAAAAGGAAATATTTATTCTCCCTTGAGGAACCGTGTGATCTCGATGAAAAAAAAAACATTTATTCAAAAAAAAAAAAACTTGGAGAACATAATAAACACACATAAATCTTATACAGTTGGGATATCATTTTTTTTTAAAATGTTGAGAGTTGAGATTGTTGTCATGAAAAGTGACAAATGGATCATGATGAATTAGAAAGACAACTCCAATGATACGCAAAGAGCCCTTAAACGTTACCTGCTGATAAAAGATTCAAAACCAAAGGACGAACATAGAGGTGGAGATGGAAGGAAAATGCAGAGATCAATCGGGATTTTAGGAGACCAAAGAAATAAGCCATTTTTATGCATGCTAGTAATTAACTTAGAATGTTTCTTGTCTTTTAATCAATTAAGCATTGCTTTGAGCCTATAGGTAGACCAAAGAAAATGTTTCGTTAATTAACTTGTATGTATGCTAGTTTGTTTGTTTTTTTTTTTTTTTTCCATCAAATCATATGGCCTGAAGGTGAAATAGATTTGAGGAGTTATAGTTAAAAGTGTTTTTCAAGACTTGTTGGCATGAGTTTTTATTTTCGGATGCTTCATGAAAAATCATTGGTTTTGCATTGAATTTAGGACATAACCTAAGAATTTGTGAACTTAATAATATGAAAAAATAATGTAACACGAAATGATGAGAGAATTTTGAACCTAGCTAACAAGTTAGGATAATTTCTTTAAATTTTATCACTTCAAGGAGATTGTAACTCACCGTAAATTCATTTCGAAATTAATTAATTGCTGAGCTAGCTACAGCCATAATCAAACACTGACGTTTATCCTCATGGGGACATATAATCAAACCAGTGTGTACGGTGCCTAACGTTCGCTCGCTCATAGGGACATATAAATAGCAATTTTCTACGGCAAGGAGGTTCCGTGCCTCTTTTATCCTTCTTTTTGAGCCATGAAAAGAATAGCAACTTTCTTAACTAATCCCATGATATTCATCAATTAAAACCCCTCATCCGATCTCTCACAGTCCCAGATTTCTCATTATCCAAGTCCAACTCAGTAGACCTATTTGTTTTGTTGAAGAAATGGCTATGTTCAAGGCATTCACTTACTGCATCATTGCTCTCTTGGTGTGCTCGCTCTGTATTGACACTGCCAATGCGAATCTACTTAAATATGGCGCCTTGAAACCAGACCAGCCATCATGTCGGGGGAAAAACCCCTGCATGCCTCCACCAAGCAACAATTATGACAGAGGTTGTTCAAGGGAGACACGCTGCAGGGGTGGCCCAGATTCCGGTAACAACAAGGTGAAGGATTAACCCAGACGACAGTAAATAAAAATAAAATAGATCCACCAACAATGGAGCTTGCAACAAAGAGTCGATTTAATTTTTAAACCCCTACCAAGGGGTTGTACGTACCATCTACTAGAGAAGGACGTTGATCATGTTAATTACTATATAAGTAAATAGGATCTTAACTATATTGCCAACATAATGTAGAATTCTGTAAATAATTACAAATTTCAATGTTCTTAATTATAAACATTATTTCACTCTTACAATACATTCCTCTTTTCTCTAATCATGTATGGCAGGGAATATATCTAATTATCTATAGGCAGATCAAAGAAACTACTTGCTTATACATGCCTTTCAATACCAACTTGATTCTTTCCCAGTTCAACTGCCAAGGAAAATAAGAAGTTGCTTGTTTTTTTTTACTATCATTCCCCATTATGCAAACATCAACTACGTGTAATCAAATCCATACACCAACAATTCTCAGATGAATGAAACCATTTCATCTGTATTTACTGAACACGTCTCTTACAGAGGTAAGACTCGCTGAGAAGACAGAATTTACTGATCACGTCTCTTACAGAGGTAAATCTTAGATGAATGCCAACACATGCAATTAGAACATGTTTATCAGAGCAAGATAGAAATTAGTTTATACATGACAAGGCAGCAATTAGTTGAACTAAAATACTTAGCATTGCGTCTTTAGGTGGTAACTTCCCTACATCAATGGCGACAGGGGCCTTCCATTTGAAATTATCAGAATCAAAATCCTTGAACCTCTTTGGCATGGAAACCTGCATAGTAGTATCTGAATTAGTTCCAACCAGTTTATACGCTTAGTGATTGTCCATACTTCTTTATGAATAAAACAGCTGGTACAATTTCAGGGGAAGAAACAAAGCTCACTTCTATAAGTACTCAAACTGGTATGTACTTTCTGTTGGAATTTTAATAATCTAAAATCAAAATCACATTAATTTTTACTATTTGGTTCATGTTTTTTGTATGAAAATTCTCATTTTACTGTTATAAGAGTAATGAGGTTAAGGTAAGTGTGGCAGTTATCGAACGAACAATTCAGCTTCAATCTCTGTCACATTGCCTAGAATTGGCTGGCACAGACACAAAAGTAGCAAAACTTTCTCAACCCCACCATGACCATCACCTCCTCTTATCCTATCTCTCCCAGATTTATGATTATCTGTGTCTAGACCACTAGACCTATTTGTTTTGTTTAAGAAATGGCCATGTCCCAAGCATTCACTTTCTACATCCTTGCTCTCTTAATGTGATTGTTTGCATTAAAACTACCAATGCCAAACATATTGGTATGGCAGATGCAATGATGCAGTGCCGAGGGTCACTGTGTATTCCTCCACCAAGAAACTCTTATAACAGATGTTATGAAAAGCTGAATCAATGCAGGGATGGGCTGGGTGGCCGTAAACTAAATTACGGCGTTAAGGGCCATGAAATAAAGGAACTTTAAAAGAAAGAGATGATGACCTTCAATCCATTACCAAGGACTACAGAAGGGCTTAAATTCTTATATCCAACCTAACTCTACAGATTGACTCGACTTGTTTTAAAGTACTAGGAAAAGAACACCCCCCTGTATTTTGAACTATTCAAACTACACCCATATGCTTTGCTCTCTCTTAAAGCAGATGTTACCAAATTAATGGTGTATCTGGCAAAAGGACGCAGCTCAGATTTACTATCTGTATAAATTGATAACAAAAGACCAAAGTGTTCTGCTCAAATGAAATTAGTTCATTGTTAAAAATCCTAACTACTTTCCTTTGGGAATAAAGGTAAACCATCAAAATCTATCAGACCCAAGCTAAACTATATCTATGGACTTATTGCGCCAGCCATACATAACATAATCAACATCGGGAGTCTCAATTTGCAGGAGTATGTTACATGTTCAGTAAAAATGAACACACGACTAGCAAATATAAGTGTTACCTTCAAGAATCAACATGAGGATTCTGAAGCAGATATGTAGCATTATGCAGCACAGCACTAGCCTCCTCATTCGAAGCATCAATCGCGCGCAACTCTCTGATCTCCTCCTGCCATTTCTCCATTTGCTCCTTGTGAATCCTGCACACAAAATTTCAGTCAGGCATAAACACAAACACCTTCCGGTCACTATTTTTCGAAACTCACATAATCAATCGCTCCTCATAATCATCACTGATCTTCTTGAACACCGCCTTCCCCGAATCAAGCAGCTCCGATATCTACAAAAAAAAAAACAAAAAGACTTCCAAAACATCACACGAAACTCCACAAATCAAAACTGCAGATCCACAAGAACCGAAAACGCTCACCATCTCAGTGAACCGGTCAATCTTTCCGAGGATCTGACTGATCGAAAGCTCCACCTCTTCAGATCCTGCCACACTCATCTCGAACTCTCCCCTCTGCGCCATCTCCGAGTCTGAGACAGCTCCGTCTCCTTCCTCGCGACTCTGATAACCAAATCAACCGGATTTCAATTTTCAAACACTAATTCACTAAATCCGAAGCACAATTGAAATCGAAGATCGTTCGGTGATCACATACATCAGGCTTCATGCGTTTTCTGTTCGATTCAATTCCTTCGCTCTCCATCGGATCGATTAGGTTTTTCAACTAAGCAAACGGAGCAATCAGTCAAGCAAATCCATTACAATAATAGAAGTCTTGAGGTAACTTTAACTGATCGGTAAATTAGCTAAGCGTAAAAATGAAAGCGTACCTTCAATCTCGGCCGGAGTGATTCCGGTGAAGAAGACGACGATGACGAATGCCGGAGCTCAATTCAAAACTACGCGGGAGTCTTTTGTCCGCTCAAAAAAATTTCACACTTGGGTGAGCTATTTATATAAGGACCCTAGTGGCGAACTGGCGATTACATTGTAGGCCCTACCTTGGATCCGTTGCGCCGATGTATTTAAAATTTTAAAGTTTTTGGTAAACATGACAATGACCCAATAACAAAAGAAATATCACGAATTCTGAGGTGAAATCTACTCTGTTTAATATCGGGAGTCTCAAAGCTCCGGGTGCAGATGGCTTCCTTGCGTTGTTCTACCAGAAACACTGGGATATCTGTGCTATTGAAGTGTTTAATCTTGTAAATCAAGCCTTCTGCTCTGGCGTTATTCCCCACGGTCTGAATCACACTCTCATTACCCTAGTGCCAAAAACTGCTAGCCCTCAAGATATGGCTCTATTCAGACCCATTAGCCTTTGTAATACTCTTTATAAAGTTATTTCTAAGGTGATGGTGGCCATAATTAGACCTTCCCTCAAGAATCCCATAAGCCCAAATCAAGTTAGCTTTGTTCCAGGGAGGCATATCATTGATAATATCATCATTGCTCAAGAGGTTCTACATAAGTTCCAGCACTCCTATGGTCAAAAAGGGTTTATGGCATGGAAGATTGATTTGTCTAAAGCTTATGATAGACTAAATTGGAATTTTATCGAGTCTGTGCTATATGAAGCTCAATTTCCTGATCGTTTTGTGAAATTAATTATGCAATGTGTATCTACAACTAGTTTCCAAGTCTGTGTCAATGGTGAGCTTTTTGAAAATTTTACTGCTAGCAGGGGAATTAGGCAAGGGGATCCCCTGTCTCCTTACCTGTTTGTTTTATGCATGGAAAAGTTGTCTCATCTAATCACTTCTGCTGTTGAGGTTGGGCAGTGGAAACCTGTTCGTGCTTCTGGTTCTGGACCTTTGATTTCCCACTTATTCTTTGCAGATGATCTTATTCTTTTTGCCGAGGCTAGTTGTGAGCAAGCAACTGTTCTTAAACAATGCTTAGATGTTTTTTGCACTCTATCTGGACAAGAGGTTAGTTTCAGCAAGTCACTTCTCTATTGCTCTCCTAATACTTGTAAATCTTTGGCTGGAAACATTAGTAGAATCTGTGGCTCTTCTCTAACTAATAATCTTTGCAAGTATCTCGGAATGCTGTTGATCCACACAAAGGTAAATAAACAGACTTATGCTCCTATTATTGAGAAAGTTCAAAGTAGACTAGCTGGATGGAAAAGTAAGTGTCTGAACATGGCTGGTAGGCTCACTCTTATTAATTATGTGTGCTCTGCTATACCGGTTTATGCTATGCAAATTGTGAAGCTACCTATCTCTCTATGTGATTCTTTGGATAAATTAAATAGGGACTTTCTTTGGGGTGATTTTGAAGCTAAGAAAAGGGTGCATCTAGCCAATTGGGAGATGGTTTGTCGTCCTAAGGAGTATGGTGGCTTGGGAATCAAGAGTACTTCGCAAATGAATCAAGCTCTTCTTGCAAAACTTGGGTGGAGATTAACTCAAGGAGATAATGGATTGTGGAGTAAGGTTCTCCATCAGAAGTATGTGAAGACTAATTCTTTACTTCATTCTCAATATGTGTGCCCTTCTAGGTGTTCTAGTACATGGAGAAGTGTCCTTTTTGGTACTAAATTGCTTAAGCAGGGATTGTCATGGAGGATTGGTGATGGTAATACTGTGAATTTTTGGACTGACATTTGGACTCCAGGTGGACCTTTGATTAAGGATGCTGTAAACCCTGAAAATGTTGATTTGAATATGAAAGTGAAGGATTTTTGGAACGGTGCTGGTTGGAACCTAGATTTGATAAGACAATGTGTGAGTGAGGATTTCATTAGCCAAATTATCCAAGTCCCTGCTGGTTTCCTTGGTGGTGGACATGATAAATTGATCTGGGGAGCTACTTCAAATGGTAATTTCACTGTTAAATCTGCCTACCTTACTCTTATAAAGGAGAAAATTTTTGATAGTTATCCTTGGTTCTTTTGTTGGAAACTATGCATCCCTCCCAAGTTGAAGACTTTTATGTGGTGTTTATGTCACCAGAAATTTTTGTCCAATGTTGAGAGGGCTAAAAGGCATATGACTATAGATTCTTCTTGCCCTTTATGCCATGAACAACCTGAAACTATGATTATGTTTAGAGACTGTAAGTTTGCTCGTGTCGTTTGGAATGATATTGTATGTCTTGATACGGTTGCTACAAGCATGCAGCTAGACTGGAGTAGTTGGTGTGCTGCTAATTAACATTGTCATAGGCGGTGTTATGGGGATTTGATGTGGAGTATTGTGTTTGTCTTCACCTGTTAGTACTTATGGAAATGGAGAAATAAGGTAGTGTTTGAGAATGACTTTCATAGGCCTTTGAATCCTTGTAAGGTAATCATTGATGTGGCTAAGGATTGGTGTGCAGCAAATTCTAGTAATTCAGGTGATTCACTTAAAAAAAACAATTACTCTTAAGTGGAAGGTTCCTCCTGTGCACTGCTTTAAACTTAATGTTGATGGAGCAAGGAATCAAATGGGTAAAATTGGGGCAGGTGGTGTAATTAGGAGTCATGATGGCTCTTGGGTTGCTGGATTTTATGCCAACCTGGGAAGTGGCTCTGTTCTCCAATCTGAGGCATGGGGTCTGTTGTTGGGGCTAAAATTGGCCTATAATAATCAATGCTCCCATTTGTATGTTGAAAGTGATTCTGAAACCCTTGTTAACATGGTAAAGAATGGAGTGGATGAAGTGCATCCACTAAAGACTATCCTCAATTGTTGCTCATTCTTGTAGCAAAAGTTCTTGAGCTTTGATATTAGACACACCTATAGAGACGTGAATGCAGTTGCCGATATCCTATCCAAGGATGGGTTGCAAGCTGAAGCTGGGGTGCATGTCATGTTGCATCCTCCTCCACAAGTCATTACCTCTCTTCTTGATGACTTGTGTGAATTTCCTACAGTTAAGATCGTGAATTCCAAAGTTTAGTTTTTTCTTTCTTTTTTGGCATCTTGGCTCCCACTTATCCAAAAAAAAAAAATGACCTCATTTAGATCGAACTATTACTATGTAGTCATTAACTGGTAACTGCTAAGTGGTGGTTAAATTAAATCGTTAACGCCAATTGAACTTGGTGAATATAAATAGGGGCCAAAAATAAATAAACAACAAAATATCAATCAACAACAAGTCTCTCTTTCCTGTTTCTCAAAAAAAAAAAAAACAAGTCTCTGTCCACTAATTAGATTAGCTTGCACTATGAATTTTGACTTAATTAATATTTTGAACGAATTAATAAAAAAAGAAAGGTTTCGGTTCATTTACCATAATTCTAGGGATTTTTTTTCCACTTACTTCATTAAGTTTTTTTAATTCCCCCTACCCACAAAGACTCTAATAAAGTCTTTCCTAATACCCAATTATGTTTTTTTTTTTTTGAGACTATTTTATCATCACCCCTCTGTTACATAGAGAGAGAGAGAGAGAGAGAGAGAGAGAATGGAAGAGAGAGAAGTCATAGGAGACTTTGCCGAATTTTGGTCACCAGTCTCCCGAACCCCGCCAACAATCGCCGAAATCCGGTCACCGACCACCACCCACCGGACTTCTCTGAACACCTCGCCAGAGGTCCCCAAAGAGGTCGTCAGGAGATCTCATAGGTCACCTTAAAGATTTATTACCCCTCAATAGACCTTTATTGGGGGGCAATAGAGGTTTATGAAACCTCGCCAGAAGTCTCCAAAGAGGTTGTCAGAAATCTCATATGGGACCGGAGAGGTTTATTGCCCCCCTAAATAAACTTGTATGTCCCCCAATAGAACTTTCGGTCACCGGAATGAGAACTAATCTCCATAGAATTAGACAAATAAAACTTTGATTAAGGAAAAAAAACGAGGAGATTACATCAATTCAAAACATTTATTGCCCCCAATAGACTTTAATTAGACGTCTATTGGGGGGCAATAGACGTCTATTGCCCCCTAATAAAAAAAAATTGTTTTTTTCTTTCTTTCTGGGCCTTCTGCCCCCATTACAAAAAAAAAAAAAGACGAGGTCTGATCGAATTCAACTCCGGCCTAAAGCCTTCTGCCCCCATTTAAAAAAAAAAAGACGAGGCCTGAATCGAATTCGACTCCTGCCGGTCACCGAAGCAAATCTTCTGTCGCCATGACAAGTTGTCGGAGCCCGAGGCTAAAACGAGGGCGATTCGTGGTTTTGCAAAATGGAGCTGAGGTCCACGTTGGATCAGGCCCTCGGGTCGAGCAGTGGAGATCGGTCTTATCGAAGTTGATGATGACCTCCTCGACGAAGCCGCGAGTCGGACTGAAGTGACCTCTCTCCGGGAGCAGCAACAACGTCTTAGCGTCGTCGATGAGACCGGGAGCAACTTCGAGAATCGCCTCCAGGTAACTGTTTATCCAGTCATTTTCTGGCCATTCTGGTACTCTCCGGCATCGGAGCCTCCATCGTGGAGCAAGCTGGGCTAGGAGGTGTCGGGTTCAGAATCCGCAGAGAGAGAGAGAGAGAGAGAGGCATGGCAGTGGCTGTAGTTTGTTAATTAGGCTGAGGGCATATTTGTCATTTCTTTTAGATTGGATTAGTGGGAATAAAAATCTGTTGCTGGGGTAAGTGAGATAATTTTGGTCAATTTTGGTGCTTTGGGTCAAGGACCCAATATAAAACATTTGTTATATAAATTAGAGAAATAATTTAGTGTTTACTACATACACTAGACTGATGTATTGTATATATTTGAATGGGCTAAATACTAGTTAGTACCCTGTGGTTTAGGTCCAAAATCAATTCAGTCCCTGGACTTCTAATTTCATCAAAAACACCCCTGCACTTTCAATTTTGATCTAATAGGTCCAATTCGTTAATATTCTGTTATGGGTTCAAGTTATAGTTGGATTATTTGTTGAAAAACTATTTATTTTTAATAGTAGGACTCACTCCTAAATTGACTATGCAGACCATCTCGACACCACATCATAAAACATAGGCCATATATGAGCCACATTAACAAGTTAAATAACTCAATTGTCGGAAAACTAACAAATTGGACCTATTAGATCAAAATTGAAAGTGCAGGGGTGTTTTTGATGAAATTGGAAGTTCATGGACTGAATTGATTTGGGACCTAAACCACAGGGTAGTAATTTGTATTTAGCCCTATTTGAATTATGATACGTGTTTAATATATGATTCTAAATATTCTTGTCACAAACTCTAAAACTGTATACCATAGACTTTAACAAGATGGTTAAGAATTACGATAACTCAAATTTCTGTCTTTCGTTCGTTGTTGGCTTGTTAATGAAGAATGTTGACTGGTGCGAATATTTTTCACTCCTTTTATTCTAGTTTTTAATTTATGTATTAGAGAAACAAGAAGACCAATTTATTGAATAATTGGCCTCCAAGACGTTGAGTAGTCAAGCTTGGTGACAATGTGCTTGTATTTGTACCTAATTTTTCTCGTCGCAAAGCTTCTAGACTGTACCTTATAGCTTGGCCTGAATTGGATGCTTGAGTAATGTACATACATGGCATTAATGGCCATAATCAGCACTCGCATCAGGCCATCTCACATTGTCGGAATGGCCTTGACGGTGTAACCCCCGGGAACACAGCAAGCCAATCTTCACAGACAAACCAGCCTCAGGCCGAAACACACCTCAACGCCCCGCCCAAAGTCACCCCTGTAGAAAGGACCAAAAGCCATCAGATTGAAGCATATCAGTCCCACATCGAAAACAAGGCTAAGGTAACTCACTATTTCACCTATAGGAGGACAACTTCTCTCTCTTCATTCATTACGCATTTAATAGCTACCAACCACTACTCTATCAATATAAATACATTGTCTAACTTTAGCATCGGAGGAGCGAAGACCGCCTCTTGATGCCGTTGTATTTCTCTTGACAGTTAGCAGGACTTTGTGAACTCACAACATATCGGAAGATTGGACCTTTGTTCATGTTATGGGAAGCCGACACCTTGTTGCGGTATTCTGAGCATTAACATTGGCGCCGTCTGTGGGAATCTTTGAACTAAAGATTACTCCACCATAATCTACCATGGCTAGCGGTAGTGGAAATAGCGTTGACGACCAGACAACCAATCCGTCGACCTTCAACCCACGAACCCTGCCAATCTAATAATCGTCGTCAACTTCTTCAACCTCAACTTCGTCGTCGCTTTAACCCGAAACACCGACACTACCCTCACTAGTATCAGATGATACAGCGTGTTCTTCACTTTGCTGCGACGCCATTCGTGGTGAAGAAATGGTCTGTAGTGGAACTAAGTCTAGCGGCTCTTCGAACCTACCTCCTGTAGAAGTAGAATGACGCAACGAGTCAATAAATTCCCTCTCCAACGAATTAAGTGACGACACGTCAAGGCCGAGTCCTCGCTACTTGAGATATCAATAATGGCCGGCATGCCCCACAAACACTCTAACCTAGAAGTTAGCAGTCAAGTTAGATCTAAACCTACTCTACGCTATTAGTCACAAGAAGTCACTCAAGAACACAATCGTTCAAACCCAGGAAAAAAAAAACCTAATATAAGCCCAGAAAACACAAAATTCCCAGACCCTCGGATACAACATACATCAAACCACAAACATATTTCTACAACCCCAACAAGGCATGCACATTCACAAAGAAACATATTCAGCCAGAAAAATATAATCTCAGAAAAGAATCCATACCTCAAATTTGGTAGAGCAAAGAACTAAAGAAGAACAACATAACAAGGCAAGCAAAAAACGATCTCTGCTTTTCCACTTGATCTCTGCTTTTCCACTCGATCTCTACTTTTCCACTCGATCTTTGTTTCTCCCCTAATAATCTATCTCAGCGAAGAAGACGAAGAAGAGTTTGCAGAATAGGGCAAAGTGAGGAAAACTCAGCCTCGTTTCCCCCTTAAATACAAATTCCTCTGACAAATGTCCATCGTTGCTGCAAAATAACCACCTCACAAGATCGAGCCACGTGCCCCACTATGTTATAATTACACCGGTTAACCGAGATGTCGCCTCGGTAAAACCACATAATCATAACACCGTATAATCATAACACCGCATTTATGGCGAAACGACAACTGATACGAAGCGATGTGCCTGCACACGCCAATCCAATCAATGGCTCCCACACGTCCCTTAACCTTGTCAGAAGATCACTCTGAATCTTCGCGTGAATTCAAAATTCTAAACACCGCTAACATGCTTTCTTGTCCGATAACAGAGCTTGTTCATCGTTAACAAAACTTGTGTATTGCCAACAAATCATGTTAACCACTACACTTCTTCCATTTCCCGCTAACAAACCTCTATTACAAAGCTTCGCTCTCTGCCGACAACTATTATCCACCGCCAGCAAAGTTAGTTTTCCGCTAACAATCTCCATTGTCCGTTGCTGAACTCAACCATAAATTCAGAAAATCCTTCACCAAACAACATGATCATAGTAATCGACATAACTTAACGAAGGAATATCCAGCAATGGACACCCCCACCTACTATCGGTACACTGACTTCTACGAGACAGTGCAGACAAGTTTTCTCCTCCAAGAAAGAGTAAGGAAAAAGTCAACATAGCCCATGGCAGCCATTGATCAGGTCGATAAACTCCCAGCACTAAGGCACCAAAAGAGCAGGATCGCTACCCGTCGCCTCAAGCTTTCATACAGCTCCCCTCACCAAACAATTATCCTACCAAACGGAGGTCATTCTTAGCCAGGGAGTGAGGGACTCCCTAGAGGGCCTAGAAGGGGCCCACCTGAAAGGGCAAAAGCGTCCGCTCAGACAAAATCCATGGTTGACGGTGAACTCGCGCTGATTACGCCCGACATGTAACCTAAGGTTTCGCCTTAGCGGTAATCAGCCTCATGCCGAAACACACCTCAACGCGCTGCCACGCGCCACCTAAAGTCACCCTTGCAGAAAGGACTAAAAGCCATCAGACTGAAACATATCAATCCCACATCGAAAACAAGACTGAGGTAACTCACAATTTCACCTAGAAGAGGTCCACTTCTCTCTCTTCATTCATTATGCATTTAATAGCTACCAACCGCTACTCTGTCAATGTAAATACATTGTCTAACTTTAGCATCGGAGGAGCGAAGACCCCCAACCGCGGTCTCCCCTCTTGACGCGGTTGTATTTCTCTTGACAGATAGTGGGACTTTGTGAACTCACAACATATCGGAAGCTAGCTTGGACCCTTGTCCACGTTATCGGAAGCCGACTCCTTGTGGCACAGCGGTATTCTGAGCATTAACAAGTAAAAAATTAGGATGACTCAATTTTTGTGGCAAAGAGTTAAAAAAACCTTAAGTTTGATTTTCCATTTGAGCTTGTTAATATGTGAGGAACTTCTACATTATAACGCGTGATCTCCACAGTGTTACCCAACCGGCCATAATTCACCAACATGATATACACAATTTAGTCAAACTACATACTGCACATAATTGCATTCAAATGATATCTCAGATATTCTTGGGAAAAAAAAAGTATTGGCGGTTACTTTCTCTCCATTCGATCTCTCTCCTAAAAACCCTAAATAAGGTTTCATTTTTTCCCTTCATCCCTCTCATTCGGCAGCCCATCCCCGTTGGTATTGGTCTCTGGCCACGTTGGCGCGCTGTCGGTGCAGTCGGACAGGTCCTTTATGCCTTCGGTGTGTTATGAGGTTGAAAGTCCCGTGGAGGGGACATTTGGTAGAGGAATAGTCGGGTCGTCGTTCATGGGTGGCCGCTGGCAAGAACAGGTTTTGTGTGGTTGGCCGATGGCGGAAGCTGCGTTGTCGGAGTGGGCTCGTACGACAGCAATCTCTCTCGCTAGTTTTGACTAGAGATGTTTAGAGATCTGACATGGGGATAGGTTGTCGCACAGTCGATTCCGGATTGGGTCTCATAGACCTGGTGGTTCGATGGAGTACACACGAGTTATTGTGCGGTGTTGCATTGACCAGCGATGTGTTGCAAGTTCGGGGGTGCTGGGTTTGGCTACACTTCACCTTCCTTGCTACGTAGGTTGCTGAATGTTGGGCTAGACTTTTGCCATCGGGTTCTTACCTATGGGCTTAGCCGCTTAGGTTTTTCTGTTTTTAGTTGTATTTTGTTTTAATAAGTCTGTACATGTTGGGTAGGTCATTAACTAGGTGGTGATGATGGTTCCCTCTTCTCTGGTGGTGACAGGTCGGAGGTGGGGTTCTCTGTTTTGTCAATGGTTTTATTATTTTGTTTAACACAGTTAGGGGGTTTCTTTTTTAGTATGGTTGTGGTCGGCTTTACCCTATTCGTGTTCTGTGTAATTTGGCTCTTATCGTTGGGGGTTTTGGGGAGTATGTTATTAGTTAAGGGCTTATTTTCAGGCACAATTCTGGGCTACGCCGGGCGGGCGTAGCGTACGCCTGAAACGGACGTTAACAGGAGGGCAGAATTGTCAATTCAAATCGGCCAGACAACAGACGACGTGTAACAGGTAAAAAAGATTTAATTGTGGCGACCTCCCTCGCACGTGATCCTTGGTACCTCTTCGAAGAACCCAAACACGCTTCTCAGAAGTCAGAAGTCAGAAGTCAGAACCACGAAGAACACAATCCGACCCGGAAGTTTTTCCCACTTCCGGCAACTTCCAAGGGTCTTGCCGGTGTCAAATGGTTCAAGATTGGCGGTGCAAAGAAAACCTTGACACCGGTTCAACCAACCGTCGACTGGAGGAGAAGATTCGGAGTTCAAAATCATCGAATTTTTCCGGCGAATGTTCTGCAAATTCCGGCGGAAATCGATGCTGTACTAGGTATGAAAAACGATCATCTCGTCCTGCTCTACGTCTTTCAATAATTGATTTTCAAATTTGGTTAAGTTTGGCAGAATGGGTATTTGGAGCGGTTTCGGCCACCGCAGAAATTCCTTTTCACGGCGGCTATCTTGGTTGCCCTTGGTTGAATTCCGACCCTAGTTCATATTTAAAAATGGTTGGAGCTATGTGTCGATCGGTTGTTGAGGCTGAGAATGGTGATAGGGAAGTTTCCAATTATCTTGATCTGTTATGGTTCAAGCTGATAAACTGGAGGAATCTGTTAAATTTATGGTGAGGAGTTAAAAGCATATGTTATGGTGATAGAACTGAAGGAAGCTGATAAATTTATGCTGAGGTCTTCTGTCTTCAGCCAGGACTTGTATTTCAAGAGGACCGTCAAATATGAGGACTTGTATACTCTCAAAGATCACCTGCAAGTCTGAAACCATATTAATGAATCATTCTGTTCTTGCATGTTCACTACTCATGAGAGGAATTTCAACTTAGCAGTTAAACAAAATGACAAAAATCAATAATAGGTTTGCTCCAAATGAAAGAGCCCGAGTAGATCAATCAAACAAGCTTCGGAGCATCGATGCTTTTAAGCCGCTCTCTTCCGTCTCCATTTCTACCTGGTTTCATATTCGATTTGCAGGAAAATATCTGGGCTACAGTTGGTAATCAAATGGGAAGAAACCGATTCCATGGAAATACAGCCTTGGAATTCGAAACTTGGCAGCAACATGCCCCGGTAAAGAAAGCTGATGCTTTCCAACGTAATAGAGAGCGAAGAAAGTATTTACCATAATGGAGTATTTTTTAATGATAACAGTCGTATCTGGAAAATTACATCATTACCCTTCTCCTTCAAAACTTGTGGACAGGAACGACCCACGCATCCGACCCTATTTTCAGATTGTGATTGACTTCTTGTCATGTTTGTTTTGATGTTGAATAAAGGTGTTCTCGTTTCTCTCAAAAAAAAAAAATTATATCTCATATTTACCATTGATTAGGGGTCCTTTTTTAGTTTTTTGCTTACTTCAGAAAGCTAGGTTTGAAATCCGAAGTCTTATCATACTATGTATGTCGGAAAAGTGTTCTTTCAATTCACTCAAGCTAAAAGTCTCCACAGATAGACCGGATATCTAAAAAAGTTGTGTAAACTCAAGGAGTCGGTCATGACTCTCATACTTGCTGTGAAACTTAAGTAAGATCGAGTAATTGACTCAATCCCTTGATGGCTTGATCTATCAAACAGGTTAGAATTAACTTTCAGATCAAGAGGTCTTTATTTGTAAATTAAACTGGTGCAACTCAATATGCAGATAGGTAATTGAAAAATTTGCACATCGATCTCCAAATTAAGTATTAAGAAAGGGGTCCAATAGCAGATTTATCAACTTGCAATTCTTTATGGCATAAGATCACAAACAAGGCAATTGCCCCTTCCCATTAGCTTCATAACTCATAAGCCACTCTTCTGAATGCTATAAATAAGAAGAGTGCCTAATTGAAAAACTTCTATACCTCTCCAGAACGATCTCTTTGATTTCATAACTCTCTCGAAAAAAAAAAAAAAAAATTCTTTTTTTCCAACACATTTCCGATAATAGCTTTTCTTCTACTAATATCTCGAAAGCTAGAAAAACAACAAGCTCCACAACTTGGTTTAATAAAAAAAATAAATAAATAAACATACATGATCCAAACATATGAAGCACACGCATCCACGATAAAGTTTTGCAAAAGAGAGAAAGACGGGCAAAATGACAATTAAAGAACAATACATGTCCAAACTGTGTAGAGTCCAACCGCATGCATGCCACGGTTGGAGTAATTATTCGATGATATATTATTGTTGATTTGATATATCATGCATTTTACTCAAATGCTCTTATACATCTAATATTTTTGAGAAATAAAAATTATACATTCATAAATCGTATGTCTTGTCGCGTCATATATTATTCAAGTGAAATGATACGGTACTCATGTAATAGTAGTGCATGCTTATACGGAGCTAGCTGGTGGTGACAATGAGAAATGATATAAGGATATGGGCATGATGCTCATTATAATGGAGCTTATTATAGGTCGTTGTGTGTTATATGCATATAGGTATTTGCCTACACGCAACGGCAATACTCCAATTCAACCAATTTGAGCTTTGACACCATCCATATCGATCGACCATTCTTTCATTTTCATATATAGCATGCACCAACAAAGCTATAGAACAATTTCAGTGGCGCCTAAATTCTCTACCAAAAGCGCCATAGCCTCCAAACCCTAGCTAGCTAGCTATGTGTCTACATGATGGATGCCACTAATACACGTACATTTGTATATAAGTTTCTTACTTTCTTTCATGATCGATCTGCAAGCTAATGCCTTTATATATAACGACTATGTATGTTTTGGTGAAGTATTCGATCCATACGCTACTAGAAAAACCATCTTTAGGTATGGACGTTTGGCTAGGGAAAGATGATAGCTAGGGTGAGAAATATATACATTTTGGACTTTGGTGGGTTATTGTGGGATATAATCGGCAACTTCTTTTTCTTATCTATTTCTAATATCGAGTGAAATAGTAGATAATAAACAATGAAAAGAAAATATGATTGTGACATATAACCGATGACTTCGTTTTCTTTATTATCATAGATGTGGATAATAATTTGAAGGAAAATGATTTGTGGCCTCAATGAGGCTTAAGATTTGTGGCCTCAATCTTAGGTGTCATGCCATATCACCTACACACATCACCAATTTATCAAATCATGACATGTAATTCTTGAGAAAAAGACCATCTTATCCTTCCAAAATCTAATGAATCTAAGTTATTTTGGCTTTCTTCTAAACAAAAATTATTTTGGTTTTTTTGTTTCATTTTTTCTTTTCATTACACTCATGATTAGATTTAAACAACAATTTTTTTTTCTTCAATCAAAAATAGAAAAAAAATTCATGTAATTCAATCAATAGATTTGCATAACATATGTATATGAATTCAACCTTTGTTGGGCTCCTGTAAATTTTGAAAATATAATGTGAAAAATACATATTCATATGATTATATATATTCTTTTGTTCATTTTTCTCTCTCTTTATGTAGCTAGAGTTTACACGTTATATTTGAGTTTATTATTTTTTGTTTGTTTTTTCCCTTATATTTAGATTTGTAGATGATAATTAATGGCTGGAATTTTTTCTTACCTCTTAATTTAGACATAATACCAAATTCAATTTATTAAGGGTCCTTGACCCAAAGCACCAAAATGAGGGAAAATTATCCCACTTACCCCAGCAAATGATTTTTATTCTCACTAACACAATTTAAAGAGAAATGACAGATATACCCTCAGCCTAATTACTAAACTACAATACTGCCATGGTATTCTCTCTCTCCAGTCACAAATCACGATGCACAACTCTCTTCTCTTCACACTCCCCCATAGCCATCTCCACTAACAGAGCCACTGCGCTGAGTCCACTACGAAAATGGACTCGTCATCTTCATCTTCTTCCACTCATCAACCTCTGCTCTGAACCTAGCCATGGCCGCCTTAGTCGGCGCCTCCCTTATGGCCGTCTCCGCCTTCTACATCCACAAACGCAGCGTCGACCAAGTCATCAACCGCCTCATCGAGATCCACCGCAAGCCGCCGTCTCGCGTCCTCTCCGAAGACGACGACGACAATGAAGATTACATCGAAGAAGACGAGTAAAAGCTGCAGCAGCACCGAGGGGTTGGCTCTGACCGCGACACTGTGATCGATCGGAAAACGACGTCGTCCAAGTCCTTGGATGAGAAATCGATTCACGGCGGCCGGAAAGTCCATCAGTTGCAGCAGCTGCCATGCTTGACCTTCTCGCTTCTCTCCCGATTCTCTCCATCACCTTCATATTTCTGCTCTGTTTTTAATAGTTTTATAGTCATAAGAATACCATTTCATGCATAGAGAAACGTATTAAATCATTCTATTTCTCTATGCTATTAGAGTTTTATACTTGGATTCGATGTCTATGGTTTTAAAACTGGAATTGTTAAGCCGTTAATTAATAGATTAGTTTTTGTATTCTTTTGGACAAGAATTGGGAGGCGATCACTGATCATGTAGCCATTATTTTATTGCAGGAAGAAGGTGCAGATCAATGCAAACACTAGAATAATCTTAAGATAGAAAGAAAGATATAATAAAGTAAGCACATTTCTGGTCCTATTCTGGATCTGAAATGATTCTGTTGGTTTTGTTTATCATATTATTAGTATCTGGGTGCTCAAATTATTATTATTTTTTGGTAAAATTTAGGCAGAAAGCTGGGAAGGAAAGAAAAAGGTAAAATTGGGGGGGAATAGACCCCTCTATTGGGGGGCAATAGACCTTTATTGCCGTCTATTGGGGGGCAATAGACGTTTTGAATTGATGTAATCTCCTCGTTTTTTTTATTTAATCAAAGTTTTATTTGTGTAGTTTTAGGAAGATTAATTACCATTTTGGTAATCTAAACGTCTATTGGGGGGCAATAGACGTCTACTGGGGGGCAATACATGGCTGATAGTCGTCTATTGGGGGCAATACATGGCTGATAGTCGTCTATTGGGGGCCGATAGACGTCTATTGGGGGGCAATAGACGTCTATTGGGGGGCAATAGACGTCTATTGGGGGCAAAAAAACTTTCCGGTGAGATTTTCAGCAAATTCCGGTGGGCGGCAGCAGGTGACCGGAATCTGGCGACCGGTGACCGGATTCCGGCGATCGGTGACCGGATTCCGGCGACCGGTGACGGGCTCCGGCGAAGTCTCCTATGGTTTCTCTCTCTTCCATTTTCTCTATCTCTCTCTCTAAGTAACAAAGAGGTGAGGGGTAAAATGGTATTAAAAAAAAAATTAAAAACAAAAAAAAAAATCTTAATGGGGTATTAGGGAAGACTCCCTTAGAGTGTATTGGGTAAGAGAGAATTAAAAAAACTTAATGGGGTAAGTGGGAAAAAAATCCTTAGAAATGGGGTAAATGGACAAAACCCCATTTATTAATGCTATTTTTTTGGATGAAATTAATCAATATTTGTAAAGAAAAGTCAATGCCTATTTCTTGACTACATTGATGCTATTTGGAAAGAAAAATTATAGGAAAGAATTTAATTAAATGAAGAAAAATATTTGTCAAAGAATTTGTAGACATATCTCTTAAATTAATACATAATTAATAGCTTATCTTTTTTTTTTTGTCACCTAATTTAATTAATTAATGTAATTGATTCATCCCTTAACATCTAGAAGGAAATATAAAAGGGTAGAATTGGTGTTGCAATAGTATGATGTGACAAGATTTATTATGTGGAATTGAAAATAAAATTTGTATTTGCTTACATGGCATGACACCTAGGATTTGAGGCCACAAATCTTAGGCCTCATTGAGGCCCTATATCATTGCCCTAATTTGAAACATTCATGTAAGAATGATAGCTAAATAAAACGAGTTTCCCTAGATTTTACATGATGACATTGTAAGAATAAGTTTTTTTTTTTTTTTTTAAATAGCTCTTGAGATGTTTTGATGTATAAAATAGCCACATCTTATAATTAATTAGGGACAACATTAAAGTCGCTTAATTAGTATGATAATGAAAATATTTGATGTGTTGGGAATTGGAGAGTCCTCACTAGCCAAGTAACATGGACAATGAACCTTCAATAATAAGTCCATGCTCCATCGATTAAAGTCAAAATGCAATTCCAATTAACTAGTTAGCTTTGAGCTTTGCTTACTCTCTCCACTGATTCCTTGCCACACCTTACGGGCTTACTTGCCATAATAGACCCATCACTTCACCTTTAAGAAAAACAATGAAATGAACAATTTAATTAAACACATTAGCACCACATAATCCACTCACATTTCCTTTGCAGTAAGCTATAAGGTGGTTACTGATGTGTTTCCTTTATTAAAGGTGATAGCCTACTTACACACCTATATATATATATATATATATATATATATATATATATATATATATATATATATATATATATATATATGCAAACCCTAGATAGTGGGCTGATGGTACACCCAACATAAATGGTACATTTCACACCACCTCTTCCCTCCCACCTACACCTTCCTTGCAATTTTCAGCTTTCCCAGTTCTCTAACTCTTCTATTAATTACATTAATTTCAGAGAAGAAATTTACTTCCTTACCTGAACCAACAGACCTACTTAATTGGTATTTATACTCAATCACTTGTTGGGTATAGAGTCAAATATTACAGCCAACCATGCCTTTGTTACGTACCTGTATTCTTTTATCTTCTTTAGTGTTCTTCAATATCCAGCGGGGAAATTATTGCAGAGGTGAAACCCAGGCTACCTCTAGTAGTTTTGCTCAAACAAAAGGAAACCATTTTGTTATGAATGGGAGATCATTCTACTTGAATGGGTTCAATGCATATTGGATGATGTACATGGCATCTGACCCCTCTACAAGGGCCAAGGTCACTTCTGCATTCAAACAAGCCTCCAAGTATGGTATGAACATTGCCAGAACTTGGGCTTTCAGCGATGGCGGTAGCTACAGACCCCTTCAGTCCTCTCCTGGTTCCTATAACGAAGACATGTTCAAGGTACGCACGTTGCCTTGCTGAGAAATTTGTTTTCTCCAACTAATTAGTCGAACATGTTATGTTGTTGGATGATCAGTTTCAACCAATAATATGACTGTTTGATCCTGTATAGGGATTAGACTTTGTGATCTCAGAAGCTAGAAATTATGGTGTGCATGTGATACTGAGCTTGGTGAACAACTTCGACGATTATGGGGGAAAAAAGCAATATGTGCAGTGGGCAAAGGAACGTGGCCAAGCCATAAACAACGAAGACGACTTCTATAACAACACTGTTGTCAAAGGCTACTATAAAGATCACGTTAAGGTAAGGTACGGTGTGTGTCTATATATATATATATATATATATATATATATATATATATATATATATATATATATATATATATAGGGTTTGAATATTTAACTTTACCAGTTGCAATGAATTAAATCCAACCCTTGATTTCTTACTCTATATATATCTTTTTTCTTTTTGAATTTTACAGACTGTTCTCACGAGAATCAACTCCATTACTGGGGTGGCTTACAGGGACGATTCAACCATTTTTGCTTGGGAATTAATGAACGAGCCTCGTTGTCAACTTGATCCCTCTGGAACCCTTCTCCAGGTCTCTATCTCATTTTAATTGTTTTTTTTTTTAGTAATATTAATGGGAAATTAAGGTGGTTTGATGTGATGGTTTGAACATTCATCATCATTTCTTACAGCAATGGGTGAAAGAAATGGCTGCTCACGTCAAGTCCATTGATAGTAACCATTTACTGGAGATAGGGCTTGAAGGATTCTATGGTGGAACAACCCCGGAAAAGAAGCAGTTCAATCCTAGTAACCTAGAATATGGGTCTGATTTCATAGCCAACAACTTGATTCCCGAGATTGACTTTGCCTCGATTCATATATACGCTGAGCAATGGTACGTTATCTCTCCTTATCTAAGATAAACATGACAAATATCTGACAAGAGAATATTACACATGCATAACGCCATATTAAGGTCATTAATATCCTCTCAGGTTACGAGGGGCAAGTGAAGAGGCACAAGCTGATTTTGTGGACAAATGGGTCGGAGTACACATTGAAGACTGTAACTCAGTGGTAAGAAAACCACTAATTATGGGGGAGTTTGGCAAATCTTACAAACTACCAGGGTACACCATAGAAAAGAGGAACGCCTACTTCGAAAAACTATACGACGTCGTCTACCGCAGCGCAAGCAGTAACAGAGCATGCACAGGTGCGCTTTTCTGGCAGCTGCTTGCTCAAGGAATGGATAACTTCAAAGACGGATATGATGTCGTTCTGGAGG
Source organism: Rosa rugosa (assembly GCF_958449725.1). Lineage (NCBI taxonomy): Eukaryota > Viridiplantae > Streptophyta > Magnoliopsida > Rosales > Rosaceae > Rosa > Rosa rugosa. The sequence goes on along the minus strand of NC_084820.1, from coordinate 56,102,010 downwards.
AGAGCCCTTCCACGGCTAGTGTGATTGCTCAACAATCTCACAAGCTAATCGAGTTAACTAGGCAAGATAGTAATGTTACAAAAAGTACTTGACACGGAAATTAGAAAGTAATGCTCATCTATTTGAGCAAAGTACTCTACAATTCCTGAATAAACATACACGGAAGCAAGTCGAGCAACATTTTGAACTCTTGCCAATTTGGGTAACCAAACTTCATTTTCAAACTTTATTATGGAAAAAATGAAATTAATAAGGATAAATGCCTTCCAGTACAACTGCACTAATTCATTCCTACAAAATATGGACCTAGCTAGTTTTGATTTGCTACAAATTACACCATGAAGCTAAAGCCTTCCTCCAAATTTCTCACCTCTCAATGTTAGCAGACAAGTCTTGAGGTTACTGTTCAACTACAATAACCATTGGTCTACTCTATAATAGATACTACAGCGAAGATGACTATCAACTTTACTAAACTTCATACAGGAACAAAACAATATTTTGTTTTTCTTTACAACAATGTACATTTGGTGATATCTTGTCCCTCTTTTCTCAAAACTAGAACAAACAATGCATTGACAAAATCTGCATCCTCCATTTCCGGAAACAGTAAGAGACTGTTGTTCTTTACAAGAGAATAAAGGATAAAAGGTTTGTCATTGCTCTGCGGAGCTTCACTGATATAACACTTATATGTACTAAGTGTCTAACTTTCCTCAAGGCTCTAAATCTAATTCTCAATCGCCTTGTAAGGAACACACTAAAGAGAGAAGGAAACTAAGCTTCGAACAAACTACCGCCATTTCAAAGCCTGCAAAAAATTCACTGATCTGGCCGCAGTCGTACTAGGGTGAGAATACTGGACGTATAAATGGTCAATCCATCACAAAAAAATGCGCATTTAAATTCGCATATCTCCTGAGAAAGGTGGGGCTATTGAGTTGGATGCTTACCTGAAGTATTAAGATGGAGAATATTAAAATATAATAAACTTGTCAATAGCATGAATTATATTCCAACCAACAAGGGTGAAAAGCATAAATGACAATATTAAGAATGATATCAATTATGCCCAAGGAGGTTTTATATTCCAAACCATTACCTCTAATACTGGTCTCCTGCCTTCTCTCAGAACAGGCTCTTTTGATGTGAGGAGCAATCAAGTCATCCAATTTCACCAACCAGAGTGCAACTGCAGATGTTGTATGAGGCATAGATGCAAAAGAAGCTATGATATCGTCACCAAGCTTGCAAGAACCTTGCACAATTTTGCATTTATACAGCCAGTCCTCATTGATGGCTCCAACAAAATCAGTAAGAACCTGCAAAGTTAAACAAAAAGAAACTACTGGTTCAAGACTTAAACATGAACATAAAAATATGATGTGCAACGAGAAGATAAGGAACCTGCAAAAGCTCAGACAAACATGAAGTTCGTCTAAGGCGTTTCACCCATAGCTTATGAGCAAATTTTTTCCAAGCACCCAACAAGGCATCTTCAGGCATAACCGACTGCACACAGAGAGAAGTGGAGGTGAACACAATGTAACTTACAAGGTTTTGGGTAAATAGAAATGTCTCTTGATAAATGTAATCTGTTTTAAATATCAACCAATGACATTTGCTCAAACATCCACCCATACGGTTAATTAGCCACCAGAGACCCAAGCTAACCAGGGGAAGAAGGAACACCACTTCAGATTCTGCTCTATTTCAAGTGGTATACACTTTAATATCACTAACCAGTCATGTCTCAGTAACACAGATCAAATACATATTTTGGCCTAGTTTTCCCTCCCCTCCAGCCCTTCATCTAAATTATACTGCAGTTTAGTGGGAAAATAAATGGATTTGTTTGCACATGAAATTCAGTAAAAATCTAAAAACTCATGCCATCAGTAATCTATATTTCCTAAATCACCTTTATATGAAGCCCTATTTCTCCTCTAGTCCAATATATAACTTGAAACCTCTCAACCTAATAAAAACATATCAGCAAATGCAAAGCTAAACTCTAAATGACATGTTACCTCAATTGCATGGATCGCAGCTTTTAGAGATTGGATTTGTGAAGAGAGAACCTTATGCTCAGGAAATGTAGTACTTGTTTCTTTCTCCCTACATGTGGCTACATGGATAGCAAACATTTCTTCCAGATCAAAATGAAGCTCAAATGTTGTATGGCAAATCCTGCAGTGCTTCTCATCTCTCCAATACAAATCATGACAACTTTCACATCTAGTAAGTGTATCGAAATATGACCGTTTACCATGTTTAACGGAATTTAGGTCTAGGTAAAACGAATTCCATAACCACGAATCAAATGCTTGGATTCGTTTCCACTTCTGTTTCAGTTCTTCTCCTTTCTTTCGAACTTCAGGAACTACAGTTCCATTTAAAGGTACAGAATCATTTATAGTCTCAGAAGAATTGTTATCCACATCGGATACTGGTGAATAAGTGTCTTCTCTTGCATTATCCAGCTCAGAGCGATCGGATTGCGTCAAATGCTCACTTCCATCACTACTTGCCATTCTATTTGACATTGCTTGGCACAGAAATGTTAGCCGTTTCTCCAAAGATTCAATAAGAAGAGCCTCTCGTTTACCCCTATCATCCAAAACTGACAACAAGGCACATAAAGCCTGCAGTCCATTGAAAAAAGTGCAAGAAAACATTAGAACTTACAAAAGGTCGGGCAACACAAAAAATCATGTTGAAGCATATAACAAAAGCTATGAAGAATACCTCTTCGGTATCAATAACCTCCCAGTGACCATCTTCTGAAGATTCAAAATAAACCCTTCTATGGCCCGGGTCATATGCATTGCAAGGGCCCAAGAAAAGCCAGTATCTACTGTACCTACGATCTGACCCCAAGAACACAGATTGCATTGGGTGTAAGTCGGACCCGCAATCTTTTCCTTTTGTGGAGTATCTCTCTTCATAGAATTTTGAGATTGATGCCGAACAATCTATAGGGTGGAACTTTGAACGGGTATGGTCTTCGTTTACACTATCCATATTTCCAGCATGGACCCATGACGACCTGGGCACACTATGTGGTTTAGCTGATAACCTCTTAATTTTCGCTCCAGAACCAGAATGGAGGCTGTTAGGAATGCATTCAGCAATACTATTTGCAGGATCCTAGAAAGAAATAATCATACAAAGCTTAGAACACTCAAAAGAATATATAAATCAATATAATTAATTAATTGATTTATATATTTAATTAATTCACATAAGTGTAATCTGCTTAATACTGTACTTAAATACACAGCATTACTGAATGGTGTTGAAAACTATAGTCAAAATTGCAGCACATTGATAGGCTAAATACATGATGCATGACATTAATAAAGATAACAAAAAGCTAGCAGTTATTTTTCATTGATAAGTCAAAGAAGTCGGCACTCATTAACCTGTAAAGACCTGAATTTTCAGCCTGTAAGGGAAATTAATTTGAAGAAAAGATTGACCCAAATCAATACTGATGCAGTAAACCACCATACTCATTGTGGCTTCCTAGAACTCATTGTAAATTTAATAACTCTTTACTCTCATAATAACTCCAATTTAGTATGCAAACATCAGCATAAATTTAATTTATATGGAAACGTCATTGCAAGGGAAAAGAAATACAAATAAAGATAACTCAAAGTCCATGCCAAGATTCTTGACATTACCTCCATTCTCATGGTAGATCCTGCATGAAGAAGATCAACTAGAGCCACTATCGCGTTCAACTTTTCTTCAATGCTTAAATCTGAATATTCACCTTCCATCAATCCTAACAACCATACTTCTCCTGGATGGCTCTCATCAATCTCAGTGTGTACTTTCATCATGTTATTTTTACTTCTATGACGGTTGATATGAGTCAATCTTCTGATATTGGAATTTCCTGAATTGCACCCAGAATCATCATCACTGCTACATATACCACTGTCACTGAGGTCATCATCAACTGCACCAGAGTCTTCACTATCTGATTGGAGTTCCTCAACTTCGTCTTCAGAAGAATTAAGACGTACACGGTATGTGGATGATGAAATCTTTTCAAACAATGTAATATCACTTGAAAGAGTTGAACTAATTAAAGACTCCAGATCATCTATTCTGCTGGAAACGTTCAATTCAGCAATCTTCAAGCAAAAACAAAGTCCATGAGAAATTCAAGCATACAGTTGCTTCTGTGGTAACAGCTTAATTAAAGGAGAGATGATGATAACATGTTCAAGAAGCTTACCTGCAATGACTTCGCCAAGTCGGAAACTTTCAAACCATTAATTCCTTGCACTAGCAGAACTTTAAATAATTCAGCCTTCAAAGTACCAGAATGCAAACCATACTTCACCATAAGGCTCATTTCCTATATACAAGGACAGAAGATTACGTATTGAAATCCAAATAAAGCTTAATAAGAGTGGAAAATAAAATCACTAAATCAAAGAAAAGAAACCCTCCCGCACTTTTCTGGTCATTAAATCAGATAATGCCATAAGCATGCAAAGACCAAAAAAGTATACTGAACTTATTGACTTATGATCTTAAGGACGACAGAAAAAAAAAACGAAAGAAACTATTTGCTTTATCACCTAAGTTTTACCTCTTATATGTAAACGTTGAGTTCTGGTTGGTCCTTGAGTATGGTCATTGCTATCTAACTACAGCTCTGGTAAGGTAAGAAGGGATTATTGGGTTTGGGGTCATGATAGATCTTAAGTTCTCATTTTATTGTAAAATGACTAGCGAAAAGAAGGGATTGTTTGGGTTTGTCACCAATGTTTTGAATACACAACAGTAAGGAACATATAATATAGGGTATCTAATTACTAGCGAAAAAACATGCTGATGTGTTGACATAGGATTTTTGTTTCTTGTTTCGTGTTTTCAACAAAAGGTTGCTTCTTTGCAAAAAAGAAAACAATAATAAAATAAATAAATAATTAAAAAAGAAATAAGTAGTAATAATATAAAGACTCCAACAATGCAGCTAGCTAAATCAAATGCAAATATAGCATTTAAATAGTTTAGAAGACCTTGCTAAGGGCTTCCCGCCGGATTGCACCCTGCTTTGAACCAAAACCAGCTGCAACCAGTACTTGACGCAGTATTTCTGTCCATGTTAAGGGGTTCAGAGATCTCTCCCAGAATTCCAGAGTCGATTTTTGATTTTCAACCTGCCAAATCATCAAGAAAGATTGTAATTATAATTGTTGAGTACTTCCATTCAATAGTCAGACTCATAATGAAAGAAAGAACGATCAATTTAAGAGATGGCCAAAAGATTTAAAAGATCGAGTTCCACAAAGACCAAAAATGTTTAACCAACTTTCTCGTACAGATGTAAATATGATGAAATACCACAAAGATCAAATGATATTCCAAAACTTCACATGGATGGACAACTCAAAATCAGTTTATGATTTTGTTCAGAAGTAAACCATTATCATCTAATGGAAAAGTTACAAGTAAACCATTATCATCTAATAACTCCTCTGGCCCCGCCAAATTATCTAACAACTACGATGATAAATCCACAAAGACATCTAACCAGTTCCAATTGTCAATATGAGCATAGAAAATTCTCACAAAATCAAATGAATTATAAATGTTTGCGATCTGCACCACTAGTTATATCTTCTTTCTTGTTTCTAACTCACCCAGTGGATAAATGCAAGAAAATTGCAAGATTTGCTCAAGTGAGGCATAGATCCAGAGGAAAGCTCCGCTTGAACGTGGGATAAAAGAAGCTTCAGAAGAGCCACATGAATTTTTCCAAGTAACAAGGAATCCTAAAAGACATGCACAAAACAAAAAAGTTGAGCAGCAAGACCCAATAAATCTAATGCTAGATCAGATGTCAGGTATAACCTTATCATGAAATGCTTGAGCAAACTCATCCAGAGTGAAGGAGGATAGATCTACCACAACAGCATATGTATAAAGGAAATGAAAAACCTGCCCACACGCCAGAATATATATTAGTATGATAATCTAACAAAATGCTTTAATCCAAATTCAATACACATCCTTTAATAAACCCAACAAAAAACAGCAGCAGGGATCTAGAATAGGGTCACAATCATAAGCAAGATACTAGAAGTCACCAATAAGATGGAATGTATAACATCTTTCACATGATCCTATAGGACTAAGCAAAATTGGGTCACAAGCAGTACACAATATACGCACCTTAAACAATTTCTTGACAATCTCTGGTGAAGAATCCCAAGGTTGCATATGAAATGGTTGCTTCATCTTGACTGAACTAGGAGGGAACTTAACCAGTGAATCTGAAATGACAAAACTTCCTGATCAAGAGCGTGAAATACCGTGATCATATATTTACATATCCACTCACAAAAATGTGATAGAGCATTCCAATTATAAAGTGGAAAGTTTGTTGACTTCTCTCTTCAAACTAACCTTTGCATAGTGAACAACCATGATCTCCACTAGGAGTTAAATGATTCAAGCACCCCAGTGAAATTGGTCTTGCTTGTAATTCTCTAAGCTCCAGCTCTTCATCATCCATAAGCATTGCAATTTTATCCAAGTGTTCTTCAGAACCTGTTCCTTCCAAAGCAAGTTCACATTTTTCTTTGCTAGGCAGCTTCTGGTTTGAATCTTTGTTAGATTCCACCTGGCATACAAAAGGAAATGAGTGTTGCTACAGCAGCTAACTTACACCACAGTTTACAAGAGCAAGCTTTCAATTACCTCTCTTCTTTTAACAAAACGCTTCCTCTTTTCTTGTAACTTACTTTGTAACCTTCCCTGTTTCTAAATAGGCAACATAGAGTCAGAGAACCTTCCAGAGGCAAGCAGTAAGATTGATCTTAAGATGATACTTACAGGAACAGATTTTTGTTGTTGTAATCTTCTGCTCCGAGTTTGTGGTTTCTGTGATACACGAGTGACTTCACCATTAGCTAAACCCATGTCAATAAGAAAGTCTCTAGCATCAGCATCAGGATTGGTTGCGCGCCAGACTGTCATCAAACCTTTACCACCACCAGGTTTTTTCATTGTCATCAAATCTTTCCCACAACCATGTTTTTTCATTTTCATCAAGTCTTTACCACCACTATGCCTTTTCACTGTCATTAAGTCTTTCCCAGCACCTTGTTTTCTCACAGTCATCAAGTCTTTTCCAGCACCATGTCTTTTCCTTGGAGCACTGCTATTAAACTCCTCATGACTAGTTACAGCACACTTTGTAACCTAATAAAAGTTAAAAGGTAGGAATATACGTCAGGCTGGGTAAAGAGTCTTAAGGTATAAAACAGAACATCAAGAAAGATGATAGAATTTAAATTTTCATCAATTACCGTGCCCCTTTTAGGTGCTATTTGGTTCTCTTTGCACGTGGGAGGATCACTTTGGGAATCTAAATAGAGGAAAAAAAAATGAGTTAAACCTTATTCGAATATGAAGTACAGTGAGAGGAAAGCTACAATTAATTAGATATAAGGTTGAACCATGCTAAGCAAAACAAGACAACTGAAAATGTTATCTACAACTCACATAAAAGAGAATGTTATCATCACCGATCCAAAACATCCAAATGAAAATGCTGCTACTCATGCATAGTTTACTTTTCAAACAAGGTCTATTATTTCTACTACACCTGAGAGTTTCTCATATTTGTACCTGTAGACTTCCAAAGTGCTCGAGAAGGAAGAGAGTCAAATTCCACACCGAGGGGAGGGCCGTCCTTGCGGAACACTTTCTTAAGAAGGTAGTCCGGATTCTGCAATCTCTGAATACTCGCTTTCATCTTTTTCTTCTTGCACTTCAAAGCCGAAGCAGCTTTTGTTTTCTGACTCGACACACTTGTAGCAGCATCCCCCAACCCATTTCGTCCACTCAACACTTCACTAGCGGTACGTTTCCTCTTCTCCCTCCTCCTCCTCTCAACAAACCAACCCCGAACCTGCTTGTAAGTCAATCCGAAAACTGTAGCATGGCATTCCATAGCAGTTCGAGAAGGATACTTTTCCTCTGTGCATTAAAAAAAAAAAATCACCCAATATTATGCTTCATTCTAGTGTTTAAGACTAACAGTATGCTATTAACCTAAGTGGGTTCAATGAAAAAAAAAAAAAAAAAAAAACACCCAGTATTATGCTTGATTCTCTTGGGTTCCCAAAACTAACAGTACTATGATTGCTTCTATGATTAACCCATGTGGGTTCTATGATTGCTTCCTAAAACCAAAGCAGTTGCTGATATTAATTACAGGGTAAACTTGGTAACGCAATTCTGAACCCAATTAAGCAACAGAGCAATATTTACAGATAAACCTTCATCAAAATAAAGCGCGCGAACAGAGAGAGAGAGAGAGATTAGGAGGAGTACCTGCATAGAAGCTTTCGAGGGCTTCGAGCTGTAATCGAGTTTTCTTCTGTGTCTTCTCCATCTTCGTTTTCCCTTAATCGCCGAAAAAATCAGCGAGAAAATTTGAGTACCATTTCCAACGAGTTAATGGAGGAGATTGAGGCGGTTAGGAATGATGGGTGGTGTCAGCAGAGAGATGGAGCGGCGGAGTCACGGTGGCGGAGAGGCGGAGTGTGGAGGAGACTGAGCTCTGGAACCACCTGCTGCATGCTTAGTTGAAATGACGAGATAATGAAATGGGGCACAAGTAGGGTTTTGGGTTTAGCCAAAAATATCTCTATCATCAAAATTTTCAGGACAAAAATCAACTTAAATATTTATATCATCAGTTACGCTTTTTTTTTTTTTTTGTTCAGTCTCAATGACAGGTAAACAGTCACAAATATGGGTAAATAACCCAAATAACTAGACTATGACATTGGGGTTCGTGGCGGAGCATGAAATATGGAAACCTAGCTATTAGCTAAACCATGTTGTTCATAGGGTTGTATACGGTATATTGATGTCTCGATAGATCAAGTAGACAAATTAGATATAGTTGTAGTCTTGTAGGCTAACTTCATTCATTGGTAGACTAGCTCAACATCGGATATTGAGCTATCCTTTGCAAAGCTGGTTTATTATAATACTGAGTTGGTTTACTTTAAAATTACTGAAACATGAATGTATCATATAGTTTTCCTTCAGTAATTTGTCTACTACAAGAGCTGGATCATAAGATGACCATATATAAACAAAGTTAAAAAGAAAGAGCAAAAACATATCAGAAAGAACAATTTAGAGGTAAGAAACTCATGCTCAAATATGCTTGTCAGTAGTACGGTACTACGGTATAACTTAGAAATGATATTTTTAAATGTATCTCATTGCACGAGCAACAATAAATTGTGAAAACTATAAAAAATTAATATGGTTGTTAGTATGTGGTGGTGGTGCTGGTATAATTCAAGTGGTTAACATATTTTGACCAAAACTAAATAGTGAGATTAACATATTTTGTGAATTTAACGAGCAAAAACTGATTTCTCATAGCATGCAAACACTTTCCCAATTACAATCATGTGAAAACAAAGTTTAGCTTGTTTTATAATATTCGGTTTGTAAAAAAGAGGGTCTCAATTACAACCAGATATATATATATATATATATATATATATATCAATCCTCTTAAAAAAAATAAAAACATTTTATAAAACTAGAAGAAATGTGGTTAGTGTTTAAACTCATTTTCGAGGGAATGCTCGCCCACATGTAGTGTTTTAGCCGTCAAACCCATTTTTCATAAAAATAAACAAAAACTGATAAATGTAGCTCATTCTTTTCATCCCATAACCGTCGTTGAGTCTCAAATCTCCGGATGAGTACCATGTTTCTCACATTAATGTGGCTTCCGCAACGACCATTAGGCACAACATTTAATCTGTACTGCAAGGGTTACAACAAATCAGGTTATTGAGCCTTTTAGTTAAGTTGCTTCGTTGTTTTTGGATAAACAGTCCAACTACACGTTTTTTTTAAAAAAACTACGTTTTATGTATGAAGAGATGAGGTATTCTTCTTCCTCACCTCAATCAAATATCATATAAACTCTAATAGAATGGAAGAACAACTGCAACTGGGTTAAATTAATGGTTGATAAGTTTGGTAACCAAGTTATGACATATGATGTGAACGCATTATGAAAGATATTAGTGTCACATGATTACCAAAGGGTAATTATGAGTTTGCTTATTGGCATGAGAGCGCTATATTGTGAGAACCAAGATTTTGACATTAGCTTGGATTATATCAGTGTCTGTGAAAGTGTTGCACAAATTAATACTACTAATATGATGTCTGGTCAAAAATTTAGGTTCTCAAAATTTGACACGATGTTGTTAGTTTCCACTAGGCTTGTCTTGTGAATTGAATAGCATGTAATTGAAGGACTTTGCGTTTATAGTTTTTACATACGTCCTTGCGGTTAGCCTCCGTTATTTGGTTAAGCACCATGTTCCGCATTGATATTGGGCTTCCGCCACCGTTGGGCACAATGTGTCAATATGTAAGATCGTTCTTTTTCTAAAATTATAATTTCCCAAACTATTATATGCCTATTTCGCAATTGAAATTGCATGATAATCGAGCTTCTTCTAACCACTATGGGCTGTTGCATTCATATTGGTGTTTTTGTAGTTGAAGGCACATGACCATCTGAATAACTTAAAAGACTGACTGCTCGATCCAAGACTGTTGGCGGATATTTTTTTTTTTACTCAAATATTCAGACTTTATTAGAAGTTTAGAACTGAAATAGTAATCAAACATGACATCACACCTAAGTTTCACTGAGAGAAACTATATTTCTTTATATTATCCAGAGCTAAAAGTCACTGCATTTTGTCTAAAATACAACATGAGTCTAAATTCTATGAAAGTATCACTGCTTAAGCACATACCAGAACATTCTCTTTTCTATCTACTTCATCCGACATATCAAATCGATTGTGCTCTTTGACTTTTTGCTTAGACGACATTGTATACTGCATATCATCACCTCATGGAGGGCTGAAAGAAACTCCTCAGGCGAATTAACTTTCTCAAGATCTAGCTCATCTCCACTTAAAAAAGCTTTCTCCGCTCTGGCTGTGTCATACTTGGTTACAAACAAAATGTGATGGAACGCAAAATACTTTGTAACAGCTATGTGCAGCCTTAATTTTTAGCGTAGGCCAAGTCTTTTTAATGTCCTTTGCGGTGAGAGTATTCTTCCCCGACACAAATAAAAATGGAACTTCCTCAAAATCTGCTGCATAACAGTGAGAATACGCGTCCAAGGCATCAATATAGAACATTAGATTATAAGAGCCCTCCTTGAGACAACCAACCTCTATTTTTCCTCCAGTGTATGGATTGTAGAAAATATTGTGTATCATAATTGTAATTGAATTAGGATTACATATTATTACTTCAGGAGATTATGTAGATTACTTACCTTATTAATTCCTAGATTGTTGTAGTAGGACTCTAGTATCTTTAGACCTCTCTTGTATAAAACGTTCTCGGTATCTATCAATGAAATTATCTCTTCAACCAATATTTCTTTTTCATGGTATCAGAGCAGGACTAGAATCCTGACTCTATAGCCGCTGCACCTTGTCTCTAGTGCAACAAATTTTTCTTCTCATTCTGTTGTACTCTATATCTCGTACAACAATCCTTGATCTCGTCTCCATGGGAAATCAAAATTTCAAATCATTTTTCATTGATCATTTTGATCATCCGGCCTTGGTGATAGTTTTCAATCACCATAATAGACCAAATCAATCTAATCGGCAAGATTGTTCCTCCGGTTGCAGTCCTCTCTCCGAGCAACAACTTCAGCAAGTTTTGGCTATTTTGAATCACAAAGGATCTGATGATTCTTCTAGTCCTCAATCACATTCAGCTGCCATGGCTATTATGAGCAATAAGCCCAATCAGTCCTATTCTTCAGGTTTATCTAAGATCGCTTCCCGCAGTTGGATCATTGACAGCGGGGCGACGGATCACATCTCTTCATCTCCTAAATTATTTTTGCATAAGAGTAAAAATTGTTCATTGCCACCTGTGTTATTACCTAGCGGAGATAAGGCTAATATTTTTGCAAAAGGATCATTGTCTCTGAATTCTGTGTATTACCTGCGTGATGTATTGTGTGTGCCTACATTCAAAGTTGATCTGTTATCAGTCAGTCGTCTGACAAGGGGCTTGAATTGTTCTGTGACTTTTTTCCCATATTGGTGTATTTTGCAGGATCTGGTTTCGAAGAGGACGATTGGTTTGGGTAAGCAACGTGACGGTCTCTACTATTTGGTGGCATTAGCGACGGAGAAAACCACGTCCAAACCACATCATTCATCACCCATTCAACCTGCCTGTCACCTCACCATGTCCTCTACCAACCTTTGGCATTGTCGTTTGGGCCATGTTTCGTTTCCTCCTCTAGATTATATTGCTAAACATTTCTTAAATATTCCTCTTCATTCAAATCATGCTTGCGATGTTTGTCCATTAGCAAAGCAAAGTCGTCTCTCTTTTGGTACTAGTTCTATCTCATCTGTTAAACCTTTTGATCTTATTCATTGTGATATTTGGGGTCCTTATAAACATTCTTCTCTTTCTGGTGCCCATTATTTTCTTACTATTGTGGATGATTATTCTCGTTTTACTTGGGTTTTTTTAATGCAACATAAACATGAAACTCAATCTTTAGTAAAACAATTTTTTGCTTTTGCATCTACTCAATTCTCATCTCAGATAAAAAGTTTTCGCAGTGATAATGGGGCTGAGTTCCTTTCTCTTCAAAAATTTTTCCAAAATAATGGAGTCCTTTTCCAGCATTCTTGTGTTTATACACCCCAACAAAATGGGGTAGTGGAACGCAAGCATCGCCATATCCTCCAGGTTGCACGTGCTTTTAAATTTCAGGCTAATCTTCCTCCAAAATTTTGGGGAGAATGTGTACTCACTGCTGTTCATGTTATTAATCGTTTACCCACTCCACTTCTCTCTTTTAAAACACCGTTCGAGCGCCTTTATTCCAAACCTCCTTCCTTTCATCACCTTCGTGTTTTTGGTTGTCTAGCTTATGCTACCAATGTCAATGTCACACATAAGTTTGCTCCTCGAGCAATCAAGTCCATCTTCATCGATTATCCCGTCGGTCAGAAGGCTTATAAGCTCTACGATCTTTCTAGTCACAAAATTTTTACTAGTCGTGATGTTGTTTTTCATGAATCTTGTTTTCCATATAATTCTGCTGCTCTAGAGCCCAATACAGCTCACTCTCATCCGCGTCCTTTGGCCCAAATAACTGGCCCAACTGACAATCCCACACATCGTCCTTCTCCTGCCTCAGAAACACAACCAATGAATTGTTCCAGTGATCTGCCCTCCCTCCCACCGCCATCCAGTCCCGCACCCAGCCAACCTGGTTCGCCTCCTCTGCCTGGTTCTCGCCTCGTTCTCGACGCCGCTGCAACTCCACTCGCAGTAATTCCGGCGCTCTCTCCGTCCCCATCTGCGCCACCGATGCGATCAGCCGGTCAACCTTCAGACGGGCCGCTTCCCTCCGGCGCTGCACCACTTCTTGACGCAGCAGCATCCCATTCAGACTCAGCTGCTACAACTCCGGCAGCCTCTACCCTTCCAGCAACATCCCCACCAATCGCTGCGTCGCATCACCCCATTCCCGAGCCCCTTGTCCCCGACCCGCAGCCTCTCATCCCGGAACCACAGCCACCCAACCCAGAACCCCAGCCTCTCCGTCGCTCTGCCCGGCCAACCATGCCTTCAGTTCGACTCCGGGATTACATATGTTCACAGGTCACAACCTTCCCAAACTCGTCATCTTCGTCTCCAGGTTCTGTTAAAATCCAAGGTACGCGCTATCCTTTGTGCTCCTACATTTCATATCACCGCTATACTCCTGCACATCAGTCTTTTATTGCTCAGCTAAGCCAGGCTACTGAGCCCCGCACTTATGCTGACGCTGCTCCTCATCCGGAATGGCAAGAAGCTATGCGTTCTGAATTGCACGCATTAGAGGCCAATAACACCTGGACTCTCACCCCGTTACCAGCTGGAAAGACACCTGTCGGTTGTCGGTGGGTATATAAAATCAAGCATCGATCAGATGGTTCTATTGAACGGTACAAAGCCCGTTTGGTTGCCAAGGGCTTCACTCAATTGGAAGGTATCGATTATCATGAAACTTTCTCTCCTACTGCGAAGATTATTTCTGTTCGATGCTTGTTATCTTTGGCTGCTGCTCAAAATTGGTCCATTCATCAGTTGGATGTCAATAATGCCTTTTTACATGGTGATCTTGATGAGGAAGTTTTCATGTCTCCTCCTCCTGGTCTTCGGCGACAGGGGGAGAACTTAGTTTGTCGCCTTAACAAATCTCTATATGGTTTAAAACAAGCTTCTCGACAATGGTTTGCAAAATTCTCTGATGCTATTCGATCAGCTGGGTATATTCAATCTAAGGCAGATTACTCATTATTTACTCGTAAACAGGGGAAGTCATTCACTGCTTTATTGATATATGTTGATGACATATTAATCACTGGTAATGATCCCATCACCATTTCTGCTTTAAAGAACTTTCTCAACAGCCGCTTTCGCATTAAGGATCTTGGTGATTTAAAGTATTTTCTTGTAACGTCCCGTATCTTAAATTACCAATTTACAAGTTAGGTCGACGGTAAACGACCGTTATTTTCACTTTTACTGTCGTTTAAGTACTTTTAGTGGCCCTAAAAGTTGACTTTTTGATCGGGCCAAAATTTGAGGAAATGTTCTTCATGAAAGTTGTAGGGGACGTTAAACCGAGCGCGTGCATATGTGGTACGTAAAAATCGGAGCTCGTATGCAAAAGTTATAAGCGAAAGATTGAAGTTACTGTTCATGGTAATTAATATATATATGGAAAATTACTGTTGGTAGATTTCCATTTTCGGAAATCCACCCCAACTCGGTAACTCTCTCTTCTCCTTCCCCCGACCCTTTCTCCTCTTCGGTCCGAATTCTTCCTCCTTCGATTTCTTCCTCCTCCGGCCGACCCACGACGGAATCCGGGCACCGGCAGGCTCGCCTTCTCTCCCTTGTCACGCCTGGGGTGGTGTTTTGCGGTGGCTCGACCGGTGGAGCTCGGAATTGAGCTGCGAAGATTACTGTAGCCGATCGGAACTTTCATCGATTTCCGGCGATTCCGGCCGTTTCCGGCCACGAAATTGGCATCGAAGGTTCGGTTTTTGACATATATCATTTCCCCTATGGCCTTGTATCATGATTTATTGTGTAGAAGTCGAATTGACGAAATGAAATTCTAGGGTTCTTGGAAATTTCTGGGTTTGTGTTCATCAAATGATTTCGGCTGTTTTTACTTGTTATTTGGATGTGTTGTAGTTGAGAAAGAGGTTGGGTTTGTTGTTTTGCAGCTACTGCCAAAATTTGGTGGCCATTGGAGGTGGTGGCCGCCGGCGCGTGGGCCCCACGCGCCGCCACTGTAGGTCGCGTCTGGAGGCGCGTAGGGCAGCTTTTTAATTTCAATTTTTAGCCCATTAAATCCTATAATTTGAGTAGAGCTTGTTTATGAAGTTTGGTAATTTTTGGAGGAGTTTGGAATTGTTTGTGAATTTTGAAAGTGTGGAGTTTCGGTTGTTGATTTGTGGGAATCCGGCCTTCGGATTTCCCTTATTCCGTCATGGAATACCTTAATCGACGGATTGATATAAATGGTGAAGTTTGGCTTGAAGTCGAAAGGAGTTGGAGTTGCTAGTTTACGTGGGGTTTTCGGGATTCAATATAGAATCGTATTGTTTTATCGAATTGTTGTTTACGGAATACAATTGTGTACAGGACGAGATACTGACTCATGGCTCGACGAGGATCCTTACGCTTGGATACCACGCTAGCCGTATACTGTGAGTGGACTTTTATTTTTAAATATTGATGCATGCATTTATTTTCTTAAATAATGCTCTAGTTTTAATCATATTACTTATTGAGCAAATGATTTGATTTTCGGAAATTCAATCTCGGTTTATCTCGTGGATTCGCTCTCGACAACGAGTTTCAAAGGTTGATTATGATTTATAATATTATTTGACAAATTGCTTATTTCCGAGGTAATTTTCCGGAATTAAGTATATTTCTAATTGCCGATTTAAGTTCCTGGAAGATTCTCGAGATGAGTTTCGATAGAGTTGGATTTTCTTATATATTTATCGACTTTCGGTTTTGGCGTTGGGAATGCCTTAATGATGATTTCGAGATTTTTCTGGAATATTATCGGAAATGGGATTTCCTAAATAAATTATAATGATTTATTAATTCTCGCCCATTTGTTTATGATTTCGAGACTATCTTGGCGTGCGGGGTCACGTCGTTGAATACATGGATTTTATCTTGAGAGATTTTGGAGAAGCCTTATGGATTTACGGATTTACTGGTTTTCGATGGTTTCTCCTCACCATACGCG
This sequence comes from Rosa rugosa, assembly GCF_958449725.1. NCBI lineage: Eukaryota > Viridiplantae > Streptophyta > Magnoliopsida > Rosales > Rosaceae > Rosa > Rosa rugosa. The sequence goes on along the minus strand of NC_084820.1, from coordinate 56,085,593 downwards.
GGTCATGTGATTAGGTCTCCTCCTCACCGACTTTGTGTTGGTGAGTGGCAGTTGAGGTAGCTTATTCTCCTCCTCACTTACTTTGTGTTGGTGAGTGGCAGTAGAGGTGATTTATTCTCCTCCTCACGTGGGTGGCAGTCGAGGTAATGTTCTCCTCCTCACACAATCTATGTGTGAGTGGAAGTCGAGGTTATTAGTTCTCCTCCTCGCACAATCTATGTGTGAGTGGCAGTCGAGGATAGGTAGAGCCTGGGAGGCTCCATTACCCGTATGGTGATATTTCTTCCCCATATCCTATCATTACTTGACTAGCGGGGCCTAGTCTGATTTCCGTTTAACCAGCAGGGCTGGTCTTATTCTGTTGAGTATCGGAGTTTCCATCCTTCCTTTCAGTTGTTTGGGACTAGCGGGGCTAGTCGGTTTTCTTGAGCAGAACTCCTTTTGTTTCGTTTCCTAAATCAGTGCATGCATCGGGAGATTTTTTTTAATAATTAAATGTGGGGAAGTATAAAATCTCTTTTGTTTAAAATTGCTTATTTTTGTCCACTCACACTAACGTGTTTTCAATACTTTCCCCTGGGCCCTTCGGTTTCAAATGCCCAGTTTGCAGGCGAATTGGTTGAGGTCGGGCGTACACGGAGTTGAGGCATAGTCAACAGCATGGCTTCCGCGATTGCCTTTGAGTTAGGTTGTCCTTATTTACCTTTCTATTAGAATTGCTCTGATTACCTATGGGATTTATGTTTTTCAAGTTGAGGTTTGTGTTTTGTGAATTGGAGATTGATGTTGAGTTGGGGAGCAGGGTGGCTCCAGAAGTATAAGGATGATTTGATTTAGAAGTGTAAATGCTTTCTACAGGTTTTGGGTAGCCCATTTTAGGGGAAGTTCTGCCAAATTTTTGGTAGAATTTCTTCTAAGGTGGGCCCCGCAGGGCCACTTCGGATTTCAGGGTGAAATCCGGGGTGGGTCCTGTCAGTTGGTATCAGAGCATTAGGTTGTCAGATTCTGTAGACTCGTTTCTATTCTGTTACCTTATATGCTAGGTGTTGCCCAGTACCTCCCGAGTGATGGCCCGACTGCAGCGGTTCCCCATCGTGTACTCTTCGGTGCTGTGGTATTCATCAAGTGTGTAAGGTACATGTCTAGTGGGTATTTCCTTCAAGTACTATGCCTCGTGTACGCCGACCTCATAGGAACTTCACTGTGTATCGGATTGTCTTCATTTCTTATACTTGTCCGGTTGTGGTAGGGTAAGAGCACTCTACCTGGTTGTGTTGTGCTATGAAATGTGATTCGAGGAAATGTTGCGAGTAGCTTTTCCTCGATGTCAACGGATTATTGGAACATGGTTTAGGGTACAAGACCGGAGTTTGATGGTGTGTTTCATTTCTGGAAATGAGCAACTACGGTTTGACCTATCTTTAGAGACTGTAATTGATTCAAAATCATGATTGTTGGTGGAAATAGAATTGGTAATTATGGTGGTTCTGTTTGGAACCAAGTTTAAGCAAACGTGTGTTGTGAGGTGATTGATTGTAGAGCAGTTTATAAAATACTATGGGAAGTTGATGGGAGGTCCCTTGAGAATCTTAGTGCAAGAAACCGATTGTAGGTAAATCTGGACTGGAATTTCTTCAATTGGACAATTTATGTGGGAATTGTGAACGTATTACCTTTTGGTAGACAGCGGAGGAAAATTGAATAAATATTCTGAGTTGTATAGCTGGATGCCATGTTTTCTAGTGACTGTGGTCACTGAGGATGGTAAATAAGGAGTGGAGGTGATAACAGTAGATAGGAGATTATAAGTGGAACGAGTCATTTTGGGTTGTTGACCTGACTGAAACAATTGATAGCTTTGTTTGGATTAGAAGAATGTGAATTCTAGATATTTTGATTTATAATTGGTCAAATGTATGGGAAAACGGATAAAGAGCGGGTTTTTGAAGCTAAAATGTGGTGGAAGTTTGAAGAATTGAGGAAATGATTAAAGTTATGACTTCGGTCCATATTTCTAACTAGTAGAATTAGAATCAACCTTTAGTATGTAATATCGTGCCAACAGGTGTCCTTTTAATTATATGTTTATTGAGATGGTGGAATGTAATATCAGAGAATTTTTCTTAGGTGATATCGCCAGATATTTGTAGTATTTTGAGTGGGATTACTTTATGATACGGAATGTGATTCGAGTTTTGATTAGTGAAGTCTTGGTGATTAATTGTGATAGGTTTTGGTGGAACTTTTGATCGACAGTTTGGTAGTGACTTTAGAAACATTGTTAGTGGAGTAACTTTTATGGAAATGAGTTTTCTAGTTGGTTCCGGAAATCTTTGAAGTCGGAAATATTTGAAGTTAAAGAATTGACCAGTATATTTAATTATATTGGATGAAGCATATTGAGGTTTGCCTTTCTAATGAAATAATTCAGCATATTGGACGATTAATTTGAGGAATTGGATCGTCATACTGTAAGATCACTTTTAGATTCGGGTGTTGTCTTAATTGATACAAGGTTGGACGAGCGTCCTTCGTTTCTTTCCAGCAACTTGTTCGAGAAAGACCGGGTGAATGATGGCTTGTTGTTTTGGAAAAAAAAAAAAAAAAAAAAACTGTTTGTTGATTGTGTTGGGTACTTGTATTAAATGTTTTGATTTGGGGAAAAATTGAATGAGTTCTTACTACACTGGTGTTAGTATAGGTGGAAATAGGTAAGTCTGTTGAATTGTGATTCTTACCTTGATTAACATTTCTGTCCTGTGGTGACCCTTAATCGAGAATTTAGAAAGGTGAATTTGCAGACCTCTAGCTTTCTATTCGAATGTAGTGGAATATAAAAATTTTGTACAAAAAGGGGGAAAAGTGGTTCGTTTATGTTCCATAAGGTTTTATCCTTTCCGATCTCGTGGATTTGAAAAATTGGCAGTTTGAGAAATTATAGGTCCGCAGTAGCTGCATAACAATTGATTGTATTTGATAAGCTGCTGTCTACATTTAATTTGAAAAAGGAGTAATCTATAAGGAAAATTTTCGATCTTGTTGCTTCTTATGAGATTGAGGCTTGAGATATTTAGTATGGTCATTCAGAATGTCGCTGAAGCTAAAGTTTTATTGAATAAGTATTGTTTAGAAAGTGGATCTCTAGCTACTTCATCCTCAGTCAGTGAAGACAATGACGCTTGGGAATATCGACTTTGAGCCATGCAAGGGAGAAAGAATTGACTACTTTGTGGTAGTCTTGTACGGAAATTTAAACAGGAATGGGTGTGTGGTACTCAAAGAGTAACGCCTTGTGGCAGCCAAAGAAACTATTTGAATAGGAACTTATCGGTTTAATCGAAGTTATCCTACGTTACTTTTGACAATTGTGGGATATTTCCGTAAACGACATTTGACCAGAAATCTAGGCACAAACGGACAAAATGAAAGTGTGGTCCTGTGGTGGTTAAGGAAATTGGTAGTTTTAGACTTGTGGGGAATCTGCGAATATCTTATGGTGTTTTATTAGCGGTTGGACTTTCCCACAAACCCCTATACGAATTGAGAACGTATTAAATGTGGGTCAATGTATTTTCACGACGTTGTTAGTGAACGGGTTAGATCTTCCCCGTACGAGTTATATGAGAATTCTGTGAATGCTACTGTTCCAACCGAATGGTTTGTGATGCCGATACCTTGCGTCATTTGGGCTATTAGCGGACACGAATTTCTTGACGCCGAAATTCAGGTACTTGTGAGATTATGTTGCTACATTATTAGGCAAGGCATGTGCTTCGACTTGGGTGTTGTTAATTCGGGGTTATGAGCATGTTTTATTTTTATTTGTGTTGTTGGGTTGTCGGAGAGTCTATTGGCTGTTAAAGTAGTTGATCTGAGGTGGTAAAAGAAAACTTAACCAAAGGAGAGTCGACAAGTTTTGAGATTCCGGCAGCATCGGATGGGGCCTTCCTGCGATAAGTTTTGGGGATTATGAAAGAAGTTGTTCTTGCATGTGTTATAAGTTGTTGCATCAATATCTCGTTCCCCTTGACACGCTAGTCAATTTTCCATTATGTGGTACTCAAAGTATGATTCATTCCAGTCACCGACCTCGGTTTAACCATAAGTCTTTATTCTCGAAATTCTACCATGTGTTCCTGCTCACATATTCGAATCATTTACGGGTTTCTTTGAACATAAGGTTTTTCAATCACGAATGGAGGTAAACTTTTCTTGTGGGATGGTTAAGTTCAGCGGGGTTACTATGGAATCGATTGAATTATTGTGACGGACAAGGTTTCAGTTTACGAATTGTTCATTTCAAGTATTGAAATTCTTTTCTAGTTGATTAATTCTTGAACCAGATTTGGAGTATTAACTAGTGTTGGAAACCTTGTAGTCCATTAAAGAATCTGGTATATACAGAGTTGGGAACTTTCAACAATGTTGTATCTGTAATGATGTAGTTGTGAGGTTTTGTCATACAGTTGGGTGGAAATATCCTATGTAGGGCTAGTGGAGATCATCAGAGTTTTTTGTTGATTGCCGATTTGAGGTTACGAAAAGGAAAGTTTAATTTAAGGGAAGAGTGATAAGTTTCGAGATTGTGATATTTTTGAATTAAATGGTGTGCCGTTTATGTTCTAACCGGCATGAAATTTCGAGGGCGAAATTTTTATAAGGAGGGGAGAATGTAACGTCCCGTATCTTAAATTACCAATTTACAAGTTAGGTCGACGGTAAACGACCGTTATTTTCACTTTTACTGTCGTTTAAGTACTTTTAGTGGCCCTAAAAGTTGACTTTTTGATCGGGCCAAAATTTGAGGAAATGTTCTTCATGAAAGTTGTAGGGGACGTTAAACCGAGCGCGTGCATATGTGGTACGTAAAAATCGGAGCTCGTATGCAAAAGTTATAAGCGAAAGATTGAAGTTACTGTTCATGGTAATTAATATATATATGGAAAATTACTGTTGGTAGATTTCCATTTTCGGAAATCCACCCCAACTCGGTAACTCTCTCTTCTCCTTCCCCCGACCCTTTCTCCTCTTCGGTCCGAATTCTTCCTCCTTCGATTTCTTCCTCCTCCGGCCGACCCACGACGGAATCCGGGCACCGGCAGGCTCGCCTTCTCTCCCTTGTCACGCCTGGGGTGGTGTTTTGCGGTGGCTCGACCGGTGGAGCTCGGAATTGAGCTGCGAAGATTACTGTAGCCGATCGGAACTTTCATCGATTTCCGGCGATTCCGGCCGTTTCCGGCCACGAAATTGGCATCGAAGGTTCGGTTTTTGACATATATCATTTCCCCTATGGCCTTGTATCATGATTTATTGTGTAGAAGTCGAATTGACGAAATGAAATTCTAGGGTTCTTGGAAATTTCTGGGTTTGTGTTCATCAAATGATTTCGGCTGTTTTTACTTGTTATTTGGATGTGTTGTAGTTGAGAAAGAGGTTGGGTTTGTTGTTTTGCAGCTACTGCCAAAATTTGGTGGCCATTGGAGGTGGTGGCCGCCGGCGCGTGGGCCCCACGCGCCGCCACTGTAGGTCGCGTCTGGAGGCGCGTAGGGCAGCTTTTTAATTTCAATTTTTAGCCCATTAAATCCTATAATTTGAGTAGAGCTTGTTTATGAAGTTTGGTAATTTTTGGAGGAGTTTGGAATTGTTTGTGAATTTTGAAAGTGTGGAGTTTCGGTTGTTGATTTGTGGGAATCCGGCCTTCGGATTTCCCTTATTCCGTCATGGAATACCTTAATCGACGGATTGATATAAATGGTGAAGTTTGGCTTGAAGTCGAAAGGAGTTGGAGTTGCTAGTTTACGTGGGGTTTTCGGGATTCAATATAGAATCGTATTGTTTTATCGAATTGTTGTTTACGGAATACAATTGTGTACAGGACGAGATACTGACTCATGGCTCGACGAGGATCCTTACGCTTGGATACCACGCTAGCCGTATACTGTGAGTGGACTTTTATTTTTAAATATTGATGCATGCATTTATTTTCTTAAATAATGCTCTAGTTTTAATCATATTACTTATTGAGCAAATGATTTGATTTTCGGAAATTCAATCTCGGTTTATCTCGTGGATTCGCTCTCGACAACGAGTTTCAAAGGTTGATTATGATTTATAATATTATTTGACAAATTGCTTATTTCCGAGGTAATTTTCCGGAATTAAGTATATTTCTAATTGCCGATTTAAGTTCCTGGAAGATTCTCGAGATGAGTTTCGATAGAGTTGGATTTTCTTATATATTTATCGACTTTCGGTTTTGGCGTTGGGAATGCCTTAATGATGATTTCGAGATTTTTCTGGAATATTATCGGAAATGGGATTTCCTAAATAAATTATAATGATTTATTAATTCTCGCCCATTTGTTTATGATTTCGAGACTATCTTGGCGTGCGGGGTCACGTCGTTGAATACATGGATTTTATCTTGAGAGATTTTGGAGAAGCCTTATGGATTTACGGATTTACTGGTTTTCGATGGTTTCTCCTCACCATACGCGGGTCATGTGATTAGGTCTCCTCCTCACCGACTTTGTGTTGGTGAGTGGCAGTTGAGGTAGCTTATTCTCCTCCTCACTTACTTTGTGTTGGTGAGTGGCAGTAGAGGTGATTTATTCTCCTCCTCACGTGGGTGGCAGTCGAGGTAATGTTCTCCTCCTCACACAATCTATGTGTGAGTGGAAGTCGAGGTTATTAGTTCTCCTCCTCGCACAATCTATGTGTGAGTGGCAGTCGAGGATAGGTAGAGCCTGGGAGGCTCCATTACCCGTATGGTGATATTTCTTCCCCATATCCTATCATTACTTGACTAGCGGGGCCTAGTCTGATTTCCGTTTAACCAGCAGGGCTGGTCTTATTCTGTTGAGTATCGGAGTTTCCATCCTTCCTTTCAGTTGTTTGGGACTAGCGGGGCTAGTCGGTTTTCTTGAGCAGAACTCCTTTTGTTTCGTTTCCTAAATCAGTGCATGCATCGGGAGATTTTTTTTAATAATTAAATGTGGGGAAGTATAAAATCTCTTTTGTTTAAAATTGCTTATTTTTGTCCACTCACACTAACGTGTTTTCAATACTTTCCCCTGGGCCCTTCGGTTTCAAATGCCCAGTTTGCAGGCGAATTGGTTGAGGTCGGGCGTACACGGAGTTGAGGCATAGTCAACAGCATGGCTTCCGCGGTTGCCTTTGAGTTAGGTTGTCCTTATTTACCTTTCTATTAGAATTGCTCTGATTACCTATGGGATTTATGTTTTTCAAGTTGAGGTTTGTGTTTTGTGAATTGGAGATTGATGTTGAGTTGGGGAGCAGGGTGGCTCCAGAAGTATAAGGATGATTTGATTTAGAAGTGTAAATGCTTTCTACAGGTTTTGGGTAGCCCATTTTAGGGGAAGTTCTGCCAAATTTTTGGTAGAATTTCTTCTAAGGTGGGCCCCGCAGGGCCACTTCGGATTTCAGGGTGAAATCCGGGGTGGGTCCTGTCATTTCTTGTCATAAAATTTTCTCGTTCCAAGAATGGAATCTATATTTCTCAGAGAAAGTATGCATTGGAAATTATCAGTGATGCAGGTTTATTGGGAGCAGCTCCTGTTGATACTCCTATGGAGCGTGGTTTGAAGTTATCTAACAAGGGAGATTTGCTTAAGGATGTTTCACGCTACAGGAGATTGGTTGGCAGATTGATCTATCTCACCATCTCAAGGCCTGATATAACTTACTCAGTGCATGTGTTGAGCAGGTTTATGCATGAGCCACGCAAACCTCACATGGATGCAGCTTTACGAGTTGTTCGCTATCTCAAGAATACGCCAGGACAAGGACTGTTCTTTTCTTCACAAAGTTATTTTAGACTTCGTGCTTATTGTGATTCAGATTGGGCTGGTTGTCCTATGACTCGAAGATCCACTACAGGCTATTGTGTATTTTTTGGTTCCTCACTAATTTCTTGGAAATCAAAGAGACAAAAGACAGTTTCACTCTCTTCTGCTGAGGCGGAATATAGATCAATGACAGGAGCATGTTGTGAGTTGACGTGGTTGAGGAGTCTTCTCAGAGATTTGAATATTCTTCATTCAAAGCCTGCTTTGCTGTATTGTGACAATAAAGCAGCTTTGCATATTGCAGCTAATCCTGTATTTCATGAAAGGACCAGACATATTGAAATGGATTGTCACTATATCAGGGACAAGATTCAAGATGGTTCAGTAGCTACAAAGCATGTGAGTTCCTCTTTTCAATTAGCTGATGTTTTCACAAAGGCATTGGGAAAGGAAGTTTTCATTCCTTTGATTCGCAAGTTGGGAGCTCGTGACATTCACTCTCCAACTTGAGGGGGAGTGTAGAAAATATTGTGTATCATAATTGTAATTGAATTAGGATTACATATTATTACTTTAGGAGATTATGTAGATTACTTACCTTATTAATTCCTAGATTGTTGTAGTAGGACTCTAGTATCTTTAGACCTCTCTTGTATAAAACGTTCTCGGTATCTATCAATGAAATTATCTCTTCAACCAATATTTCTTTTTCATGGATCAACGCCGCTAGCTCGGAAAACAGTATCTAGACAGCGGTTAACACCGTCTAATTCATCCTTGAAGGTAATCTTATCCAATTTCGCCATATGAGAGGCTACATATTCGGAGCCACTTCCTGCTACGACAACATTCTTAAATATTGAGGTAGAATAATCATCCAGAAGAATTTCTTGATGTCCAGGATATTGACAGTATAGGGAAGCTTGCATGGGGTGCGGCTACGTTAGCTCATCTGCATGTCTCTACGTTTTCCTCAGACTATGCTCAGCTTGAAATCGTCTACTTTGTAAGTCATTTTTCCCTAAATTGTGTATCTTCTGTTTTGCTAAGGTTCTTCTGACATGTACGTTCTGTCAACATGCATCAATATATTGTTAAAATCTAAATGTTAACATATTGCATGTTGGAATGGTGCAGTGTTATTCTTTCTCTGCTCGACCAAATACCACACAGACTTTAAGGGAATGGAAGAACGATTGCAACCCAACTTATTTAATGAATAAGTCTAGGAAACCAAGTTATGGCCTATGATGTGACCACATTGTTAGGGATAATTACTGTCAAATAATGATCGAAGGGTAATTAGAAGTCTGTTATCAGCATAAGAGAGCTAGATTGTGAGGACTATGATTTTGACAATATTTTGAATTCTATCAGTATTTGTGAAAATGTTGCACGCTAATGTGGTGCTAATCAAAGATTTAAGTTCTCAAAATTTTACACGATGATGAATGAGTTTCTCCAACTAAGCTTGCCTTGAGAATTGAGTAGCATGGTCGCCCAATTTTGCGCTAATCGTGATACTGACACAACCCTTACACACTTGGCGACACATTCTTCATATGAGAGAAACATCAATCGCCTTTATTATTTTTTAGGATCTATGAGTCAAATATTCATAATCTAAGGATGTATGCATATGATACTAGATGTAAATGCCTAGCAATAAAAATTGATTATATAAGGTGGTCCCACTGGTGAATGTAGAGACTAAGAAGCAATCATACTCACATGTACTCAAATATCTTACGTGGATCCACACCTTAAAATTTTCACACGACTTCTTATGTTAAAGATTATTTAACTCGAAAAGTTTTACGCAATCATTATTTGTCATCCTAGTTCATGTAAATTTCGAGAGTATTCATTGTTCATACATTTTCTTAGCAACTTTATGTAATGCAACCATACTGAGGTGAAACTTCATCAAGAATGTGACAAACTTTGAACTTAGCATGACACCAATATTTGGTATCCACCAACAACTAAGCAATTACATTTGAGAAGTAACAACACTCAACTTGGTTTCGTCGAGTTCCACATAACCCTAAGATTCATATTGAAAATCATGCTTTACAATAAACATTTAGGTTTATGGATGTTTAAAGTTCAAGAGTTTGTCAAAAATTGTAATATAATTTAACCATTTTCACACTACGTTGAATTTTAAGAAACATTAAGATATTTGGAAAAAAAAATGAAGAACGGTAAAGGTGACAATGTTACATGTGGTTGTGACCATCACAAGAAGAATATAATGAGATAACAATCTGAACTCAATACAACGTTGAAGAACCAACAACAAAAGCATTGCAACAAATATTAAATTTAGCGACATATATATTGTGGTTAAGAATATAATGAGATAACAATATGAACTCAATACAACGTTGAAGAACCAACAACAAAAGCATTGCAACAAATATTAAATTTAGCGACATATATATTGTGTTAACCACAATATATAAAGGTGGAATGTTGTCCATGCTATGGAATACAAGTTGATATAACTCTTACAGGAATATGATGATTCAATTAGAACTTGAATAAGTTTAGTGCATTCAAGTCCTTTTGATATCTGCTAGGGTTTAGCGCAGAACCTATCGCCGCTCTTCCTTCAATGGAAATTCTGGCGTGGAATTGTCGCGGCCTCAATAATGATGCCGCTGTACAAGCATTGAAGAGGCTGATCCAACAGAAACGCCCTTCTATCGTATTTCTTTGTGAAACAAAGGTGAATGACTGGGAGTACATGAATGGGTTGCGCTTGCAGCTCGGGCTTTTGAATTGCGAGGCGGTCTGGAGTGTAGGTCATTCAGGCGGGCTTGCTATGTTTTGGGTGGATGGTTTGGACGTCCGTTTCCGATCGAAGTCGTTGCACCATATCGACGTTGAAGTCTGGGCGACGGATGGTTCTCATGTGGGTTGGAGGCTGACAGGCTTTTACGGCCATCCGGTGACTGCGGAGAGGCACACTACCTGGTCGCTCCTCCGTACACTTGCTGATGAGTCTTCCCTGCCGTGGCTGGTGCTGGGGGATTTCAATGAGTTATTGCATGCTTGGGAGAAGGAGGGTGGTCCAGCGAGACGGGAAGGCCAAATGCAATTGATGCGAGATGCGTTTTCTTATTGTGATATCTCTGATCTAGGGTTCCGGGGGGGGACCGTATACATGGAGGGGGGCTGGTGTGTGCAGCCGGTTGGATAGGGCAGCGGCGTCTGCTTCTCTGGTCGACATTTTTCCGGGCTCCTATGTTCTCCATCTCCCTCCGGTGCATGGGGATCATGTACCTATCCTGGTTGGAGTTTGGGGGGTTCCACCTCCAGTGCTGCAACGGAGGCAGCCTCGGTTTAGATTTGAGAGCTTCTGGACCGCCCATGATGGGTGTAGGGAGGCGGTGAACACAGGCTGGGCGTCCCGGGTGTCTGGCAGACCTATGTTTCAGGTTGTGCGAAAGATAAGGCAAACAAGGTTCTCTGTTAACAGTTGGCAGAGAGAGGTGTTTGGGAATCGAGGGCGTGAAATTGAACTGATTAGGAGCAGGTTACAAACTCTGTTGAATCAACCTTTAGCTGATGGCAGCCAGGAGGAGAGTATGGCGCTAAACTTGAAGCTTGACAAGTTGTTGTCTGATGAGCATGCGTACTGGAAACAACGTTCAAAAATTACCTGGCTGAAAGACGGTGATAGAAACACCAAGTACTTCCATCGTAAGGCTTCCTATCGGCGAGCTAAAAATAGGTTGGTGGGATTATTTGATTCTAATGGGGAATGGCAATCTTCCGAGTTAGGCTTGGAGCAGGTCATCCTTGATTATTTTTCTGGTATGTTTAAAGCTAGTGAGGTTAGGGCCAATGATTTGTTTTCTGCTGTTGATTTAATTCAGCCAAAGGTTACTGGAGCAATGAATGATGATCTTTGTGCCCCTTATTCGGCGGGTGAGATTAAGACTGCTTTATTTCAGATGTACCCAACCAAGGCCCCAGGCCCAGATGGTATGCCGCCCTTGTTCTTCCAGGAATATTGGGATACAATGGGTGATGATGTCGTTCAGGCTGTGCAAAATTTTTTACATACTGGTCAGCTTTTGAGGGAGATAATTTTCACCCATATCTGTCTGATTCCAAAGGTCCCCAACCCGGAAACAGTGGCTGACCTCCGACCCATTGCTTTGTGCAACGTGATCTATAAGATTTGTTCGAAGGCTATTACTAATAGGCTGAAGCGGGTTCTGTCACATCTCATCTCCCCTTTTCAGAGTGCTTTTATCCTAGGTCGTTTAATTACTGATACGTTGATTGCGAATGAAGTTTCTCATTTTATTCATAATTGTCAATCCAGCTCTGAAGGGGTCTTTTCCCTTAAGTTGGATATGAGTAAGGCATATGATCGTATGGAGTGGAAATTTTTGGAGGCAATTTTGCTCAGGTTTGGTTTTGATGAAGCTTGGGTGCATATTATAATGCAGTGTGTTACCACAGTGAGGTATGCTTTTCTAATCAATGGCAAGCCTAGAGGATATTTAACTCCTACAAGAGGATTACGGCAGGGAGACCCTCTCTCTCCATATCTATTCTTGTTATGTGCTGAAGTCTTTTCTGCTTTGCTTGTGCGTAAGGCGGAACGACAGGAATTGAAGGGTATTCGCATTTGTCCTGATGCTCCTCTCATCCACCATCTTCTTTTTGTGGACGATAGTTTGCTTTTTGGGCGAGCTACGTTGGAGGAGTGCCTCCATATTAAATCAGTTCTTACAGACTATGAGATAGCCTCAAGGCAACAGGTGAACTTCTCTAAAAGTAGTATTGTTTTCAGTAAGAAGGTGAATGTTTCTTTACAAGGACAACTAGCAAATTCTTTGGGTGTGAAGATTGAAGCTAAACATGATAAATATCTAGGGTTGCCAACTTATCTGGGTAGGAATCGCACTGAACCATTTGCTTATATCAAGGAGCGGTTGAGTAAGAAGCTTGAAGGGTGGCAAGGAAAATTATTGAGCAGTGCTGGTAAGGATCTTCTCATTCGGGTGGTTGCTCAGGCCCTTCCATCCTATGCAATGAGTTGTTTCCTTTTACCACGTACTTTGTGTGATTCTCTTCATCAAATGTGTGCAAGATTTTGGTGGGGGTGTAAAGGCGACAATCGAAAAATTCATTGGCTTTCTTGGGAGAAATTGTGCAATTCTAAAGCTGATGGGGGCATGGGATTCCGTGATTTGTATGCTCACAACTTAGCATTGCTTTCTAAGCAGGGTTGGAGGTTGATTAGATATCCTGAGTCTTTGGTGGGAAGAGTGTTGAAGGCTAGGTACTTTCCATCCACCACCTTTTTGACTGCTCCAGTGGCTAAGTCTCCTTCTGCTTGTTGGAGAGGGATTTTTGAGGCCAAAGCTATTTTATTGCGTGGAATTCGTTGGCAAGTGGGTGATGGTTTATCTATCCGGATTTGGGAGGATCCTTGGGTTCCCCGACCCTTCTTGTTCCGTCCCTTTGTCCGTCGGGCTGAGGGGCCGATTCGGGTGGCTGATCTTCTTCTTCCCGGTGGTAAGTGGAATCATCAGACTATTTTGGAGGTGTTTGATCATGAAGATGCTTCTTTAATTCTATCTATTCCTCTGAGTCACAGAGTTATCCCTGATAGGTTGGTTTGGCACTTTGATTCTAAAGGTCTTTTCTCTACAAAAAGTGCGTATAAATTGGCAGTTGAATCTTCCTTGCTTGGTACTGGAGTTGTTGCAAGCTCTATAGTTCACCCTAGCATTTGGAAGAAGCTATGGGACGCTACTGTGCCTGGGAAAATTAAAGTGCATGTGTGGCGTGTTTGTGCTAACATTCTACCTACTGTTGATAAACTTCGCTCTAAGAGGGTATTTCTTGATCAAGGTTGTTGTTTTTGCAACGATGGAGATGAGTCTGTGGAACATATTAGTCGTGATTGCAGCTTTGTTGGGGATCTACTTGGCTGCTTCCCCGGTTTGATATCAGTGTTGTCAAGGGCTGTTAGAGTTGGGTCTATGTTGGATTGGGTAGCTCGTTGTGTTGGTATGCTCTCAAGTGACAACTTTGCTCTTCTCATGATGGTGATTTGGAGTGTTTGGAAAGAACGCAAAAGGGTTTGGTCAGGTATGTTTCTCTCCTTGGCCCAAGTATTCAATCAAGTGCGAAACTACTTTTTGGCTTTCAAAGCTACCTTACATGTGAAGGTGAGTCGAGTGCGAGTGGTTATACCATGGTCTCTTCCACAAGAAGGTTGGCTCAAGGCCAATGTTGATGGGGCCTTTAGTAGTGTTACAGGGTCTGGGGGCTTCGGTGTGGTGGTACGCAATTGGAGAGGCCAAGTTGTGGGTGGAGCGTGTTGTAAGGTCGAGTTTGCTCGGTCTGCACTTATGGTTGAAGCCTTAGCTGCCAGGGCAGCGTGTATGTTGGCAATGGAGCACCGTCTTGTGCCTATTGCCTTTGAGACTGACTGTCAGCAGCTGGTGCTTGCTGTTGAGGCAGGGGAGGGCGAAGATGCATCACAAATTGGCAGACTAGTTGATGATATTGCTTTGGGTATTAAATCCCTGCATGGCTCTACACTTTCACATATATGTCGCGAGTCTAATGGGGTAGCTCATAAACTTGCTCAAGTTGCTTTGCATTTAAACTTTCAAGTTGTCTGGTGTGGTGATGTACCACCAATTCTGAGCACATACGTTGCTCACCAATGTACTCACTAGTTTCATATTAATGAAATGTTTGTCGTCTTCCCCTTCAAAAAAAAAAAAAAACTCTTACAGGAATGTACATATATTAATGGTAGAGTAACTATTCAAAAAATATTAGCTTTTAACTTTAAAACACTTCTCAGAACATATGTGTACCCCCATCTACGACATCCCGACAAGTTCAAGAAAATATCCACAAAACTTACATCACAATATAAATGGAATAAAATAAAATAAAAATTATAGACAATGATCATTGGTAGAAACTTCCACAACACCTAAAAGTGTAGGTGTGCGACTTGGAGTCTATACTAACTATTTTTGTTATCTTCAATTAAACATTGTTTTATTTAATATGTTGTATATATATATATATATACAATAAAGTTGACTTTTTTTTTTTAGGGAACGAAAATAGTTGAGTGATAATAATATTTGTAATATCCTGTAAATTTATGACACTGAATAGATAATTTACATATATATATATATATAATAATAATAATATTTGTAATATCCTGTAAATTTATGACACTGAATAGATAATTTACATATATATATATATATATATATGTATGTCAAAATAATTTTTGGAGTTCCAAGTATATTGATCAGCAATTGAAAATTGTGTTACTAATGAAAAAGGGTCGATCCACGTAGACGTTCATTTGCTATATACATTTACACAATTATTATAATCCTATTATTAGGAAGAAGGGGTAGGAGTTTCTGGATGAGGTAGTAGGTTCTAGAGCAAAGGAAATGAGAAAAGGAGGAGAAGAACCTCCCAAAAACACAATACCTTTTGTTTGGACCCAAATAAATTTTTTCGTCGGGCCTCTCCACTCGACGTCGGACTGATAACATTGGATCATCCTAAGGTTTGTTCAACCCACTATTGATAATGGTGGATCGGGTCTATTTTCTTCACTCTTTAGCAGTTTCTCCTTTGTTTCTCTCTTCTTGGACAGGATGAAATTTTTGCTCCTCACTTCTGTCTTGTTACTGAGCACCAACAGCACAACAACTCAAACTGAAGATCATCCCCCTTTTCTGTACACCGTCTGTTATGGCAATGGGGGTAATGACAGTGCTAATAGCATCTACCACACCAACCTCAATCAGATTCTGGCAGATCTGTCCTCCACTGACAATGATGTATTTGAGTGAATTTCTTTAATCCACCCTAAATTCAGATTATTTCTTTTGTTAATCAGGGATTGGGGTGTTACTATATCAATACATACAAGTCAGGTTAGAGTAACTATATTGTCAAAACAATTTCATCATACTGTTGAAGTCACAAGCCGGCCAGACCAGAAACCATCCTAGCAACTAGTACTCAATACAATTTGACCTGCTCACTTATTCAAATGATTGATCTAACAAAAAGTAAAACTAACCAAAAATGAAATAAGTTAAAACTAAAAAGTAAAAATAAAAAATAACCTAAACCATACCCATTGTCCCAAATGCTAAATGTAGTTGCCTAATAACATATTGTTGTACTCTAGCATGAAGCATAAGGGAAGGTCATCACAACCCCAACTAAGGTTAGAATGTGTCGCACTACTGCACGAGTTAAATTGATGAAACATGTCACATATATTACCATGAACATGTCATGCTTTTAATGATTTTGAAGTATTTTATAGCTATTATATTTTTATAACACGAGAGATTACATGTCCACGATAATTATACACTGTGTTATGATATTTTGTGCAACACATGTTACCATTTCGACCACTCATGTATAGCTATATAAACAGTATTTTAAAAGTAATTAAGGTCCTAATTACATAAAATATGTTCTCATTTAAGTAAAAATGTACGGTATTTTAAAGTGACAATTGTATTTATATCATATTTTGCACATATTTTTATAATTTTTCATCAAGATGAATGTTTTCATACTTAAAAATAAGGATTAAATATTCGTTACTCCTCATACTTTTGCATGAAAAACAGTTTAGTCCAAATTTTTTAAATTAAACAGTTTAGTCATTATTCTTTCTAATTCTCACACAACAGGTCCTAAAATGACTATTATACCCCTCACTTTTTATTTTTTGTCTTTTTCTCTCTCTCTACATATATATATATAGAGGCCGGTTCTGAAGCGGACGTCCGCACTTTAGCGAAGTGCGGACGTCGATGCAACAGGCGGCTTCCAAGCGGCGGCAGCGGCGCGGGGCTGGCCGGAGGGAGGCCGGAGGCGTCCCAGACCTCTTCTGGGCGACGTTCGAGGTCGGAGAAGGTCGGGCTTGCCGGTTTCTGGGCAGCCACCTCACCTGCAGTTGCAGGTTCTGTGCAGCACAGCAGAACCGTCGCCGGCGACTCCACCGGACCGCAGACCCCTCCGCACGACCCCCAGCATCCCTCAGGCAAGCCACACCGCGCCGTCGCCGCTCGATCGAGGCCGGAGGAGCGACGTCCGCACTTTTTCTGGGTTGCGGACATCCTCTTCAAAACATTTTCGTATATATATATATATATATATATATATACACACACACACACACACACACATATATGTGTGTAAAATAAAAAGAGAGAAAATTAAAAAAAAATAAAAAGTGAGGGGTATAATAGTCATTTTAGGACCTGTTGTGTGAGAATTAGAAAGAATAAGGACTAAACTGTTTAATTTTAAAATTTTGGACTAAACTGTTTTTCATGCAAAAGTATGAGGAGTAACAAGTATTTAGTCCTAAAAATAAATGTAGTAATTGCGTGTATATCATATACAATTGTTTTTTATCAAATTGGGGTGGCAGTCCATTAATAGACAGAAAGAGGCAAACATTACACAATAACCTGCCCTATGAAGGGCCCGATAGAATTTAGCAATTGCTAAGAGCCCTAATACTAGAACCCTATGTAATGCTGCCTTTCATAGCAACCAAAAAATAAATAACCAAGTAACCATGACACAATGAGGAAGAGTATTGGACCAGGCCAAATTCCCAACCCAACTTAATATTCCACTTCCAGGACCTCCCTACATAGAGGGCTTTCCCATGAGCACTTATAACCCTAGCTTGAGGTCAAATGCCAAAAACTAAGATAAAATGCCCTAAGCTCGTAAGTAGACCTAGCAAAAAACCTAAAAGAATAGGAAAAACAAAGAAAAAAACAGCCCAAAAAGGTCCAAGACCAGATGGGGGTGGCCCAATCCAAATCCAACCAACACCACTCATCGCAAGTCCGCCGCACGCACCGCTACCATTACTGCAACTCACCAGCCACTTCTGCCACACCACAAGGGACCATCCCACCGAAGCCAGCCATCTACAAAACCTCGTGCAACAAGCGCAGACCTAGAACTAAACTAGAAACCTCGCCCACTAGATCCCTGTCATCTTCCTCGATGTCGTCCACGCCTTCATGGCTTGAGGCAGAGTTGGATTAGAACAAGCCCAGTTCCCTCCGTCAGTCACCATCTCTTGCTTCAATACCCATGACCGCCCTTGCCACCAAGGAGCGTCGAACCAGAGATCGACACTGACCACCAAACCAATCGATCGCAAAGACCAGGGTTAGAAAGCAATACCCGTCCAACAACAACTCAAACAAAAATGCGGCAAAGCCTGCACTACTGTCGACCGTCGTCGAACAAGAGCAGTAGCATGCCTAGAATGCTCTCGGTGTGCTAGGTTCGGGAGACGAGAATAAGTTTATGATTATGTACGTATATACCATATACATAACTAGTGATGATCTTGATTATGTATCCTCATGGTATATTTAATATTTTTATTTTTCGAACAATAAGTATGTTAGCATTCCAAACAACTCATCCATAATAACAACATGAGAAATTTTAAATACACACCCCTAACTACTTAATACACATCCCTATTATTTTATATTTCAAATCAAATTTTATAGGTAGGTTAAATGTCCATAACAGACATCTACGTATTAGAAGAAGAAAAATTGAATCACGCCTATATTCTTTTTTACGTCTCTTCTTCTAAATCATAGATGCTGCAATACATCTTTCTTATCCACACTTCATCATATCAATCTCAATAATTGACATGAATTCTTAAGACCTTGTTCAACAATCTTCAATACGTCGTGTTTCGATGAGATAATTATAAATTCTTGAGAAATTTTAAAATGATGGAATCAACCACTCTATCAATTAGTATCGAAATTTTCATTGTTTGGTTGTATCTATTTAGAATTTGAATTGTGTAAAGAAATTCAAAATTACACATGTTGATAGAAATTGAAATGAAGAATTCGGACAATAAATTCATTCATTTCTTTCCACATAGAAATTCATAATTTCCAAGAATAGAATGTCAAACGAGATAATTCATGTAAGAAGTTATGAATTGCTTATTTTCATTCAAATATCATCTCTTTTTCCTTCATTCAAACACACCGTTGAGGTGTGTGTTCTTAATCTTGTTTATTATTTTCATGTTTAAAGATTTGAAGGGAACAATAATAAATATTTAAGGAACAATTCTTAGGTTCACCCCTAGGGCGAATGAGCATATTCACCCCTATTGTCGATTAACGCATAATAACTTTATAATTTTCTAATTCAACCATTCATTTTGTATAACGTAATACAAAGATTAGGTTTGTAAAAAATCAATCAAATTGAAGACCTTTCAGTTATTCATTTCTATGAAATACATGGACGGTTCATCATAATAGTAGTAAGTGTTGTTAGAACCATCCATTTGTTTGATTCAATTAGATAATTAAACGATTTCTGATTCGATTGATTTTTTACAGAGATGATCTTTAAAGACTAATTTAAGATATGGACCGTTGGATTATAAATTTATTAAATAAAATAAAAGTATGTTAATCGACAATATGGGTGAATATGCTCATTCACCCTAGGGGTGAACCTAAGAATTGTTCATATTTAAGGATTTCCCAATATCTAACACAAGTAATCAATATGAGCATTTACAAAACGCCAACCTATACTAATCATGCTAAATAGTAGCCTTAATATAGTCCAATAATAGAATATTTCATGGTTTTTGAGATTAAGGGTATTTTAGATACTTTGGGTTGTGTATTTAGTAAAATATTAGAATGATAAATTAAATGGGTGGTGTAGTGAGAATGGGGTGTGTATTTAAAATTTCTCTAACAACATTTAATAAATTAGACAAATAAAAAAATAAATTAACCAATTTTTTTTTTTTTTTTGGTGAAAAGGGGGCAAAAAACCCAGCAACAAGGAAAAAGAAGAAAGCTAGCTAGCCCAAAGGGCGAATACAAATAGCACGTGGCCAGGAAGTACCACTCAGATCATCTAACATGGAAGAGATGGCAGCAGGCGGCACTTCAGCAAAAAGATGATATCCGAGGTCCAAAGAGAGACTAAACTTTGCAAGGCAATCAGCGAGCATATTCTTCTCTCTATAAATGTGTGTAATCCTTGATTCATCAAAAGAATCTAAGAGGAGTTTGCAACTGCAAGTAAAAGCTCCAAGAGGGTGAAAATCGCAGCTGGTACTATGGAGCAAGTTAATCAAAGTTTCAGAGTCGCACTCAACGATAAGATTTTTAATGCCTATTCCCGAAGCAATTTGTAAACCAAGGTATAAACCCCACATCTCAGCTTCGAGGATTTGACCAACGCCAATCACATTTGGTGACATTTGTACGACTTGTGAAACAATCACATTAACCCGAATCACAAACATCCCAAACCAATCTCTCAACTTTTTTTTTTTAGATTAAAAATCTAATTTTCTTTCGAGTGAAAATCACTCAATTTATTTACTTATTGCATCATTTTTGAAAAAAAAAAAAATTACACGAGTTTGTGCTATAATAGGAATCAGACCAAAAAAAAAAAAAAAAAAGTGCTATAATAGGAAGAGAAAAAGGAAAGAGATGGGAGTAAAAGCCAAGGCCAAAGAGCGATGAAGCTTTGGGAATTGACTGCGGTACTGTGCCTGATATGGGCGCTAACGCTCCTCTACGGCGAAATGCTCGCCTTCCGGCTGCCGTCTCTCTCCACTTGTCGATGGCCTCATCATCACTCTCAATCTCTCGACTATGTCAAGGTGGCCGTCCTCACAGACCCGCAGCTGACGGACAGAACCTCCCTCCCTCTCCCTCCAAAATCTCTCGCTCTCGAATTGGTTCAATTCTACTCCGACCTCTACATGCGCCGAGCTTTCCTTTCCTCCGTGCTCCCCTTCGATCCCGATGTCATTCTCTTCTTAGGTGATTATTTCGACGGCGGTCCTTATCTCTCTGATCATGAGTAAGTCAGCTCTGCAAATTCCCCAAACCGATCATCAATCTATCTCTGCATTATATCATATCTTTGTTTCGCCTTCATTTCATTCAACAATTCTAAAGCGGTTTTTGATGGATGGAAATTAGGTGGAAGGAATCGTTGAGCCGTCTCAAACATATTTTTTCACTGAGCAGCCAAGAACGACATTCAACTATACCGGTTTACCGCATTCCGGGAAACCATGACATCGGATATGAGTTTCTCCACTCTCGTAGGCCACAGGTATTTAAATTTGATATGTGTAAAGTAAATGCATTTTCTTTTGCACCTGTGTGTATCAGTAGACAGATTTAAATGAGTAATGTGCATCGGTTTATAAAGGGATCGATGAATAATTCTAGAAATTTGCTCTGAAAATCGGCCAAATGGGGTCGAATACTGGCTCCAGACATTCACTCGATAAGTCTTGGAGAAAGCCTATGTACAGTCTGTAATATTGTCGCTGAAGCTGTAGAGTTGATATGAACAACTTCAATTTGCGGCAGAGAGAATTTAAAGCTCTCTTTCAGAGAGGGCTTAGTGCAGGTGTTAGCTAGCTGATTGGGTTCTCAAATTCATTAGCGACTTTTCAAGGCAAAAATGCAGCTTTTAAGTTCATCTTGGTTGCAAGTGAGATAATAATTTGAACCGAGTTGATTTTTTGGCCACAGGAGAAATGCCCCAGAATAATTAGGAGTCAATGCCTGAATGAATCCTTAAAAATAAGATGACAAGGCTGTTTATAGTCTATGTCTCTGGTCAGTTAGTGGCACTATTTCAATATTACAACTGTTTCTTTGCTAAAATTACTTAGCAAGGGAAAAAAACTAGGGCTGCAATTCCTACATTGAGCTGATTTGATTGGGGGTGCTGTATCCTGGAATCCCTTTTAGAAGAAAGGCAAGAGTACTGACTTCTTTCCTCCCGCTTTCTTCACCCACAAGACATATACTTGTTGTGACAACAGTTAATCGAATGGCTGGGGATAAGAATGGTGTGGTCAACAATTGGAAAAAGTTCAAGAGGCTTGTTTACTACAGAAAAAATTCCACTGGATTTCAAACGTAATGTGTGTCACCTTTCTAAATTCATTCTCATGAAAAAGCTTCGAAGTAGCCTAGTCCATATTTGAATTTTAGCATCGTACATTTTTTTCAGTTTCCATCAAGTTCCTTCTCCTGAAGAAACATTTCAGTCCATGTATTCAATTCATCTTGACCAACCCGAGATGCAGTTTTTTTAATTTTTATTTTTTTTCCATTCATGATATATAACTTTCCCACTATCAAATCTTATGCAGAACCACTATTTTATTGTAGTTTTATTTTTCTGGAAGGTCATTCTGTTAAGCATCTTTATAATATAAGATATATTTAAGGCTGTCTGAATTTTTTTCCCGAATGCAACCCCATGTATCTGGTTTCCAAGACTTTGTGAACTGTGTAGATTTCTTTTGGAAATTTGTTGCAACGAAATCTTGTCAAGATGGGTATGTTTGTCTCTTAATCATCTTATGTGTTTCGTTATTAAGTAGTATCTTCTATATGTAAACCAGGCAATCAGACGATATGAAAAGGAATTTGGTAGCCGAAATTATCAATTTACGGTTGGAAAAGTGGAGTTCATTGCCATTGATTCCCAAGCTATTGATGGTATGCATTAAAAAACTCTACTTTTTTTAAAATATTTTTTTTTGCTTTTTTTTATTTTTTAGTTTGTGTTGGTGGAAATTATCTTAGCAACACTGCTGTTTCCCCTGCCCCTATCCTTTCTTTTTTGTTTTGATTTTTAGGTAATGACTAAACCCTTTTCTTCAATTCGGGCCAAACATATAACTCTTTCCAAGACAGGTCATTCTCAATTGGTTTTCTTGCTATCAGACAATTATTTGATTTCATAGTTCTAAAATGTACTGGTTGGCAAAAATTTAAAGCGCTTTCGGTGAAGTTTAAAAGCATCTGGAGTGGTTTTGGAAAAAGCAGAGGGGAGGTGCTTCTTCTAGGGAAGGTGCCTAGAGAAAATACAGAAAGCGCTTGTTTCCTTGATGGAAATATCAAACTTCCTAATCTATTCCTATCTTTTCTTATACCAAATCCCCAAGTACCCTTTTACACGTCCCCCCAGCCTAATAGCTTCTTAACCCTTATTGAAATGCCCGAACAGCGATATTTTGTTTTCATTCCTACGTGAAAATTAAATTTTGCCTATATAAAACGTCTAATGGGGCATTGGATCTCAAAGACTGCAGCATCATCTATGCTTGGTGCAACATGGTTCACTATGATTGCAGGAGCATTTAAATTGGTTAATGTTGAGTTTTGATACTGATCACTTAAATCAATTCATCTCATGTATCCGCAGGAAATCCTCAAGGATATCTGGCTTCCTCTACGCGTGCTTTTGTGAAGAATGTCTCTCTCGGTACATATATAATCTATGCTCAGTTATGTTAACTTTGCACTCAGTATGTTGAAGTAATTCATCTAATTAGTTGCATTGCTGTAGATGTTCAAGCTTATCCAAGGGTTTTATTGTCCCATATTCCATTATATCGACAGGATGGAACAGATTGTGGTCCCAATCGTAAGTCAGAAATTATCAACCAGGTAATATACAATTGTCATTTGATTTAAATCTTAAACAAAGTTTATCCTTGTGCATTTCTTAAAGGCATAATAGTGATCATATGGTATGTCACTATATTGTAATGGGTTCTAATTATTGAGTTTACTCTCAGCACCTAACTCGTAAAGTTTTCTATTTTACTTGCATGTTCAGCGGATTCATGTGCATTCTCCTGATATTCAAGAAATAGTGTAAGTGTCTTCTCTTGTGTTTTCGACTATTGATGTCATGAAATTACGTTAAATTGGAATCTGGTGGCTGTTAGTTAAGGGTTTGGTTGAATAGTTATTACAACTGTACATTGTACAGGTACCAGAATTACGTTACCAAGGAATCTTCAAACTATTTATTGGACTCCATTCAACCAGTAAGTTCTGTTTCATCTCTGGGATGCATGTTATCCATTTCGTCACCCTGAATGACAGACATGGGTCAAGGAATCCAAAACTATATGACTGTGTCTGATACCATCTATGCCGTCCCCATCCTTATCCCAAAAGCTCAGGCTATTTAGCTATTTTGAAGCGGATCCTTCGAGCTCATAGTTTTCATAGACATTTGTAAGATGTTTTTTCGTAAGCAATGTGTGGTTCTGCACTCTGTCACTCTCCGTCCTTGTTATGCATCTTTTCTAGCTGAGTATTAGCTGTAGAAACTGTTTCAGTAATGTTGCCATTCATACCAAAGTAGATGTGGTGTTTGACAATTATGTGGTTCATACAGTTTTCTAAGCTTTTGAAGTAATGAGATAAGCAAAAATTGTTGAGAAAGAAGGTATTTAAAGAAAAAGGACTGTAAAGTTACCTTTTACCTGCAATAATAATTTGTTTCTTGCAGGTACTTGTTTTATCTGGTCATGATCATGATCAGTGTGATGTTGTCCACAAGTCAAAATATGGGCCTGTGAAGGAGGTAAGCACCCAATGTTTTGGCATATCTAACTCTTATCAGGGCATATGATATATTGTTGAGAATTATTTTTCAGCACACTGTGGGGACAATAAGCTGGCAGCAGGGAAATGTGTATCCATCTTTCATGTTATTGTCTGCTAGTAATTTTGTACCTTCAAATACAGCCAGTTCTGAAGAGGCAGTCTTAACTCAACTGTGCTTTCTTCCTGTGCAACTACACATTTATATATGGTAACTCTTCACAGATGAGTAGTGATGATTTTACAGATAATATTGGCTAGCACTTGTGACTTCCTACTTATCTTTTCTGAAATTGTCAGGTATCTGTCACTATTTGTTTTTACCCTTCTTGCCCTCCTGCTTTGGCCAACTGGTGGTGTGAGTTTTTGGCATCATTTTAGTGATCTAATGGTGTTTGGCAAACAACTAATAAGTAGCATTACAAGTAGACCAAAAGAGAAAGATGAAGATCTAAACTGTGAGTATGAGATGATGTGGGATGCAGAAGGATCAATGCAACTTGTCAAGAAAATTTTAAACGTTGCTGTTACCTGCATAAGTGAGACAAGCTCAGTTGAAAGGTTTGCTTCTGCACTGCATTTGCATATCCCATTTATTTTTGTAAACGGCTGTGCAGGTCTGTATTGAATTGTGCATCAGTTGTGTTGAGTCGATGGGAGTTGGATCTATTATGTGTAGTCAATTTTATTAGCTTTTTATTCATCCATTGCTTGCTTTCTTTGTTTTTATTCCTTCTTAGCAGAGGTACTGCTGTGATGCGGCCGACAGCTATAAAGAATATTTCTCAGGAGTTAGAGGTTTCTGTGAATGCCGATGCCGATGCGTTTGATCCTATGGCAAAGACACTTTCTAGAGCAAGTAAATCTTGGACAAAGTTGGTAATCCAAAGATTGGTCCGGACATTTCGAATGGTCACAATCATCGCTGCTGTAAATGTGCCCATTTATATGTTGTTACTTTTCAAGGATTGGATTGACTAATTGCATCCAATTTGAAAATTCAATGGATTATGGCTAAAAAAAGAAGATTCAATGTGCTCTGCTCCATGAAGTAAAAGGACACCATTTCAAAGTATAGCTCCCATCTTGAAGTTCCTCATTCATCAGGTGAATGAATTCTATTACTTTGTCTGATAGCATCTTCATGTTCTTGTGATCTTATAGAGAATCTTAAATCTTGTAATCTGTAGCAGCTGAAAGTGTTTCATAAAAGTCATGTAAATCGATCTGTATTGGTGTAATTTGACTGTAGTTTGTAAAAGGAACATGTTTTGCTTTTACTGGCATATGCTTCTAACAGTTTCAGGCTTTCAGCAAATTTCGGTTTACCAAGTTTCAGAGCAATCTCTTAGAAAGCTAAGAACAGCAGACCTGTAGATCCGACTGGCAGAGAATTGATAATAAATAAGTTAGTACTTACTAGAAGCTAGTAATAGGAAAATTTTGTATGATTATTGCTAAGAATGATTTAAATAAGCACAAGATCAACTACACTGGGTTTGGTTTGATATCTAATTTGATGATTTAAGTCCAACTAACTTGAACCTCACAGGTAATAAAAATCAGATGAGAAACAGAAAATCCTTCTTTAGATTCCCTCTATATATTGTCAGCCAGTTTAAAGCTCCCACACATTATTTTAGTGCAACTGGAACGACATAGACATACACTGATAAGAAAAACTTATAAGATGAACTTCTAAGATTATTCTCAGCTTGTCTGCATCTTATTTGAGTTTGCTGTCCCGACTTTCTTAGAGCTCATCCATGGTGGGTGGGCAGCAGTATTCTCTTCAGAGTGAATTCTACATAATATTATCGTACTGCACCGGACTCATCTACGAAATTAGATACGGAACTTACCGTATGTATATTTAAACTGGATTTTGCACTGTGTTAAAAGTTGGGCGCAGTGCACCTAGCAGACACAAGTATCTCTTCTGATACAAACAATTAAACATTTTATTGATACCAATTATTGCATAATCCAAGTTACAACTTACAAGTTCTTCTGTTTTTGGCCACGTACTAGAAATTATTACATAGCAATTACTTGCCTGTATTAGTATTACATTGGCATTCCAGCCGATACAAGCTTTATATACCCCCACATTGACAAGGGTGAAAACATTTTGTCCCCTTCACTCCAAAGAAGTGAGGGGGAAAAGGAAAAACGAGTAAGAGAAACAACAAAGATAAAAATCATACATAGCAGCAGTAGCAGTACTATTTGAGCCTTGAAGCAGCAACGCTGCAAAAGCCTAGCCTTTCAGATACAGAGGCTCCTCCATATATGTGAAGCTACAAGTGTCCATGCTTGAAAATCACAGCTGGTTAAAAAGTAAGAGTGTTGGCATAAACCTCTCTTGTTCCCCGAAAACCTTAAGGGTTTGCCCCAAATTAGGTCAAAAAAAAGAGTAGCAGTACTCCAGAGGATCAAGTAGAAGATAACCCACACATCAAAATTAACCAGCCAGACCATCAGAAACAGCGTCCTTCGTGAAGTAGTAGTGTAGTGTAGGTATAACGAAAAAAGTCAAAAAAGAGAGACTAATATAGTGATGATGAATGTTAGGGTTTCTAGTCATCTCCTTGAATGTACCAGCAGAGAAGCATGGTGGCGCAGCGGCGAAGGATGTAAATGCGGGCACGTTGCTCCTTCACTAGGGCAGCACATTTGCCACTGAAGCCACGCCTGCTTCTCTTTGTCTTCTTGCAGTGTTGAACTTGAACGACATCCATGGCGAATAGGTGAAATGATGTTAAAGGAATAACCAAAAGAGAATGGAAAAAAAGGAATAGATGCTCAGAGAAGAGCTCGAGGAAGAGTATGGGGTGAGGGAGGTGAAGTATTTATACAATTTGAGAAAGCGAAAGGGTAACTGAGTTTTGAAGGAAGGGAGTGAACATGGTCAGGTTCGGAAACTGAGGGATTTGCAGCCTCATCAGCAGCTCAGCATAGTTTTCTATGCAGGAAGGGGGAGTGAACGTGGGGGTCTAAGTAATATAATACTACATGGAAACTACCCCTTCAATTTACCAATGTAACGTAAGATTTATGGGAGTTTGGAGTGGAAATTAAACGGTTCCTTTATGTATTTAATATTAGTGTGTTGGTCTACTTTCAAATGTATGTGTTAAAAGAAACAGGCGGCAATGAGCATTTCGACTAAGTTTTAGGTGAAAAGTACTGTGAAATAGAATTTCTAAGAAGAAAACAGCAACCCTAAATGAAAAACAAAAAACAGAAAACAAAAACAAACTGAAGGAAGGAGGCTGAAGGCTTTCATTACTAGTCTTTAGGACTTTACATGTCTTATATTTCTTAAGCTTATTCTTTGCACATTATATATGCCTCATTTTAGTATGAAATGGTCTCAATTGTGATCAGTCTATTCTGTTTTCAGCCTATTTTTCCAGGGTTAAATTGTAAGTCTTCTTTTTGTCCACGTTTATTTTCTCATGGTTAGATAGAGCTTCCTAAGTAGTATCGATCATGTAGCATTTATTTAACTTGATCATAATATATTGTCGTTTCTCTCTCTCAAGAAATGAAAACATTAAATCGCACATCTTTAATTGTAAATTAAAAGTTAGATTCAAGGGTTGATGCATCATTTTTAAGATAATGCATCATGTACAATTATTTTTCAATTATTAGAAATTAGTAGGATCCACTCACTATGTGTTTTGAAAGAAATTAAAGATAGTGGTGAAACTTTTCATACAACTAACACGTTTTCTACTATTTCTTTTATTTTTATTCTTTTGTTTTTATTTTACAATTTACTATACTATCCCTATTGATTAATTATATTTTAAAAAAAATTAATATATAAAAGTTAAATTGATAATAAATTTTAGTTTTGGATAGCAAGTTCTTTTCTTTTAATAATAGTAGATAATACGACATTTAAGTGCAATAATGCACCACCGAGTAAATTGACTGGAAATTATTCTATGCACCGACGGTGCAAATGACCAAACACTTATAAGATGATCTCAACCCTTGATATTTATAAGTAATATTTTTATTAATAACCTAAAAGTGTATTTAATATAATCTAACCATCCATTTATGTCGGTGCAAGTGCACGTCGGTATACTGAATCCTCCCCCGTAAATTGACTAGTTGAGTGTAGGCTTCAGTTCAGAAACACTATAAATGAATCGAATTCTTGACTTAACCCTAGCTAAGAGTTTCGCAGTAATAACTAATAAAGTATTAAACTACATCACCGATGTAATAAAGACACCAAATAATCTCTAGGAACCAAGTATTGAGTCATGGATTAGAAAGCTGGCAAAGGTGGGCACGAGAACTTGAAAAGAGGAGAGTTGCTCAATCAAGACAAGGCAGAAGTATTTGGTATGGGAACAGTAACCCGGCAATCTGACCTCAATTCTGAGGCAGTTCATTGGTTTTGTTGGATCTCCTAGGTCATCATCACGTCTCCCAATACTCCAATACCCTAAAAACTAGAAAACAATCCAATTAGTTTAACTCAAATTGCTAAGACATCTTATTGTAAATTATACCTAGCTAAATGTAATGTGCCACAATGCCAACTGTTAACGAGGAAATCTTATATGAGATTGTTCAGTCATATGTCCAAACAGTGTTGCCAGTTTGCATTCATCTATATAATATGAGTCTGTGACTACTGACTACTGGCTAAGATTATATATGGATTGGAGGCTTCATGGGCCATGGTCGACTTTGCTATATATTTAATTAAGGGCTTCTAATTATTTGTGAATCAAATCACATTTTACAATCATTTACTTCAGTTGAAGTGGCAAATCTTACCTGTAGGGGTGTCTTTGGTGCTGGAAATCCGAATCTGTATCTCTTGAAGTATCACAATGAGCTATGACTATCTGGTCAATGAGGACAGCTCCTATCACTATAGATTCTATGGTTGTTCAACGATCTCTTCGTGATAATTTAACTCTTAAATTTTTTCCAAGTTGATACTGCATAGGGTATTCAAAGTCCGATCCCTTTAATTTGGCTCAAAGGACTTTTGCAGGATTTCGTTTTACCATAGAACCAACTCGATTTTTGAGCTCACCACACAATATATGTGGGGATCAAATATACAAATCGCTCATTTTTTAGATTTTCTATAAATGATATGTACGTTGATCTCACATTACATGTCATTCTCATGCATATTAGTAATAGTACTTAAAAGTTAATTTGACAATTTTAACACAAAAAAAAAAAAAATTGAACTTATTTTCAATTTTGACTACTACAAACATGAGGTGGTCATTACAAAGGCGCCCTTTCCACATGTCTGGCTCTTATCATTTAGCATTGATTGCTATTGTATATGTTTTACTTTTTCTTATATAATTTTTGAGAATGATGTATAAAAATTAAAAAGCGACTTAAAAATAGACAGTTCAGATTATGTGATCAATATAATTCGTGTGACCGATCTAAACAAATGGTTAGTTACCGGTTAGCTTTAAAGCACTCATATATGCAAAGCATAATCCTATAAAATCATGTATTCGGATTTAAAGTGGAACTGCCGCAACCTACTTCAATTCAACTTATTTGTAGATGATCTTAAAGAGATTTTGTGCGTGTATATTATGCATTAACATGGAACAATCATATAGAGAGTTCCCACAAAGATGGAGGCTAGCTAGATCGAACTACTGGTAACTTAAGTAGCAATTTTGATGAATACATGGTATGAATTAGAAGATCCAAAGAGCCTCGACTGTCTCTTCGAAGAACATGCCTTCGTAACTTGATAAGTGGTGGATTCTCCATGGATATTATATCGATCCTTATGCAATGTATATCATAAAGCAGCTGGTTGATGTATATTGCAAGCTTCCATCTTCCCCAGCCTGTAAGTATCTTGTACGAGCACCCGTACACATCCTTAACAATCACTTAATGGTTGTTTTATGTACACCCTAAACAAAATTGACCTCTTCCTTTTATGATTAAGATGAGACATGAATCTTTAGGAAAGCGGTTATTGATACTCCAGAATGTCATTTTGCAGTTTAAGGTTAATAGCTTTTTCAATAATCTTTATTAACGTTTTTATTTTTATTTTCTGATTCAACTAGCTAGGTTCTAGCTAGCTAACCCTCTTTCAGAAAAAAGGAAAAAAGATGTATAGTAGATAGGTAAGAAATCTAAAAATGTATATGTTTCTTAGTGAGGTTGAGAGTTTTATCACTTTATGCAATATAACTATACAGTATAAGTACTCAGAAGATGGTTAGGAGTAAGACAAGGACTGCACTAAGAGAAGTTTGTAAGCTGTAGTTGAATTGACACCAAGTTAGCTTATGAATAGTCGTGAGCGCAGTCCTTCCGCACACAGCTATTTTTACGTACTGCCTTACCTCAACAATTCCTTTATCACTTTATTCTTTTGTTGTCATTCCTGCATCCACTCTTAGCGTGTGTCAATTGGTGTTTTTTATTTTTTTAATTTATATATTTTATGTGTCTATCAGTATTAATTAAGCAAATAGTGCTTATGGTGAAATTTTCAAAAACCTTGCAATTGCCCTTGATTTATTAAGGCTCTAACAATAATTAATTTCATATATAAAGGATAAAATCGTAATTTAAAAAATAAAGCAATGAACATGGGAGTTGTTCTTCCTTGAACGTGGAAGAATTTCTCTCAAACTGTTTTTGAAGTTTTTTTTTTTTTTTTTTGAGGTATTAAAAGATAAGAACAAAAATTATCAATTAATAAAAAACAAACTCTAAATATATTTTTTCACACACAAAAAAAGAACAAAAGATGAAATAAACACAATTAGAATCAAAGGATATATGGCTCCGACAAGGAGGAAGAGGACGAAGCAGAGGAGAAAGGCGAGGGCTGGTTTTACCATCAAGATCAACAAGGAGGAGTGAGTCTTCACGCTCCTTATGAAAATTTTAATTTTGTCTTGCAGTACGGGATATTTATTTGGTGATCGAGGTACAATGTTACTTTTATCGCGCTATTTTAGACAAAAACAAGTTGAGGCCTCGGAGCGTGAGATTGCGAATCTGAATCTGGGCGACAAGAGCAAGACTCATGGTATGCTTGTAGTATTTCTGAGGAAGGAAGATTATCGATCTCTGAATTTTCAGTATTTTGTGTGAGTTTAGAATTTAAATTTAATTTTGTTTTGGAAGTTATCTTTTTTTATTGAAACTGTATCGTAATCAAGCGTTGTATTAGAATTTAAGGTTTAGATAGGAATTATTTTGCAGCTTTATATTAAAACTGTAGTTCTGAGAGGAATTCTTTGTATGCATCCATCTTTTGGTATTCTTGAAAGTTAGTTGTTGTTTTTGTGTCTTATATATATGTTTCCTAGTTTGTCCTCTAGAACTCCCCGATGGAAACATCCAAAATTTTGCAGCAGTACGTATTGAGTCTTTTGGGTGTCTTCATCATCACTTTCTTTTGTTTGTGTATCTAACACCAGTGTAACCTCAGGTAGCAAGGGGCAAGAATCAGAGGGTTCTGGAGACATTAAAGGTGATGACTATTTGGGAGAGGATGTGTCAGGTTTGTTATTTGTTTATGGAAGGATGCATGGAATTTGCTTAACTATGCTTCTCATTGTATTTTGAGATTGTTTTCTCTATTTTTGTTTGTTTACTATTAAAAAAATTACCCCCCCCCCCCCCATTCTCTTTCTTCGAAGCTTTTTCTCGACTCTTTCTTTGTTTTCTTTTTAGGCTTTGAAGAGGCTTAGAAGTATGTTTAAAATGAATTGCATGTTCCTCCTGAGTCTTGAGTTCATGAGGCTGTACTTGATGATATTCTAGGTGTTGTTAGGCCTAGAATAGTAGTTAGTTTTCTTTCTCTGCTTTTCTTTTGGGCTTTTAGCCCCCATTCTAGGTGTTGTTAGGCCTAGAACAGTTATTTCCTACTTTTCTGTTGGTTATGTTTCCTAGTTTGATTCTGTTATCTAGAGTTTCCTCTTCCTAGCCTTGTTATGTTTTGGTTCCTAGTGGGCTTATGTCTCTCTCTCTCTCTCACATATATATATATATAACTCCCAGATGGAGAAGAACAAACATCTAAAATTTTGCGTAAGGTCGAGTTTTTTGGGTTTCTCTTCATCATTACTTCCTTTTGTTTGTGTATCTAACACCAGTGTAACGTCAAAACAGGTAGCAAGGGGAAAGAATCAAAGGATCATCTAGAAACTGCCCGTGATGACTTTTTGGGCATAGATATTCCAGGTTTGTTATTTGTTTATTTAAGTATGGATGCATGAAATTTGCTTAATTAAGCTTCTCATTGTGTTTTGAGCGAAAATAAGTAGTGCCTGTTTTTGATTAAATAGGTGATATTTGCACATTTGCACCATTAAAATGTCATTCCTTTATTTTCATATTATTCTATTGTTTTCTTGTTTGTTTGCTTTAACAGATTTACCCTCCATTCCCTTTCTTTTTAGCTTTTTGTGAACTCTCTTTTAATTTTTGTTGAGTGGCTCAGAAATATGTTTAAAATGAACTGAATGATCCTTCAGTTGTTGCCTGCAAATTGTAATGCACACTGCTTATTGCATAGCCTTGAGAAAGATAATGGGTAAAGAATGCACACATGATCCTTGGTAAAGAATGCCAAATTTGAAAGTGGTATTATTATTGTCATCATTATTTTACTTAATGTTTTTTTTTTTTTTTCAATTTTGTAGTGTCACGTAGAAGGAAATTAACGGGTTGTGCCTGTTGTGGCGAGTATGATCACCTTAATGTAACCTGCCCATTCCTAAAATATATTCCTGAAGGCGCTAAAATTGGCCGTTGCTTTGAGACAATGTGCCGGGGTTGTCACCATATTGGAAAGGTGTGCTGTGTTAAGAGGGGGAAGTCTGTGGGAGGATATGCTATGCTGAAGAGGTGTGCTCATTGTTTATGTATTGGTCACTGGGAGTGGGAGGACTGTGAAGATTGTCCTAGACCCAAGGACGTCGTCTATGAGAAACCTGAATACTTAGATGGGGATGGGATTTCCTCAGAGTCTGAGGATGAGGATGAGGATGCATTTCGACCCCGTAATCGTGCTCCATGGGGACTATAATATACCAAAGGCAACTCACCAAATCCATCTTCAGATCCCCTAATTGTCTCATTTGCTAGGTCCCCTAAGTATAGGTGGTGTTTTGGGCCAGGCAGCCAGAAAGCGAAGAAACGAGATCAAAGGTGAAAAATTAACCACCACTGGTGGTTGAGTTGATAAGAGGTTTTAGGTGTGGAATTCTCACGGGTTTGAATTCCGCCAGGTTAATTGGCGTTAAAGAATTATAGTAGCACAATAACTGAGAAAATGTTTATTTGTTTAATAAGCAATTTTTTTTATTTAAACTGCCAACTCCAAAAAAAAAAAAAAAATAGAAACTGCCATTCAAAACGTGTAAGATTTTTTTTTTTTTGTAATTTCTTCAATTCAGTTTGCTGTTATGTTTACTATTTTATCCTTCATGTGTTGAATTATAGATTTTGAGACTATAATCAAAGAAGGGTAAATTGTGGGTTTTTGAAAATTTAACCATAAGCCTTATTGGCTTAATTAATATAGAAAATTACACACAAGTGTCATTTTGAAACTTAAATTAGCCATAAGGCCACCAAAGTTTTTTTGTACACATAAGACGACTTTTATCTTAAAATTATTTCCTTACTGACGATTTTGCCCTTCGTGGAAGAAATTAAACTGACTCCATCGATCAGTCTCTCACCAAAACGAAAGAAATTCACTCTCTCCTCTCTCTCTCTCTCTCTCTCTCTCTCTCTCTCCCCGACGAGAAAACCCTTGCTCAGCTCCGGCAGCTCCCTTCCTCACCATCTTGCTTGGCTCCGGCGGCACCCTTCCTCAACTCCATCGCCGATTCCATCTCCATTACCTTTCTCAGTCGAAGCGGACCTGAACGGAAACGAGCCGGAGTAGATTCTCATCATCTCCGCGCATGAGGATAACGTCGCCGGAAAATGGATCATCGAGGTCCTTAAATCCACCGCCTCTAACACCAATCCGGCTATCTCACGATCCCGCAGCGCAAGGCGAGAAGGATGAAGGTGAAGTAGATCTGATCTGATCGGCGTCTTCGTACCGTCGCGTCGTTCAACTCCGGCGACCTTACGCTCCTCGTCGAGATACGAGGTCGTCGATGTCCTCTAATTCAGCCTGAGCGGATTCCATATCGCGTTCTTCGTCGTCGGGCCTGAGCGCAATCGGCCCTAATTCGTCATCGTCGTCGAGCTTCAGGTTTACCTTCTATTTCCAGATCGCATCTCCGAGCTAATTCAGCCTAGGATTATATGATTTTTGAACATTCAGAGCTTATGGAATTCTTAAGTTTGATTTACTGAGTATTTGGATTCTGAATTTCTTGAGTTTGATTTGCTGTAAGAATTGAGAAACCTCTACATGATTACAAATTGTTTAGAGCGATTGGAATAGTTAAGTTTGATGTTCAAGATTTAAGTGAATTTGTGATGTGTATTCGATGTCGTAGAATTACCGAGTGGCTGTAATTCATATACTAGTCATCAATTCAAAGTACTAGCTCTGAGACCTGGATAAGCTTAATCAATTCAAAGCCTGTTTGGTTTCTCATTTTGTGCTTCTGTCACCCTGCTGGTAAAACCCTTCATATATTGCCTACCATTTTCTTGTGTCAAGTTCCTCTGTCCCTTTGATTCTCTTTGATTCTGCACAGACTAGTTTTAATGTTCTGAACTTCCGATAGCCTCTGTTGGCAGTTGGGCCTGCTTTGTTTTAATGCATTTGTTCTCACAATTTGAGTAAAGAAGCCCCAAAACTCTCTCTATTTATCTAAAATGCGGTTTTCAATGTTGGTAAGAGTAACTTTCGGAGTTGGTGAAAGTAGTTTTTTATTGTTGGTGAGAAGAGTTTTTGATGTTGATGATAGTATCTTTTGTTGTTGGTGAGAGTAACTTTTGGTGGTGATGATTGTAGCTTTTTGCGGTGGTGATAGTAGTTTTTGACATTGGTAAGAGTAGCTTTTGTTGGTGGTGAATGTAGTTTTTTTGCGGTGGTGATAGTAGCTTTTTGCGTTGGTGAGAGTAACTTTTGTTTATGGTGAGAGTAGTTTTTGATACTGGAGTAGCTTTCTAGTATTAGTGAGAGTGGGTCGCTAGTATTGGTGACAGTAACTTTTATTGTTGGTGAAAGTAGCTTTTAGTGTTAGTGAGAGCAACTCTTGCTGTTCGTGAGAGTAGTTTTCTGTTACTGGTGAGAGTAGTTTTTTGTTGCTGGTGAGAGTAGCGTTTGTTGCTGGTGAGAGTAACTTTTGGTGTTGGTGACAATAGCTTTTGTTGGTGGGGATAGTAGCTTTTAGTTTTAGGGAGCATAGGTCTTTTTGGTAAGGAGTAGCTTTTGTTGTTAGTGATAGTAGCTTTTGTTACCTCGCCGGAAGTTGCCGGAAATCTCACCAGAGTAACTTTTGTTGCTAGTGACAAGCTACTGTTTGCTGATGACAGTAGCTTTTGTGACCTCGCCGGAGGTTGTCGAAAATCTCACCACAGTAGTTTTTATTGCTTGCGACAATAGCTTTTGGTATTAGTGACAGTAGCTTTTGTGGTCGCCGGAGTTCGCCGGAAATTGGCCAGAGGTCGACCAGAGACTCGCTGGAGTTGGCCGGAAGTTGACCGGAGACCCGCCGGAGTTGGCTGGAGACCTCACAGGAGAGGAGAGAGAGGATGATTGTTAACTTTTTACTCTAGTGACATTTATGTAAATATATTAATTTTTATATCCAAAATTTAACACATTTTTTATTCTAGTGGCCTTATGTGTACAAAAAAACGTTGGTGGCCTTATGGCTAAAAATATTCAAATATCCACTTATATGTAATTAACCCTAATTAATACTGATGAGTTTGACCTAATTTCCCAACTTTTCAAGAAGATATATGTTCTAGGCAATCTCAAAAGATGGAGAGATATATATAGTACACATTGACAACAACTTATAGTAATCTTAGGAGAGTTTTACGGTGCTAGGGTTTGCTCTGCTAGGGTTTCTGGCTAGGGCTTCTTCGCATCTTCTTCTCTTGGCATCCTCCTCTCTTCCACCATGGTTGATCACGTTACCGCTCGTCTGGCAGCCGCTTTGGCGATCTCTGAAGATGGCCGGACATCCTTTGGTCCGGCTGGTGCTGCTGCTGTGTCTTCTCATCACTTCGCGGTGGGGAGACTGCTCTCCGTTACGGCCAATCGTCGGGCTGATCCCAAGGCTTTCTTGGGGACTATGACCTCCTTATGGGGGCTTGGCAATCGTCTCTCTGCACGAGCAGTCAAGGACCGATTTGTCTTTCAATTTTCAAACCCAGAGGATCGTCAAAGGACGGTTGAGGGAGGGCCGTGGTTTTTTGGAAAGTGGGCGCTGGCTATGGCTGAGTTCGATGGTTTGAAAGATCCGGCGCAAGTGCTGACCTCTTCTTTTCCAGTATGGGTGGAGATTATGGGTCTACCGCCGGCCCTAGTTACTGAGGGCGCTGTGGCGCTCATTGGCGCTACCTTAGGGGAGATCGTGCATCTGGATAAAGCTGGGATTCGTAAGGGCACGGCGGCTAGGGTTCGTATCCGTCATGTTTTGTCGTCTCCGGTGAAACAGGTTTTCCCTCCATCCACCTTTGATTTCACCTCTGCGGCATCTGCGACGGTAAGGTTTCGCTATGAGAGGCTCGTTGGATTCTGCCGGGTCTGTGGTATGATGGAACATCAGCGGTCGGGTTGCGGTGGCCCTCCGGCAGCGCTGCAGGTCTCCTTTGGCGCCAACCCTAACCCTAGCTTGGTGGGGTCTGCTGCTCCTAGTCTTGCAGAGGTTTTGGCTCAGTCCACAGCGCCTAATCTGTTTACTTCCGTGGCAAAGTCGACTTCACTCCAGGGTTTCTCTGTCTCCGCTCTGGCGGCCTAACTGGCCAAAATCCCATCTCCGGTTCAGGGGGCCAGTGCGCCCATGCAAGCTGCTGCAGTGGTCCCATCTCTCAGTGGGAAGAAGAGAACGGCCTCTACGGCCCTCATGCAATATTCTAAGCGTACGAAGACAGTTGAGCAGGCTCCTCAGGTGGAGGCCGTTGATCTTGGTTTTGAACCTGAATTGGCCCTGAAGAGTAAGCACGGGGTTATCTTAGTTTCTCCGGCAAAGAAGGTTAAATTGGGACGTCCTCCTGGGCGTAAGAATAATCCAAAACCTGTGGGTTTGAAACCTAAGAAGCTGATTTCTGAGGATCCAAAACCTCGCAGGAAGAGGAGTTTTAAGGCAGTGGACAATCCTTCCTCTGGTGAAGGCAGCTCGGTTTTGGCTGCAGGAACACCCACCCTTACTGATAGGGAGGTTCACATGTCTTCTGGCAAAGGTTCTGAGTCTGAGGAATGCACTCCCATGGGTGCCCTCGAATAGGGGAAGTCGATGGGAACATGAATAAATTGGAATGGTCTCTTGTCTTTGGTCGGGGACCATTCTAGTAGTGTTGAACTATGTTTTTACAGCACTTGAGCTTCATCTCATGGATTCATTATGTTTGATTAGTCTAGGTTTGTCTTAGGTTTTTCATTCATGACTCTTTCTGTCGTTGCCCGGAGTCCGGGTGAGTCATCTCTTGTAATGTTTCCTACTTTACTTCAATGGACTGACACCCCCCGCGTTCAAAAAAAAAAAAAAAGATGGAGAGATATCGTTATGGAAATTGGCCGGGAAGCCCATTCATAATCCCATTAAAAGATTTTTGATAATGAAATCGGTCCACTGGAGATAATTCATGCTGAATGCTAATTAGCGCATTAGTCATCCAAAGCAAGAAGTTTTCTTCATGTAATGATTTGGCCTCATGTTGAATTCTCACCTTGAATTTGGTTAGAGGGAACGACAAAGTTGACTTAAAGAAATGTAGAACCAAATCATGGAATACAATAATAAGGTGATGTAGAATCAAAACCCCGGAAAGTGTCCCTTCATTGCATTAATTTTCTTCTAGTGAAATTTCATAGGAATGAGGCTTTAGCCCGCTTGCCCTTTACCTTTCTCATTTGGAGCTTCTGGGTTACATATACAATGTGGTACTTTTTGTTTTGGGGGTAGTAAACAACCTAATACAGATGGAACTCTGAGAGTAACATCTGCCACCTTGTTGTACACCTCGTGAGGGCTGGCTTTTCAAAGAGATACTTCAGGGCACATGGTCATATAGTTCAACATGCAGGGGACTAGTTGTTGCGAGGCCTATGTAACAGCACAGCAGTTCTTTACAAAGAGACTCTCGAATGAGATTAAGCTGCCACCATCCGTTTTGACTCGCTCCTGATAAAACTGAAAACTCTCTAAAATGGAGCCCAGCACGTACTAGTGAAAAATATAATTGGTTGACGGTTGAATTTTCACTAGTAAAAGGGAAATTTTTAAGAACAGTGCATGAACTTAAGGCCACTCCGAATTTTGGTGCCTAACTTTTATATAACCCAAAATAAGTACATGAACTTTTAATCCCGACCCAGTTTTCATACATGCCGTCACTAACACCGTTAACACCTATGCCACGTGGCATATTAATAAGGCATAGGTGTTAACGGTGTTAGTGACGGCATGTATGAAAACTGGGTCGGGATTAAAAGTTCATGTACTTATTTTGGGTTATATAAACGTTGGGCACCAAAATTCGGAGTGGCCTTAAGTTCATGTACTGTTCTTAAAATTCTCTCCTAGTAAAAAGAGCATTGATCCTCTAGACCAATATAGAGTGTCATTTACAAAATTTGTGGAACATCCGTTTAAGTGTGTGACTGTGAGACATGAAAACTTATTATAAGGTCCCAAATCATGGTACATGTGGTGATCTGAGTTAATATCATTGATTTATATGACATGTACTTGTTGCTGATTGGTTCTCTTAATTTAATTTTTTTTTTCACCCTTGCAATGGTCTCTATTAAATTCGAGTGATATTATTGGCTCGGACCACTACATGACAATATCACGTGATAGTCCGTGACAATATATAAAAGAATTACTCCTGAGAGAAAGTATGGATGTTGTGCACTTGGTCTTAAATTAGTATATAGTATAATTTGTTCAATTCTGGGCAATGGCCATCTTAATTGGTTTATTATTGTTGTTTGATGAAGAGAGAGTAGAGATGTAATAAGGCTGCTACAACATTGAAGTTAGCTGCTAATAAATTTCAAGAATCTGTAAATTCGTATTCCACAGTGTATAAAATTGATGTATTACACTAGAATCAATGAATGAATCATGCAAGGGAACCGAACAGAGAGAGAAGCAGTCGAGAAGGAAGCATGACCAACATCACCGATGACTACCTTGAATTTGTGGCGGAGACGCGTGTATTTGATACCCATTTCTTTCAGGAAAGAAGAAACAGATCATCTTACAAAAGTGGCACCGGCGTGGGTACATATCTGCGATCAGATTCTGCCTCTACATACAAGTCCCCTATTTCTTCCACTGTGCCGACTGCGACAGACTATGCAATATTGTAAACCAGGAGAGATGACACAAATGACTCTGTCCATGTTTTTCATCCTGTTACAGCTCTTGCTTCCACAGAGGAATGATCAGGAAAAATGTGGCAAAAAACTTTATGGATGTGTATTAAGAAAATAGACATGTGTATATATAATTTGTCATGATTAAAATACGAAGAAAAAAATGTAAAAGTACGAAAAATTTAAGGAATCTATGTTTTCTTTTTTTAATTGGAATTAAGGAATCCATTTTAAAGATACGAAATACT
Source organism: Rosa rugosa (assembly GCF_958449725.1). Classification (NCBI taxonomy): domain Eukaryota; kingdom Viridiplantae; phylum Streptophyta; class Magnoliopsida; order Rosales; family Rosaceae; genus Rosa; species Rosa rugosa. The sequence continues at coordinate 56,045,470 of NC_084820.1, read as the reverse complement.
AAAATACTTTTTTTTTTTCGAGTGGAAGTAGGGATGGCAATGGGGAGGGTAGGGTAAGGGGATTAAATTATCATCCCCATACCCGACTTCATTTCTCATCCCCTTATCCGCCCCAATCCCCGTAATAAGATATTGGGGATTCCCGGTCCCGGTCCCCATTGGGGATTAGGTCCCTGTACCAGCCCCAATCCCCGTTAATAATATTACTAATTTATTATATAAAAATTCATACAAATAATTATGGATTGTAAAATATGAAGTTAAAATCAAACATCAAAATAAAATAATTTTTTTTTTTTTTGAATTCAAATAAATTTCTTATTTCAATCAAGAAAAATTGACATGTTGATAAAGATTTTTTATTAAAAGAATCTTCATTTTTTTGAACATATTTATTAACAGAATTTAAATATTGACAAAAAGATGAAGTTTACATAAATATTTATTTATAAATAATATCAAAAATATATTTTGATAATTCTTATTTAGGGTTTAGGGGATGGGGATGATAATTCTAAACCCTAAACCCTATATATATTTCAGATAATTCTTATTGGGTGGGTATGGGGATGGGGATCAAAATATCATCCCCGCCCCGTACCTGATTTCAGAATTCGAATACTGGGGATCCCCATCCCCGTTACCCGATTTCCCCAGAATTTCTCCCCGTTAGGGTCGAATACCCGATGGGTACCCTACCCGATGGGGATTTTTGCCATCTCTAAGTGGAACACGTCAATAGAACCAACACACACACCCATGCAGACTAAAATACTTTTTAAAACACACCTATTGGGTTGTTGGTTTACATGAAATGATACCCCGAGTCTATGATGAATGGATGGATGGATTAGCAGGCCCAGTGATTGAATCGGCCCATTTCATATTTCCATTAAAAGTTAAAAGCAGAGCCGTCGACGGCGGGGAAGAGATCGAAGCGAGCGAGCGAGAGAGAGTGAGAGGGAAATGGCTTCGAGGGTTTTGGTTGGCATTCGTAAGCTGCTTGTTGGAAGATCATGTTACAAAGCCTCAATCCCAACCTCCCAATTCTCCACTTTAGCCGTCGATGGCCTCTCCTCCTCAGTGGTTCCATTGCAACCCATTTCCGGACACTCAGGGGTTTTGACATTCGATAAAATTCGAGGCAATATTCGAGGTAAGTAATTTCCCTAAAATTACTTTGGTGATTGAAATGTTTAAGCACTGATAAAATTGTTTTTGGATTTAGATACATCTTTGCAAGCAGTCTGCTGCTTCTATGGCACTAATGACTTCAGTGAGTTCTCTCCTAACTACTTTTACATTCATGATATATTTTGTAAACCAAGGTATCTGGTTTATTATATATGCTTCTCTTCTCCTGCAGGCTTTAAGTACATTCAAAGGCTGGTGGACAAATTCCCTCCTGTAAAAGCATTTCATTTTGTCCTTGACGACAATGATAAGGTAAATGCCATTGTAATCTCATCTTTTGTTACTTTGGATCATTGTTTGTTCGAACTTGGGTATAAGTTGGAGTATGAGGGAACCCAATGTTTTTGTTCAGATATGTTCCAGGGTAAGGATAGCTTATGGGTTATGTTGATAAAACTGTGTGTTATGATAACTCGGTGAAGATAACTTATTGGTTTAGTTGATCAAACTGTGTGTTATGAATAAGATAACTCGGTGTGGTTGGTAAATGTACTCTTCATTAGTGCCTTAATTTGCTATCTCCCACACTGCCTGCTTGCACAAGAGTTATGATGTTCTTTCTTTTCAATATTTAACAATATTTTCGCTCTCTCTGTAGGATTCGTCTTCAATGAGAGCGTTGAACATTTCAAGTCTGGTAAAAGACTTTTTTATTTTTTTTTTATTTTGTTTGGATGCAATGTCATATCTAAGTGCTCTTTTGCTTAATCTTTGGTTTTAGGATATACAATTAAAATTTGAGCCGTATGTTGCACCAATCTGAATTCAGAAAAGCTAACCTACCTATACTTACCACGGGTTGAAATTAGCTTGTTCAAGCTGAGTAATATTTTGGCTTTTGCTTTCTTCTGGAAAATAGAAGATTTGTTTAATTTTTGCGTGCATGTTTTCTTTGCAGCCAATGTATCATTTCTATCAAAATGGGGAAAAGGTAGAGGAGCTAGCTGGTGATTATATCAAACGCTTCAAGACAGTTCTTGAAAAACTTTACAAGTAATTAAATTCTTGGTTACTTTACATTTGCGTCCTTTTTTGAGTTAGTACTCTTGCAGGCATCAACTCTTATCCCAACTTTCGGATACTAACTGATGTGGCACATAAAACAGCGGCTTCTTGATATAAATGAAATGTTGTCGCATCATTTAAGATTTAAAAATTTGTATGGTTTGGAACATGATCATATATTCTCGCTTTTTTCTTCTTCTTTAAATTCCTTCTGATATATGGACTAATTGTATAAGGGGCTAGGACCCCTGTAGTTAATAAGAAATAATGCTACATTGTGCACTGATCCTTATCATATATTTCTCATCTTGTAGCCCTCAAGAAGTTGGCACAAAAGCCAAGGAAAATGTGATGCATGAAGGCGTAGTTCGAAGACGGAACGAGGAGGAAAGAAAAAAGCCTATGATGAGCATTTATATGAATCAATTATTTCCAAGATCTAATTCCAGTTTTAAGTTATCTAGTGGGAATGCCTTAGAAGCTGAAGTTGTACGCTTAAGGGAAGATAAGTTCTTGGTAGATGCAGGACTTGGGACCCCCAGAATTTGCATGCAAGATGAGACTACAGGAGTGCCAAACCGAGCCATCAGGTTTAAGACTAAGGTGGGATACATTTCTAAGGGGGGAGTGGCCGGTGAATCAGTGATCAAAGAGCAGATGTTGGAGAGATTCTTCATCGATGTAGTGGCTGGTGAATCAAAGATCAAAGAGCGAGCAGCCGCCAGGTTTCAGTCTTTGGTGGGATCCACAGATGTAGTGGCTGGTGAACCGCATCTTCTTCTTCCACGAAGATTCAGACAGAGGCGAGCTTGGATGGAACTGAACAAGATTTGGCAAAGGAATAGAAAGGTAAAGGGCTTTATTCTTCAGAAAGTCAAGGGAGGTTATTTAGTAGGCATCGGGGGTTTCGTTACTTTTCTTCCAATCCGCCGAAAAATAGCGATATCGAATGGTCGATTCACCATTGAGAGCATTAACCGCAAAAGGCCTAATATTGTTGTGTTCTAACAGCAGCAGATCCAACAAGAACTTATTTTTGTCAAGATGAATTTGTTTCAACAACCGATCCTTTGTTAGGATTGCATGATGGTTGTATGCTTTGTTTTTGGATTTTTTTCATCTGTTTAAAACTTTAAATGTTCAGCTTCTTCAACTGGTCCTCACCTCACCTAGTGAAAGGCTTCATCTTCTTCAAAATAGATATAGGATTCTTCATCTTTACTGGCCAAGGAGAAAGAGGACTCCATCCTTCCTTTGTCTCTGATAATATGTTTCATTGCTCTACAGCAAATGTTGTGGGATCCGGGTTTTTCAGGTTAAGTGTTCTATTCACTGGCTCACTTGGCTGGTCAGTTGAAATTTGGTCGGGTTAAATAAATGAAAAACTGCAAAATGGCCAACAGATGTGGTTATGTCTCATTCAAGACTCGGCTTTCACCTATTAGCGTCACAGGAAGCCTTTTACCTTGTTCTTGTTCCATAATTAGAGTCTGTATTTCGTGTTATCTTTGTGCTGTAATACGAATATGTGAATTTTTTTTTTTCGATGACAAGGAATATGTGAAATTAAGTAGGGGTGTAATAATAAATGTGTGAACTAAGTTGTTTATGCTTACCAATAAGTTCATGTTTTACCCAGAAATGAGCTCTTGCTCATATAAAAAAGACAGGCATCGGAAAAAACCCTTCATGTAAACAAATGAAGACTATGAAATGCAACTGCATATAAAAGCATGCGTCTCAGAGATTTTATTTAAGCTCAAATTATAAGCATCAAGTGGAATTTAAGAAGATACAATATTTATTTGCATAGAGTTTAAGATGCAAGTGTAAGGATCAATGTGTCGCCTCTTAATATACTTAATTCTCTGACTTTTCCTCCATAGTAAATTGATGTTTTAGCATCTTCTTCAACTTCTATTTGTAAATTGTGTTCTCTTTTTTCTTTTCATTTGAAACACACAATTTTATAAACAAAAAAAAATATACAAATACAAGATAAAAGCAGCAGATTTTTGTAAAAATAAACCAATCCCAAACTAATCCACACTTGAGAATCGACAACACTAGGGTTCTTTTTACCTTACACTTGGCATGGGATCTAATCCACCATAAAAGTAAACGGTTCCCACAAAAAATGATCCAACTTAACGAAGGACTGGAATATAACACCACACCTTAGGATCAAGGAGGAACTCGTAGACTGTTACATGTGGGGAATCGCTCACTCAACTCATCGTGAAGAAACTCATATACCAAGGTACTGGCTGCAGAAGAAAACTCCATATACCTGGAGTTTATTTCTTCTTCTTTTTTTCTCTGTTCCAAAGATGGAATTTTATTTTTTCCATCTTTTATTTCTTTCTCATGTATGTACTTTTGGAGTTTGGCTTTTATCTTCCCTTCTCTATTTTGTATTTTAATTTTCTATTAATAAAAAAATAAATAAAGGGACGAGCGGTGGTCTCCCAGAGTGTGGTAGACCCTTCACCTTCAGGTTTGAGGGTGAGACTTGCTCCCTAAATCATCTACTTCTAATGAGCTAATATCGTCTCATCCCTTATTTAATTAAAAAAAAAAAAGTAGACCAAGAATAAATTGAGATAGAAGAAATATACGGCTTGAATGATGAAAGTAAATTCATTAGAGCTTACAGTCCTCATAATAGGGTAGCGAAGCACAAAACTGCTGGCATAGTTTCATCTGATCCAATAAATTTAAAAAAAAAAAAATTATTAGAAAATGCATGAAGGTAAACAATTTTATAAAAAAGAAAATTAAGGGATTCACAACGAGTGGGGTAGGCCCGTAGGAAAGGGATTGGCATTTCCATCCCCACCCCGTCGAGTAGGCAGGGCCATGATGAACAATAAGTTTTCTTTCTAATTTAAGAACTGTTACCGAAAAAGAATCAACGTAGAGAAATTACCTCTTTGGCAATTGATACGTGCCAACCTCTTTGGCAACTTTTTGATAAGATATTTGGATCTCGACCGTTTAGTTTTTAAATTTATATGAGGTATATCATTTCTGGTTAAGAGATCATTTGTAGGACCCACTTTTCAACCACATATTGACATCTCGATCGTTCAGTTTTTAGGACTCTATGAATAGATCGCTTATGCAAACTTTCAGTCAAATTGATAACCATTAAGGCGAATTAGATTAAATCAATGTGTGAACCAAATCTATCCAACCTGAACCGTTCATGCTTGTAATTGTAAATCACAGTTATGAATACCTTAACGATTATCAACTTGGCTGAAAAAATTTATAGAAGTGATCTACTCATCTACTCATACAGACCTAAAAACTATAAGGTCGAAATCCCAATATGTGATTGAAAAGTTGGTCTAATAAGGGATCCATTGAAAATGACCCAAAAAATAATAATTTCTCACCAGAAAGGCCCCATACACACACTATTGACATTCTTATGTGAGTGAAGAAGAATAGAGATGATGTTTTTAAGTTTCTTCAAGTTCAAATGTTTCCAATATCTATTTTACCATTAAATTTAAATCAACAATTTAACCAAGAGTCATTTCAATTTTAGGTTGCTATTGACATAATTCCACTCACTTTATTTAAGTTCTTATTCCCTAACGTCTTCTTCCACTCAACATTGTCGAAGCTGCCCAATAGAAAACATAAACATGAAGGAGCCAAGATGTAATGAAGGCTTCAAGGATTAGAGGAGATCCCAAAACCAGTATCTCCTCCACCCCAAAAAACTCTAAATTGCTATGCGATCAACATTCAACAAGAATGGCAAGACAACTAGACAATCTCCACAAAATTTCAGTCCATCATATACTTTGATTATAACTCAATTACATGCCCAACCCCAGAGCCCAAACACCTCTTTTTGGGAACCCCAAACCTAGACAAATTAGTATCCTCGATAGTTGATACCCACACGTATCATCGATCATCATTTTCCTCCTCCCTACAGGGAAGAGAGAAAGAAGGGAAGAAACTTAGTTGTCAATACCAATTGTCATCCATACGCAACATAGACCGAGCGCATGGTTCTTAATTAATTTAAAAAATGAATGGCTATACAATACAAAATATATACAAATAATAGTTTGGACAAGCTTATCAATATTTTCCTTGTTTGATAGCATCGCTCAGTTTAAAATGATGATGATGTCTACTAATCACATGTTACTCTTACAATCAATTTTTTTTCATTTTGTTTCTTCAAATCCTCCAAATTACATGAGACAGATTATACAAATATGTAGAACACCCATGACCCAAAAAGTGGATCTCACATGTTTTGTGCCATTACCCCATGCAATTAATTATTTTTCGATGAAGATAGAACAGTCACATGTTACTTTCTAAATGCAGTTTCAGCTGGAATAATTGTGATAGACAGAATACTATATAAATGAGAGATTATTAGCTAAAAACAATATATAGTGAGATTTGATTGTTGGATATTCAACAAACATAAATGAAAAATGAAAGAAATGGCACTCTGTGCTTGATCCTTTTTTTTTTTTTTTTTTTTTTTTTTTTGGGCAAGACTCTGTGCTTGGTCTGATCAACAATAAATAGTCAGAAGCCGGATCAGAGAGGCATATTTTTAGCACACTTTTAGTTAAGAATGACGATTATTGTCGCGTATAGACAAAGCCTAAATTCCTGCATCAACGGCATAAAAGTCTACTGAGAAATAGTCTGAGCAAAAATAGGAACACCTAATAATACAGGTGTGGTCAATGTTCATACTTAATTAGATCTTAACCAGATTGTATATACGATCCTGTCAAGTGTCAACTGGAGAGAGATACGTAGGTGGTTTTGGTAGGTATGGAAAAAGCTAGTAGGTATACAAACTTCAAAGCAATTAGCTCTTACCTGTTTTGGGATTGAAAAGGATATTAGTGTTTTCAAATCTTCCTTCCTTATACTATATAGATATTGGGGACCCCAACCTTCTCAAGTTTGGAGGACGGTTAGAATGCTCTGCTGGGTTTTCCATGCTCTAGCTTCTTCTTGTTTGGCTTCTGAGATTGTATGAGCAAAGAGAATAGTGGATGTGCATAAATGCTTTGGTGGGTGTGGGGGCAAAGGGAACCATTTCATTTGATTTGTAATATACAACCATAATTAAAACAAGAAAAGTTAAGTACAACAAAGGATACAACAATGTGTCCATCTATCCATCCAACTTGAAATTTATCAAGTGTTTTTTTTGTCCAAGTACGGTGGTCACCAAATTTCGTCATCAAATATGCACGAGTGTGTATCTGATCAAAGGGAAAAAATAAAATAAAATTAAAGAATGGCTAAAAGTTTCAATCATTTTCAACAAGATATCGACATAATTTTGACTCAATTAAAACGCAATGTAAAACTTTCGACAAGTAGTCATCACATACTCTGTTATTCAGATATACAAACGAGCAGCTAAAAAAATGCTGGAAGAACAGATTTTTAGGTTTAACGAGTAATTTGAGAGTCTACTGCTTACGATATTTCTCGTTTTTTAAGTAGAAACTCGAGTTGCGGTCCAAAATCTTAATTAGGGATATCCTTTGGTGTCACTCTCACAATCTTATGTAAGACGTGACTAATGCAGGCAAAACAAATATTTGCAATAACTGGTAACCACGTTGGGAAATAGTTGCTAAAAATTCCGTTACTAAAATTTTTGGAGGGAGCGAACGTTAGGTTCAGAAGAGTCAGTTTTTGAAAGGTAGTTGTAGCTGAACCTAACGGTCCTCTTCTCCTTGCTTCCTCCTCAGTTTTGGTCTCAGACTCCTACACCTACTCGCTCTCCATCCAAATCACAATCAAATAATCAATCAAGATTCAAGAAAGACGAGAACCCGTTGAAGAATGGCGCGACCCATATTAATACAACAATGTGGATCATTAGGATCACCCGCTTTTCACCCAACCATCAGTCAACTACCGAATCGATTAGATGTGTTGAGGCTCGTTCTAGTTACCTTACCCACTTCTTATACAAACATCATCACCCTACTACTTCCTCACTTCTCTTTAACCCACTTCGTCGCAGAGGAGGAAGAGGAAGAAGGGAACCTCTTCCGCTTCCTAAATACTTGGATACTGTAAGTGGTTTGATTTTATGCACAGTTCTGATACTGGGTAGGATTTATGTCTTGATTCTGTTATGTTGGTGTTGAGTGCTTGCAAGTGAACTAAGTGGGATGCACTACTAGTGTTTGTGAAAATGGCCGACTTAAATGCCGTTGGGATTTATATCAGAAGATGTGATATCTCAAGTGGAAATTGAGTTTTTTTAGTGTTTGTTAGGATTTAATTACTAGTTAGAACTAGTCACGAAGTGGGTACATGGTAAGATTTGAACTTGAGGAAAACCCGGGATGGGATGATTGAGTGGATTTATGATTACTTAAGCTGCATGTGGGTTGTGAATTTTCAAATGTTGAGGATGTATTGATTAGTTACTTGTTTTAGTCGTAATGTTGATACTGTACCTACTTCAACTGTGGAACTGATGCTTGCCTGATGTTGATGGGAAGCATTTGATTGATTTCTTGAATACAGGATTGGAAGCTTGAATCATGGCTGAAGATCTGGACAAACCGCTGTTGGATCCTGAGAATTTCAATAGAGATGGCATCGATTTGGTACGTTTTCATGAGCTACATTGCAGCAACCACGTTTAGAAATTCATTCCCTACAGCATTTTGAATCATTTCATGTATTACAGGAACGCTTACCCCTGGAAGAAGTTTTTGAACAACTGAGAACATCAGCAAGAGGACTTTCATCCGATGATGCTGAAGCCAGATTGCACATTTTTGGCCACAACAAACTTGAAGAGAAGACAGTAAGAACCTCAGTTTTGAAATATGCTTTCTATACATTCATTTCTAGTGTCTGCAGAAAGTAGAAAAGTCAATTGCAGCTTAAACTTAGATTGACCGAGTTAAGAGCTTGGTTATTGAGTACTACTTTAGACTTGAAAAATTTTGGGTGAATTGGTGGACAAGTTTCTCCAGGGTGGGAATTTAGCATTATTTTAGACTAGCAGTAATCCAGAACCAAGAATATACAAATGAGAAAATTCAAAAAGTCAAAGACAAGGTTCCTCATGAATTTGCTGATTAGAGTTTCTTTCAAGGAGTTCGTTTGAAAATTATCGTCTTCATCTCCACTATTTCAAGGTTGTGTGGTGGGGCTGCATGTATATGTGTTATTTTGTCAGCATATTTCCACCTCTGAATGTGTAGAAGAGGCTACCTGTGTTGAGAAGTTATTAGGTTGACGTACATTGCTGTCTTATTTCCTAATCATTCAGGCTTTTGAGTTTTAGTGGTTCTCTAATGGGCTAACATTCAAATGCTGGTTTTATTTGAGACGTAGTTTTATTTACCCATCAAAACCTGCTTAAGTACAACAATTATGATTAAGCGACAATTGAAAAGAACTAGCTTTCTAGAGGAACCAGAAAATACAGTATACTGTCTTCAAATAGGTTATCCAGATTTTAGGTTCTTTTTGAATTGACAGTGAATTGATCGTGAAAATTCCTTGGTACCATATAGCAGGACTTTGTCCCAAATGAAAACAAACTTGCGGTTCTAGCATGCATGTTGATTGGTCATTAAGTTTATATTAAAGTGTATTCCTAACATTATTAAAATCCCGTACTTTTTTGCAGGAGAACAAAATTTTGAAGTTTCTTAGCTTTATGTGGAACCCCTTGTCATGGGTTATGGAAGCTGCAGCAGTTATGGCACTTGTCCTTGCTAATGGGGGAGTAAGTAGTCTTAAACTAGCTATTTACTTTCAATTCAGGTCAAATTAAATATGATGTGTAACTTATTCTGGAATGAAATGATGTTCCAGGGTGAGGGTCCTGACTGGCAAGACTTTGTTGGGATTATTGTCCTATTAATAATCAATTCAACAATTAGTTTCATAGAGGAGAATAATGCGGGAAATGCTGCATCAGCTCTTATGGAACGTTTATCTCCAAAGACAAGGGTATGTCTCTTTGATTGATGCCTTCCGCTCACAGAGTATCACCTGTTGCACACTATGGCTCATTAACTCACACTTTTTCAATGCAGGTTCTCAGAGATGGGCAGTGGCAAGAGCAAGATGCAGGTATTTTAGTGCCAGGAGACATAATTAGCATAAAGCTCGGGGATATAATTCCAGCTGATGCTCGTCTACTTGAAGGAGACCCTCTGAAAGTTGACCAGGCATGTGCTAGAAATCCATAGTGCAATTTGTTCTTTAACAATGGGCAGTTACATAGCTCTCGCTTTTTCTTGGTTGACCGTTTGTTGGCTTAGGAATGTACATGCGTGCCGTATCTAAAAGAGATGCTTGTAATTATCCTGCTTGAAGTTAATATGATCGATAGTATAAACTATGAAGTAATATTATTGGTTTTGTTTTTGGCAGTCTGCTCTTACAGGAGAGTCTCTGGCTGTCACCAAGAGGACAGGTGATGAAGTATTTTCTGGTTCAACATGTAAGCATGGAGAAATTGAAGCTGTAGTGATAGCAACCGGAGTTCACTCATTTTTTGGAAAAGCAGCACATTTAGTCGACTCCACTGACGTTGTGGGACATTTCCAGCAGGTGATTATTGAACCTGAATCTATAGCCTAATAGGCTAATACGTTTTCCTTGATAATAAATTCTCCTATGACATAGTTCATGAAAGTTATAATCACTTCACAATCTTAAAAGTCATATTGTGACATCAGTAACATGATTTTCTGCAGGTCCTTACTGCCATTGGGAATTTCTGCATTTGCTCTATAGCTGTGGGAATGGTTCTTGAAATCATTGTCATGTTCCCCATACAGCAACGTTCTTACAGGGATGGAATCAACAACCTTCTTGTTCTCTTAATTGGAGGAATTCCAATTGCTATGCCAACAGTGTTATCTGTGACACTTGCAATTGGTTCTCATCGACTATCTCAACAGGTGCATCTCTTTATAATCTTAACCCCATGTTATTCTGGAAAAATCATCAATTTTATGGTCAGAGTTTCTGTACGTTTTTATAAACTGCAAATTAATTTGTGATAATAATGCTATAAGTCTTACCTAAGAAGTCTATGCACTTGTTACAAGATTTGCTTGAATATTTAGAGAGAGAAAAAAATGTTATGCTTTGATCTGTTAACCAATATAACATCAATCCCAGACATTCATAGTGATATTATTTTCTTAACTTTTGTTGTTTAATTAAGGGTGCTATTACAAAAAGGATGACAGCAATTGAAGAAATGGCGGGAATGGATGTCCTTTGTAGTGACAAAACTGGAACTCTTACCCTGAACCGCCTCACTGTTGATAAAAACCTGGTTGAGGTATGGAAGCTGACCCCATGAGAATTTCTTAATTTCAACTAGTTCATTACTTGGAATTTACAGTAATTTTCAAAATCATGGAGCAAAATTTTAATATTAGGTGTCCTTGACATGGCATTTTTTTGGGGATATGGCTTAGTTAACATATGCAAATTATGTACTTTTGCAGGTTTTTAACAATAATATAGACAGAGACACAGTTATCTTATTTGCAGCCAGAGCAGCAAGACTGGAGAATCAAGATGCAATTGATGCAGCCATTACCAATATGCTTGGTGATCCAAAGGAGGTAGGGATAGAAAGTGCACTTCAATCCTGTTGTTCACTTGTTCTGTTTCTTTTCTATTATATTCTGGTGCATAAAGTACCCTTTCATCTATAGGCACGTGCAAATATTACCGAAGTGCATTTTCTGCCCTTCAATCCAGTGGACAAGCGTACTGCCATTACATACATCGACTCTGATGGTAATTGGTATAGGGCCAGCAAAGGAGCTCCAGAACAGGTACTGATATGTTGATAGTGGATCCCTTTGGACATGATAATGGTATATGAAATATATCTGCTGATTTGAAATTGTAGCACTTCCAAATACTGATTTCTATTCCTTTTCCTTTTCCATTTTCATCATGAATATCAGATTCTAGATCTTTGCCCTGAGAAAAATGAGATTGCTGGAAGAGTACATAGCACCATTGACAAATTTGCTGAAAGAGGCTTGCGGTCTCTTGGAGTTGCTTATCAGGTATGCCATATGGGCTATGTTTCTAGTCCTTTCAATACTAGTGTGAGAGTTGTAATGAACAAAAGAGGAATTAAATGTCACTTGAAGATAGAAATCACAAATTTAGGCAACACCACCTCTTGATTAGCACTTGGAAAACCCAACCTACTTTGGGTCGATCTTCACTTCAGTCCCTGAACTTTGGAGGAGTTAAAATGAATTTAGTCCTTTCAATTATTCTATTTTCATTTCTGACATATCTCACCTCCCATATTGCTATACTTCCAGGAAGTTCCAGAAAAAACTAAAGAAAGCCCTGGTGGTCCTTGGACATTTTGTGGGTTGTTGCCCTTGTTTGATCCTCCGAGGCATGACAGTGCTGAGACCATTCGTAGAGCACTTAACCTTGGAGTCGCTGTGAAGATGATTACAGGTAACCTATCATATGACACATCAAGGGCATACATACAAAAAGCCAACCAGTGTAGTTTACCCAAGATGCTTTACTCATGCTTGCTTCTTCTGTGATACTCATCACTGATTTGTAAAGACCTTTGATTATCATGTCTTTCGGTTATTATAAATGGCCATCAATGTCAAAGACAGATAGTGATTCTTGAAGTCCTATTCTCAAATTAGGTGACCAGTTGGCAATTGCGAAGGAGACAGGGAGACGGCTTGGTATGGGAACAAACATGTATCCTTCCTCTTCATTATTGGGCCGCAGAAAAGAAGAAGACCACGAAGCCGTGCCAGTGGACGAGCTGATTGAGAAGGCAGATGGCTTTGCTGGTGTCTTCCCTGGTATGTATAATTGAGTAACTTCCCACTGAAGCAGTTAATTCTATCAAATTATATCATTAAAATTGCTTATTAGAGAAGAAAATGAAGACAAAGGCATCTTCCTAGGATGAGAACGTGGGCTTAACTTTCTGAAGTCATGATAAGTATGAAAACTAAGGTCAATTCTAGATGCACATTTAAAAAGGAGACAGCTTACTGTGTCGGTGGGTGGTGTTGTTTATGTCTGTATGTGACATTCTCTCACATATATGGTTCCATCTGTGGATTACTCTTGTCTCATAACTTATTACTGCTTTGTAACTTTCAGAACACAAGTATGAAATTGTAAAAATCTTACAAGAAAAGAAGCATGTCGTTGGAATGACTGGAGATGGTGTTAATGATGCACCTGCTTTAAAGAAAGCAGACATTGGTATAGCAGTGGCAGATTCCACAGATGCTGCGAGAAGTGCTTCTGATATAGTCTTAACGGAACCTGGCTTAAGTGTCATTGTCAGTGCTGTCCTGACCAGTCGAGCTATATTCCAGAGAATGAAGAATTATACTGTACGTTTCAGTTGGAATATTTTTTTTTCTTATTCCTTGTATATTCTGTTTCATGACTTATCATTTGGTTTCTACATTCGTTAAATGGTACCGTATAACTGATTAGGCCCCATGAATTCGCAGATATATGCTGTTTCCATTACCATTAGGATTGTGGTAAGAATCTCAATTTTGAAATTATTTTATTAGACTCAACATTCGTCTGATTTTGTTTCAACTCCCCATAACGTTTTACATTCAATTGTCTGCAGCTTGGTTTCGTGCTTCTTGCATTGATATGGGAGTATGATTTCCCACCTTTCATGGTTCTGATTATAGCAATACTGAATGATGGTATGTTTTCAATCTGCGGTAGCTGTAACATTTATTCCTTTTAGTTGAATAGGATTAAGCATCATGACCAAGGCTATGAACTACAAACCTTTTCTTTTCCCATTTACCGGAAGCTGTAGTCAAGGAAACTCAATGATTGATTTCCAGCACATATATCAAAATAAAGAAGGAAGCAAAGAAGCAAATATTTTTTATTCAACTATTATTTCATTAATTAGAAAATTCAAGTATTAGTTTAGCTTTGTATATATTTCTTATTGTTGTCATCATTAGAAGTTTATGACATCATTAAGAATTATGACCCTTAGACATTTAAAGCTAAATCAGTACACTGACTGTGTATTCAAATCTAGGGACCATCATGACAATTTCCCAAGATCGGGTAAAGCCCTCTCCAAAGCCTGACAGTTGGAAGTTGAATGAGATATTTGCAACTGGCATTGTCATTGGTACATATCTAGCTTTGGTTACTGTGTTATTTTACTGGACTGTCATTGAGACCACCTTCTTTGAGGTATGAAACAGAGAAATGCTACTTCTTGATTTTGTTTATTGGGATTCTGTGTGAAATGAACATCAGGAGACATATTAGCTTGGATTACTTTTTCCAGTGCTTATTAATTATCTTCTGCTGCAGGACACCTTCGGCTTAATGTCTATATCCGACAACAGTGAGGAAGTTTCATCTGCTGTATATCTGCAAGTTAGCATCATAAGTCAAGCTCTCATATTTGTTACCCGAAGTCAAGGATGGTCATTTCTTGAGAGACCTGGAGCTCTCTTGATGATTGCATTTGTTGTGGCTCAACTGGTATGGTTTCAGAAAATAAACATGTTTTATTTTATATTTCATTTACACATTTTAACTTTCCAGGAATGCATCTAAGAGAATTTGGTTCCAAACCGACTTTTACATATATGCATCAAACTTGATTATAAAGTTCACAGAAATCAGCAGCGTTATATTGTTGTTTCTCTCATATTTAGGTGGCTACTCTGATTGCCGTCTATGCGGAAATCAGCTTTGCTTACATTAGCGGCATTGGATGGGGATGGGCTGGAGTCATATGGTTGTATAGTTTGATTTTCTACTTCCCCTTGGACATTATCAAGTTCGCAATTCGCTATGCCTTGAGTGGAGATGCCTGGAATTTATTGTTTGATAGAAAGGTATTGCAATCTTCTAAGTTCCATTGTTATTGTCTACTATTGGCTATCACTAGTCTCTTTGAGGACTAGCTTTGGAATGACATGACTGTTCCTAATTACTATTAACTTTTGATTCTCAACAGACAGCTTTTACTGCTAAGAAAGATTATGGGAAGGAAGACAGGGCAGCTAAGTGGGTACTTTCTCAGAGAACTTTACAGGGGTTGCATGACATGGAGTTCAAGGCAGGTAGAACTAGCCCCAACAATTCTGGTTGGATTGCCGAACAGGCCAGACGGCGCGCTGAAATAGCCAGGTAAGACAATCTGGCATTTCTTCAGCTTTTAGAGTCTGATTACTGGTTTCCATCCCATCAATCTCGTATACACTACTTGGTTAAATGACCCTTGAATGTCACAGGTTGGGAGAGCTACACACTATGAGAGGACATGTAGAATCAGTAATGAGGCTCAAAAATTTGGACCCGAACGTTATTTCCGCCCACACAGTCTGAAGCCAATACATGGAGACAGTAGTATTCAATTTTCTGGTGAAAGAAAATTCTGCAGCATTTGCTCACATAATTGATGTTTGGGTATATCTGCAAAAGAAATTGACATTTGGTTACCAGATTTTTTTTGGGATGGCATAGGTAACTCTCTGTAATGTTGTCAATTTTTTGGGTGCTAAAAGTAAGGAGTATATTTTCCTAGTATTAATTTGTCGTAATTTTCAATGTATACAAGGGGACCTTCTGTTTTTGTGTAATAATTAGGCTACTTGAAACTAATAAACCCACATGATAGAGTGGAATTTTCTCTATTATTTCCCAAGATCAATTTTCCAACATTAGCCAAAACTGGTGCAATACCTTGTGAATTCAAAAGCCAATACACGCTCACTACTTGATGGTGGTAATCTAGCACCGTTTCAAAGTTTCTGTTAGAAAATTGACATCGGAATGGTGTGCTCCTTCCGTGTAAATATCAAAATTTCATTGGTCTCCGGACTACCATGTGCCAGTGCCATACAACTAATATTCTCTCATAAGTAGTGTAACTCTTATGGAGTAAATAGGAGAACATCAAATATCTTCATTAATTGATGTCTTACGCAATGTATGTAGTCCACTTCTTATATCTCGTATAGACATTAATTTACTGAATAGGAGAACATCAAATATCTTCATTAATTGATGTCTTACGCAATGTATGTAGTCCACTTCTTATATCTCGTATAGACATTAATTTACTGAACAACCACTCCACTAGGCGTTCTACATTTTGAGTCTTAAAGCTTTAAATGTAAGATTAATTGTACCCCATAATCATGGATGCAACAGACATGAGGTTTTTCTTTTGTTTTTTCTTCCTTCTCTCTTTGTTGTTGTTGAAGTAGCCTCACCTGAGTTTTGTTTTGTTTTTTTTTTTCTGAAAGGCTTTTTTATTTATTTATTTATTTTTCTTTCTAGTACCAAGATTTGCAGCATCATCACAACCAAATTTTTTGTGCTTCTAAAGACGCTTTTTTCACTCTCCCGATTTGGGAGTCGGCAATGCTTTCTCCACCTCTATGGCGAGTTTTTCCTGAGCTTAGTCTTCGATCTGAGGCTTTATGTTTCATTTTCATTCTCTTTTTCTTTCGTCTTACCCAATTTCTCTCCAAATTCCCATATCTACTTTTACATCTCTCATCCTTATACAACTCCCCCTCTCATCTTATATCCCAATTTTTTATGTTTTCACCGTCCCGCCCTCACATTCTTTCATCAGAGTCTCGACATGGATCTATACACCTAAATCTACGCTTGGCAATTGCTGCCATACTGATACTCCACCAATGTCTGTGGACGTCTCTAGACCAATAGCGTTGTGTTGCTTAGAGAGTTAGAGGCAGTAAGATCATATATTGTTGTAGGTCACACAACACACTCATGTATTGAATTGATCTCACTCAACATGTTTGGAACCAACAACAATAATTTGATAAGCTTAACAAGTTGAGTTTGGCTGGTGAAAAGAGTCGATCAAAAAATTACTGTTTAGGCAATCTTCATCATTCACCGTTCAAGAAGAACTTCCAAGAGTGATAGAGTACCAATATTTTTGACCCCCATTATTATGCAAAAAGGATCCAAAGTAATTCAAATAAACCTTTTTTTGACTTTTCCTATCTCTCAGATGGGACCCACCAAAAAAATAAGAACGTTGGAAGCAAAGAAAAAGGGCACTCTCTCTTTCTCTTATTTGACCGTTGCAATCCAAAACCTTTAATTGCAAAGTGCAGATCAAACTCCCAATTTACAAGACAAAGCTACAGAATCCGCACTACCCTTTATTAAATCTCCACACAAAGTAAACGTTCTCAGTCTCAAATCTCAGCAACAACAACAACAACAACACAAAAATGGCAGAGACTATTATGCATCAACAAAGCGCCGCCGTAGGGGGTAGAGTTCTTGATTCTCTCCTCCACGCCCTCAACCCCATCTCTCTCCTTCTCTCCCAGAACCCAGTTCCGGGATCTGAACATGAATACATGGAGCGAGGGCCAAGATACAAAGCGTACGCGGAACTCAGAGAATCCAAGCTAAGAAGGAAGTATGAGCAAATGAGCCAAGATGATGATCAGCAACTTGAACAAGAGCAAGAATCAAAACCGACTCCTGTTAAGAAGCAGGTCAAGTTTCAGGTTACTGTTCCGAGTAATGTGCCCCGGAAAAGGGGTGCGGCTAATTCCTCCTCTTCTTCTGTTGTTGCTCAATCTGTGCCTGATTTCTCGGCGGTGCTGAGGAAGGAGAAAGAGAACCGTAGGCCGGCGACGAGGCTTGAGATGACTCCGCCGTGGTCGAAGGGTAACCACGGCGGGGTTTTGTCGAATTCGAGAGGGAGTAAGTCGGCGAGTGCGGGGGAGAAGAACAGGGGCAATAATGGAGGAGGGTTGATGGCAAGAAAGAGCTATGCGAGTCTTGAAGAACTGAAGGGTTTGTCTTCCATTGCTGCTAGTGCTATTAATTGCGGCGGCGGTGAAAACAGGGCAGGTGGGAGGATCGGTAGAGCAACGGCCAAGAATGTTTTGGGTTACAGACACTTCTGATTTCTTTCCTTCTTTACTGAATTGAGGTTTTGTTTGGATTGATTCATTTTTTTTTTCCATAGATTGTAAAGCTATGCATACATTTTTAACTACTATATGAGTTTGATATGAATTGCATCTGTTCAAACAGAGAGGCTTTGATGATTTAATTTGGGATTGTTTTGCATTGTAACTACCAGTGGAGTTTGATATGAATTGCTTCTATTGTAGCAATACTTGATAATGGAAATATTTCAAGATGTGGTAGCTTTAGTATTTGTTCTCCCTTAATTTAATAGACTCCAACATCATAAACTAAACTATAACAAACCGTTCCCAAAACTGGTGCATATACTTGACTGTGGTAATCTAGCATCATTTGAGAGTCTCTTAGGAAGAGGACACTTGAATGATGTAATCCGTAAGTGAATGTGCCGTCATGCGAGGAAACACAAGTCCTGCTATCCTTGCCAAAATGGAGAACCACCCTTCTGCATAATCTGGCCCATATATGTAACCCAATGTCATACTTCTCATTAGCTCCCAAGCAACATTCAGAATTTCTGCCATCAGATGTCTCATTCCAAAGTAATTTCTGTTTGGCCCCTCCTCCTCCTCCATTTTCTTCAAATATATATGAAACAAGATCTCTCAGTACTAGAAAATGATAAGGAAAAAACTAATCTTGGTTGTTAGAGTGAACAGGATTCAGTATGAGTTCAATTAAATAGCAAGGCAAAATTAATTTCAACGAAGTATATATCAAAGACTTGGAAGACATACTTGTTCAATATATAGACTGTCATAGTAAAGACACACCCCAAAATGCTTATAGAAGCAGTTTCGTTCATCATAAGGCAACCTGGGCAGAAAATCATTGCAGTAGACAACCCTGAAGTACTTTGGGACCGGATTAATCAAATGTGCCTCAACGTACCTCCCCAGCTGGCAATCTCCTATCCTTTGTTGCGCAAATGTGTAGACACCAAGCAGCCTTTCCATCACATTCATCTCCCCATGAAACACCAGCACCGAGGTGAACAATGAGGCAAGAGCGCCACCTAGGCTATGCCCCGTAACTGCGAACTTTGCATTTTCAGGAACTGAGCCCCATTGTCTCTATGTCGCCCAACACGGCGTACCTAAACAAGTCCCAGAGGCTTCCCTTCTCTGGTAGTAAGAGCAGGTAACTGAACTGGTCATTACCATGACCATCATCAGCATCTTCTTCATCTTCAAGTACTCCATTGATGTAGTTCTCTTGGGACTCGGAAGCCATTGAATTGTGTACACTCAGAGTCTGAACTAGAGAGAGAAATGAATGGGGTGATATAATAAGTACTAGCTGAGGAGGGAAAGATCGAAGAAAGCAAAGATAACTGTTACGTACGTGTACAAAGGCTGCAGAAACCCTGTGTTGCCTGCACACCGCAAAGGTAAGGCAGTAGTACGTACTCTGCCGATCGACATCTGCCTCAATTGTTCTAACATTCTATTCATAAATCTGATCATATAGTCTCTTGGTACTTGTAATGACAGTACGCACGTATTCGATTCGGCAAGCACATGTAGCTAGGTGTGTAGCTGATTTGTTATGAAGACACTCATCCACATGGCATGATCGAGATGGAGACTTATCCACGCTAACTTGGCATCAACAATGAAGACCTGCATGTTAGAACAATTCTTAGGTTCACCCCTGGGTGAACAAGCATATTCACCCCTATTATCGATTAACTCACTTTTACTTAATAAATTTATAATCCAACGGTCCATATCTTAAATTAACATTTAAAGATCATCTCTGTAAAAAATCAATCGAATCGGAAATCGTTTAATTATCTAATTGAATCAAATAAATGGACGGTTCTAACAACACTTACTGCTATTATGATGAACCGTCCATGTATTTCATATAAATGAATAATTAAATGGTCTTCAATTTGATTGATTTTTTACAGAACTAATCTTTGTATTACATTATACAACTTGAATGGTTGGATTAGAAAATTAAAAAGTTATTACACGTTAATTATAAGAGATGGTGAATATGATGTTTCACCCCAAGGGGTGAACCTGAGAATTGTTCTGCATGAACGTTAAGTCATTGTGAATCAGATCCTACAACAAAAACAGCTTATAACAACGAATATAAAAGAAAAAGAACTTGATATTTGATTTTTCTGTAAAAAAATATCGGGTTCGATCGTATGGTGTATAGTCCCCTTCTTACATCCGTTTTGAGAAACTGAATATTAACTATCACGTTCCCATTGCCCGTTATCCTTGAATACCTGTTAAGTCCTTGTGTCTATATAAGAATCAGATGTACGAAATCAGAGAAAGAATTAAGTTTTTATATCCTATTCGATCTATAAATTTGTATAGATTGGGTATGAGACACGGATGACAATGTGATTTACATACTCATACTGTCATTCAAATCATACCGTCCCCATAGTCGTAATTAATTTCTAATGATTTCGAGTACAAGCGTTTCTTCATGATCTAGATGATGTTGCCCCTTGAGTCGAGGCCTCGAGGGTGGAACCAGAAACTTATTATAGGAAACATATGTGATAAAAATAGAAAATATAGGGATGCATGTATATCCAAAATCTCTCAAAGTTTTTTTTTTTTGGTTGAAAAATCTCTCAAATATATATAACGATTTAACCGTTTAAGAGTTAAATCAATATCTAAATATCATCAGAAAAAAAAAAGTGAGAACTTCTCGGACCTAGGGTTTGCGCCTCCTGTCTCTAGGGTTTTCTGCAGCGCCAGTTGCCGGCTTCAGCGGGTGCTTGTCACCTTGTTCTCGTCACCATGAACTGTCTGGTTTGGAACTGTCAAGGGATCGTGAATAACAGCACTCGATATGCCCTCAAGTCGTTGATTCAAAAGCATAAGGCGTGCTTAGTCTTTCTCAGCGAGACTCACTGCACTAAGCAGCACCACCAGTCGCTCTTACGGTCAGTTGGACTCTCTCAAATTGCTCACTTTGATCGTGTGGACAGAGCAGGAGGTTTGGCTTTGATGTGGGACGCCTCTATCACAGTCAATGTCATAAGGGTTGATCGCTACTTCATTGACGCTTTGGTGAAGGGTCCCGACGATGTGGAATGGCGTTTTACAGGTTTCTATGGGCACCCGGAGACCGGTCAACGTCACCTTTCTTGGGACTTGCTTCGTTCTTTAGTTCGGAACCCGCGGGAGAGGTGGGTTGTTGCTGGGGACTTTAATGAGATTTTGGAGTTGGGGGAGAAGTCAGGTGGCAGGCTACGGAGTATGGGACAGATGCAGGCTTTCCGGCAAGCATTGACTGATTGCTATCTGGAAGATATGGGGGCAGCTGGAGGTCTGTTCACTTGGTGTGATTTTGGTACAAAAGAGAGGCTGGACAGATGTACTGCTTCTTCGGCGTGGCCGGCTGACTTTGGTTTTTCAAGAGTAGTGCATTTGCACCCTAGCCGATCGGACCATGTCCCTCTTTTATTGGAAGTTCGCCGTAATCCACCAATGCATGAGAGACGAAGAAGGCAGTTTCGATTTGAGAAGATGTGGTGTTCTCATGAAGGATTTGCACAGAAAGTGGAGGAAGCCTGGAGTGAGCCATATACCGGTGACCCTATGTTGTACCTCTGTAGGAAAATTAAGGGTGTTGGCCACCAACTCCTGTCTTGGGATCGAACGGTGTTCCAGAACCGTAGGAATGAGGTGGATGCAATTCGGGCTCAACTCAATGCCTTGTTACAAAAACCGTTTGATCCGGCTGATCACGAGGCCAAGTTGCAGCTGTCTAAGAAGCTGAATGAGTTAATGTCTATGGATGAAACTTATTGGCGCCAAAGGTCAAGAGCGATTTGGCTCAAGGAGGGCAACAGGAATACCAAGTATTTTCATAAACGAGCCTCCAATCGACGTCAGAAGAATAGGATTAAAGGGCTTTTTGATCAAGTTGGCCGATGGCAGGAGTCTCCCCTAGGGATTGAGAAAGTTATTTTGGAGTATTTTCAGTCGGTGTTTAGGTCCCAACCTTCTAACATGGCAGCTCAGGATTTGGTTCTCCAGGCTATCTCTCCTAGAGTTACGGAGGCTATGAATGTTTCTCTATTGGCCCCTTATACTATGGTGGAAGTTCGGGAAGCGTTCTTCCAAATGCATCCATCCAAAGCTCCGGGGCCGGATGGCATGTCACCTTTTTTCTTCCAGAAATATTGGGATTTGGTTGGGAATGAGGTTAGCAATGCGGTTATATCGTTGTTGACTAACTTGGAGATGCCTCCGGACTTAAATTTTACCCATGTAGTGTTGATACCAAAACTCAAGGAAGTGACGACTATGTCACATTTGAGACCCATTGCTTTGTGTAATGTGTTGTATAAGATTGCTTCAAAGGTGGTGGCTAACAGGTTAAAGCTTTTTTTGCCGGCCATTATCTCTCCCCAACAGAGTGCGTTTGTGCCTGACAGGTTAATTTCTGACAATACTCTGGTGGCCTCGGAGGTGGCCCATTATATGCATAAGCTCAAGAGGGGTCAAGAAGGCTTTTTGGCCCTCAAATTAGATATTAGCAAGGCCTATGACAGATTAGAGTGGAGCTTTCTACGTCGGATCATGTTAAAGATGGGCTTTGCGGCGCAATGGGTTGATCTGATTATGTTCTTCCTTTCCACGGTACGCTATTCTTTTCTTATTAATGGTGCTCCTAAGGGTTTCATTGCTCCTCAACGGGGATTAAGGCAAGGGGATCCTATTTCGCCTTATTTATTCCTACTTTGTGCTGAGGGTCTATCTGCTCTTATATCTCATGCGGTCTCGAGTGGAGATTGGCAGGGTCTCCGAATTTGTGATGGGGCACCAACGATTAGCCATCTACTTTTTGCTGATGATAGTATGCTCTATTCTTTTGCTAGCCCTGAGGACTGTCTTAAGATTCGATATTTGCTTGATATCTATGAGAAAGCGTCCGGACAGCAGGTGAACCTACAAAAAAGTAATGTGGTGTTTAGTGGTAGTGTTCTTCCCCATCTACGTGCCAATATGGCTCAAATTTTGGGCGTGCAGGTGGTGTCTAAACATGAGAAGTATTTGGGTATCCCAACTTTGGTGGGTCGATCCAAAACTGCGACCTTTGCTTTTTTAAAAGATAAATTATCTAAGAAGCTGACAGGGTGGAGATCTAAGTTATTGAGCAGTGCAGGTCGAGAGATTTTAATAAAGGTGGTGGCTCAAGCTATGCCTCTCTACACTATGAATTGTTACCTCCTTCCTCAATCTCTTATTCAGGAACTTCATCAACTATGTGCTCAATTTTGGTGGGGGAGTACGGAGGACAAGTGGGCCATGCATTGGCGTGCATGGGATGATTTATGCAAACCAAAGAGTATGGGCGGCATGGGATTCCGGCATTTATTTGCTTTTAATTTGGCGATGTTGGCAAAACAAGGATGGCGATTAGTTCAAAATCCAGATTCGTTAATTGGGCAACTGTTGAAAGCTATTTATTTTCCCCATTGTAGTTTACAATAAAAACGAATTTGTTCATTTCTATACTACACTAGTGATAACGAATTTGTTTGCAATAAAAACATTGATAACGAATTATGTTGTATAGTTGCAAATTCATTATGTTGTTTTTATTGCAAATAGTTTCTTACAAGCTTTTGAACAAATTCGTTGTCAATGTTGTAATTTTTGTTTAACTATATGTAAATAGTGTAAATGAATATGGTAACTTTTGTTCTCAATGTTGTAATTTTGGTTCAAATACTTGTAAATTTTTGTTCAAATAGTTGTAAATGAGGATATCTCATACCCACCAGTACATTAGCTTGTCTCCATACAATAAAAACAAACTATATATAGAGCGAGCAACTGCAACTATACTACACTCTTTGTTTGCAAGAAACTTCCCAAACATATGTAACTTCACCAAGACACTTAATTCCGCAGCTAGGCATGGCTCTCCCGAAGAAAACCAGCTACATATTCCTTTCACCTTACGTTTTATTTCCATTTTATTTGCACAGCGTACTTTACGTCTATTTTCTGGATCATCTTCATCTAATATAAGATGACCAAGTACTACCATCACAATGTTCTGATCACACCCACCACATACACCGCAAGGGTCAGGCAGCAGTGTATATGCATGCTCTGCTGCCTCGTACATTTAACTTTGTATCATCACTCTTTTAATAACTTTGGACGAGCCGTTCCTTTCCAAGCCTCACCGAGTTAACATAATTTGTAGGGGAATGTGCAGCGAAACCAGGAAGAACAAGTCCTACCATCCTTAGCAGAATGGAAAACCACCCTTCTTTGTACTCTGGTCCATATACGTACCCCATTGTAAAACTTCTTAGTAGCTCCCAAGCAGCAGTCAGATACAATGGTATTAGAAATCTCAGTCCAAGGAAATTTCTGTTTGGCTCCTCCTTAGTTACCTTCAAATATACACATGTCAAAGAAGAAAATGAGTCAGTACTAGAAGATGATGAAACATGAAAAAGTTTAACAGACGTAACATGATTCAAACCCATAATGGGAGATGCATTCCCCCATTAATTTGCAACGATTTAATACTATCCCCTGGAGAAAATGAACTATTATACTCTATGATACCATCATACCATGTTCCAAATGAACCAATTTACAGCTATAAAGATTGACAAAGATGTGCCAGTGTCACATTAATAAGCATGCTAATGTTTGATGTAAATTGTAAGAAAAGGGGTACTGCAAGCAAAAAATTAATTAATCCAAGTGTACAGCCAATGACTTGAAAACGTACATGTTCATTGTATAGGCTGTCGTAGTAAAGGCAGACTCCGAAATGTTTAAACAAGAAGGTTCTGTCATCATAAGGCAACCTGGGGACAAGATCGTTGGAGTAGACAACCCTGAAGTACTTTTGGACCGGCTTATTCAGATGGACTTCCATGTACCTCCCCAGCTGTCTATTCCCTATCCTTGGCTGTCCAAATGTATATATGCCCAACAACCTATCCATCAACTCCATCTCCTCATGCAACACCAGCACACAAGGGAACAATATCGCAAGTGCCCCACCTAGACTATGCCCTGTAACAACGAATTTTGCATTTTTGTGCTCCTCTAGTAAGCTCTTGAGCTTTTTTCTTACAGCATAGTATGCACTCTTCTCTACCATATCTGGTGGAACTATCTTGATGCCAATAGAGGATAGTGCTTTAATACCTTCTGAAGGCCTTTTGCTACCATCAACACCTTTTTGAGGGGTGAGCTTGTGTTTCTCTTGAAGTTGATTGTATACGAGAATTCGATTGTAGAAGGTTACAACATCAGTTCTGTTGCCCAAGCCTAAGGCTTCCAAGAATCCCATGTGTACTTTACCCAATTCTGGAATTTCATACCAAGAGTAGTCAAAATCAGTACTCCAATCATCAGCATCAAAAGGTTCTGTCCCCCGGAAACTTACCAATACGAAATTTGCATCTTTAGGCTTGTCACAAAGTATGAACACTTGGGTGGACATCTGCTTTTGGAAATCTATCAAATCATCATCAATAAAGGAGAAGAGAGATTAACTGGAGTTCCAAAACTTAAAACCTTAAAATTTTGATGACCAAAGTCATATTTCAAGATGTAATTCTTACCATTCCAGCAATCATAAAAGTCCACAAAATGCATCTGTTTTCATCATCGAAATTAAACTAGTTAGTATGTATGATGACTGATTAACTGAAAGTTTATTTCCAAGTAGATATCAGAAGAGTTGTTACAATAGCTTGCCTTCCAATGGTCAATGACGATTTCTCTAACGACTTTGGCATTCTCATATGCTAACTTGGAAGCCATGATACAGGTCCATAAGAGCCCTGTTCCCTAGTTCTCCCTTTATACTTGTTTCTTCAGAATAAACAAAAGCAACAATGTCTTCTGCTAATCTTTCACTCTTCTTGTACAGATTTATCCGCCCATCTAAATGACCAATTGTACTTATGAAAGTCTCCGTCCCCCTCTGCGGCACCTCCACCGTCCCTGCTTCCCCAATTACCATTACAATAACCAAGTATCACACTTGTAATAAGAAAAAGTCTACCTCTACCGTGCATTAACATATCAATACATTAGGGATAAACTCTGATCTACTTAATGTACCGACACACATTAGATGAACCATGTAACTAATTGCCTTTGTAGGTAGGCCTATAATTTATTCAACATAAATAATATTCCATTCACCATGGTCAATCTCCGACTATAGCAAGCAAAGTGACAGAGGCATGCACAACACAATGACTAGTATGGACAATACACAAGACACCCAAAAGCACACTAAATAACAAAACAATGAAGAAATTATCTAATGGGTAAATTTCATAAAATGACAAATATGAATTTTACTTACCATGAACAACATTGGAGAGTAAGCCAGAGAGGTTTCCATTGAGAGAGAGGAGGTTGAGGATGAAGTCGACCACGTAGCCAGTCCACTCCATAGGCTTCCCAAAAAGAGCTAGGATCTTCCGAGCAATGATGGAAACCACTATCACCCATCTCTGCGCCTCCGCAACGTCGCCCAACACTTGCTCGTCGGAGCCCTCCAGAAACCGAACCCCACTCCCCGTGTCTCCCAACACTGTGTACTTCGCCAGGTCCCGGAGGCCTCCCTTCTCTGGCCGTACGATCAGGTACCTGAACTGATCATCGCCGTCGATATCATGATCGCCGTTTTGATGGTCGAGTCCGTTACTGCTTTGGTTCTCTTGAAACTTTGTAGCCATTGCTCAGGGATTTGATTATTTGTTTGAGAATAAGGAAGTGATCGACTTGACCGAGTATTTATTGTAAGTTGATTTGGAGATGAAAAGCAAAAGATGGGTAGGGGTGCTACGTGGGGATAGAAGGAAGCTGCAAGGTGCGAGTTCTATGGCAATTGGCAGAGCTTTGCTTGTTCTAGTCATCTAGTGTCCATATCCGTTGTGGGTTTTTGGAGGGTTTTGGACTACTCGTTAAAACTAACAAATGTCGTATTCATCATCATGATGGCGTAAAACAAATGTCGTATTCATCATCATGTTGGCGTAAAACAAATGTCGTTTTCATCATCATGATGGCGTATGCCCCAAACGTTACGAGTGGTGCCCTAATGAGAGTTTATGTTTTTCACGTATAGAGTGGCATGGTGCCCTAATGAAGTTTTTTTTTTTTTTTTGTGAAAATAAGAACTTTAATGAAGTTTAGGCTTCGATTACATCTTACACCCTACATACAGGGACGTAGCCAGGAATTGAAAATGGGTTAGGCTAATTTTAGCTGTATAAAAATTTTGCGAATTCAATTTGTCACATAGCATCAATAATTCAATATATAATTACATAAATGCATTAGGGCCTTTGCAGTATTAAGAGAAGATTAGGACCAAATTAAACCCACAAGATGAAGACTTGAAGAGATAAAATCCCCAACCAAACTACTCCAGTGCTCCCTTCCAATTTTCAAAGAACCGTTAGTGTTTTCTCAATAACAAAAGGTGCAGGTTATGAATGCATCAGAAACTTTACAACAACAACACTTATGGAAATATAATTGAAGCAACAAATTATACATAGGTCTAGTGTTAGCGAAACATAATATGATAAAGAAAAAGCGAAAATCAATTTTGAAATCGGATTGAATTAATTCAAGCTAACCTCAGAGATCTCCGCATCACAAATTTGCAATTGACTTCGTCGATCTTAGAAATTACAAAAGTCAGAGTGGAATCCACGAAGTGCTTAGAGGTTTCAGGGACTGAGGGAGTCGCGGCAGCGGGACTACTGTCTACTGGAGTGATTCTCAGACGATCAGACCTACTCTCTAAGGACGAGTAGTCTCCTCGATGGACTGATGGACTTGTATAATTTTTATTTTTATTTGAGCTGATAGCTATACTTAGCAATTTTTTGGGCTAAATCTCCCTTAAGCTATAGCCCAAGTAGCCCTTGCTATGGCTACGTCCCTGCCTAAATATAAATTTCTTATTCAAAATCTCTCAACTCAAAGTAATGCCATGCACAATTCAAATTAACTGTGGTATGGAACCGGTTTCCAATCCTGTATCAATTTGTGAAAATCATTTTAATGTAACATGAACTGAAAAGTTAAATTTTGATGAAAAGAGTCATCATTTACAAGAAAAGATGAACATTATATTGACACTAAAATTTAGACTAATTAGAGACTATACTTTTGTGTTTCTTCACTTGTTTACTTTCGATCTCAAACCAAGCAATAAGCAAAGTAGTGATCAACGTACTGATGACAACTGTGATGGATAACCTTTTAAACCGAACGAGAAAGATTACAAACTAAGGATCGATCCATTCTTCTTTTTGGTTGTTTGCATTTTGTCTCTACGTAACACTCTTAACTGAAATTGGCTGCCATTCATTATTAATGGCGCACATATATATACACAGTGCACACCAAAGAGATCGAACAAACTCGGTGACTGAGAATTAAGGTTGCTTTGCTATCAAGTTAATGTAAAAAGTGGTGGGTGCGTACAATCCAAGTTCAATACTGGAGATTTTGGGATTAGGGTCCCTGGGAATGCGTGGACGTATATACTGAAATTACGTCAAAAAGATCAGGATGAGATAGATCTAGAAATGGTGAAGTTTTCACGTACGTACAAGCTTTGCTTTGTTTGTTTGTTTGGTTCTGGCATGGGACATATTTCCTACAATGCAATGATAATGTTGTTCAAAATCCTTTTTCCCTGTTAGGGATAAGAACACAGTTATACCATCATTGGATGGACTATATAGCTTTACAAGTCTCTCGTGCACATACCGACACATGGGTTGGGAAATGCATGGTATGCCAACTGCCATATTGTACACCTGCATTTTAAGGAATTCGTCGCAATTCCGGCTCCTCTAAAATTATAACTCTATCAGATTCGACAAGCAACAATTCACAACAATTGACAATTGGATACTCACAAGTTTGCAAAAGATTACAAATGCAGTACTTAGGAAAAGCTTTCTTACCTGTGTGAGTTTCCTGTGTTGGGCAATCTGGAAAGCCCGTTGCTCCTTTGTTTATCAACACCAACCAGTATCTCCTACACTTACTCTCCGTTTCGGTCTGAGCCTTGCTTATGAGTTCCTGGAAGCCAACAAGCTTGAATCATTGGAGTCAAATCCAACAAGTTTGAGTCGCCCAATCTGGACTGCTCCTCCCCCCAGTTTTGTTAAGCTGAACTGTGATGCTGCATGGAAAGCCCCTTCTGAAGCAGGTCTCGGTGTGATCATCAGGGATCATACTGGTTCCTTTCTGGGCGGCTCTGCGGTTCCGGCAAAGTGTTCTTCTGCGGCCGTTGCGGAATCTGAAGCAGTGCTTTCTGGGGTCAATCTTGCCATTTCAATGGATCTGAAATTGGTTAAATTTGAGTCTGATGCATTGGAGATCATTTCTGATTTAAGGAACACTTCATCTAGCAGCAATTGGAGAACTTACCCGATTATCCAACAAATCAGAAGACGCTGCACCTTCTTTGATGATTGTTGTTGGGACTGGGTTCCCCGTGAAGCGAACCGAGCTGCTCACCTTGCAGCCTCGCTTGCCAATAGGACGGTGGGTCCACAGCGATGGGCTAACCAGCCACCACCATCCTTGACTCGTGTGCTGAGAAACGATGGGCTGCCATGCCCTCCGGCCAACCTTTGAGCTGTGCCTTTTCTTTTCCTGTTTTCGGGTTCTCCCTTTGTCTATGTCCGTGTTGGATTTAGCTTGGTGTTCAACCTTTCTTTTCTCTGTTTGTATTTGGGCCTTTGCGTTTTGCTGGGCTTTGCCTCTTAATGAATATTTTTCATTCTCCAAAAAAAAAAAAAAAAAAAAAAAAGTTCTGGAAATATTTTAAAATTTTAGATACTTCAAATAATATAAAGGTTAATTAGATGTGTGCCCCATTGGATTAATATCAAAATCATGGATTTGAGTCTAAACTCCCTTAACTTTAGTCATTCTCCATCATAAGAAAGAGAATAAGAACGTATGTTCTTTCTCTCTCAATTTTGATATCTCTTTGATATGTTTCGATTATTGATTTAGCTTAATATATATAGTAAAAGTTATATATTAAACTGTTTGAAGGTTTGAAACTTCCTCTGCGCTACAATGTGTATTCATTTTGATGTAAGTACACAAAAAATGAAAATTGAATCTTGGACTATAGAATAATCCATTAGAAATCATTAGTTGTATAGTTACCATACGTATCAATTAAGAAAAAAATTTATCATGTGACTCGAAGTGGTACCACAATCATCAATACTTATTTAATGAATAACACTAAATCAATTTTCTAATTAACATTACAGAGAAATATGCTTAAACAATAACGAATATCTATTAACAACGAGAACATTAGAGATCGAAATAGTTGGTAACTTAGTACCATATGCATTTCCCATTATGGTGATTATACATTTATACATTTATCGAATGGAAATTTCTCTTCTTTTTCCTTTTGGTTCAATTCAGTTATGGAATGTAACTCTGATATATTCCTCTCTTACTACGCACATGCAAGTGTGTCAGTTGACTAGCTGGGTTCATCGATCAGAGTCATGCATAAAACAACTAAACAGATTCAAGTATCGATATATATGCCACTCTCGATCAGGTCTCGATTAACTATTGTCTTCCTGGCAAGTCTTGATGCTTGAGGATTGCATATATAATAATTTCTCTTTGTCAGAAACAAACATTTTGAACACCATTAAATCCGAAATCTAAACTTTTGAACACCATTAATATGTAGATCTTCCATGCCACTGATCGAATAAACAAGATGCCAGAGTGTTTATGAGGAGGCACCTTCTTTAATCTTTCGTGACACCAATTGCCATGCTTGCATTATCTGATTTTACGACGATAGACCTGGTGATTTGTGGAGAATTATTGGTTTTGGATATAGTGGTGCACTGGTGCCTAGTATTGACTTTGCGATTTGCTCTCTCGACAACCAATGAAGTGGCAATCTTTCAAGGTACTATGGGACAATTGTGGGGATCCAGCGGTGGTGTTCAATTTCGTAAGGCTTTGTTTAGGAGGTTTCTTGCCTGAGTTGCCTCGCTTTGATCCAAATTGTTGTTCGTAATGATATGTTGTGTGGGATACCGTAGCGTTTGACAACGTCGACACAGCTGTAAGTCAGTAACTAGTGGTTGCGCCATACAATGGCCTCATGGTATTCACCAAAGTTGGTCGGAAATTGAAATTGAAAGTGACTCTATCCTATTAGTTGCTGCCCTTACTAGATGTGTGGAGGATTTATCGTAGGTAAGTCGGATTTTGGAGGATTGTAAGGCTCATATGCCTACTTTTCAATTCATCCATATTCGACATGTTTATAGTGAAGCAAATGTTTTAGTTAATAAGTTAGCTCAACTTGCTAAATGTGATGTACTTGATGATATTTGACTCTACGAGGATATTTGTAACTTAGTTTATGAGGCTCGCGATTTAGGTTTTATGTCCCCTCCGAGTCTTTCTATTGCTATAATAAATAATAATGAGCGTGGAGCTGAGTCTCCCAGATAGGCTGAATTTCAAACCCCAATTTAAAAAAAAAAAAAAAAAAAAAAAAAAAGTAACATTATTCTTACCCTTAAGGTTTGAGTTCAACTGAAGAACCCTTCCCTGTTTTGAAACTCAAGTGAGTTGAAGGATTAATATCAACAAAATCCTTAATTAAGTTCTTCCGTTGGACAGATTTAGCATCCCAACCATGACTCCAAGTCTCCACCAGTTTTGGTTTGGATTCAGCTTGATGTTTCTAGCTTGGTTAGGATAAAGGGTTCAAAATTCTTCGAAACTATCGAAATTTTCGTTGAAGTTTCTGTAATTGACATCACTAATATTTGATTATCTTCAAAACTAGTATTTGCGTACCTGAATTGATATTAATCAAATTTTGAATAGACAATGGAAATTTCAATCAAAATTTTCATAAAGTTAATCAAAATTGTCATTGAAATCAAAATTTTAAATTTCAATTAGGTTATCAAAAGAATCAACATTACGCAACTGATGGAGGTTATATATGGAGATGTTGACTTTACCTACGACAAGTTGCAGGAGTTTGTACCCTCGTATAAGTTGTTCGGGTACAGCAAGTATTGCAGCTTCATCAAGTCAGAAGGGGATCGAGCGTCCTCCAAACGTACACTTTTTTCAACAACAGTGTCTTCCGCATGACGGTTAGGGTTCCTTGACCATCTCTTTTTCATTCTCCTTCCTCCTTAATCTACTATGTGATTTTCCTTTTTCCCATCCCCTTGCATATGTGGGCCTCAGAATTCGCACCAATACGTAGACGACACCCAAGTTATTGCAATGAGCCAACGATGATTCACACACAATTGACAATTCCAGTAACCCAGTCGGTCGAATGGAGCTGAGTCACGTAAAGCGACACCGACCACCGACAAGAGTGATTGGAGCCTTGGAGGAGGAGGCCAACATCACATTTCATATTATATGCCATATATCATATTTCATAATTTCATATTCCATGTGAGTGTGAGTGAGTGCTGTCCTGTCTCCATGCAAGCTTGGACTTTCTGCTGTTAATTACGTAAAACACACACAAAGTCGTATTCTCCAACTCCATTTCTTACTCATTGATTAATGAAACCCTATCTTTAGTCGTCACACATTACTAAAATGAATTAGATTAGTGGTTTATTAAGGAAAGGGATAGTGACTACTTTGATTAATGCCTTTAATGGTATGCCTGTATGCGTCAAACAGAAGCAGACGGCAGGCAAAAAATTGACACATGCTCCACCAGTAACACACACAATTCCTTCGTCGTTCTTTATGCTTGTCTTTATTTCCAATAAGTTTATGTATCAAATGCTTGCCACTATCATCATTAGTATTCGTAGATTCTGATTATGATATCGCAAACCTAGCTACCCTTCTGAAGTCAAAATCAAATTAATATTTGTGTTATTGTAATTAGCTTAGTGATTATGACGAGAGCTTTTCCTTGGAGAAATTAGATATCTCTAAGAATCATATCTCTAATTAACAGAGTATATATATGTCGCATACATTAACATGTATGTTGTACAATACATGTAAGGTTATCCGTCTCTTTATCAATTGTCAATAACAATATGTTGGAAACACACAGAGCATAAGTGTAAATTTAACAGCTACACTTGCTGTATAATACTCGATATAAGTTGTTTATGTTTTTGTCTCAATTTATACTACTACATGTGGAAGAGCGTGTTTAGTTATATTTTATATTTTTTTACGACATCAAGAATCAAGTACGATCAAACAATGCAAAATGAAGTGGTGTTACCGTGTTAGGTTAGTGGTTAGAGCACCACTATCTAAAATCGAAGTCATGGTTCGAGTCACCATGGGGGTAGGAGTGAAACGCAAAACGCAATACTAATTTTCATAACAAAATAATAATTAAAATATTGTCATATCGAGACATTGCAATAGAGTTTTATCTTTAACCAAAAGTGGAAAATAAACTCTAGCTAATTAACTATATCATCATACAACACACATACATTAGAAGGATTAAATTCAGTTTACCCCCCCCTGAGGTTTGGGGGTAATTTCATGTTAGTCACTGTCCTCTCAATTTAATCAGTTTACCCCTCGAGCTTTTCAATTCTCCTCAACCGTGTCCATTCCGTCCAATTTGGACGTTAAGTCTGAAAAAAAAGTCACTTTAAGGGCTAAAATTGTCATTTTAAGGAAAAAAAACACCATGACAAAAAAAAATTCTTTTTTTTTTTCTCTCTCATTGAAGAAGAATAATTTTTTTTTAAATTGTCATTTCAAGGAAAAAAGACACCATGACAAAAAAATAATTCTTCTTCTTTTTTTTTTGGTCATGGTTTTTTTTTATTTTTTTAATTCTCTCTCATTGAAGAAGAAGGAGAAGAGAATTAAAAAAAAAAAGGGGTGTTTCTAAATGTACCCAGCAAATTTCTATGTAGACCCAGCAAGTAAAAATTATTTCTATATTTCCAATTTTACCCCTATTGTTGGAAAAATGCTCAGCCAGCAGTCCTCAACTCCTCACCTGAGTCATTCATTCATTCTCTTACAAAAACGTTTTTGCCTCTTCAAAAAGGAGAGCCCTTTCTCTCTCTAAAGTCCAAAGCTTGAGACTTTCTCTCTGACTCGAGAAAGTCCAAAGCCTTCAACTTTTCAAGCCACGAAGAACACAAGCAGAATTGTTAGAATTGAAGGACCCAGACGGCCCTTCATGGATGAATTGAGGATCGATTACAAAAAGTTGTCTTCTAATTTGTCGGGAAACAATGGTTTTGATAAAATAAAAAATTAAAACCCCAAATTCAAAAACTACCTGAATCCCCAGCGTGCCCATTCAAATTCACGGTTCTCGCACCCTCCACATCCATCGCCTTTATCACAAACAAACCCTTCTTCGTCTTCAAGCTATCTCCACAACCGCCTTCGCGAAAGTTCACAAAACCCAGCTTCGAACAAGACGACGACGTTTCGAGCCCAGTGCTCAGGGCAGGCGAGGATGCCCATTGCAACCGACTGGCATTCATATCTCATAAAACCCAATTCCACAACAATTCAACACAACGGAATAAAAGGTGGGTGAAAATTCTGGATTTGGGTTTGAAAAGAGAAGGCAATGAAAACGAAAGGGTAATGAGTGTGAAAGAGGAGTGAGAACGTAGAGATTGAGAGAGAGGAGTTGGAAGTTGTCAGCGACGGTCGGCGTACCGGTGCTGGGTTCAAATAAGGGTAAAATTGGAAATTAGTGGGCAATTGTTTTGTAGCTGGGTGTATTAAGAAATTTGCTGGGTACATTTAGAAACACCCAAAAAAAACCATGACAAAAAAAAATCTTCTTCTTCAATGAGAGAGAAATAAAAAAATTAAAAAAAACCATGACAAAAAAAAAAAGAATTTTTTTTTGTCATGGTGTTTTTTTTCCTTGAAATGACAATCTAAAAAAAAATTATTCTTCTTCTTCTTCAATGAGAGAGAATTAAAAAAAAAAAAAACTATGACCAAAAACAAATTCTTCTTCTTCAATGAGAGAGAAATAAAAAATAAAAAAAACCATGACAAAAAAAAATAAGAAATTTTTTTTTATCATGGTTTTTTTTCTTTGAAATGACAATTTTAGCCCTTAAAGTGGGCTTTTTTGTCAAACTTAACGTCCAAATTGGACGGAATGGACACGGTTGAAGAAAATTGAAAAGCTCGAGGGGTAAACTGATTAAATTGAGAGGACAGAGACTAACATGAAATTACCCCCAAACCTCAGGGGGGTAAACTGAATTTAATCCTTAAAAGGAAATGGCCGTCATTAAGAGTTCATATATATCTGTGTGGTTTCTAGTACTATTGACAATGATCGATAATCTGCTAAATCATATCAGACTTACACATATGACTTGTCACAAATCATAGTTAAGAAATACATTAATGTGATTCATGTGTTTTATGCTATAAGCATGAATAGATCATATAAAGTCTATATCAAGATATATGACATATAAGCATAGAGACGTGAAACCTCTATAATTAATAGGGTTTTTATTGATAAAGCGATTTCCACCTAATATCATTGTCCTTTTTTGCTTGTTTCTTGAAGGAACGAAAGCTTTTATTTATTAAGGGAAAGAGTAAAACTGAAACCCAGAGGCAACAAGTACTAGGCACCAATAAAAACCTCTCAATAAGGAAATTAAAATAGACCAAACAACATGAGGAGAAACTGTGATGTCTTATTAGTTATTAGCACACTTACATCCCTCGGTTACACGTCTTGAAAAAGAATTTTGATCCATTCTTACTTAAACGCTTCCTTTGTATTTGGTTTTGGTGACTTAAGATCGAGCGGTGAGTATGGTTATGTGTTGTAAAAAACTCGTAATTCAAAAGATTATTTTCACCTCGATCTATTTGACAACTGTGGAACAACCAACAATAGGACCATCAGACCATGCACACCATAACCAAAGCAATCAAGATAAAGGAGGCGAATTATAATTTTGGTTTCTGTAGGAAGGAAAGAAATTATATCACAATCATATATAGTTGTGTTTGTTGCAAGGGATCGGAAAGACAATTTTCAAACTTATCAAGTCTATCTTACGTTTATGTTAGGTCGGATATGGTTTAATCGTTACCAAACCAAATCCTTAGATATTTAGAAATCAGTTTTGTCCAAATATGTCACAGTCTGCTAGGTATTAGAAGACCAAATCATATGTTGTTAAAGTTTTACACATAATTATTTTGAAATGATCATTGAAGGAAAAAAAAGAAAAAAAATAAAAGAGAGATCCTTGAGATAATGACTTGCTCATTTTGTTTCATTTCACTTACCACCTAAATCCAAATGATAATTAGACTATATCCCAAGAGAAAAATTGAGAGACTAATTGGAGTTTACATTTGGTCTACTCGCTCAATTTCTCGTACTATTTATTTTAGTATTGCTAGATGCTATATAAAGTTCGAATATCTTCACCCCAAATATAACTAACAAATATAAATTATTGTTACTAAGTCTCGAAGACGGACGAACGAGAGAAAGGCTCCAAAAAACCCGGCGTCTCTTGGTCTAGGGTTTTGAAAAATCGGCTCGTCCGGTGGCGTTCGGAATCGGTACGGGCTTGCCTTGCCGCTGATGAGTCGCTGCCGGACGGGTATTGATAGCTACTTTGCTCAGATTGTTCTAGAGAGTGGCTTCGGCTCAAGGGACAGATGGCTGTCTGGTTGGGTGAGCATCAGATGCAGGCTCTATGCGTGGTGGTTGGGTTGTGCTAGGATGGCTTGAGCGGCGGCGTGGGTTCTGCAGATCTAGTGACGGCGGCGTGGGTTGAATGGACTGAGCGACGGTTTAGTTCCCAGGGGCTTTGCGGAGGCGAGGTTTTTCTGGCTGATTCGACGTCGACTTGGTGGCTGTAGGATTGTGCGACGACGTAGACAGGTGTGGGACGCGGGATTCCAGCCGGCGAGGACGTGGGTCGGCGCGGTTGGATGAGGCGGAGGTGCTCCACGACCACTGCGCATTTTTTGGAGATAGATTTGGGCTTGCTGCAGGCAACCTACTGGACTTGAGTTTGGGCTTTCTTTTGGAGCAGCTGGGCTTCGACTTTGGGCTAGGGTTTTGGCCTTGGCCCATACTATGTTATTGTAGTTATAGTCTATTTTACATTATTGTTCCGTTTTCTGGGACAGTTTAGACACCTTTGTGCATCTCGTTTTTGCATTTGGTCTGGTCTTGCCGACTTAATTCTCAGTGGATCTAGTTGTACACCAATTGAGGTCTCTAGGCAACTAGATTTATTGGTTAAGAGTAGGTTGGGAGGGCCGGATCTTTCTAGCACCTCCGGCGTAGTACCAAAAGGGGATCCCGCTATGTCTACGTATTGAAGGAAAAATAATACGTTCATTAAGTGGAATGACCTGTATTATTAGACAAGGAATATGCTTCCAGGTAATTACGTTCAACCAACTGAATCTAAATTGCAAAGTTTTTCTTCAGCCTTGCATAATACATTCTTATTATTTATGGGTGAGTGTTCTTTCAATACAGTTATCTAAAATACATTATATTAAGAGTTCATACCATTGATTATGCGTGTGTCTACATTTGTCTAGCCCCTCTGGTTAGTCTTATCAAACAATTGATTTTGAACTATACTCCAATTTTTATTTTTATTTTGTACCTAAAAACTTCTCAAATTCGCAGACTGTGTTTGAAAATGGTTTTATTGCCAATCTATAAGTGATGAGAAACTCTAGTAAGCTAGGTGCAATATTGGAACCCGAGACAATGCGTCTTACCCCTCCTACTTGTATGAGGATAAACTTTGCAATTTTGATTCAATTGCACGAACCTAATTACCTAGGAAGCATATTGCTCGTCAAATAATACAGGTCATTCCGCTTAATGAATGTATTATTTTTCCTTTATTTATAGGTAAAAGAAAATTGATTTATTGCATGATGTTTGATTCATGATTGACTTGCCAAATAGATAAAAGAAAGAAAAAAAAAACAGAATTACAAGAGAGGGTAGTTAGGGTAATTTATAAAAAAATTGAATTAAAGTAATAGAAAAATAAAGAGGTGTGTGAATAGAGAAAATGAGTGTGTGAATAGCACCACTCTTTCTAATATTGTATCCAATTAGATCAATTTTTAATATATTTCATTGTGTTGCGGTACGATTAGGCAAACACGTATACAACTTATATCAGGTGATACGAAAAACTTATCCCCCGATTGAGACTCGGTACACTATTCATTTAGTCATCACCAATAACTACAAAAATTGTAATTAGTTAATTACAGGCTAACTATGAGCTAATTAGACATATCTAGGATAAATGGTTCCCTAATTAAGTTTCTCATAATACTTTGCCCCACAACGTACGTAGATTCAAAGCACGAAGAAAAATGAAGAGTGAAGTAAAAGAGAGATGAGAGTAAAAAACACAAAGCACGGGTCTGACGTTGACTAATTCACTCTCACACAGTTCATCCAACATGGCAATCTTGCCACCGTTTTCTCCTTTGATTACGACACCTACGTTCAAATCCAAGACCAAATCCCCCAGTAAATACTTCCGTTTAACTTGAAAAATTGACACCGACTCACGGAGGAATTCTGAAAGATTAAAAAAGAAAAGATCTGTTCTTTACGTAAATCCCGTGACTCTGAAGTCTGAAGTTAAGAAAGTAACCATTTTTGGTAAAGAATTACAATCAGAGTAAATCTCTCATGGATTTCCAATCTGCTTTAATGGGTTTAAAGCTAAACGGCTACCCAACACCCCGCATGATTAGTCATTGACTATACAGAACTCAAAAGCGTGTGTAGCTGTTGAAAGCTATAGCTTTTCCGTTCAAATGTTCAATGGTTTGAGATTTGATTCAGGAAAAGATTGAAAATTTAGTCCCAGAATATAATTATGTACATAGCTTTGAGTTGGATATGTATTGATTGATATACACATACACACACCAACCAAGAGTGTATTGGGTATTTTCCTTTATTATCATACTACTACTACCTGTCTACCTCTACCTAGAAAGAGAGGAGAGACAGAGAAATAAGGAGAGAGAGAGAGAGATATAAAAACAATAGCTTTTTTTTTTCTGTGGCTTTGGATTCTTATGGCAAATCGTGCCTGCCAGCTTTACTTGGGCGTGGTGGCTACTTAGGCTTATTATAATCTAATCTGTTGGGGGAAACAAAATCAATTCACCAAAAAGGAAAAAAGGCCCAAGCTTTGATAGCTTTTTGGGTGGAGTTGAGAAGAGGCAGAGAGTGAGTTTTGAGAGAGAGAGGAGAGATGGTGGAGAGCTGGAGGTGGGTTTTGGTTGTGGTGAGCTTCTGCATTTGGGGATGGAGTCTCAGTTCAGTTAATGCAGATACAGATCCAACTGATGGTTAGTGCTTTACCCAACTTATCTAGTCTCCTTTAGTTGATGTTTCTTTGAGTTAAGATGAGTTTTTCTGTTGTTTTTTCATGAGTTAATCTATGGCTCATCTGCATTTTTTGGGTGCTTTTCTGGGTTGGTTTGGTTTTTCTCATTGGTGTGTGCATTGTGGATTTGATTTCTTTAGTGTTGTTGAAGTGGGCATTGGTAGATGCTTCTGGGGAGCAGATTTGTGTTCATATGTTTGGGTTTGAGTTGTTTCTGTGACTGGAGAGGGGCATTAATCAGAGTAACTGTTTATGTGCATCTGGTCTGCTATTAAAGTTGCTACCTTGACTTTGCTCTCACCTTATTTTATTTTATTTTTTAAAATTCTGGGTTTTGATGAGATTGCTCTTGAGCATTCATGTAATTCATGCTTCAGGAAAGAATTGATTCTTTTTTGCTTTAGCAAAGCGATAATTAGCTGTCCCTTTACGACTATCATTGGCACTTCGTTGAAAAGCAATTGCAATTGCTACTATTTTAACATTAAAAATTCGTGCTTTGCTTCAATTTCGTAATTGAAACTAAGGGATTTCAAAAGGATGAGATGTGAAAAGCATGCTTCTAAGTCCAGGATTTAATGTCTCTGTCTGGCCAGCATGATTGAGATTTGATTGCAATTTCTAATTTTCTCTTGATATGCATCAATTTGTAAACATGACAACAATGGTGTATAACAAAAGTTGTCATGATAAACTATATATTGCAACATGAACTCGAGATAAAAGTTTACTTCTTTTAAAGAAGAAGCTTCCTTGAGAATCATCATACAGCTCTTCAGCATTTATGTTTGTTTAGATTTGGAATTGCAGTAGCTTTAGTGTAGTCTTCATATGTACTTGATAATAATTACAATGAAGGGTCTTACAAATTCTTCAAGAGAGGAAGCCATACAACCTGCTAATGACAAGAAGTTTTGCGACCCAGTAGGTCCTTGACATAAAAAAGAAAAATTTATGATGTCAGTTTTAAGTTTAATGTGTTAAAGTAAGTGACCAACGTGTTCTTGTTCGAAAAAGTTTGACATGATAATTATTTGTATCTTGTTCATGTTGACGTAATTTGTTGAATACTGTACTTGTGTCTCAACCTAAAACAAGCTCCAGACGCCATTCCAAATTGCCACTTTTGATTGAAATCTCGCAGCTGCTATCAATTGGTTGGCATGCTCATATCATTACTTGTGCTAGTTCATTCTGGTCAGCGTTTAGCTGTAATGGTCTTCTTGTTATCTCTAAGATGCTTAGGAGGTCTCATCAAATTTGTTTTCTCTGATTTGCAACATAATCACTCTGCATCCTGCAAATTGGTTGGCATGTTCATATTATTAACTTTGGCTTGTTCAATCTCTTTAGCATTTTAGCTGTAAATGTTTTCTTGTTAGCTAGGTCTAAGATGCCTAGGAGATTTGATAAAGTTCATCTTCTCTGATGTGCTACATATTTGATCTGTATCCTGATAGTGCAATTTTGGATCTATTCAAGTTTCATTCTTCTGCATTGCTTCTACTGATGTCTTCTGTTGCATGTAATATGTACAGTTTCTGCTCTCACGGTGATGTATACTAGCTTAAATTCCCCACCTCAGCTAACCCAATGGAGTGCAAGTGGTAATGATCCATGTGGCCAGTCTTGGAAAGGTGTTAAATGTTCGCGCTCACGAGTAACAGAAATGTAAATATCTACTTATTCGTTTCCATGAATATTTCCTTTGTCTCCTTTAGTGCTGATTTCTGACCAATTCCGTCATTCCTCTTTATCATCAGTGATTTATCAGGTCTTGGACTTTCTGGAACATTTGGGTATAACCTTCAAAGCTTGACTGCGTTGACCAATCTGTAAGATCAATTGTCACATATGTCAAGTTGATCCATTTTTACTGCATAAGTTTGATCTTTTCATCTGAGCACTTGACAAATTTTTGCAGAGACGTGAGCAATAATAATCTTGCAGGCGGTATACCTTATAACCTTCCTCCAAACGTGACACGATTGTATGCTTACTCAACCCATCATAGTCTCTTCTTTTCTTATTGTTTCTGCACTTGATTTTATATACTTTTTAAATATTTTTTAACACAAGTTTTTCTTTTGTATGCAGAAACCTTGGCGCGAATCAATTCACACAAGGCATCCCTTATTCCGTCTCTATGATGACTTCTCTTAAATACTTGTAAGAATATGGTTATTTATAGTTTCTTTGTCACAACTTATCCAGAGGGTTTAAACTCAACCATTTTCATTTTCTTTTGGGGACTGCAGAAACATCAGTCACAATCAGCTTCAGAATACACTGGATGATGTGTTCGGAAAGCTCTCTTCCCTTACCACATTGTGAGATCTCTTTCCACCCTTGATCTGAATAAGCTGTAGCTTATTTTTCTGTCTATTTACTTCAAGTTTGCAAAACAGTGATCATCTTCTTCTAAAGGAGGGAAAAAAAAGAAAAGAAAAGAGAACTGTGATACTATTAGTAATTCCATGTTCCATATTCGAAAAGGAAAAAAAAAAACATACTTTTGAAAGTTTTTATCTAAATTCTAGTCTTAGGAGATCTCTGTCTTGAATTATGTTTTGCTAAAGAATCTATTTACAGATGTCAAACATCGCCTTAGATGTTGGGGTGGCATAATGCACATATTAATAATCAAACTAGTGATGGTAATTTCTATTCTTTGCTTCAGGGATCTCTCTTTCAATTCCATGCCAGGTAGCCTCCCCGAGAGTTTTAGCTCCCTCTCAAGTCTAAAGACATTGTAAGTAATGAAAAATTTTCCTTGTGGTATTATTTTGTAGTTTATAGTCTTTGACTCTTTCCTGGAATAATGTCTTCTTCCAGGGATTTGCAGAATAACCAGTTAACAGGGACTATTGATGTCCTAGCCAATCTCCCCCTCGAAAATCTGTGAGATATACATCCTACTAAGCAGGATATTCATTGTCTCCCCTACCTGCTTTTTCCCCAAAGTATCCTGTCTTTACAGTTATCTCTTTTTCTGTTTCTTAGGAATATCGAAAATAACCGTTTCACCGGCTGGGTTCCAGAAACGTTGAAAAACATCAACCTGAAGTAAGCATTTTATTGTTAGCTACTGTTGCTTTGATTCCACAGAGAATTTGTTCACAAATATGATTCTACGAAATCTCATGACAGGAAGGATGGAAACACATGGAACTCAGGTCCTGCACCCCCACCGCCACCTGGTACCCCTCCAGCCAGCAAGAACAATGGAAATCGCACACCTGGCAGCAATGGTACACCATCAAAAAATGGTGCCAGTGATGGTGGTAAGAAATCGGGAATAGGGGCTGGTGGCATAGCAGGAATAGTGATATCAATTTTTGTTGTTACGGGGATTGTAGCATTCATTCTCATAAAGAGAAGATCAAGGAGGTCATCTCCCGATATAGAAAAGATTGATAGTCGGCCCTTTGCGCCGCTTGCTTCAAATGAAGTAAAAGGTAGCTATATTGTTTCCTGACATTGAAATTAGTATTATCAGAATTACCTATAATTTTATTTGATTTGTTCTTCATGTTGTTACCTTTGATTTCTTATTGATCCCATGCTCTAGTTTCTACTTATCTAGGTTGGATTTGGCTTCCATTTATTTTATTGTTTTGATGCTGTAGATTCAGCTTATTCAAATACTGTTTTAATTGAATTTGATAGTGAATTTCTCCACTGGCTATACGGAATCTATTTTTCAAGTATCCTTGAATGAGACCAACCCTTAATCTTTTGATGTTACCGATGTCAAAATGGTGTAATAAGTTAGAAACTCTCAATTATGTCTGCTCAGATTTCTTTATGAAACAATTTTGCAATTTGCACGTATGTTAACTGCTTTGTCTGTGGCACTCCAATGCAGAAATGAAGTCTGTACAAACCTCTGCCACATCGGATATGAAGACCTTTGAAACTCCTGCCACAATAAATCTTAGACCCCCACCTGTTGATCGTCATAAATCATTTGATGATGAGGAATTCTCAAAGAAGCCCATTGTTGTGAAGAAAACCATCGCAGCTCCTATAAATGTGACCTCATATTCAATAGCAGACCTGCAGATGGCTACTGGAAGCTTTAGTGTTGAAAACCTTCTTGGTGAAGGGTCTTTTGGACGTGTTTATCGGGCTCAATTTGATGATGGGAAGGTATACTTCTTACCAAAAGATTTATTTCCTGCCATTTGAGGCTGCAGAACTACAACCTATCTTTAGTTCTGTGTTGCGTAACTCGTGTCCCTTCACATTGGTACCCTGCAATTTCAACGCAGTAGTGCTTTCTCTTTTTTCTTCTTTTCCTGTTTGGTGATGACTGAGTTGCTTGCTGATCAGTAAGCTAAGTACTAACTGGAAAAGACTAGGAGCCAGTTGGTTTCTTTTATTTCTTTTCACTAAATGTAGTGTGAAAAAAAAAAAAAAAAGTCCTTCCCATCTCAATTTTGTGTGCTCACACAATAAATGCTCTCAAGAGCCAGTATAGATTAGAATTCTGCATGCCTATATGGTTGGTTAAACTTTTTTTAATTAATTTTTTTTCTTATTTAAATGCTCCAATTCTTCTGGACATAAATGATATTGATTTTGTGAAACTTATATTGCAGGTTCTTGCTGTTAAGAAAATAGATTCATCTGTTCTTCCAAGTGAATTGTCTGAGGATTTCACGGAGATCGTTTCAAACATCTCCCATTTGCATCACGCAAATGTAACGGAGCTGGTGGGTTACTGTTCGGAGCATGGACAGCACCTGCTAGTCTATGAGTTCCATAAAAATGGTTCGTTGCACGACTTCTTGCATCTTTCAGATGAATACAGCAAGCCATTGACATGGAACTCTCGGGTTAAGATTGCTTTGGGGACTGCACGAGCACTAGAGTAAGTTTTGTTTTCTCATGAATTGAGTTGGTTGATAAATGGGAGAAATTGGAACCTTCAGCTTTAAACTTTGTATTTTCCTTTGATTTCCATACTGCTTAAAAATTGAAGTCGTATATCATTATTGAATTCAGTTTGAGATCCTCTTGTCTAGCCATACTATGATCTTAATATACTGAATGAGGGTTAACTAGGCCATCTAGGGATATCAAAAATATCAGCTGGGGCCCCT
Organism: Rosa rugosa; assembly: GCF_958449725.1. Classification (NCBI taxonomy): domain Eukaryota; kingdom Viridiplantae; phylum Streptophyta; class Magnoliopsida; order Rosales; family Rosaceae; genus Rosa; species Rosa rugosa. Next base: position 56,000,674 of record NC_084820.1, on the reverse strand, counting down.
AGTCTTTACTATAAATGTCTTTATGCTTTTGCAAATTTGCTACTCAATACTCACACTGGTATTTAGGTACTTGCATGAAGTTTGCTCACCATCAATTATTCACAAGAATATAAAGTCCAGCAACATATTATTGGATGTGGAGCTCAACCCTCATCTTTCAGACTCCGGCCTTGCAAGCTCTATCCCTAATGCTGATCAGGTAATTGAGTTCTTTTCTTTATTTGTATACAACGTGACGTGGAATTACTCTCCTTTTGCTGCTTGAGACATTGTATATTATTGTAGTTAGTAATTACCAGCATCTGGCAACACTAAGCCAACTCAGAGCCACCAGTGTCAGAAATCAGGGGTTATGTAGTTGAACTAAAGTACTCTATTTTTCCGTTTCGTGATTTTGCAGATAAGTTAGTTTTCCTATGTTTTTCTTGGTTTACGATTTTGATTTTGGTTCTAGATGTCTGACGAAGGTAATAGCATGCTCTATAATAGTTTTGAATTCTACTTCCTGATCAGATCTCTTGTACTTACTGATGACCCAAGTGCGCAACTGGACTAGCTAGCATTGAACTTTCATTTGTGAAACTCCTTGGTTGAAAAGACCATTTTCTGTTTTCCAAATTTCTACACTTTATAGCTCTATTAACTGCAGTTCCAGCCATTGATGGTTCTGCTACTGATAAATTGATCATTGATTTTGTGTGGAATTGCTAATTTTTTAAATTTGAAACAAGCAGGCATTGGACCACAATGCAGGATCTGGGTACAGTGCACCTGAGGTTGCGATGTCTGGTCAATATACTCTAAAGAGTGATGTCTACAGTTTTGGAGTGGTTATGCTGGAGCTTATTAGTGGGCGCAAACCATTTGATAGGTAAAGTGTTCACACTATATGGTGTGGCTGTTATATAAAGATTGGCGCAACTAATTGTCATCTGAAAATTCTTTAACAGCTCAAAGTCTAGATCCGAACAATCTTTGGTTCGATGGGCAACACCCCAACTCCATGATATCGATGCTCTTTCAAAAATGGCAGACCCAGCTCTCAAGGGGCTCTATCCAGTTAAATCTTTGTCACGGTTTGCTGATGTGATTGCCCTCTGTGTCCAGGTAATGTAACAGTTGAATTATGAACTTCACATAGAATTATTTTTTTAAATATACTGAAGTGAAAATCTGATCCTTAACTTCCACCTTTTGTGCAGCCCGAGCCTGAGTTCCGACCACCAATGTCGGAAGTCGTTCAAGCCTTGGTTCGGTTGGTGCAGCGAGCCAACATGAGCAGGAGAACAGTTGGAAATGATCAAGGAGGATCCCAGAGAGGTGACAGCGCTGGTGCACAGGAGGAAATGTCTTAAACGCAAACTTGAGGCGGGAACACAGATACAAAATGATGCCATGCCTGAAGCAAAGAGTACATTTTTAGTTTATTCACCTTGGCTAAACCATATTTTACCGGGTCTACATGCCTGGTAGGATATGTTTGTTAATATTTACATAGTTGAGGTAGTTCTTTCATTGTTAATTTTTTTCTTTTCAAAATTGAACTTGGTGCTGTTTAAAGCAGTTTGGAGTTTGTTTCTAATGGGAGTTTCAATTTTTTTTTTCCTGACATTATGTATACATTAAACCAGGGCATGTGGCAGTTTGTAACGTAGGCTGAATATATATCAGTTTGCGGTGCAGGTGCCACTGGTCCTTTGGTGCTCAACATTTTCTTGTAGGTGTACAATATTGAAGTAAATAAATTAGAATTTGAAATTTCTTGTACTAATGAAGTAAATGAGTTTGCGGCAGTTGCGCTCTCCATCAAAATCATATCAGATACGAATACAATCCAGACAGGAACTGGAAACCTAGTTCAACTAGGGACGAATTTCAGCACCGAAACAGTTATTATCCATGTGGATCATATTCATTACTTGTTTTTCAGCCAAAAAAAGATGTGTTTTAGCCTTTTAGGTTGAATTGGGATTAGGTTGCAACGTTGGAGTTAATAAAGTACGACTGTTAGGAGAATAATTGTTGCTCAAATTTGTGTGGCAACGTGTCAAAAACACTAGCACTATAAATCAAACTGAACGTAAACTAATTCAATGTCTAAATCCTATTCATAGGTTCCATCCGAAGTCTCTATTTCAAGTAAAAGTTCAACTGTTCAACAGTAGCCGTCCAAGGTGTGTTTAACCAGTAAAAGCAATGATGAAGAATATTGATAAACTAGCACTTCTCGGAATTCATGATACCCCAAACTATGACGATTTTTATGTCAAATTGATAGCTTGCGACTAGAATAATCTCTGTTACAGAACGGAGCAGTATGAAAATTTGTCACGCTTGCCTAACTGAAAAATTTCAACCCAATTCCGTGGTTTTGGCAAGTAACTAGTTCACAATGATTTGAGATAGACAAGCATCAAGACAAATGTGTTTTGGGAATCAAAAGCTAAGTTCAGAACCAATAGGCTTGATCTTATAAAATATGCGTGCAGATAAATTGATAACACATACAAATACAACGTTCAAACAACGGGCACAAAGTTGGTAAAATGACCCTAAAAAGAGAAACATGGCACACACCATCTTCATCTCCATTTGAGAATGTATCACTGTCTCACGGCTTCAGGAAATAGAAGAGAACATCATATGCTCAGTTGTAAACCATGTATTTGGGAGTAGCGCTGAACTTCTGGTAACCCTTAATGACCTTATTCACAGCATCAAGGAAGTCCTTTTCGGTTACTGTCTTCCTTCGTGCACGAATGGCATACATTCCGGCTTCTGTGCATACACTTCTTATATCAGCTCCTGGGAAACAGAAACCCATGTCAGAAAAGTGATGTCCAATCTACAAACACTATGGGATTAAAACAGAGCAAAGGAGATGCAACAGGATTTCCATGCCATTAAATTCAGGTAGGGTAACCAAAGGGTCTAATCAAACTAACAATAGCAATAGAAAGGACTTACCAGTTGAATTTGGGCACAGCCGAGCGAGAAGTTCAAACCTAACATCTCTTTCACAATTCATTGTTCGTGTATGGATCTTAAATATCTGCGTCCTGCTCTCCATATCTGGGAGGCCAAACTCAACCTTACGATCCAATCGTCCAGGACGTAACAATGCTGGGTCTAGTGTGTCAGGCCTGAAAAGAGTCAAATACAATGGTAAAGGCAGGTTAGATAAAAGGTCTTGCCTCCAATGATATTCCATTTAATTCCAAAATGGAAATACACAACAGACCTGTTTGTTGCCATCAAGACTTTGATGTTTCCACGCGCATCAAAACCATCTAGCTGATTCACGATTTCAAGCATAGTGCGCTGGACCTCATTGTCTCCACCCACACCATCATCAAATCTAGCCCCTCCTATGGCATCAACTTCATCAAAAAACACAATACACGCCTTTTTTGAGCGCGCCATCTGCAGAAGATAACATCAAGGAAATATCAACACACTAATGCAAAATAATTCAAAGTCAATTTAAAAGTCACTGAACATGCAACAAAATCTGACCTGAAATAGCTCTCGCACCATCCTAGCCCCCTCACCAACATACTTCTGAACAAGTTCACTCCCAATAACACGAATGAAACAAGCATCAGTTCTGTTAGCCACAGCTCTAGCTAGAAGTGTTTTACCAGTCCCTGGAGGACCATAACAGAGAACACCCTTAGGAGGATCAATTCCAAGCTTCACAAATTTCTCAGGGTGAAGCATGGGTAGCTCAACAACCTAAAACAAGGAGAAAATAAAAAAAGTCAGCATTGCATATTTGATCGAATGAACAGTATAAATTAATGTAGTGCTATAGTCTACACATACTTCTCGCATCTTCTCAATCTGCTCCTTACATCCACCGACATCGTTATACGTCACATCTGGCTTCTCTTCCACCGTCATCATGGTCACACTTGGATCAATTTTTGGAGGCAAAGGAATCTGAATCTGATATTTGTTTCGATCAACCCTGCAGTTACATGATAATGTTCAGCAGTTGAGTGGTAACAAGTATGAGCTTACTGCTAAAGGCAGGGGCAAAGCATAGAATTTACTCCAAGGCGAAATATGAATGATACGTCCATGAACACAAACAAGAAATATAGTTAAAGCAGAAAATCAACAATGGTGGTGAGAAGCCAGGGTCTGAGATGCAAGTGATCAGTTGGTCAAATTCTATCTTTATATTTCTTCCATAACTTTGAATGTACAGATACATTAAGAAACTCTTGAAATCTTTATGAAGTTTCACTAACTAGTCATTATAAGCATAACCTTTAATCCTAAGTGCTACAAGAATACCCATGCAGTAGATGCATCACAATATTTAAAAGTTTAAAGGGAAGACAGTATAAGCTTACTGCCTAAGGCAGATGACACACATTGAATATGCTTAGGAATAATATGTCAAAACAACACATACAAGAAATGTAGAATGTTAAAGCAGAACATTAAATTAAGAAGCCAGAGATGCAAGCAATTGCTACAGACCTGCCTAGCTGGATCAAAGTGTTTCCTTATATAGTTATATGTCTTCAAAAACTTTAAACGTGCAAATTTTGAAGTTTCACTTGCTAGTTATTATAAGCATGACCTTCAATTCAGTAATTACATAATTATGTTTACAAGTTGAATGGGAGGCAGTACGAGCTTACTGCCTAAGGCAGATGACATAGCATGGAATTTTATAGTATGTCCACAATAACAAGAAATATAGAATGTTAAAGCACAATATCAACAATTTTGGTGAGAAGCCAGGGTCTGAGATACAAGAAAGAAATTGGTCTAGAACCACCTCGCTGGATGAAATTGTGTCCTTATGTCTCCTAAAACTTCGAATGTACAAATCATTTAATTTTGAACTTCATTTTGAAGTTTCACCTGGTAGTTATCATAAGCATAACCTTTAACCTAAGTGCTACGTCACAGGTATAAAATTAAATCTAAGTGCTACATCAACTACTCAAAAAGGAGCTCAAATATTGGAAAATGCTCATAGAGTTAACACAAATATAATTCATACCCGACACGCATGCCTTCTTCTATATCTGTTGGGGAAACCTTGTCACCCAGGCCGACTACAAACTGCAGATTTTCAAAGAAATATACAGAGGCCATTAAGAAACGGAACAGGCTAAACAAAAATAAAAGACCAATACAGAACAGAATTGGAATTCATAATCATCAGAAAGGTTATACCTTTGCAATTTGCTTAACATTGATGACATATTTAGCATCTTCAGAATTGGGACTGATAATCTTCGTGCACCTCGCAACCTGGGGTCACAAAAACCAATCATTAGTTCCCCAACACATTACACCAAAACCCAGTTAGTATAGGGTTGGGCCCAAATGGCGTAATCGAAACAAACCTGCAGAGGTTGCTCCTCCTGCATCATCTGCTTATCCGAAACAAGATCCCACTGGCTGGGAGCAGCTAGACCAGTATCAGACTCCTTAATACCTGCCAAAGAACTCAACTTTAAACTAGACCCAGTACAAAATCAACCTCCTACTTCCAAAATTTCACACCCTAGTACAAATTGAGCAAAAGGGTATTTTACATACCACATAAATCATTGACTTTTTTAGCCATCTCCTTAATTTCCTTCTCAGCCTTCTTAATATGAGTAGAGTAAGGCCCTAATCCCTGCGTATTAAATTTAATCTCAGTAATTTCTCAACAAAACCCTAACATAAATTGGGGTTTCGGATCAGCGAAATCGAATAACATTAGGGCAGATCGAATTGGGGGAAAAGAAAACTAGGGCTTTGGAAATTGAGGGGAGACTTACATAGGTCTTGAGGAGGGCGATGTCGTCCTCATCGAGGGGTCTAGGGTTCTTCTCGTCCTTGATATCTTCAGGTTCTGGCGCCATTGGAAGAGTAGAGATTGGGGTAGAAGAGAGAGACTTGAAAGGTATCGACTTTCTTTCTGCTCAAGCAGCCAACACCTTGTTCAGCTCTCTCTGTGTGTTTTGGATTTGCTTTAATAGGGAAGAATCCACCTCTTGGAAGGAAGGCAATGTGGGCTTGGGTCGGGTCGGTTACCTGACTTGAGTAGAAATAAAATTTTACTTTTCATTTTTTTTTAGTTAAAAGGAGAGGCAGGTAAAATTTTTAGGATTCTTTGATTAGATGTTACATGACATCGAGCTATCGGTGTCATATACTAATTGTTTAAGCTCTAATTAGTACATACAATATTATTTATTTATTCTCAAGATGAATTTTTTTTCTTTTTTTCTTTTCAAACTATAAACTAACTATGGTCCATGCCGATTGGATTCGGTCCGTTGCCGATTGGATTTGCTGCTGCAGAAGCCTTTTGATTCGGGTGACCAAGCTGAAAAGCTCTAGTTATCTCGGCGATTGAATGAATTGATGTCCATTGATGAAACTTATTGGCGTCAACGATCACGTGCAATTTGGCTTAAAGATGGAGATAGGAACTCTAAATTTTTCCACCAAAGAGCCTCGAATCGTAAGCAGAAGAATAAGATTAAAGGTTTGTTTGATGATAATGGAGTATGGCAGACTTCCTCTAATGACATTGAAGACGTGGTGATGAAATACTTCCAGCAGGTTTATGCTAGTCAGGCTCCAGATGTTAGAGCTCAAGAAGTGGTGTTGCAGACAATTGGTTCAAGAGTTACTGTCGAAATGAACGAGTCGTTATTGGCTCCTTATAGTATGGAGGAGGTTCGCAATGCCCTCTTCCAAATGCATCCCTCCAAAGCACCTGGACCGGATGGCATGTCTCCCTTCTTTTTCCAGAAGTACTGGGATCTTGTGGGGTCAGAGGTTAGTAGAGCGGTGATTTCTTTGTTGACAACTAAGGATATGCCTTCGGATTTGAACTTTACTCATGTGGTTTTGATTCCGAAGGTGAAAGAAGTACAGCATATGTCACAACTACGACCTATTTCTTTATGCAATGTCCTTTACAAAATAGCTTCAAAGGTGTTGGCTAATAGATTGAAAGTGCTATTACCGGCCATTATCTCCCCACAGCAGAGTGCGTTTGTCCCAGATAGGTTAATCTCTGACAATACTTTAGTGGCAACTGAACTTGCTCATTATATGAATAAGTTGCGAAGAGGCCAGGAAGGATTTTTGGCTCTCAAATTGGATATTACTAAAGCCTACGACCGTTTGGAGTGGGATTTCCTCAGGAAAATAATGCTCAAAATGGGATTTGCGGTTCAATGGGTGGATTTGATCATGTTCTGCCTCTCCACAGTCCGGTATTCTTTCCTCATTAATGGGATTCCAAGCGGGTTTGTTACTCCTCATCGAGGATTGAGGCAAGGTGATCCCATCTCTCCTTATTTATTCCTATTATGTGCTGAAGGATTGTCAGCCCTTATTTCTCACTCTGTGGCTAATGGTCAGTGGCAAGGGTTGCGGGTTTGTGATGGGGCCCCTGTTATTAGTCATTTGCTTTTTGCAGATGATAGTATGTTGTACTCTAACGCTTCTTCTCAGGATTGCCTTTTGATTCGGAATATATTAAATGTCTATGAGAGAGCTTCGGGGCAAAAAATTAACCTGCAAAAGAGTAGTGTGGTTTTTAGTGGGAGTGTGCCTTCCATTCTACAGCTCTCATTGGCTGACATTCTTGACGTTCAGGTAGTGGACAAGCATGAGAAGTATCTTGGCATTCCTACTCTGGTAGGTAGATCGAAAGCTGACACTTTTGCTTATATCAAAGATAATTTATCAAAGAAGCTTACAGGTTGGCGTACCAAATTATTAAGTGCAGCTGGTAAGGAGATCCTGATAAAAGTCATAGCATAGGCAATGCCCCTGTACACTATGAATTGCTACCTTCTACCGCAGAATTTGATCCATGAACTCCACCAACTTTGTGCCCAATTTTGGTGGGGGAGAACAGAAGATAAAAAAGCTATGCATTGGAGAGCTTGGGATGAGTTATGTAAACCTAAAGTGATGGGTGGAATGGGATTTCGTCATCTGTTTGCTTTTAATCTGGCTATGTTAGCTAAACAAGGATGGCGTCTAATTCAAGATCCTGGGTCTTTGGTTGGTAGGCTGTTGAAGGCAATCTATTTTCCCCATTGTACTTTTTGGGACGCTGAGGTTGGTTCAGCTCCATCCTATGCTTGGCGGAGCATTCTGAATGGTAGAGATATTCTGCAGGCCGGTATTCGGCGTCATATTGGGGATGGTAAGTCCACCAACGTGTGGACTGATCCTTGGTTGATAGGGGAGGATTTGACTTCTTTCTATACTCCTCGAGTTAATATGGTTTCAGATCTTATTTTATCTCCAGGTGTTTGGAACCAGGCTTTACTACAGGAGCTCTTCCCTTTACATATTACACAAAAGATCTTGGCGCTACCGCTTAGTAATCGTATGCATGATGATCGGTGGATTTGGTCTAGTGATAAGAAGGGAGGCTTCACCGTCAAATCCGCCTACCATATAGCACGGGATAGAGTTTTGGGTGAGAATTCTAGCATGCCTAACCCTAGTGCCGAGCTTTGGAACAGGATTTGGCAAGCCCCGGTCCCGGGGAAGGTTAAAATTTGTGTATGGAAGGCGGCGTCCAATATTCTTCCATCTCGGAGTCGGCTAAGTGAAAGGGGTATAGACATTGATACCCAATGCCCATTCTGCGACGAAGAAATTGAGTCCCCTCTACATGCATTAAGAGATTGCTCTCATGCAAGCTCCTTTCTTCAATTGGCAAATATTCCCACTGTTCCCTCTTCTGCAAGCGTGATAGAGTGGTTAGTAGCTTCTTATTCTCAGTCCCCTACTACCTTTGCTACTTTATTGATGGTGATTTGGGCAACTTGGCGTAATCGAAATGCGAAAGTGTGGGGAGATGAAGCAAAGTTAGCTTCGGAAGTTGTGCCACTTACTCTAGGATGGTGGGAGGAATTTAAGGTTGCTCATTCATCTTCTCGCCTAGCATCTCCAATCCAGAATGTTAGATGGAAGAAGCCTCCTATAGGTATGATCAAACTAAATGTGGATGCGGCTTTTAGCACTGTGGATGGGAGTGTAGGTGTTGGGGGTGTGTTTCGAGACTTTGAGGGTTCTTGTTTGGGAGGTTTTCGCCACACACTTCCTGCAGCTTCTTCCGCTCGGCATGCGGAACTGGTAGCGCTGCTGGTGGGCGTCCAACTAGCTATCTCTCATCAATTTGTCCCTCTAATAGTGGAGACTGATTGTCAAGACTTGGTACAAGCTGTGGTGCATGCCTCCCTTGATCATTCGGAGCTGGGCTACCTATTAGGTGACCTTCGAGAGGTCTTGCAGCTAGCATCCTTTGCGAAAGTTCATCATGTGCGCCGAGCAGCAAACATAGTGGCTCATACTTTAGCACAAGATGCTAGACATGGGCAGTTTTTTATGCAGGTCTTTACTGTACCCCCTCCAAATGTGGTGGAGCTTATATCTATTGATTGTAATGACTTGTAAGTCAATGAAATCTATTTCATTTCCCTCAAAAAAAAAAAAAAAAAAAAAAAAAAAACTATGGTCCATGTCCCATTCCCATGAAACTTCTCAACAACCAAAAAAGAAAATTCTCCGAGACTGATATTTCTATTCAAAACTGTGCACTATATATGATTTTTGGCCAAAAGCGCATGTTTTCATTTTCTCAAACCTAAAATTAGCCCTCAAATAATGTTTTTAGACACTTCTTAAACTGACAGAACTCATAAATCCCAACGAATATTTTTGTTTTACAATGTTTTAAAGTCATAATACGATAAATTTTCAAAATATTCGTTCGAGATTTTGTAGTTCCGACAATTGGACCATATTCTAAAATAATGCTTTATGAATGTTGAGCTCAAGACCGAGGTCAATTTCAAATGACTCATGGAATTGATAAATTTATGCCGCACATTTTATGAAATGAATTTGTTTTACATGATTTTCCCTATTTTCCGAATTTGATAAAATGTTTGGAAAAAATTGAACTTTTACTTTTTCATGGTAGATAAAATTTTAGTAGTGTTCGTGCAAATAATCTTGGAATTTTACCAACTAATGATTAGAGTTGTGAATCAAACCAAAAAAGAAAATAGCCAAAACAGGGAAAATTGAGGAACTTGAGGAAATTTTACCTAGTAATGATCACGACTGTGAAGGTGCAATGTAGGTCGTTTGTCTTTTGAGAACCATGATGGACAAGTAAACAAAACACCCTGCAACAGCCCTTCTTATTTCTTTGCAAACACTTCAAAAGAAGGTTTGCAACAACTAATAGTTAAGAGAAGGCAAATGGTGATTAAGGTCTTGCATGTTTTAAGAGCAGAAGATTGGCCCAAACAAGAGGAGAATACTTGATGATAGTGAAAATTGAAAATCAAGCAATCACATAGGACAAATGGTAATCAGTAGTTATTATGAAACCAATGGAACACAGAATAAAAGAGGTCCTTCATAACATGATTAACAGTAACAAACTACTCGGAGTCAATACAACAATATCCTGAGAAGTCAAATAAGATCAGCCAGTTGCTCACAAACCAATTAACTTTCAAGATCAAAATAAGCAAACGTTATTTGGTAATCAGGCTAGTTAGCTGGACAATACCATGGGGAGTTGAAATCAGAACCTAAATTTTTACTGAACTAAGCCCTCCTACTGGGGTAGTGCAAGAGCAAAACTTGATAATCTGATGCATTCGTGTAAGCATCCCTCCAAAATTTCCTTTCATACAGCTTAAGTGTTCAATAATCAATTTCTTTTTCAAGAGAATGTGACATTACATTTGAAATGGGAAAGATTGCGACAATTTAATTACACGGTATCTCTGTATTTTAGAACATCATTCGAGTTCAAGTCAAAGGCTTTGCAGACTTTTAATATAGCCTGCTTATTCAGATCATCGTGTTCATCTCCCTGATGAAGAAGTTCCTCAAGTTCTTTGGATGGCTGCAAAACCTGTTTACATTCATGAATAAAAAAGTAATTAGAGAAAAGAGAGAAAAATATAGGATGCTACGTTTCTGTCTTATCCATTCGCAGAAAAGGTGTGTGTGGGCAAGCATGCATGTCAGCATGCGATGTTTGTGTGCAAGCTTTGCATATTTGCCCAAAAGGGTGTAAGGAGCATACATCCTCACAATTGCCAAACCAACTACATGGTGGTAACCGAAAAATGGTGATTGGCCAGATTGGCCCAAATATTAAAGACCAAAAGTGATGATCTTAAGTGAAAACAGAAAAGCATACAACAGTTTCTACAATCACATAAATATGTTGAAGTACCAGGAATGATGACATTCTGATCACTAATCAAAGAGGGTGGATATGCATATTTTCTTATATTCAAAGGCCAGCTATTGGCTAACGAAAACCAAAGGTCCAATTTAAACAATTATCAAACTGACTAGACTTTGAATTTGGAAACCGATGGAACACAGGGAAATAGTTTGAGTTGGTTATCCACAGAAAAATAGGTTACTGGTGGTGAAGAAACCACCCCATAATTCCCAGAGGGCCAAAGTGACAAAGGCTCTCAGTAATCAGGTTTTTTAACACACAAAGTCACAAACTACTGAGGGATAACATACAACCCTAAGAAGTCCAACAAGATTTATTGGTACAGGGTTTTTCTAGACCGTTAAAATCATAACCCAGCCTCCAATTGCTGGACCATAAATTACTTACCCACGGAGAATTAAGTAACTTTTTCATTCCATGCTCAACTCCATTTCTATCTGGAGTCTTCGGGCTATCTGAGACTAGCTGAAGAAGCTTCTCGCTTCCCTAGACCATTAACATAAACAAATAAGAAGAAGAAAGATTAATATATCACATATTGTAATAGGAGCAATACGCAACCAATCTAGCAGCATTAACAATAAGTTTCTCCAGCTAAGTTTAACTCAATAATTGGTTTATTTATATAAAAAAAACTTAAGCTGCAGAGTCTCCATCACAAAAAACAATGTATGCACCTGGAGAGCTCGCCAATGAGAGTAAGTACGGAATAAACACCAGAAGAAGGGAATATTAGGCAAAGGCAAAACCTGTATAAAATTAAAACATAAATCAAGAGACAATGAGAACCAAGGGAGCTAACAAACAGATATGCAAATTTAGAAGTGCAAAAGGCATTAAAGAACCCAAAGGTTGTACAAATTCAGAGTGAAACTCAAGTTAACACATATGTACCATAAATGCAGATGTCAGAGGGAGCAACGTAACCGAACCGTATAAGTACTTCTTGTGTATGATAGATCCCCTGATAATCAGATTAAACTTCAAATCAATAAATTCTGGTCCCATGATAGATTAATATAATATATCCAAGGGAAACTAATGCATATCTGATAGCCCATTCATATTCATGCAACTAGGAATACATAAAGCTTTACTACAATACCCTCCACTTCGTAATACATGAATCTCTCAGAAAGTACCATGATTCTTGAGCAAATAAGGCCCAAAGTTACTTATAGTGTTAGTGAAAGTGAAGCATATCCATACATATTCAACAGAACCTTCAAAACTATTCCAGCATTGTGAGTCATAAATCATAAACACTGAATGAAGTCCCTCCTTGATTCCAACTGGGTTCAGTATGTAGCCCTTTTTTTTTTTCCCTTTCTTTCAGAAGAAACAAAAGGGAATCAGTGTAGCCGAATCAATGAAGGGTTTTTCTTTCCTAGATAATTATACTCCTGGTTTATCTTCTTTTGTAATGTCTTCCTGGTTTCGGTTTGACAAACTTTCGGCTCTTGCTCAATCTCAACTCTCAAGGATAGAAAAGAAAAAGTTTGATACCACCAATAATTTGCAATAATACATAGCTTCAAGCATCTAGTTATGTAACTTGAAAGAAAAACAATACCTCGAGGCAATATGTCGTAACCTCCTACGCACAAGTCGTGCATTTAAGCTGCAAAATCCTAATATATGGTCAGAACACAAAAGTAGTATTTTTTGGTGGAATATAAAAAGAGTACACCTATGTACAGAATGTGTGAATATGCAATCCTTTCACACAATCATTCTTTCAGAGTGAGATAATAAAAACCATGATTGTTCTAAGTTCTAACAGCAAATTACTAAGGTGCATTGTTTGTTTTGATTGGGCAGATTTAGAAATCAGAATGCAATAGCTTATAAGTTGATATGCTAGTTTTTCAGGCTTATCAGCCTATGTAATAGGCAAAGCACCGCAACAATTCTGTTATCTATCAACCTTGTATGAGACCACATGTTGAAAAGGATGGTGTATTCGAAGCAAAAGAGAAAAGCAGCTGTGCAAGTGAAAGAGACAGAAAGAAACCTTGAAGGGTATGTAACTTCAACATGTGAGACCTCGTTAGTGATAGATTTCAAGAAAATCTCAGACGGCTTCACCCGAGCCAATAGCTTCAATCCCACCCTACACCATCATAACTTCCACAAAGTTAAAAACCACAACAGCATTGAGTGAGCTAACAAAAACTCAACCAAGGCTCCACAAAATTTACCCATGAATTTTTCTTTTAAAGGTTCCCTCAGGTGCCTTCTCCAGACTAATCCAAGCTTTGTTCATCTATTCAAAAACAACAGAGTGTGTCAAGATTTCAAACAAATAAAGAAAACCCAATCAAAAACAAAACAGCAATACTAATAAAAATGGAGGCTTTTTGGTTAAGAACCAACCTTGTTAGATACGAAATCGACTACCAGTTCAGCATTAGCAGCAAAGGGATTGACAGTGGCATTGGCATTGGAACTAGAATTAACATTGGGATTTGAATTGAAAGAGATCCTTTTCCATAGATCTTTGAGAGTGGAAGGAGTATTACCAGCACCAGAATCCGAAACCAGAGGATCAATTGATCTGCTAAAACACCAGTTCCTCCCTTTAACAGGAAACACTATCAATCTCGCTCTCATTCTACCAACCCTAATCTTCTTCCTCTGTAAATTTCGTCTCCGAGCTCACAAAGCACTCAAACACGCCTCAAAAAACGTATAAATTGAATCTTTCAATCTGGGTTCTGTTCTTTCAATCAAAAAAATGTATATTCAAATCAATGGCGATCAAGAATCTCCACACACTAGTGTTTAGAAGACGTCAATCGAGTAGAAGAAGAGAAACCCAATATATTTATAATAAAGGAAAGAAAGGATGCAGAAGCATGAAAGCAAAAGGGAACCACACAAAAGGGAGTTGCTATTTATAGAAAGAGAGATCGTAGTAATAGGAGGAGAGGCGGCGTAGCGGTCGTGTGTTGGGTCTGAAGAAATATGAGTTTGTGAGTGAGAATGCGAGCCAGAAGCGAAGAAGTAACAAAGACGATGACTCAGCTCGTCTTAGACTTGTAGTTTCAGTCCACGTGGCGTACAAATAGAATTTTGGAGATCTTCGGCTCAGTGGTTAATTTGATTTGATACCATCCACTTGGGTTTTTTCTTGGTGTGACTAGTTAAGGTTTGATTTTACCTTCCCAATTTGGCAACTCAATCCGATTCTAATTCCTATTCTGATTCTTATTCTGATCCTAATGTCTAATTTGAGCTAGAATCCAATGTTTTAATCTGTGTATCAACAAAAAGAAGACGAAGTTAATCCACAAAGCATTGCTGATTTTACCATATTGATCAACTATTAGCAACTCTTTTAAATATAGATCGTTTTTTCATCGTATTGGTATAGTATAATAGGGGGTTAAAAAAAAAAAAAAAGCTCGAAAAGTCTAGCTCACAAGTCACGAAGCCTGATAGTGACTTGGTCCTTTGAATAAGATGCAACATGACATGAATCAAAACTCCAACAGGCCAAATGGTCATTGTCCCTGTTATACCTTTAATTTGCATACATGGACACACAGAATGTATATGTGCTCCCTACTTATAAATGGAGCAAGCAAAATTGAAGCTAAAATAAAAAAGGAATATGAGGTAGGCAGGAACAGACTCATTTTCAAAATGCAGGCCCTGCTATCATACACTAATATACAGTCAATGAATTTTAGGGTAAACCAACCACTTTTGAGAGGTGCATACACAAGAGGTAGGTTAAACCACAAAAAAATAACAATCACCCAGCAATCATCAGTATGGTGTTTTCATTCATTCTCTGCAATGAAGTTAGGCTCTTCACCTTGGCAGAGGTACTCATCACACAGAGAAGCTGAACCCCAATCCTTCCGGAGCCGCAAGATGTCCTCTGTGAAAGTGGATCCAGATGCTCCGATGAAAACACTTGACATGGCACTTATTGTCTTATCCAGCATAGCTTCTACCTATAAACATAATAAGGACATATAACTTACATGGTATTAAGCAGCAAGGACATTCTACCTTAATGCAATAATAGAATGTAAAAATGGTAGCATAACCTACCTGAGAGTCCCCCTCAATTCCATGCCTGTATAACAAAGCATCCCACTTTTCAGCTGAATTTCGTGCAGGCCGTTTAACAAGTGGTACAGCCTTCCCATTCATAACTACTAGTGACTGCAGCAAACCAGTTTCGCTTTCAGCTGCATCTGTTGAAAGATATACAACTGGTGCATTGGCCCTTTCAGCGACCCGGGTGATGCAATCCGCAGCTTGAGGAATGGGGTAAAAGCAACTTGGCTGCTTATTATTGCTGGAAAATAAACAAGCATTTTAGATGGCGACAGCACAAAGACATACAGACCAAAAGATGCCAATAACATGCACTTGCTCCTGATAGTACAAAAGCACTACATTTTGGAGTATCTACAGATGCTTTAACATCAGAATCTGAACTATCCAATGAGAACCAACTCTGTCACTTTTAAAAATGCTTAATTGTTCAAACATGGAATTTATTAATAAAGGAAGATTAATTGTCCTGCGTTTTTTTGATGCTCTGCCACCACAAAATTTGGAGTTGGGATCTTGATGCTCTATGAGACTATGACTATATAACCGTACGATGATAGACTACTAACTAAGAGTATCTCCAATCCTCCCTTAAATCCTTCCCGAAACGCAAAGATGGGGAAACATGATTCGAAATTGTGCTCTGATGTGTCTCTAAAACTTACCCAACTTTGAGGAATGTCTAAATTTTCCTCAATTATATTGAATATTTGGAGCTCCCATTACTTTCCCCAAATCAAGTTGAAATTAAATTCTGGAGGACCACTTCATGGATGGAATGAAAGTTTGAAGGAAACATAACCAATTCACATTTTTAGGTTAAAAAAGGTACATATACAATGATTTGGACAGAGCTTTTACTCTTCACTCAATTTGAGAAATAAATTGGGAAAGATTGGAATTTGGAGATGTCTAATGCAACATCAGAAATACTTGCATCTAAGGAGGCCAAAATGTTCCATTAACATTTGCATGTGTCCTTATCTATCGCATACAGTAAAGGGTAATCAAATGCAAAAAAAACTAAACATACTTTGAACAAGAGTAAGCGAAACCAAATAGGCGAAAGAATGAAACAGGGTAAGGCAAAGCAAAGAAAGTGTACCAGAACTTCAAGAAGCCATGCCGCCGGAAATGTAGTGCAATGAAATTTTTCCCCAGGAACGTCTGAATGAAACGCTGGGCAGTAAGCATTATAAGGCGACTCGGCTCAACGAGAGTCTTGCATTTGTGGGCTAGAGGACCACCCGGCTGCATCACCCAATCTTTCTCCAAATCAGCAAAGAAAACATCCCCAATGGCAATAACATCATCACCACTCGAAAATTTAGACTGAACATCCTGCACAGTCTTCTTGCTCGGCTTCTTCACATCTTCCCCCCAAGCAGGCTCACGACTCTTGAACGAAATTCCCAATGCCTTCAGCTTCTTGAGATGCTCATCATCCACATAGCAAAGCGTCGGCTTTGAAAAGTAGCAAATGAACCTATCAATGTGGATGTGACTCTTCTTCTCCTCGGCCAATTCCTCGAAAGTAACCACAACTTTTCTCCCAATGCATTTGTTAATGTGCTCAATGTCCAACACAGTGCTGTACTGGTAATCCACTTTAGGGCTAGGAATCACCAAAACCCGGTTCAGCAATGCTGCGAAGAACATGTGTTTCTCTAAGCAGATCAAATGGTTGGACATTTGGCCCGAAACGCAAATCGCCAACAAGTACTTATCGGAACTAGGCTTCCACTCAATTGTTCTTCTCTCCGAAAACCGCTGGTCAACTACTCCACACCGATCGCCGAGGAGGCTCGGATCCCGGAAATCTCCGGATTCCGATGATGAGTTCCCGGAGCTGTGCGGAGATAACAACACCTGCTGAATCTCCTTATTCAACGAAATCTGCTTCAAAATCGAGGATTTGAAATCCTGGAGTTCGGAATTGGAGTGATTCGAAGTGGAATTGGGATGCGTTTGGTTCCAGAGGCCAAAGAGACCGAGCTGCTGCTGGCGGAGCAAAAAGAGAGCTCGCAGTTCGGACTCGCGGAGCTTATCGGAGAGAGAATCGGAGAGAGGGACGGAGAGGCGGGAGAAGAAGAGGCTCTTGATGTCGGTGGTGAAGAAGAGGATGAGGACGAAGAGAGGGATGAAGATGAAGAAGATGAGGAAGCGTTTGTTGAACAAGTCGCTGAGCTTGAGGGAGGCGAAACGCCGTCGTATTTCGCGGTGGTGGCGGTGGTGGTCGACGTCGCCGTCGTCGATTTGGAAAGTGGTGGCGGATCGAGGGCTGGGGAGCTGCTGATGCTTCCGCTCGTTCTGGTCGATTAGGTTCTGGCGATCGTCGTCGTCGTCGGAAGAGGAGGAGTCCGGCCGGTCCATTTGTGGGAAGTGAAAAGTGCTTCTGGCAATGTGGGTGTGTGGGGTGACAGTTGGGATGGGAGTGAAAAGCAGCGGTTGGGAAAAGCGCTTTCTGGTTAGATGATCGGGATTCTTGAGAAGCAAATAAATGATGTGGAGGGAATTGGAGTGAACAAAACGCATTGGCCCAATCATGATGGGGCTGTCGGTGGATGAAAATGACCCTCTACCGGCCTGCCATTCAGGTCGCTTGGCCCATTCGATCAGCCCAATGATAAATTAGAGTTCTCTTTGAATAAATGGGTAAAATGGCATAAAAATCCTCGAATAGTTGAAATCGTAAATTTGAAATCACAGAGATGAAGGTGAGAAGGCAGAAGAGAAATTGTTGTTTGGACCCAAAATGAGCATTTTGGCCTGACAAGGCACGTCTTGGAGAAATTGAGCCAATATCAGTGGCTCACATATATATTTTCGATAAGTTCAAAAATATATTATTAAGAGGCTAAATAAGGCCTACCAAACATGGAAATGAAAAATCAACTTTAGCACATTTTCCTACTTCGGCTAGGAGAAAGCGAGCTAGACAAGAAATGAGGGATGACGGACTAACCATCCGAACTCCAAATGAGTTGAAACTTTCCAGATTAATTCTAGACATCCCATTGATCATTTCTTATGAAGAGTGCCAAAGCTCGTTCGGAGTGGAAAACCTTCAAACAAACAGTCCAATTTTCTGCAGAAGCAAAACTTGGAAACTGGACCTGTAAGAGGTCCAGCAGCATTTCCGGCCCAACCACATGGAAATAAATTCTGAAATTTTACCTCAATAATCTACATTCATGGTGGATCATTTCATATGAAGAAATCGAAGGTTGAATCTGAGTTCTTAGTGGAGATAAAAATTGAGGGATAAGGGAGCAGAAAATGACTTAAACCTAACAAATTCCATTAAGTGTTTAAGTATTCAAACCTAACATTCCATTAATGTTTAAGTGCTAAAACCTAACCCATTATGAGTTGTTTAAGGCCAAATAGTGTTGCTTGGTAGCCTATAAATAGAGGCTACAACATAGAACAATTCACCAATTCATTCATCAAAACATCTCTAAGATGATCTAAGTTCTCTCTAGAGCAACTTCTCTAAGAGCAACTCCTCTCTTTCTCCTTCTCTTATCGGTGATCACACTCTAAGTCCTAGTCTCCTTTGGAGCCGACTATTAGTGCCACCAAACCCTCTGTCAACGTACTTCGGTCCTAGTCTCCTTGGGAGCCGATTGTAGTACCACGACCAAAAACACCACAAAAGACCAATTCATTCATCAAAACATCTCTAAGATGATCTAAGTTCTCTCTAGAGCAACCTCTCTAAGAGCACTCCTCTCCTTCTCTTTCTCTTACCGGTGATCACACTCCTAGTCCTAGTCTTCTCAGAAGCCGACTTTCAGTGCCACCAAACCCTCTATCAACGTACTTCGGTCCTAGTCTCCTCGGGAGCCGACGATAGTGCCGCGACCAAAAGACTCATTCATACATCAAAACATCTCTAAGATGATCTAAGTTCTCTCTAGAGCAATCTCTCTAAGAGCAACTCCTTTCCTTCTCTTTCTCTTATAGGTGATCACACTTTAAGTCCTAGTCTCCTCAAGAGCCGACTTTCAGTGCCACCAAACCCTCTGTCAACGTGCTTCGTTCCTAGTCTCCTCGGGAGTCGACGGTAGTGCCGCGACCACAACGGTTACAGAACCAGCCAAGCAAGGGTAACGCCCTAGCAACCCAGCCAAGCTAAAGTCACGCTTTAGCAAGTTCTCTTTACTTCCCAGTGGTTCTCGCTCTGCTCGATCTACAACATCGAGTATCGATTGTGATTTTCAAGAAGCTCAGTAAAAGTCCTCGCCACGAGGCATAAAGAATCCCACGACGAGGTTGGTGCTCTCCTCGTCTACAATTGCTTGAAAGAAGTCAGGTCAAGGGACACCCCCGACGACCGCACCCGAACGGTGCTGGCACGCCCGCACAGAAAAGAGACTGTTGACCAGCTGCAACAAAATTGGAGCCAAACATTTTGGCACGCCCAGTGGGACTACATCAGAGTCTTTTCTCTTGAAGCACATTCAACCACCGGGCTTCAAAACAAACATTTTGGCTCGCCCAGTGGGACTTACTATGAGCTGTAAACCACACCACTATTAAGAAGTTGAGACATCCAGAAGCCATTGGGAAGTCAAGCGCAAACCCTTATCAAAAGGTTTACGTTAATTGCCCGAAACACAAGACCTCCAGTTACAGACCGCACTCGCGTGCAGACTGTCGTGGTCTTTCAGAAGAATTAGTAATTCAAAGATTTTTTCTCCACACGCCATCAACAGAGATGACGACCGAACGAGGAGAAAGTCAACAGCCCGCTACTGAGGGCAAGAATTCTGTTACTAGCAAGGTGGCCAATGTCCCCGTTACCACAGTAGTTGTTGCGTTTAGCGAAACAATTGAGAGCGATGAGTTCACCCCCCTCGTCATCCCAGAGGATGCTAGCATCGATGAACGACTCCGCATCCTTACGGTCAACAGCGACAACTATAGGAGGCACCTGGCCACGTCAATTGCGAGGACTGAGCAACGACTTCGTGATTACAATCGACAAATGAACGAGAATGCCCAGAAGGCTGAGGAGCATGCACAAAATCTTGCCAATGAAGCCAGGATTCACGCAGATAAGATTGCTGACACGAATCTCACGCAATATAAGGAGCTTCTGAGTGCTGTTAACACCTTTAACACACAAAGCAAAGATACTGCAGCTGACATCGCGGCAGTGCGCAAAGAGGGGTCCAATCTCGCGACCCAAGTTGCCATGCAGCAAGCCGAATTGGGACATGCCAAGGAGGTTCTGAATAAAGCATTGGGAGATCCCAACGCCATCGTCGGTTCCCTTGACCAACTCTCTGCATCCAGTAAGTACATTCCGCCTAATGCCCGCGAGAAGGCTATCAGCAGTATTGCCACACCCTCTGCAGCTGCCACCGCAATGTCTACCAAAACCAAGGACAAAGCGTTGTTGATTGGTGGCAAAGACAAAGCAACACCATCGATTGGGCAAAAGAGCAAAACTCTGAAGTTCGGTGACGGTACCCTGGCTGATCCTGTTGTTTTTGCTCAGTATGATAGCGATGGGGCAGAGAATGTCTACCAAGAGCTCCCAGGGAATTACTATGGGATTGATCAGACGGGCACTCCAATCAAAATCACTGCTTTGGCCAAGGATGTGTCCGCACCAGCGATTACTCTTCAACAACCCAGTATTCCTCGGGTCGTTCGCCTGGAAGATGGAACAGCAACTACTAGCCACGCGGTGCCTCCTGTGCAAACGGCCCATCAGACGGTGGCTGCACCTCCTCCTCCTGGCCTAGGTTATGTGCGACGAGAAGAGGTAGAGGAGATGATTAGGGCCGCGAACCAGAGGCCTAACTTGGAGGAGGCCAATCACGGGCCTTTCCCACCGCACATTATGCAATCACCTTATCCTAGGGGATATAAGAACATCACGTTCTCTACTTTCTCGGGAGAGGAAGTCGAAAGTGCCACGGCCCATTTGGTCAGGTTTCGAGTACAGTGTGGCCAGTACCAGAACGATGACAACCTGAAGTGTAATATCTTCGCCACTTCTTTGTCAGGGTCTGCCTTCACCTGGTTCACTAAGCTGCAACCAGGATCTGTCGCGAGTTGGCCCGCGATGGAAAAGTTGTTTAAAGAAACTTTCGGGACTATCGAGCCGGAGGTAGTGTTTGGTTCCAATTTTGTTGCAGCTGGTCAACAGTCTCTTTTCTGCGCGGGCGTGCCAGCACCGTTCGGGTGCGGTCGTCGGGGGTGTCCCTTGACCTGACTTCTATCAAGCGATTGTAGACGAGGAGAGCACCAACCTCGTCGCGGGATTCTTTATGCCTCGTGGTGAGGACTTTTGTTGAGTTTCTTCTTGTTCACACAATCGATACTCGACGTCGTAGATTGAGCAGAGCGAAAATCACCGGGAAGTGGGGAGAACTTGCTAAAGCGTGACTTTAGCTTAGCTGGTTTGCGAGGGCGTTACCCTTGCTTGGCTGGTTCTGTAGCCGTTGTGGTCGCGACACTACCGTCGGCTCCCGAGGAGACTAGGACCGAAGCACGTTGACAGAGGGTTTGGTGGCACTGAAAGTCGGCTTCTGAGAAGACTAGGACTAGGAGTGTGATCACCGATAAGAGAAAGAGAAGGAAAGGAGTTGCTCTTAGAGAGGTTTGCTCTAGAGAGAACTTAGATAATCTTAGAGATGTTTTGATGTATGAATGAGTGAATTGTTCTATGTTGTAGCCTCTATTTATAGGCTACCAAGCAACACTATTTGGCCTTAAACAACTCATAATGGGTTAGGTTTTAGCACTTAAACATTAATGGAATGTTAGGTTTGAATACTTAAACACTTAATGAAATTTGTTAGGTTTAAGTCATTTTCTGCTCCCTTATCCCTCAATTTTTATCTCCACTAAGAACTCAGATTCAACCTTCGATTTCTTCATATGAAATGATCCACCATGAATTTAGATTATTGTGGTAAAATTTCAGAATTTATTTCCATGTGGTTGGGCCGGAAATGCTGCTGGACCTCTTACAGGTCCAGTTTCCAAGTTTTGCTTCTGCAGAAAATGGGACTGTTTGTTTGAAGGTTTTCCACTCCGAACGAGCTTTGGCACTCTTCATAAGAAATGATCAATGGGATGTCTAGAATTAATCTGGAAAGTTTCAACTCATTTGGAGTTCGGATGGTTAGTCCGCCATCCCTCATTTCTTGTCTAGCTCGCTTTCTCCTAGCCGAAGTAGGAAAATGTGCTAAAGTTGATTTTTCATTTCCATGTTTGGTAGGCCTTATTTAGCCTCTTAATAATATATTTTTGAACTTATCGAAAATATATGTGTGAGCCACTGATATTGGCTCAATTTCTCCAAGACACGCTTTGTCAAACCAAAATGCTCATTTTGGGTCCAAACATTGCCCCCCAGACCTCGAAGTCAAAGGTTTTCGTCTTGACTGAAGAGGTCTTGAATCAGCACTGCTCTTATAACATCGTTGCTCCAAAGCCACTTTTATTGGCTTGATTGAAATTACTTGAACAGTGGCCTCTCTCCCTCTTAATTATATATATATGAATAGTGAGCATACATATATTAATCGTCAGTCTTCCTTCGCGAGGCCATGTAATTAAAGCCACTTCGCTGCCAACAATTAGCAACCCAGCTTTCGCCATAATTATTGGCAAAAATATTGATTTGACCTCCTCCACTGCTAATACCATACTAGGCATATTAAATGCCTCTTGTATATGTGCCCAGACCAAAACCAATGGCCTCTTAAGTATATTAGCAAGTTCAAGCCACTGTTAGGCAAGAATACAATTTTTTTTTTTTTTTTTTTTTTGCATCCTCCGCGACGCACAAATTTGAAACTCTTTTATATATATATATATAATTTTTTTTTTTTGATAAGTAGCTGAATTCAATAAGACAATGTGAATCAAGGTTTAGACATGCGGCCCAAGTATAGTCGCCTAGACACAAATTTTCTTTCAAATCCTTTGGGCAACCTTACTGAAATGGCCAGGTGGGGGAGGGCGAACAAGAGAGGCAGAATCCATTTTGGCATGAGCTACTCCCACATAGTGGTTTAGGTCCATTTGCACGCACTTCTGGATTCAAGAACCTGTCATGAACGTTGTCCCATTTC
Source organism: Rosa rugosa (assembly GCF_958449725.1). Classification (NCBI taxonomy): domain Eukaryota; kingdom Viridiplantae; phylum Streptophyta; class Magnoliopsida; order Rosales; family Rosaceae; genus Rosa; species Rosa rugosa. The sequence goes on along the minus strand of NC_084820.1, from coordinate 55,977,223 downwards.
TAGACACCATTTCACATAGGCTATACTTACTAAGATGAGAAAGGTCATAAGTGTGAAGACAGTTCAACAAGTGTTAATAAAAGCCTCCCTTAACCTTAAGGGACCTGAATTAGGCACCAATAAGGAGTTCAGGCCAATATTAACAAAAGAGACTTCACCTATTCCGTTATGATTCACAAATGACGAAAATAAAAGTAAAAACTGAAAATTGACAGGAAATTTAAAACAAAGAAAGAAGTTAGCAATACTATGTTTGGCTAACCTCCAGAAGGCCACGGGGGAGGCCATCTATGCTTCACTCCAAGCTCAGATGCGTAAAAATTTATAGCATGAAAACCCCCCTTGTGAGAGCTTGAAGGAAAGCAACAAAGATACTTCGCGTGCCAAAATTGGAAGAAATTTAGCTTGTAGGAGGAGTAATCTTGCCCCCCAAGTATCTTTGTTGGCATAGAATTAGCCACAGATTGGCCATTATAGACGACCACTTGTTGGTTTGAATTCTCATGATCAAGAGCCTCAAAAACGACAATTTGGTCGCCTAGATCATATTTAATCACCGCTTGGCTATTAGAATTTTTAAGAAATTCATTTTGGTGATCAACAGAATGAACATGAGCTCCATCTTGCCCCCCAAGAATCTGATCAGTAGCCACATATATGGCTGGGTCAGTGGAGAATTCAGATATTTGTTCAGAGACAACTTTATTGTCAGAAGAACAATCTTGTGGATCATCTTCTCCAAAAGCAACCTCTGTGTAAGGCTGTGACTCACCAGTGAGACCCTTAGGTTGATTGCCACCTATAGGCAAGTTAGTCTCAGAAACAACCTCTTCGCGTGCAGGTTTTTGACGTTCGAATTCGCCTTGATGCGAATTAGCCAAGGTAGAACCTTCCTCGCGTAAGGTCGTGAACTCAGATGTGATGTTCGCGGCAGGTTGGGCAGTCTGTTTGTCTCTGCTCGAGAAAAACTTTTGTGACTGCTCTTTAGCTTTCTGAGCATTCTGATTCATTCGCTGCTCAAACTCGCGAATTCGTTGCTCCCTTTTCACGATCGAAGCTGCCAGATGCTTCCCATAATTTTCACTATGCACTGTAAGGATGCGAAGCCTCTCATCCAGGCTAGCATCTGGTGGAATGATGAGTGGTTCGAACTCGTCATCAATGTCAATATTGCCAATGGTGGCAACATTGGCCATCTTGTCACTTTAGGAATTTCTTTTGGTAAAGATTTTCCCCTGACATCCCAATGATGGCGAACACAAAAAGACTCTAGTGTTGTCCCACTGGGCGTGCCAAAATGTTTGTTTTGAAGCCCGGTGGTTGAATGTGCTTCAAGAGAAAAACTTCTGATGTTGTCCCACTGGGCGTGCCAAAATGTTTGTTTTGAAGCCCGGTGGTTGAATGTGCTTCAAGAGAAAAGACTCTTCTGATGTTGTCCCACCGGGTGTGCCAAAATGTTTGTTTCCAATTTTGTTGCAGCTGGTCAACAATCTCTTTTCTGCGCGGGCGTGCCAGCACCGTTCGGGTGCGGTCGTCGGGGGTGTCCCTTGACCTGACTTCTATCAAGCGATTGTAGACGAGGAGAGCACCAACCTCGTCGCGGGATTCTTGATGCCTCGTGGTGAGGACTTTTGTTGAGTTTCTTCTTGTTCACACAATCGATACTCGACGTCGTAGATCGAGCAGAGCGAAAATCACCGGGAAGTGGGGAGAACTTGCTAAAGCGTGACTTTAGCTTAGCTGGTTTGCGAGGGCGTTACCCTTGCTTGGCTGGTTCTGTAACCGTTGTGGTCGCGGCACTACCGTCGGCTCCCGAGGAGACTAGGACCGAAGCACGTTGACAGAGGGTTTGGTACTTGCTAAAGCGTGACTTTAGCTTGGCTGGGTTGCTAGGGCGTTACCCTTGCTTGGCTGGTTCTGTAACCGTTGTGGTCGCGGCACTACCGTCGGCTCCCGAGGAGACTAGGACCGAAACACGTTGACAGAGGATTTGGTGGCACTGAAAGTCGGCTTCTGAGAAGACTAGGACTAGGAGTGTGATCACCGATAAGAGAAAGAGAAGGAAAGGAGTTGCTCTTAGAGAGGTTTGCTCTAGAGAGAACTTAGATCATCTTAGAGATGTTTTGATGTATGAATGAGTGAATTGTTCTATGTTGTAGCCTCTATTTATAGGCTACCAAGCAACACTATTTGGCCTTAAACAACTCATAATGGGTTAGGTTTTAGCACTTAAACATTAATGGAATGTTAGGTTTGAATACTTAAACACTTAATGGAATTTGTTAGGTTTAAGTCATTTTCTGCTCCCTTATCCCTCAATTTTTATCTCCACTAAGAACTCAGATTCAACCTTCGATTTCTTCATATGAAATTATCCACCATGAATTTAGATTATTGTGGTAAAATTTCAGAATTTATTTCCATGTGGTTGGGCCGGAAATGCTGCTGGACCTCTTACAGGTCCAGTTTCCAAGTTTTGCTTCTGCAGAAAATTGGACTGTTTGTTTGAAGGTTTATCACTCCGAACGAGCTTTGGCACTCTTCATAAGAAATGATCAATGGGATGTCTAGAATTAATATGGAAAGTTTCAACTCATTTGGAGTTCGGATGGTTAGTCCGCCATCCCTCATTTCTTGTCTAGCTCGCTTTCTCCTAGCCGAAGTAGGAAAATGTGCTAAAGTTGATTTTTCATTTCCATGTTTGGTAGGCCTTATTTAGCCTCTTAATAATATATTTTTGAACTTATCGAAAATATATATGTGAGCCACTGATATTGGCTCAATTTCTCCAAGACACGCTTTGTCAAACCAAAATGCTCATTTTGTGTCCAAACAGGTAGATCTGGCTTCACTTACTCAGATGGCTCAGCAGCCAACTGAATCCGCTGTTGCATACCTTCAGCGTTTCCAGATCCAAAAAGGGAAGCTGAACGTGATTCTTCCGGAGAAAGAGCTGGTAAAGTTGGCAATCAAAGGCTTAGAGCCTCGCCAACGCAAGAAGCAGCATGGAAGCATGTTCAACTCTATGGGGGAACTGATTACAGAAGTAGGAAGCTTTGAGCATTTGCTTAGAGAAATGGACGCTGTGAAGAACTCCTCCAAAGGGACATACATTCCGGGGAAACGGAGGACTGTGGCAGCAGTGAACCACTACTCAGGTTCCTTTGATCCTTACTATAGGTGTGAGGAATCCGGACTGGCAGAGGCTGAAGAGTCCGAAGAGGACGAGGTAGCAGCGCTTGAGCTCACTGGGAAGAAGGCGTCAACGCTAAAACAGCTGAAGCTGTGTAAAGAGCCAATGAAACTCAAGTCGGTGGTCTTCACCAAACCTGAATTCGCAAATTACACTTATGATGCGAATAAAGCTCATGAGATCTTAGATGAGATGATCGCTGCGAAGATGGTGAAGACCGACTTCGGACAATTCCCCAAACCGGAGCAATTAAGGGGGAAAAAATATTGTAAGCTCCACAATTTGTGGAATCACAACACAGCCGACTGTCTCAAGTTGAAGGATCAGATTCAGATCTGGTTGAATAATGGTAGCTTACAGGTTGAAGCGCCAGCAACAGCTGCGGCGCTAGTAGATTTGGATCCTTTCCCAGACACTGGAGTCAACATGGTTGACGTAGTTTGGGACACAAAGGATCAACAGAGGCTGAGCCCAAATCGTACCACTAGGGGCTTAGAAAAGGTGATGGAGCAGTCCGTGAAGCGGAGATCAAAGCCGGCTCCACCTGTCGTGCTATGTTCAAGGTGCAAGGAGGAATGTGATATCCAGGCGTTGCACGAAGAGGAAGAACAGACCGTTCGCTTTGGTACTTTACCACCAATAAAGTTACCAGCACATTCTAGAAGCTTCCAACCAGGTAGTCCGAGAATGCACGCTGGGTCAGGAACTTCTTATCTAAGGGACTCTAATTTGTTCAAGAAATTGAAGGTTGCGAGGGAAGAAGAAAGAGCAAACGAGCGGTCAGACGTTATGACCAGACCATATATTCCTCCGGTGCCGACGTCCACTATCAAGGAAGGGAGATGGTATACCCAGAAGAAGGGCAAGGCAGTGGAAATGAGCTCTTCAAGGAAGAGAAAACTCCAGCGGAGGTTTGGAGAAGCAAAGCGAACCTTGGAAGCGCTGGATCAGGGGTTGATTAAACCATCGCAGTTGGTGAGATCTCCAGAAGAATACCAGAGACAGGTGGAGGCACTGACCTCCAAAAGGTTCATCGCCCCGCGGGTTCTCCAGCAGCTTCCTAAGATGTCGCAATAGGCTTCAAAAACCAGCGCTCGCCAGAAGGAAAGTCAGGAGAAGTCCCTAGCTCCCGCGAAGCGAGAATCGCCACCAACCCGCAAACCTAGTGTTTGGCGGAGAATATCTCTCGAAGGAAGAGATAGCGAGCCTTCAATATTTGACAGGTTGGGGGGCAAAGACAATAGGTCCGCGACTGTGCAGTGGAGGCGTAAGAAAGTTCAAAGCTTGGTGGTCGCTCTCCCAGAGGAAGTGCCAGCGGCGAAACAAATTTCAGAGTCGCTGAACCAAGTTCCCATGGTACAGGAGCACGAACAAGCCAAGGCGGTAAACCCCGCAGAGGAATCATTGGTTGCTTTCATGGTTAAACGGTTCAACGCCGATATCCCAGCAGATGAACCCAAGCTCAATCTTGATGATGACATGGACGAAACAGAAATGGTGGATACCTCTTGCAATATGGTTTATGTGCTCCCTGCTAAGTATGCGTTACCAGTCGCTGCGCAGGAATGCGTAGAAACTGACGCGATTGAAGAACAGCAGTTGCAGATCACTTCAGCCGCAACAACGCAGGTGAAAGAAGCAGTGTTCCTTGAGATTGAAGATGCTAACAGCAAGGGTTTCTTCATGAGCTTCACAAGACCCACACCTGCCATGGTGCAACACATGCGACCTTTGTATATCACAGTAGAAATTAATGGGACTAAGGTCAGCAAGATAATGATTGATACCGGCGCGGCTGTGAATGTCATTACTACCAGAACCATGCATCTGCTAGGGATCAAGAAAGAAAAGATCCAATCCACGTCCCTTACGCTAAAGAACTTCGCGGGGACTGTGACCAAAACATTGGGTTTGATTTTCCTACGAGTCAAGGTGGGTCCAGCAGAAGGGGTTTACGCTTTCTTTGTTACAGATTGCTATGCGGCATATAGCGCAATTCTGGGCTGCGACTGGATCCACAGGAGTTATTGTGTCCCATCCACCCTTCATCAGGAGCTGATCATATGGGACAGAGTCACGAACAAGGCGGAAATTGTTAAAGCAGACCCGCGACCTTTTTCGGTGTCCGCCAGCTACGTGGACGCAAGGTATTACCTAGAACCAATCTCTCCTTTACAAGTCGTTGGTATTGATGATAAGGGCCGCCCCACAGGGGTGACGACCTCTGAATTGGCACAATGGGGGCTCGCGGTCGCAAAAAACGACCTCGAAAGGCCTGGATATGCGGTGCCATCTCCAAATGTTAATTAATGGATAACGAACTCATGAAGGAAGAGGTAGAGGCTTTCAATTCCTTGTACGAGAGGCTATCCTCATATATGATGGAAAAAGAGGCCTATGATCGAGTTGCGACCTTAGAAATTGTTAATGAAGAGTTCACAGAGCAAGAAGAGGAGGAAGAAGAGATTCAGCTTGCTCCAGCGGCATTGGATGACACACCTCCGAAGGTTAGGGACCCTACTGAAAAGGTCAATCTGGGAACAACTGATGAGCCTATAGAAGTGGCTATCAGCACTTACTTAGAGCCTAGCGAGAAACAGAGGCTCGTCGAATTATTGCTGGAATTCAAGGATTGCTTCGCGAAAAAATACGAGGACATGCCAGGCCTATCACCAGACTTGGTATGCCACCAACTACCAACGCTGCCTGATAAGAGGCCTTTCAAGCAAGAGCCGCGAAGAATGAATTCGGAGACCCAAGTTCTGGTCAAAGAGGAAGTCGAAAAGATGCACAAGTCGGGCATTATCAGGGTAGCCAAGTACAATCAGTGGCTGTCCAATATAGTGCCAGTTCGCAAGAAGAATGGCAAGATGAGGATCTGCGTGGATTACAGAGACCTTAATTTGGCTACACCTAAAGACGTCTACCCCATGCCTGTTGCGGACATGTTGGTAGACGCAGTTGCAGGGCACGAACTGTTATCTTTCATGGACGGCACAGCGGGATATCACCAGATTCCGGTCGTGGAAGAAGATAGACACAAGACCGCATTCCGCTGCCCTGGATTCACGGGAGTTTTTGAATATGTGGTCATGCCTTTTGGACTGAAGAATGCCGGAGCAACATATCAGAGAGCCATGAACCTGATCTTCCACGACATACTTGGGAAGATCTTAGAAGTTTACATTGATGACGTCGTCGTGAAGTCTAAGAAGAGTGAAGATCACTTCATGGATCTCAGGAAAGTTTTCGAGCGCATGCGGCTACACAAGCTCAAGATGAATCCCGCCAAGTGCGTTTTTGGAGTTCAGGCAGGCGATTTCCTGGGATTCATTGTCCATCAAAGGGGCATTGAGGTCCCTGAGGATAAGGCAAACGCGGTCATCAACGCATCTCCCCTGCGAACGAAGAAAGAATTACAGCGACTACTGGGTAAGATCAACTTTTTACGACGATTCATTTCTAATTCTGCCGGCAAAATCCAGCCGTTTTCCCCACTGCTGAAGTTGCAAGGACAGAACGAGTTTGTGTGGGAACCTAAACATCAAGAGGCTTTCGACAAAATCAAGGCCTATCTGGCGAGCCCACCAGTGCTTGTTCCTCCCAGAGCTGGATTTCCATTAAAGTTGTATGCTTCAGCAGCTGAGGCTTCCATTGGTAGCCTCCTCGCTCAAGATGATGAAAAGGGTGTCTAACATGCCATCTTTTACCTCAGTAGGACACTCACAGATTGTGAAACAAGGTACACTCCAATGGAAAAGCTGTGTCTGACATTATACTTCTCAGCATGCAAGTTGCGGCATTACATGTTGTCCTTTACTACTTGCATCATTGCTCAAACCGATCTAGTAAAGTATATGCTATCGCGACCTATCCTGAGAGGCCGTATTGGCAAGTGGGTGCTCGCATTATCAGAATTCTCACTACAGTATGTCCCACAGAAAGCAGTAAAGGGGCAAGCCATCGCGGACTTTCTGGCACATCACCCTATGCTGGATGTCCCCGCGGTTAAAGATTTAGAGGTCGCTGCCACAACTTTAGATCGCCCAGATTTGGCGTGCGTGCCAGAGTACGCTGTACTGTATCAAGCCACAGTCTCACTCCAGCCCTGGGTGTTATATTTTGACGGGTCAAGAACGGATACGCTAGCAGGAGCAGGAATTGCATTGGAGAATCCGGCTGGAGATCACTTTTCGTACTCATTCCAGTTGGAGTTTCAATGTACCAACAACCAGGCAGAATAAGAGGCCTTAATCATAGGCCTAGAAGTACTACTGGAAATGGGAATCAGAGATGTACAAATACTTGGCGATTCTCTTTTGGTTATCAATCAGTTGTGCAATGAGTTCAGATGCAATAGCTTCACGTTGATCCCTTATTGGAACAGGGCATTAGAACTATTGGACCAATTTGATAATGTACATCTTGAGTACATTCCTCGCGAGCGAAATTTTGCCGCAAACGAGTTGGCCCAGCTGGCAACAGGGGTAACATTGAGATATGGCGTGCGGGAGAGAATCCTTAAAGTCGAGCGTCGCACGCTTCCTTCATGGATGGCGAGAAGAGATCCTCCAGACGATACCTCAGTCGCGACCCTGGAATCCATTGACATGGATTGGCGCATCCCTTTGATCAATTATCTCAAGTATCCTGATCAGACCACGGATAGAAGGATTCGCTATCTTGCCCTTAACTACTTCCTCAGAGGCGATGAACTTCGCAGACGAGGAGAAGATAGCGTGGATTTCAGATGTGTTTATGGCCACGAAGAGAAACAACTCATGCGCGAAGTTCATTCTGGCATTTGTGGCGCCCACTAAGCAGGTCCAAAGATGCGATGGTTGCTCAGACGACATGGATATTTTTGGCCCAGTATCTTGAAGGATTGTATCGCGTTCGCTAAAGGTTGTTTGGACTGCCAAGCTCATGGGCCAGTCCAACATGTTCCTAATATTCCAATGCAGCCCATTATACAGCCTTGGCCCGCAAGAGGATGGGCGCTGGATTTAATTGGGATGATTCACCCACATTCATCACTTCAACACAAGTTTATCATCGTCGCGACTGATTTCTTTACAAAGTGGGTTGAAGCAGAACCTTTGAAGGAAGCATCTGGTGGCACGTTGCGACAATTCCTATTCAGAAACATCATCTGCAGATTTGGGATCCCAGAAGTTTTTGTTTCGGACCGGGGGGCAGCTTTCATGGGTGGTGAAGTTGATAAACTAGCAAGAGAATGGGGAATACAGTTCATCCATTCCAGTCCTTACTATGCTCAGTCTAACGGTCAAGCAGAGGCCAGCAACAAGATCATTATCAATTTGCTGAAGAAAATGTTGGAAGCTGATCCACGACAGTGGCATGAGACACTTTATGAAACTCTTTGGGCCTACCGCACCTCTAAGCGGAATCCCACCGCGACAACACCTTACGCTTTGATGTTTGGCCATGATGCAGTCCTGCCGTTGGAAGTCAACGTCCAATCATTACGAGTTCAAGAGCATCTCATTGGAGAAGACTACGTTCAGGCTATGTGGCAGGAACATGAAGACCTTAGCGAAAAGCGTTTGGAGGCTTTAGATAGTTTGGTCATGGAAAAGCAACGAGTCGCTCGCGCCTATGACAAGCGAACGCGGGGAAAGAGTTACAGCGAAGGAGAGTTAGTTTGGAAAGGAGTTCTCCCGCTTGGCAAAAAATTAGATTGTCGCGGCAAATGGACTCCAAGATGGGAAGGTCCGTACATCATCTATAAAATCTTAGAGAAAGGAGCTTTTCATCTCAAGGACCTGGATGGAGATGTCCATCATAACCCTATCAATGGCAGATACTTGAAGAAATACTTTCCCAATGTCTGGGACTCGGAGGAGTCGTAGACAGTTTCTTCGCATAAGACATGGGGGGCACGCTAAAGTTCTGATCTCCTACAACCTGCCCAAGTTTCGCCAGATCCATGGGGGGCAATAAAGTTGGCAAAGGATGCGTCAGTTCATCCTCCGAGGAGTCGTCATCAGAGATCGTTATTAGAATGGTAGGACCTTGCAGATGCTCTGTAGATGTAAGAGATGGAAGAGGTGCCACGGGGCATGACAAAGACAATCCAGATTGTGGCATTCAAGCTTTATGGCCTATTTAGAGGCCTATATGGAAACAGTCAAGCCAATACAAGTGGCTTTGGAGCAACAACATTATAAGAGCAGTGCTGATTCAAGACCTCTTCAGTCAAGACGGAGACCTTTGACTTCGAGGTCTGGGGGGCAATGTTTGGACCCAAAATGAGCATTTTGGCCTGACAAGGCACGTCTTGGAGAAATTGAGCCAATATCAGTGGCTCACATATATATTTTCGATAAGTTCAAAAATATATTATTAAGAGGCTAAATAAGGCCTACCAAACATGGAAATGAAAAATCAACTTTAGCACATTTTCCTACTTCGGCTAGGAGAAAGCGAGCTAGACAAGAAATGAGGGATGGCGGACTAACCATCCGAACTCCAAATGAGTTGAAACTTTCCAGATTAATTCTAGACATCCCATTGATCATTTCTTATGAAGAGTGCCAAAGCTCGTTCGGAGTGGAAAACCTTCAAACAAACAGTCCAATTTTCTGCAGAAGCAAAACTTGGAAACTGGACCTGTAAGAGGTCCAGCAGCATTTCCGGCCCAACCACATGGAAATAAATTCTGAAATTTTACCTCAATAATCTACATTCATGGTGGATCATTTCATATGAATAAATCGAAGGTTGAATCTGAGTTCTTAGTGGAGATAAAAATTGAGGGATAAGGGAGCAGAAAATGACTTAAACCTAACAAATTCCATTAAGTGTTTAAGTATTCAAACCTAACATTCCATTAATGTTTAAGTGCTAAAACCTAACCCATTATGAGTTGTTTAAGACCAAATAGTGTTGCTTGGTAGCCTATAAATAGAGGCTACAACATAGAACAATTCACCAATTCATTCATCAAAACATCTCTAAGATGATCTAAGTTCTCTCTAGAGCAACCTCTCTAAGAGCAACTCTTCTCTTTCTCCTTCTCTTATCGGTGATCACACTCTAAGTCCTAGTCTCCTTTGGAGCCGACTATTAGTGCCACCAAACCCTCTGTCAACGTACTTCGGTCCTAGTCTCCTTGGGAGCCGATTGTAGTACCACGACCAAAAACACCACAAAAGACCAATTCATTCATCAAAACATCTCTAAGATGATCTAAGTTCTCTCTAGAGCAACCTCTCTAAGAGCAACTCCTCTCCTTCTCTTTCTCTTACCGGTGATCACACTCCTAGTCCTAGTCTTCTCAGAAGCCGACTTTCAGTGCCACCAAACCCTCTGTCAACGTACTTCGGTCCTAGTCTCCTCGGGAGCCGACGGTAGTGCCGCGACCAAAAGACTCATTCATACATCAAAACATCTCTAAGATGATCTAAGTTCTCTCTAGAGCAATCTCTCTAAGAGCAACTCCTTTCCTTCTCTTTCTCTTATAGGTGATCACACTTTAAGTCCTAGTCTCCTCAAGAGCCGACTTTCAGTGCCACCAAACCCTCTGTCAACGTGCTTCGGTCCTAGTCTCCTCGGGAGCCGACGGTAGTGCCGTGACCACAACGGTTACAGAACCAGCCAAGCATGGGTAACGCCCTAGCAACCCAGCCAAGCTAAAGTCACGCTTTAGCAAGTTCTCTCTACTTCCCAGTGGTTCTCGCTCTGCTTGATCTACAACATCGAGTATCGATTGTGATTTTCAAGAAGCTCAGTAAAAGTCCTCGCCACGAGGCATAAAGAATCCCACGACGAGGTTGGTGCTCTCCTCGTCTACAATTGCTTGAAAGAAGTCAGGTCAAGGGACACCCCCGACGACCGCACCCGAACGGTGCTGGCACGCCCGCGCAGAAAAGAGGCTGTTGACCAGCTGCAACAAAATTGGAGCCAAACAAGTGTAAATCTGAAATCACCTATCTTGCGTTGCATAACCTTTGATATTTAGAGGCATAGATTGCTACTATATGGATAAAACATTAAAATGGTTGGAAAAAAAAAAAAACAATTTCACTGATCGAGAATGTCCTATATGTTGGTGTTTAGGAATGACGGAAAAATTTGCTAGTTAATTAGAAGACATCACTGTATGGTTCAAAGATCCTTGTCTTATAAATTTGTTTTGATGTTATCATTTCAGTCATTCAAGATCTAGGGTTGCCAAGTATCATCTTACTAGATTTTTGTAATACCCCGAAAATCCAAATTAAATTACATGGATTTTTAGAAATGATTTCACGATAGTAGGAGCGAGTACGAAGCTTGGAGAAGTTGTGGAATTAGTTCGAACGATTTTATTTTCGAAAACGAACGTTTTTTTAGGGGGGCCGAGAAAGTTGACTTTTTATACGTTTGGAATTTGGGAAAACTTCCTTCATGAAAGTTGTAGAGCTCATCGATACGATCGCGTGCATATGTGGAACGCAATATTCGGAGTTCGTATGAATAAGTTATGAATATTTAAAAATTGGGATTTTTCTATAAATAGGTGGAAAATCTGATTTATTTCGGAAGGACGAAAGTTTCTCAAAATTGCATTTTGGTCCCTGAAACTCTCCGTTCTCTCTCCTCCCTACGCAGCCGACCCGACTGACCCGACCCGGACCCATCTCCCTCCTCCGGCGTTCTCCGGCCACGACCCGGCCATCCCTGGCTTCGCCGTGAGCCGTCCAGTCTCCTGGTGCCATCGCCTTGCATCGACGCTGCCCCCAGACGTGGATCGAAGCCCCCCAGAGCCTAGCATTCGACCCGACCGGATCTTGGCCGTGCCGGCGTTGCACGGGCCGATCCTCCCCATTTTCGTGATCTCCTCCTCCCCCTGATCATCCCCATATAAGCCTTGCATGACGATTTTGGGTGTAGAGCGCTTGATCAAGGTTTGACTTTTTCGACGGTTCTGATTCAATCTGGAATCAGATCAGACGCTCCGGATTAATCCAACTTCAAAGCTTGATCTAGGACGATCTAGGCCAAACCAGACTTAGCTCCAGGTATGGAAGTCGATCACCCTTTCATTTTGAACCAGTTTGTAGTTGGTCACTTTGCCATCGGAGGTGGTTGACCGGCGTTGACCTCCGCGTTGACCGCCCACTGACCACCGCTTGTGGCGGCGTATCAGACCATATTTCGAGTTTTCATTATCTAGGCGATGATCTATGCATCCATACGAGCGTTTTGATATATAACTTGGTCATGTTAGAAAAAGTTGATAAATAGTGGATTTACGTTTTTACGTTACTATTTACGGTTTTTACGTTTTATCTTCGGTTTACGATCTGCGAAGATCAGACCATCGGTTTTACTTCAAATTTTAATATGTTGATCGTATGACTGTCCCGGTGACTTTGTGAGGTCACGGGCGAAGATCCGACCGTTGGATCTTCGTATAATTGAGAAATAGTCATTCGGAAGGCGATTCGTGAGAATCCGACCGTCGGATTTTCGTATAATTTTGTGGAGATGTTAGTAAAGGCGATTCAGGAAGATCTGACCGTTGGATCTTCGTGATAATTTTGGAGGATGATCCTAAAGGCGATCCGTGAGGATCCGACCGTTGGATCATCGTTTAATTTGAATCTGAGCGTTGGATCGTCGTTTAATTACATTTATGAGTTGTTGGCTAAGTTAAGATCATTATTGGATTAGGTTATCGACGGATTGATTTGGCGGACAATTCGGGAAAATTGTTGTTTTAGCTGTTAAGAAGACGCAGCTGGATTAGAGGTGAGTAAACCTCACGTGGTTCATATTACGAACTGAATAAATTTAATTACTTTATTTTTGTCATAATTGTGTGAAAATATTTATGGAATAAATATTTGTTTTAAATCATATGGACTTGATCAACTACGGTCCATAGGTAAGTAAAATGATTTTATTATACAAATGAATTTCACCGTTTTTATGCTTGAACTATAGTTGGTATTAGTGGTCATCCCTGAGCGGATGATTACGTATATATATATTTACGTGAAATATATATATTGGTTGACGTGTGATTGATGTGATGAAATGATTGAGAATGGATTTGGATATTATTCAAGATATTAATCTCACATTTAATTGTTGAATAATGAAATGTTGATAATGTGATGTGAAAGTTATTTTATATGCCCAATGGTGAATATGTGGAAATTATTTTAAGAAATAAAGATTTGTCTTGAAATAATATGTCTCTTTATGTGGGTGTACATATACATATATACGATCTATAAATCATAAAGATTGTATTTTGGTGATTTTGATTATGTCTGAGAAGTACAATTGTGAAGTCGGGTGTTATCTACTACCCCGTGCTTAAGTGAATTACTGGTAAATGTGTTTTGGTGTTATGTGGAAATTAGCCTTGGGCCCTAGTCCCTACAGATAGTGCACTATTATACTCTTAGGAAGGTTGCTTACTTTGAGTATACATACTTGGGTATAGTACGTTGGACCCTAGTATGCTGCGGCTTTCCCGTACTTTGGGTATAGTACGTTGGACCCTAGTACGTGGATTTGTGATTTGTTACCAGTCAACCTGGCTTACTCGTGCTTTGGGTATAGTACGTTGGACCCTAGCACTTGTATTTATGATTTGTTACCAGTTAATCCGAAAATTCACTAAAAAGAAAAGTGTACTTATATTATTTTGATCAAATATCTATTTGTGATATATTGTTAATATGTGAAGGTGTTAGTGGAAAGAGAATCAAGCATGCTTTGCTTTAATGTTATTTCACATATTAATGTTGCAATATTTGTTGGTGGTGATCAGTCAAATGCTGAGTTTTAAAAGAAGTATCGAGAATAAATATGCTTATATATGTTTCTTTGATTTTTGGAATTACATTGTGAGTGCGTCGATTGTTTACTTGAGTTATAATAAATATAATTGAATAAATCAACAGTTCTTTCTTGTTTGCTCATACGGGCTGTCAAAAGCTCACCGGGTTTTGTGTTGTTGCAACTCCCGGTACACTATTCAAATTGTGTAGCGGGTAGTCTTACAGGTCAGGAGAATCAGGGCAGTGATCGTGCGGTTTAGAGTATTAGTATTAGATTTATAGCATTTGTTTTGTGAGGAGAATTGTGCTCTCTTGAGCTTTATAATTTGTTTTGGTGAGAGTGTACTGTAATAAGTAGCTTGAGGATTTGGTTTATGTAATTATCGAGAGGTGTAATGTGCTGTTGATTTTGAGAAAAAAATTCTGAGATTATAAACAGGGTATTTGAGGTTCATGCTTCGAATATGAATTACTTAAATTCAGAATTCGGGGTGTGACAGATTGGTATCAGAGCGTGAGGTGCATACTTAATGATTTGTCAATACTTTCCGAGTGATGGCCCGTCTGCAGCGGATCCCCATCGTGTGCTCTTCAGTATTGATCAAGTCATTGGTATGTGAGAGTGTTAGAAGTCATCTAGGACGTTTGGTCGTATTAGGAGTTATGAAATACCCTTGGTGTGTTAGTATATTGGTTATTAGGTACTTGTATTGACTGATGCTATGTTTGAGTGTTATACAAGTTTTAAACAATTTTTGCTATGCTTCCGAAGTAATGGACAAATTGGGAAGCATAACTAAGGATTGAGGTAGACCCTTAGGTAGAGGTCTAGTCTGATGTAGGAACAGGATCTTTCTATGGAGACAGTTGTGGATGAGGTGTAGGCAGCCGAGGTTGAGCTGTCTGTTCCACTAGTGGTTGATGTGATGAATTCTATTCTTAGGTTGAAATGGTGAAAAATGTTGAGGATTTAGAAGTAGTTGGAAAGAGAATTGATCTCACAACTCAAAGATGATAGGAGTGTGAGAGGTTATGAGATAGAGTTCTCAAGACTATGGGTTTAGGAGACGAATGGATGCTAACTTTAGCAAGGTGTAGGGAATAGAGATGCCTTATCAGCCTTAAGACTTTTCTTACTAAGGCGAAGTGTGATACTAGAGGACCTAATGTAATACCCCGAAAAATCCAAATTAAATTCCATGGTTTTTTAGAAATGATTTCACGATAGTAGGAGCGATGTACGAAGCTTGGAAAAGTTGTGGAATTAGTTCGAACGATTTTATTTTCGAAAACGAACGTTTTTAGGGGGTCAACAAAGTTGACTTTTTATACGTTCAAAATTTGGGAAAACTTCCTTCATGAAAGTTGTAGAGCTCGTCGATACGAGTTCGTGGACATGTGGAACGCATTATTTGGAGTTCGTATGAATAAGTTATGAATATTTTAAAATTGAGAATTTTCTATAAATACAAAAAATCAGATTTCTCAATAAGGAAACCCGAAAATTTCCAGATTTTTCTCCTCCTCGCTGCCTTGGCTTCACGGCGTCGCCACGACTTCATCCGGCCACCTATGGCCATGAAATTGATATCAATCTCTTCGCCTTGAAACCAGCTTTCCATTCATATATGTCTTGCATCCTATCATTCACCATAGACAACGAATCGAAGCAAAGAAGGTCAGACCATTTTTCATGCATTTCTTCAAATTCCAGCCAACTCCGGCAAAGGTAGGAGGGGAGACCAACTGGGCTTTGTTCGCCTTGCCATGCTCTATAAACTCACCAAGTTTCACATCTCGATTCAACCCGAGGAAGACGAATTTCAGATTTGAGCGATTTTGGGCGATTTCGGCCTCTTTCTTCTTGAGGTAATTTTCGACCACTTCCGGTCATTTTTAGACTTCATGCTAGTTAGGAAAGTGGTTGGGCTTGATGAGATGAAGAGGAGCAGCCCGGCCCCGACACCATTGGCGGTGGTCGGCGGCGGCTCTGCCACTAACTCCGGCGACCCTTTCCGGCCAACTCCGGGGGTCAAAAATATAGTTTCTGTGCATTTTTAGATTCTATATTTCAATACGATCATTTCGATATATTATACGCAATTTTCGGATATCGTATGATTTAGTTATGAATTTTACGATTTCGAACGATTTCGATTGTTCGATTAATGATCTGTGAAGATCGGACCGTCTGATGGACTTGTAGTTTTGATATGTTGATCGTATGACTGTCCCAATGACCTTGTGTGGTCATGGGCGAAGATCCGACCGTTGGATCTTCGTATAATTGCAAAACAGTGATTCGGGAGGCGATTCGTGAGAATCCGTCCGTCGGATTTTTATATAAGTTAGAATCCGACCGTTGGATTGTCGTTTAAGTATGTTTTGGAATTGTTAGCTAAATTCAAGTCACATTTGATTAGGTGATTGGCGGATTGATTTGGCGGACGATTCGTAAAATCGTTGTTGAGCTGTTTAGAAGACGCAACGGGAATTAGAGGTGAGTAAACCTCACGTGGTTCATATTACGAACCCAATACAATTAATTGCTTTATTTTGTTGCAATCATATGAACTATTGTTGGTGTTACTAGACATTCCTGTGTGAATGTCTGTATATATATTATTACGTAAAATAATATGTATTGTTGGAGTTGTGTTGAGTTATTGTTGAGAAACAATATATTGTGAGAGATATTGAGTTTATTGTTGAGAAACAATATATTGTGAGAGGTGTTGAGTTTTATTGTTGAGGAACAATAAATTGTTGTGATCTGTGGAGATCACTAGGTCACGAGGTGACCATGGCATCTATTAGTGAATCACGCTCTCGTACCGGGCTGGTGGTTATTAATAGTATTAAATCGTAATCACGTCTGTGGCCGGACGAGTGGTTACGTTCAGTTAGAGCTCTAGTCTGTCTGCCAAATGTGGAGTGAACTTATGAGTGAAATTGAGAGTAACTCATAATTGTCAATATATATATGGTAACCTTATGAGGGAAATTGAGAGTAACTCATAAGGGTCTATATATATATATGAGTCTGTCTACCAAATGTTGGGAAATCTTATGAGCAAATTTGAGAGTAACTCATAAGTGTCTATATATATATATGAGAGTGAGTGATCTTATGAGCTAAATTGAGAGTAACTCATAAGTGTCTATATATATATATGAGAGTGAGTGATCTTATGAGCTAAATTGAGAGTAACTCATAAGTGTCTATATATATATATGAGAGTGAGAAAGTAACGTGGGTTTGTGGTAGTCTTGAAATCTAATAAATCAACAATTCTTTCTTGTTTACTCATACTGGCTGTAAAAAGCTTACCGGGTTTTGTGTTGTTGCAACTCCCGGTACACTATTCAAATTGTGTAGCGGGTAATCCTACAGGACAGGAGAACCAGGACGGTGATCGTGCGGTTAGAGCAATTGTTAGAGTTTTACAACAATTGTAAGTTGTGAGGTGTGTTATGCTCATTTGAGCTTTATAATATATTGTGAGAGTGAATTGTAATAATGAACTCGAAGTTTCGAGATTTGGTTTTTTTGTAATTGTAATTATTCAGGTTTCGGATTTGAATTTATCATTCAAAATCCGGGGCGTGACAGTTTGGTATCAGAGCGTAAGGTACATATTTGGTGATAATCAGTACCTCCCGAGTGATGGCCCGTCTGCAGCGGATCCCCATCATATACTCTTCGGTACTGGTAAAATCATTGGGTATGTCTTAGTATGGGGTCTAGACAACGTGTAAGTCCGTAGGACGGTAGAGTTGTCTACTAAGTTCGTATTAGAATAAGTTTAGTTTCCGCGAGTTGTGATCTTCGAGGAATAGGAACCTCTGGATTTAACTCTGATGAGTCGGTGAGGTAGAGGTCGAGTCTGATGTAGGGACATGACCTTTCTATGGAGACAGTTGAGGATGAGGTGGAGGCATTAGAGGTTGAGTTGCCTAGTCTACCTGTAGTTGATGTGATGGATGTTATTCTTGGGTTGAAATGGTGAAAGAGATTGAGACCCTAGGAATAGTTGAAAAGAGAATTGATCTCACCAACTCAAGATGATAGGAGTGTGAGAGATTATGAGACAGAATTCTCAAGACTATATTGGTGTTCGAGTGTAGTGATGTAATTTGGGAAATACTTATGTTACCTTTAATAAGGGTAGTATGTCAAGTGATCATGGCATGGGTTGACTTTGTAAGTGAAGTGGTGGAGCTTGTGTAGCTTCTTTGAGTTATCACCTTTGAGGAATGGGAACCTTTGGATTAAACTCTGGTGGAGTTATTGAGGATGGTTTTCACGAAAAACAGTATCCTTATGTGCATTGTAGTCGTTGGTTGTTGGGGTCATGGTGTTTGACCAATGCTTGTATCTAAAGTCGTTACGAGTATTTGACTAGTAGTTGTGATACTTTCCATTAGTTGGATATGCAGATGTTTTGAGTTGAAGAATACTTAGCAGTTATTGGTTGCTTAGTGATGGAATTGTGTTATAATGGAGCATTCATTCATGCACAGTTGTTTGGTGTTTAGGATAGCTACTATATATTAGCTAAATGTCGGGGTGTGGTTTGAGATCTGCGGATGGTATTGGAAATTATTGTGGAGTGCTGGTTCACTGACTATTGTTGAGTAGTAATGCATAATTCGTTGTTACTATGATGGATTTTGTGTATGGTTGACTTATGGGAAGATTGATATGACCTCGTGATAGGATTGACTGTGAAGAGACATTGTGTTGATGTATGAGCTTAGGTAATAACGTTGTTTTCAACTCTAGGAGTGCTAGGGTTGTATAACTAATTTATGAGGCCAGATACTGTTGTGAGGACAGATTATGGATTATGACGTGGTTAGTGTGAAGTGCTATAATCACAGAATTTTGACCCACTAGATGTTGACTTACCACCAAATGAGCAGTGAGGTGATTCGTGGGTGAGATACTGAGTGTGGTACCAGTATCGATTAGTGGATGCTAAGATGGTACATATTGCTTGTTGAAGCAATTGATAGATGGAGTGATCGAGATTTTTTTTAGAGTTGTAAGTGTAACTCTAAAGATGTGGGTTTTTCCTAGCTAACTCAGGAAGTGTTTAGCTTTATTAATCCCTAATTCTAGCGACGAAATTATTGTGTTTGGTTTGACTCAGAGGATACTAGCTTGACCTCTGTGTGACTTAATTGATTGCTAGGTTTTGAATGATTGTTTGTGATAAATCATTTTGAAAGATGTGTGCAGCAGAGTCTCGATGGTTTTGAAAAGAGTATTAAGTGACCAAGGTTCGATCCTTGGTGTTGTTGTGGTTAAACAAAAAAAGAAAAAGAAAACATGCACACAATCTTATTGATTTTATATTACAAAAAGGGAAACGAGGACTATGCTATACTAAGCCTAGTCAGCAGCTCCGGATGGGTTGAGGCTGAGCTCAAGAGAAACGTTTGAGCCACTGTGGTAACCGCCTGAGCCACCAGAATAGTAACCAAAAGCGCTACCTTCCTCGGAAGTAGCCTTCAGGTTACCAAAGACGTCCTCGCCGTGCACGGGGAACAGAGGAAGAGTTTGAACCTCCTGGTGATCTCCTCCTCGTTGTTGCAGGGATGTTTGTCCTCCTGTTGTGCCAAAAGAGTTGTACTAGTATTAGTGTTGAAGTGTGAGGAAGAATATGAAACAGAATTTAAATCAAGAAATCCTTCATTACCAGTAGAATAGGTGGAACCAAAGTTGAGATCAATGGATCTACCATCATCAGTAGAACTAGTGGACCCAAAATTGATGTCAATGGATCCACCAGCTGGCCCAAAATTGATGTCGATGGATCCACCAGCACCAGTAGAACCAGTGGACCCAAAATTGAGATCAATGGATCTACCAGTACCAAGAGAACTAGTTCTCATGGGCACTGGAGCAGCCTGATTACACCTATTCATCTGCTTCTCTCGAGCCCTGACGTTCTGGAACCAAAAGTAAATGTTCTTACCCTCAACATACCCATACTGGTTCAGCTGGAGACAGATCTCGTGGATCTGCTCTGTAGTTGGGCACTTAAATCCCTTGACGTAGTAAAGATCCTTGAGGATTCTTATTTGTTCTGGAGTAGGAATCCACCTGGTACGGCTTCGCCAGAAATCCATGTTGGCACTACTTCCAGCTGCTTGGGTGTTTCCTCCCTCCTCTGTTGGTTGCTGTTGTTGTGGTTCCATTTGTTGCGGGGTTTGGAGCTCCATTAGTTGCAGAGTTCGTGGCTCTTGGGTCATGGGGTGAGAGGATGTGGAAATCGAGGAATACATGGTTTAGTGTTTGAGGGAGATTTTGTTAGAAGGATTGGAGTTGTTGAACTGGTGATTGGAGATCTGAGATTCTCAGAGGAAAGATGAGATCGAATCTTCAAATGGAAGAAAAGATCTGAGAAAGAAGGATTGAAGATTTGGAGGAAAAGATTGAAGATCTGAAAGTTCAGAGGAAAGATGGGATTGAATCAACTAGATGGGAGAGAAGATCAGAAGAGAAGGATTGAAATTGATGAAGAAAGGATTTGAGAAGAGAAAGGCTGAAGAGTTGAGAGAGAAAGGCTTGAGCTCGGAAGAAAATTTCTTTTCTTTTGGAGTGAACAGTTTTTCCCCAGAATGCACCTATTTATAGAACAAGGTGAGCAGATCTCCACCGTTGGATGAACGATCTCAGAATTTGAATCCACGCGTTGGATTAAAGTCATCTGAAAACCCGGAAAAGTTGTTGGCGCGTGGAGAGCGTGTAAGGGGACAGGCCGAACCTCGAGATGCTGTGGCAGACAGCTTTAGCCGAAAGCAGATTTGACTGCCGTAAATCACGGAAGGGATAAGCCGTGACACAAGTGGGCCGTACTTGGGCCTGTCTCGGATCAAGGCATCACTGTAGCTGTGGGTGGAGGCCTGATGGGCCGAGTTTCAGAAACAGTTTTGGACATGATGGGCCGAGTTTCTGAAACAGTTTTGGATGAGTTGGGCCGGATTTCTGTAACAGTTTTGGATACGTTGGGCTGGGTTTCTGCAACAGTCTTGGATGTTTTGGGCCGAATTGTTGAAACAGTTGAAACAGTTGGTTTAAATAAAAGGATTGGTATGGATAATAACGTGAGCAGCCGTGCTCGAGTGGTTGAGTGTACAGTTCGTGTACAAGAGGTCTGAGGTTCGAACCTCGCCTCTTGTTTATTTTTATTATGTTCGTTTATGACATAATAAGTATAAAATTTGTACACATTATATTAAGCACAGCTTGTGCTCCAGTGGTTGGGGGACAAAGGTTTCGTGCGGCAGGTTGAGGTTTCGAACCTTGCCTCCCCCGTTATTTTATTTATGTCGCTTATGACATAATAAATATAACACGTGAGCATATATTAATGAAGGCAGCTCTTGCTTCAGTGGTTGGGAGCAAAACCTTCGTGTTTGAGGTCGGGAGTTCGAACCCTACCTCTTACAAATATTTTTGGGTCTCGTATATGCTTGATATACGGACGTATATACGGTATGTACGGTATACATACGTATATACGGTCTGTACAGTATGCATACGTATATACAGTTGTACGGTATGCATACGTATACACGATCTGTACGGTATGTATACGTATATACGGTATGTACAATTTCATACCGTAGCCGAGCTGGAAGTTGGTGGGCCGATTGGTAGGCCCAAATAGTAAGCCCAATTGTTCGGCCCGAATAGTAGGCCCAAATGTTAAACCCAAAGTGGTTTGGGCCGGTTCGAAATTTGGATGGTTCGGTTTCTTCGGCCCAATTGACCAGCCCTAATGCTTAGCCCAAGGATTGAACAAGCCCAAGTCATCGTCACTGGGTGACATATTTTATTGGCGTGCTTTTGGGGATGATTTGTTTTGAGTGATGCATCTCTATTGTTGTGAAGAATGGTGCATGCTTGAGTTTTACTATAGAGATTTACCGTGATGCTAATTGAGTAGCGAAACACTTTGTGGGAGTGTTTACTGTGCTTGTATGCCAGTACAGAGTGATGATCTATGTGAAGATCTATGTGATGATCTATGTGAAGATCTATGTAAGGATCTATGAGATGATCCACGTGATGATTTTGTGTAATTGATGTGGAGTGATGTTGAGCAGTTGTTTTGTGAATTTACATTGTGATGAAAGGATTTAGTGGCCCTAGGAATGTATTTTTATACAAAGGATTGTGGCTTTGTAGATTACTACAGATTTGGAAAAGATGGAGATTCTATGATTAGGTCAACCTTAATCGAGAGGAATTGACTTACGCTCAAATTTCGGGACGAAATTTCTTTAAGGAGGGTAGATTGTAATACCCCGAAAAATCCAAATTAAATTCCATGGTTTTTTAGAAATGATTTCACGATAGTAGGAGCGATGTACGAAGCTTGGAAAAGTTGTGGAATTAGTTCGAACGATTTTATTTTCGAAAACGAACGTTTTTAGGGGGTCAACAAAGTTGACTTTTTATACGTTCAAAATTTGGGAAAACTTCCTTCATGAAAGTTGTAGAGCTCGTCGATACGAGTTCGTGGACATGTGGAACGCATTATTTGGAGTTCGTATGAATAAGTTATGAATATTTTAAAATTGAGAATTTTCTATAAATACAAAAAATCAGATTTCTCAATAAGGAAACCCGAAAATTTCCAGATTTTTCTCCTCCTCGCTGCCTTGGCTTCACGGCGTCGCCACGACTTCATCCGGCCACCTATGGCCATGAAATTGATATCAATCTCTTCGCCTTGAAACCAGCTTTCCATTCATATATGTCTTGCATCCTATCATTCACCATAGACAACGAATCGAAGCAAAGAAGGTCAGACCATTTTTCATGCATTTCTTCAAATTCCAGCCAACTCCGGCAAAGGTAGGAGGGGAGACCAACTGGGCTTTGTTCGCCTTGCCATGCTCTATAAACTCACCAAGTTTCACATCTCGATTCAACCCGAGGAAGACGAATTTCAGATTTGAGCGATTTTGGGCGATTTCGGCCTCTTTCTTCTTGAGGTAATTTTCGACCACTTCCGGTCATTTTTAGACTTCATGCTAGTTAGGAAAGTGGTTGGGCTTGATGAGATGAAGAGGAGCAGCCCGGCCCCGACACCATTGGCGGTGGTCGGCGGCGGCTCTGCCACTAACTCCGGCGACCCTTTCCGGCCAACTCCGGGGGTCAAAAATATAGTTTCTGTGCATTTTTAGATTCTATATTTCAATACGATCATTTCGATATATTATACGCAATTTTCGGATATCGTATGATTTAGTTATGAATTTTACGATTTCGAACGATTTCGATTGTTCGATTAATGATCTGTGAAGATCGGACCGTCTGATGGACTTGTAGTTTTGATATGTTGATCGTATGACTGTCCCAATGACCTTGTGTGGTCATGGGCGAAGATCCGACCGTTGGATCTTCGTATAATTGCAAAACAGTGATTCGGGAGGCGATTCGTGAGAATCCGTCCGTCGGATTTTTATATAAGTTAGAATCCGACCGTTGGATTGTCGTTTAAGTATGTTTTGGAATTGTTAGCTAAATTCAAGTCACATTTGATTAGGTGATTGGCGGATTGATTTGGCGGACGATTCGTAAAATCGTTGTTGAGCTGTTTAGAAGACGCAACGGGAATTAGAGGTGAGTAAACCTCACGTGGTTCATATTACGAACCCAATACAATTAATTGCTTTATTTTGTTGCAATCATATGAACTATTGTTGGTGTTACTAGACATTCCTGTGTGAATGTCTGTATATATATTATTACGTAAAATAATATGTATTGTTGGAGTTGTGTTGAGTTATTGTTGAGAAACAATATATTGTGAGAGATATTGAGTTTATTGTTGAGAAACAATATATTGTGAGAGGTGTTGAGTTTTATTGTTGAGGAACAATAAATTGTTGTGATCTGTGGAGATCACTAGGTCACGAGGTGACCATGGCATCTATTAGTGAATCACGCTCTCGTACCGGGCTGGTGGTTATTAATAGTATTAAATCGTAATCACGTCTGTGGCCGGACGAGTGGTTACGTTCAGTTAGAGCTCTAGTCTGTCTGCCAAATGTGGAGTGAACTTATGAGTGAAATTGAGAGTAACTCATAATTGTCAATATATATATGGTAACCTTATGAGGGAAATTGAGAGTAACTCATAAGGGTCTATATATATATATGAGTCTGTCTACCAAATGTTGGGAAATCTTATGAGCAAATTTGAGAGTAACTCATAAGTGTCTATATATATATATGAGAGTGAGTGATCTTATGAGCTAAATTGAGAGTAACTCATAAGTGTCTATATATATATATGAGAGTGAGTGATCTTATGAGCTAAATTGAGAGTAACTCATAAGTGTCTATATATATATATGAGAGTGAGAAAGTAACGTGGGTTTGTGGTAGTCTTGAAATCTAATAAATCAACAATTCTTTCTTGTTTACTCATACTGGCTGTAAAAAGCTTACCGGGTTTTGTGTTGTTGCAACTCCCGGTACACTATTCAAATTGTGTAGCGGGTAATCCTACAGGACAGGAGAACCAGGACGGTGATCGTGCGGTTAGAGCAATTGTTAGAGTTTTACAACAATTGTAAGTTGTGAGGTGTGTTATGCTCATTTGAGCTTTATAATATATTGTGAGAGTGAATTGTAATAATGAACTCGAAGTTTCGAGATTTGGTTTTTTTGTAATTGTAATTATTCAGGTTTCGGATTTGAATTTATCATTCAAAATCCGGGGCGTGACACCTAATCTCTTGGTGTGTTGTGACAGGCTGTGCTTGATGTCTATAGTAGACTTTTGCGTGTGAATTCTTTTTGTAAAGTGTTGTTCTATGTGGTATGTTGCATGATGCATCTTTCGTTATTTAACAGCGAAGTCTTTTACAACTTTGTTTGTGTGTGCAATACTATCTTGTTGTGTTCGAAATTATTTCGAGTGTTTGTTGTGATTTTGGAAAAGTATCAACATACATTCAATCTTATTAATTTTAGGATGAGTCTTTTACCACTTTAATTAGTGCTGGGGCAATAGAGTTAATACTCTAAGCTCCTCATAGGGGGATGCCAATTATGAAAGATGTGTGCAGTAGAGTTGTTTATGGTTTTGAAAATAGTATTGGGTGACCAAGGTTCGATCCTTGGTGTTGTTGATGGTTAAACAAAAAGAAAAGAAAACATGCACACCATCTTATTGATTTTATATTACAAAAAAAAAAAAGGAAAACAAGGACTATGCTATGCTAAGCCTAGTCAGCAGCTCCGGATGGGTTGAGGCTGAGCTCAAGAGAAACGTTTGAGCCACTGTGGTAACCGCCTGAGCCACCAGAATAGTAACCAAAAGCGCTACCTTCCTCGGAAGTAGCCTTCAGGTTACCAAAGACGTCCTCGCCATGCACGGGGAACAAAGGAAGAGTTTGAACCTCCTGGTGATCTCCTCCTCGTTGTTGCAGGGATGTTTGTCCTCCTGTTGTGCCAAAAGAGTTGTACTGGTATTAGTGTTGAAGTGTGAGGAAGAATATGAAACAAAATTTAAATCAAGAAATCCTTCATTACCAGTAGAATAGGTGGAACCAAAGTTGAGATCAATGGATCTACCATCATCAGTAGAACTAGTGGACCCAAAATTGATGTCAATGGATCCACCAGCTGGCCCAAAATTGATGTCGATGGATCCACCAGCACCAGTAGAACCAGTGGACCCAAAATTGAGATCAATGGATCCACCAGTACCAAGAGAACTAGTTCCCATGGGCACTGGAGCAGCCTGATTACACCTATTCATCTGCTTCTCTCGAGCCCTGACGTTCTGGAACCAAAAGTAAATGTTCTTACCCTCAACATGTCCATACTGGTTCAGCTGGAGGCAGATCTCGTGAATGTGCTCTGTAGTTGGACGCTTAAATCCCTTGACGTAGTAAAGATCCTTGAGGATTCTTATTTGTTCTGGAGTAGGAATCCACCTGGTACGGCTTCGCCAGAAATCCATGTTGGCACTACTTCCGGCTGCTTGGGTGTTTCCTCCCTCCTCTGTTGGTTGCTGTTGTTGTAGTTCCATTTGTTGCGGGGTTTGGAGCTCCATTAGTTGCAGAGTTCGTGGCTCTTGGGTCATGGAGTGAGAGGATGTGAAAATCGAGGAATACATGGTTTAGTGTTTGAGGGAGATTTTGTTAGAAGGATTGGAGTTGTTGAACTGGTGATTGGAGATCTGAGATTCTCAGAGGAAAGATGAGATCGAATCTTCAAATGGAAGAAAAGACCTGAGAAAGAAAGATTGAAGATCTGAGAGTGAAAAACTGGGGATTTGAGAAGAGAAAGGCTGAAGAGTTGAGAGAGAAAGGCTTGAGCTCGGAAGAAAATTTCTTTTCCTTTGGAGTGAACAGTCGCGTCTCCAGAATGCACCTATTTATAGAACAAGGTGAGCAGATCTCCACCGTTGGATGAACGATCTCAGAATTTGAATCCACGCGTTGGATTAAAGTCGCCCCGAAACCCGGAAAAGCTGTTGGCGCGTGTTGAGCGTGTAAGGGGACATGCCGAATTTCGAGGTGCTGTGGCAGACAGCTTTAGCCGAAAGTGATTCTGATTGCCTTAAATCACGGAAGGGATAAGCCGTGGCAGGTGGGCCGTACGTGGGCTTGTCTTGGATCAAGGCCCTCACTGTAGTTGTGGGTGGAGGCCCAATGGGCTGAACTTCTGAAATAGTTTTGGGTGAAATTCATGGGCCGGATTTCTGCAACAGTTTTGGGTGTTTTGGGCCGGATTGTTGAAACAATTTGAAACAGCTTGGTTTAAATAAAAGGAATGGTATAGTTATCATCGAGAGCAGCTTGTGCTCCAGTGGTTGGGGGGCAAAGCCTTTGTGCAGCAGGTTAAGGTTTCGAACCTTGCCACCCCTTTTATTTTATTTATGTCGCTTATGACATAATAAATATAACACGTGAGCATATATTATTGGAAGCAGCTCTTGCTTCAGTGGTTGGGAGCAAAACTTTTGTGTTCGAGGTCGGGAGTTCGACCCTTGCCTCTTACATTTATTTTTGGATCTTGTATACGCTCAGTATACGGACGTATTTTTATACGTAGAACCGTAGCTTTGTATATTTCTACGGTATGGTATCTGTAGATTTCTACAGTATTGGTAAAGTTGGAGATAGTATAGTCAAGCGTGGTAGTTGAAGTAAGAATTGTGGTGATCAAGTTGATGCTTGGTTAGTGTTCTGAAAACTTTAATCGGGAGAAATGGACTCACGATTAAATTTCGGGACGAAATTCCTTTAAGGAGGGTAGACTGTAATACCCCGAAAATCCAAATTAAATTACATGGATTTTTAGAAATGATTTCACGATAGTAGGAGCGAGTACGAAGCTTGGAGAAGTTGTGGAATTAGTTCGAACGATTTTATTTTCGAAAACGAACGTTTTTTTAGGGGGGCCGAGAAAGTTGACTTTTTATACGTACGGAATTTGGGAAAACTTCCTTCATGAAAGTTGTAGAGCTCATCGATACGATCGCGTGCATATGTGGAACGCAATATTCGGAGTTCGTATGAATAAGTTATGAATATTTAAAAATTGGGATTTTTCTATAAATAGGTGGAAAATCTGATTTATTTCGGAAGGACGAAAGTTTCTCAAAATTGCATTTTGGTCCCTGAAACTCTCCGTTCTCTCTCCTCCCTACGCAGCCGACCCGACTGACCCGACCCGGACCCATCTCCCTCCTCCGGCGTTCTCCGGCCACGACCCGGCCATCCCTGGCTTCGCCGTGAGCCGTCCAGTCTCCTGGTGCCATCGCCTTGCATCGACGCTGCCCCCAGACGTGGATCGAAGCCCCCCAGAGCCTAGCATTCGACCCGACCGGATCTTGGCCGTGCCGGCGTTGCACGGGCCGATCCTCCCCATTTTCGTGATCTCCTCCTCCCCCTGATCATCCCCATATAAGCCTTGCATGACGATTTTGGGTGTAGAGCGCTTGATCAAGGTTTGACTTTTTCGACGGTTCTGATTCAATCTGGAATCAGATCAGACGCTCCGGATTAATCCAACTTCAAAGCTTGATCTAGGACGATCTAGGCCAAACCAGACTTAGCTCCAGGTATGGAAGTCGATCACCCTTTCATTTTGAACCAGTTTGTAGTTGGTCACTTTGCCATCGGAGGTGGTTGACCGGCGTTGACCTCCGCGTTGACCGCCCACTGACCACCGCTTGTGGCGGCGTATCATACCATATTTCGAGTTTTCATTATCTAGGCGATGATCTATGCATCCATACGAGCGTTTTGATATATAACTTGGTCATGTTAGAAAAAGTTGATAAATAGTGGATTTACGTTTTTACGTTACTATTTACGGTTTTTACGTTTTATCTTCGGTTTACGATCTGCGAAGATCAGACCATCGGTTTTACTTCAAATTTTAATATGTTGATCGTATGACTGTCCCGGTGACTTTGTGAGGTCACGGGCGAAGATCCGACCGTTGGATCTTCGTATAATTGAGAAATAGTCATTCGGAAGGCGATTCGTGAGAATCCGACCGTCGGATTTTCGTATAATTTTGTGGAGATGTTAGTAAAGGCGATTCAGGAAGATCTGACCGTTGGATCTTCGTGATAATTTTGGAGGATGATCCTAAAGGCGATCCGTGAGGATCCGACCGTTGGATCATCGTTTAATTTGAATCTGAGCGTTGGATCGTCGTTTAATTACATTTATGAGTTGTTGGCTAAGTTAAGATCATTATTGGATTAGGTTATCGACGGATTGATTTGGCGGACAATTCGGGAAAATTGTTGTTTTAGCTGTTAAGAAGACGCAGCTGGATTAGAGGTGAGTAAACCTCACGTGGTTCATATTACGAACTGAATAAATTTAATTACTTTATTTTTGTCATAATTGTGTGAAAATATTTATGGAATAAATATTTGTTTTAAATCATATGGACTTGATCAACTACGGTCCATAGGTAAGTAAAATGATTTTATTATACAAATGAATTTCACCGTTTTTATGCTTGAACTATAGTTGGTATTAGTGGTCATCCCTGAGCGGATGATTACGTATATATATATTTACGTGAAATATATATATTGGTTGACGTGTGATTGGTGTGATGAAATGATTGAGAATGGATTTGGATATTATTCAAGATATTAATCTCACATTTAATTGTTGAATAATGAAATGTTGATAATGTGATGTGAAAGTTATTTTATATGCCCAATGGTGAATATGTGGAAATTATTTTAAGAAATAAAGATTTGTCTTGAAATAATATGTCTCTTTATGTGGGTGTACATATACATATATACGATCTATAAATCATAAAGATTGTATTTTGGTGATTTTGATTATGTCTGAGAAGTACAATTGTGAAGTCGGGTGTTATCTACTACCCCGTGCTTAAGTGAATTACTGGTAAATGTGTTTTGGTGTTATGTGGAAGTTAGCCTTGGGCCCTAGTCCCTACAGATAGTGCACTATTATACTCTTAGGAAGGTTGCTTACTTTGAGTATACATACTTGGGTATAGTACGTTGGACCCTAGTATGCTGCGGCTTTCCCGTACTTTGGGTATAGTACGTTGGACCCTAGTACGTGGATTTGTGATTTGTTACCAGTCAACCTGGCTTACTCGTGCTTTGGGTATAGTACGTTGGACCCTAGCACTTGTATTTATGATTTGTTACCAGTTAATCCGAAAATTCACTAAAAAGAAAAGTGTACTTATATTATTTTGATCAAATATCTATTTGTGATATATTGTTAATATGTGAAGGTGTTAGTGGAAAGAGAATCAAGCATGCTTTGCTTTAATGTTATTTCACATATTAATGTTGCAATATTTGTTGGTGGTGATCAGTCAAATGCTGAGTTTTAAAAGAAGTATCGAGAATAAATATGCTTATATATGTTTCTTTGATTTTTGGAATTACATTGTGAGTGCGTCGATTGTTTACTTGAGTTATAATAAATATAATTGAATAAATCAACAGTTCTTTCTTGTTTGCTCATACGGGCTGTCAAAAGCTCACCGGGTTTTGTGTTGTTGCAACTCCCGGTACACTATTCAAATTGTGTAGCGGGTAGTCTTACAGGTCAGGAGAATCAGGGCAGTGATCGTGCGGTTTAGAGTATTAGTATTAGATTTATAGCATTTGTTTTGTGAGGAGAATTGTGCTCTCTTGAGCTTTATAATTTGTTTTGGTGAGAGTGTACTGTAATAAGTAGCTTGAGGATTTGGTTTATGTAATTATCGAGAGGTGTAATGTGCTGTTGATTTTGAGAAAAAAATTCTGAGATTATAAACAGGGTATTTGAGGTTCATGCTTCGAATATGAATTACTTAAATTCAGAATTCGGGGTGTGACAATTTTAATGTTTTTGTCTTCACCACAGACTACGTATCTCTTAGTATTGTCCAACATCTCATTATTATATTGAGCTCCAAAAACTGTGAGGGAGTTTCCGCTTTTTATAGGAGATAGTCTCTGTCTTTAGTAAATTATGAAGGTTTCATGATATTTTTGTTGTGGCATCACAAGTTTAGTTTGCTCTTTTTACCACATTGGGCGCATGACGGTCTGCAAACTTTAGGAAAAATGACTAGTCTCGTGTTGGAGACATTGCATACCTGAACTGCAATTCTACTCTTGAGTTGGACTAAACTTTTATAGATAAGCTTTTGGGACTCTCTACCAGAGTCTCATTTTGATTTTGATATTGTTGTATAGTCACCGGAGCAGGTTGTAGCTTTTGTTGGTGAATCCTTGAGTATACTCCAACATGAAGCTGAAGATCATCCAAAAAAGATAGTTTACTTTACACTAGGAGCAAGAGCAATACAAATCTGCGATGAAATCGACGATTGGATAAAGTTGGTATTCAAACACTACGTCAAAAACTTGTTGCTCTATTTTTATGATGGTGGCTACCTGTCAAGGTACAAACTTCCTCCTGCTAGGTTGGATTTTGGGTCACTGGTAGTGCTGCATTTAAGTCACTGTATTCTAATTGGAGATTTGTTCATGGAGACACAAGGTTTAAGTGCCTAATGGAGCTCAAGTTGTCATATGTTGATTTGAATGGATTAGCCGAGAAACTCCTTTCTAGATGCCGTTATCTTGAGAATTTGAAATTGAAATTCTGTCAAAACACACAGCAAGTTTCAGTTTGTGGATTAACCAAGCTCAAGAAGTTTGTCCTTGAACACCGACTTATAATGATGGATTTTATGGGTGCAGTAAAATTGAATTAGTCAATCTCGAAACTCTTCATTAGTGGTTCAAATTTGAGATGACATTGTCCCTTGGAGCCATTTGGTGCGCTAATTTAAAGGAGCTGATCATGGTAGGTGATACGTTGATAAATAACCAATATGTGGAGAAAATTATTTCTCGATTTCCCTTTCTTGAGGAATTGATCCTGTCGTGCTTATACTTCTCACAGAGGGATGAAGTACTAAGGGTTTCTAGTCATCGACTAAAGAGTCTTGAAGTGTCAGGATATCAACCTGGTAACTCCAAATCTTGTTTATTTCAAACTACGGGATGACGAAGTTCCATCTTCGTTTTTGTCGAATTATGGGAAGCAACAGATATTAGTTGATGCAAAGAGCAAAACAGCAGATCTAATTTAGTTAGAATGTGATATTCAATTAGAATCAGTTACACATGTGACTCTGCATTCTGATTATCGTTTTAATTAATTCTGGAATAAATATGTTTGAGCGAATGTTAATTTTATTTTCTTACCAAAATTCGTTTGTTGTTGTTGTTGTAGTATTTTGTAAGACACAATTTCGTTATTATATTTTTTTGGGAAAATCTCACAAACAGTACCTGACCTATCGGCCACTAATAACTTTCGTACCTCAAGCTCAAAAAATATCAGATTGGTACCCGAACTTCTGACCCCGACCCAATATCAGTACCTGGGAACAGTAAAATCGTTAACGGAGTTAATTTTTGAAAGGTAAATCTGTCATTTCACTGTTCATCATCTCCGAAACTCTCCCCTCTATCTACAATACCAGATTTCTTCTTCATACCTCCTCACCACTATCAACCAACCTTTCACTTCTTCAATAGCCACCGTCTCATCCACCACCAACTCCTCTCACCTCTCACCTCTCACCTCTCCTTTGGTCGATTTGGGTTTGTGTGTGTGAGGTATGAAGAAGATAATGAAAAATCTGGGTTTGCAGAGAGAGGGGAGAGTTTTGGAGATGATGAACAGTGAAATGACAGATTTACCCTTCAAAAATTAACTCCGTTAACGATTTTACTGTTCCCAGATACTGATATTGGGTCGGGGTCAGAAGTTCAGGTACCAATCTGATATTTTTTGAACTTGAGGTACAAAAGTTATTAGTGGCTTGAAGTTCAGGTACTGTTTGTGAGTTTTTCCCTATTTTTTTTATTGCAGATGACCCTAACATACGACCTAGAGGATTGAACTCTGTTATTGTATCTAGCTCGAGTTATAAAAAGCAAAAGTCTTGTTGGATACAAAATTATTGTCAAAATTATAATCACTACGTACATATCCTGAGTTCACAACAAAAACAACGACGGACTACTGCATTTGAATCAAACTAACCATAATTTTTTCATTAGTGTATAAATACAGATACCGACAAGTAGTGATTGAATTCTTTTTTATGGTTTCCAAACGATAAACCTGATGCATATACTTTCTGAAAGTAAACCTGATGCATACATATATACAACCTACATGTCCAATTGAACTATAATATACATGGTATCTTTCATCATTTAGTCACTCCCCGAAATCTGATTGGACATAAATTAGGGATAGTATAATGAGGTGCGTACATAAAATTTCCCAAGTTTAGTAGTGTAATTACAATTGTAGAATTTCCCTGTATGGTGGGGATCTCTTACACCTTTGAGATATGTATTAGAGTTTGGCAGAACAAAAAATATAAATCTGCATTAGAAACTGGAGATTAACAGTAATGATGAGTAAACCATCTAGTGTGGTAAAATTGGTTGAGCTGCCTAGTATGGAACCCCCATGTCTAGAGTTTGAATCCCAACTCCCACCAGTTTGTGGCTAGCAGGTTTGATGAGCCTTCGGGTTTGTGCGCTTGTGACAGGAGATTAGTCTAGTTTTGCTGGAATACTCTCGTGGACCTCAGTCGTATCTAGAGTTCGAATCCCAACTCCCATCAGTTTGTGGTAAGCAGGTTTGATGGGCCTTCGGGTTCGTACGCCTGCGGCGGGTGATTAGTCGGGCTTCGCTGGGTTACTCTCGTGGACCTCGGTTCGAATATTGACTGGGTGGGTGTGTTACTAACTCACTAACGTAATCGAGATGGCTTGCTACTTCATTCTCAATAAATAAATAAAAAATCTGAGTAGGCAAGAACTTGCGTGTTGTATTTTTTCCTATGCCTAGTGCTCCGATGTTTCGATTTCAAAGAAGAAGAAACTCGACCGAACTCTTCCTTTAATTGATTGAATTTGTAAGTTCTCATGAAAAATGATGATTAGTCTCATTTTCTTGGCAGATTTTTAAGTGAAAGAACTGAATTGTACGATTACACTCATCAAGAGAACTATTAACATGAATCACATGATCACGCCTCATCGTTAGAGATTTTGATTAGAAGATTTGGTTGGTATTACAAGTTCAGCACTAATATAAGCCACATATAATCAACACTTTGACAAAAAGGGGGGAAACTTATAGATAATTGCTCAGGAAAAATTAAAACCTACGAATAGGGATGACAAAAATCCCCAGCGGGGCGGAGCTCCATTGGATACCTGCCCCTAATGGGGGGAGAATTCGGGGACAAATGGGGAATTGGGATGGGGATCCCCAATCCCCGCTATCTAAGATTGGGGATGGGGCGGGAATGGTATTGTGATCCTCATCCTCAAACCCGCCCCAATAATATATACATATATTTAACTTATATATTTTTTAATTTATTTTTTATAATATAAATCATAAATATATACATTTACTACTTTACTTTAATGGTTACACTTTTACTTTAATGGTGTTTTGACTTTTGCACTCACTAAATTATGATTTATGAATATAATCATGTTTTAAATTTATTTGTTGTAGCTTTTGATTTTAAAAAATGCAATATGAGAAAAATTATTTTATTTATTAAATTCTTATTGGGGATTTGGGACGGGTTTGGAGGCTTAGTCTCCAGTGTGGATGAGGACGGAGAATCCCCAATATATTTTTATTGGGGATTGGGGCGGGGATGGGGGTAGAGAATGACTCCGGGGATGGGGATGGTATTGTGATCCCCATCCCCAACCCGCCCCATTACCATCCCTACGGCTACGAAAGAAAAAAGCTTACATATTACTACTCTACGAGCCCGACTATTCGAGCACAATAGACTTGCCTAGCTATGTATTTTAATGTCTATGAACTGAACATTTTGTAGCTAGGCTGGAAACTACTCCTGGTAGAGGTATGATTCAAACTCAAAGGAACCTTCAACATGCACATCATCCCTCGTGGTCTGTAAACGAATCTTTTGCGCATTCTGCGTCTTATCTGAAGATCAACCTCCACATGAATACTGTAAATGCCCGCGGCAGTCTCCAAATAAAACTCGGAGAGGTCATGTTCCGAAAGCTTCACAAACAGCTGCCCTTGAAGAACTGGATGCAGAATGGCGGTGTTCTTGGTCCCTTGGTTAAAGGGAGGCAAACTCAAAGTTCCTAAAGTGAATCTCTCCTCCCTATAGTTTGCAGTGACACCGATGCGGTTGTAGTTTATCTGGGAGGTTTTGCTAGGGTTTCTGAGGGCAACGTCGAGTGCAAGGTTGTAGTAGAGCTGTAGAGAGTGTTGTTGTTGCTGTTGAGATTGAATTGGGTTAGCGAAGCATTGATGACTGTGACTTCGGGCTTGCTGGGAGAGATGTCCACTAATTTGACTACGGCTACTACGACTGCGGCGACGACGCACACGGCTAACACGAGACCTAGGAGGGTGAGGATTTTCCGTTTATTTTCAGACATGGCTAAAGCAAAGGAAGAAATTGCCAGAAATATCCAAGAACACAAGTATAGGCACACACAAGGGCAAGCTATATACACGTACTATTTATAGTCGTATCTTCGTATCTTGGGTGATTCTAATCCAACAATTCTAGGAAGAATCTTATGGAAATCTAAGAGTAATAAACAATTAAAGGTGGCAGATTCTGCAAATATGAGAAGTAGGTAGATTCTCGATAAACGTATAATTTCCAGATTTGTTATAGTAATAGTCGCGGCTAAATTTTTTTTAATAATTGTTCCAAAAAAAAATCTTGTAAAATAAGATCGGGTAACAATGTAAAATTAAAAAAAAAAAATCATGCAAAAGCACATCTTGATTCTTGTTATTATTATTTTGAACACTTTATAGTTATATTAGCAGACAGAGTGGCGCGGCGCCATTCTACTGCTCTAGTAGCGACGAGATTGACTTGATGCATATACTCTCGCAAGTGTACGAATCGTGTCAAGATAGGAAAGTATTAAGCCCAAAATTATCGTACCACGGGGATTAGTGGCTAACCGACAATCCTTGGGTAGTCGGAACTAAAGTTACTAAGCAAATAAAGGAAATAAAATAAACAAAAAAAACTAATCTAAGGTACCAAGCCTTAGCAATGCTCGGCTTTGGTTTTCACCAAAGCCTAATCAAAACGAAGGACCTAGTGGTGGATATGCACAAATGAGTGGAATAGTTCAATGTTTGTGAGTTGATTTTAACATAACAAAAAGTAATGAAATGCAAAGCGATTAATAAAAATGCAAGGAAATTAAACTAGGAAAGTGTAAACAATATAATGAGAATGCAGGGTGCTAGGGAGGTTCCTTCACCCAAATCTCATGTGTCGGAAGCTAATCTAATGTAGATACAAATTTCCTACTTTGGCGGTAGTCGTATCCAAGGCGGTTCAAGGCTCAAGGACCGAAATTCCCTTTCATGGTATTCCTACTCCGGTTCAAGGGTCGTAGGAACTCACTTGGCATGAACTAGAACCGGTTCAAGGGTCTCTAATTCACATTAAGAGGCCTAAAGATCGAGGAATTAGACTACTAAGCGACCAGCCCGCAAAAATTCTATAAATAGAGGAAAATTTCAGATTTTTTCATAAAACCCAATATTTCCCATTTTTCCATTTTCCTCCCCCGGCTTCTCTTTGTTCTCTCTCCTTAGACCTAACAACGTCCGCCCGACCCGACTCGAACCCATCACCGTTTAACCGTGACATACAACGGCGGACCCGGCACAGATCGACTCGCCAGCCCTCCTCCGTCGACCTCTGGCAGCAGCTTCACCGAAAGAGCGCCCTAGAAGGAGATCGAAAGCCGGAACAGTGGTGACTAGTCAACCCAGTCGGATTTTCCATTTTCCGGCGACGTCTCAGTCGATCCTTCCCGGTTCTAGAATCTCCTCCTCCTCTACACCACGCCCATACCCGCCTTGCATGATGATTTTGAGTATGGAGTAAAAGATCAAGGTTTGAAGATCAACGGTGCATAACGAATTTAAAGCTTCATCAGAAGGCAAAGATTGATTGAACTCCCAAGTTTGATTTAGGACGATCTAGGCCAATCCAGGCTTAGCTCCAGGTATGAAAGTTGCTCTTCTCATCAAGATGAACATGTTAGTAGCTCTTGATTTCCCGGTGGTCGAGTTTGGACCAGGCGGCTTGTGACGGTGCGTCAGGCCCTATTTTGAGTTTCT
The DNA here is from genome assembly GCF_958449725.1 of Rosa rugosa. NCBI lineage: Eukaryota > Viridiplantae > Streptophyta > Magnoliopsida > Rosales > Rosaceae > Rosa > Rosa rugosa. The sequence goes on along the minus strand of NC_084820.1, from coordinate 55,940,473 downwards.
GTTATCAAGGTGATCATCTACTCGTCGATACGAAAGCGTCGATATATCATGAGGTCATATTGTGAAAAGTTGATGCATGCTAGATTTACGGTTTTACATAATTTTCGGTTTTATCTCAGTTTTCGATCCATGAGGATCAGATCATCCAATTGACCTGAAATTTTGATATGATGATTTTTGAAGTGTTTCGATGACTTTTTGTGGTCACTGATGAAGATCTAATTGTTGGATCTTCGTAATAATGTGAAAAGACGATTCAAAGGGCGATTCGTGAGGATCCGACCGTTAGATCGTCGTATAATTTTGAGGGAATGATCCAAATGGCGATCTGTGAAGATCTGACTGTTCAATCATCATATAATTTTTGGAAGATGTTTTTAAAAGCGATTCGGAAAGATCCGACCGTTGGATCATCACATAATTTAGATCCGATCGTTGGATCATCGCATAATTTAAATCTGACCGTTGGATCGTCGTTTAAGTATGTTTTATGAATCATTTTCTAAGATAAGACCGTATTTGATTAGTACTTGATTTCATGATTTCGGATTGATAAGAAGACGCAGCTAGATTAGAGGTGAGTAATCTCACATTGTTCATTTACGACCGAAGTTACTTTTATAGTTTTAGGGGTTATTTATTTAACTGCAAACTATAGTTGGTATTAATAGGTATTCCTGCGTGAATGTCTATGTATATATATATTTACGTGAAATATATATTTATTGGAGGATTTGTGTTGGTGAAACAATATGCATGATTGTGTTCATATTATTGTTTCAAATGTTTACTTTTCGAGAAAACAATATATTGTAGAAATGTGTTGAGTTATATTGTTTGAAAAGTATTGTGATTTGAGTAACATTTTTAAGTCTAGCGTGACTATTTTAAAATGTTTTGATCTGTAAAGATCGGGAGGTCACAGATGGTAACCAAGACATGATATCGGGAACCAAGCATTTGGCCGGGTGATTGGTTACCATCAGTTAGAGCTCTAGTCTGTCTGCCAGTTTTTATAATATTTTATAGGAGTAATGTCGAGATTACTGGAGACTCATATGTACGAGTTTTTGATTGTATCTCATGAGTATGAGTTTAGTAGTATCTTATGGGGGTAATGTCGAGATTACTTGAGACTCATAAGTACGGGTTAAAAGAGAATCTCGAGAGTATTCTTCTTTTATTGTCCAGTGGGGACTTGAGCTGTTTGGTGTGAGTTAATTTACCTTTATTTTTGAGTTACTCATACGAGCTTTCATAAGCTTACCGGGTTTGTTGTGTGACAACCCGGTGCACTATTCCACCGTGCAAGGGTTAACCCTACAGGTCAGGGTAGTCAGGGTAATCATGGCTGAAACTGAGGTAGTTTGTTCGCAGCAAATTTTATGACTTCCGCTATGTTATGGACTCTAAGGAGCCTTTTACTTTTATTTTGTTGTGACAATTTAATTCGTAAATGTGTGTAACGCATGTATAATTATGGGATTATATATTGATTTTTAATTGTTTAAAAATTGGGGCGTGACAATTGCCCTCCTTTGTGGTCTAAATCCTGGCCGTGACAATGGATTTCCTCGGCGGCGCTCCTTGTCTGTAGGTTTTGGCCTATCTTTTTTCCTTGCCAAGCATGATGATGATGAAGGTGTAGCTGTAGGGGTGGCTGATTGGATCCAGGCAGTCTTCATTGGTGACTGGGGTTTCGACTCGGAGCCTGCTGTGTTGGGTGACTTTCAAGGGTGAATTTATCTTCAATGACTGTTTGCAGGTTGTGAAGGCTTGAATGCTTATTTGCGGCGGCAATAGTTTGGCTAGTGGAGACCACCGTGATGGGTGGCTGGAATCATCTCGCGATGACAACACAATTGGCGACGGCAGGTGGTCACTGACGGCGGCACAAACGACTGCTGGGAAATCTGTTTGGTGTTAGGGTTTCCTTGCATTTGGTTAGTAGATTTACGTCTGCATTTGCCTTTTTTGCTGATGGGGCTTGGTGGGTTTGGATTTGATCCTTGGCTGTTTGGAAACCTTATCTAGTTCTTTGGGTTCATATCTGTTGTGGGTTGGGTTTGTTTGGGCCCATCAAGAACCTAGAGTTTTAATTTTAGAAAATTACTTATAAGTGTCATTTTGTAATTTTAATTATCCATAAAGCCACATAGTTTTTCTTATTCTCATAAGGCTAGTTACATCCTCAATTTATTTCATTCTTGATGATTTTTCCCTTTCGCCCTAAAAAAAAAAATCAGATCAAGCTCTCTCTCTCTCTCTCTCTCTCTCTCTCTCTCTCTCTCTCACTAGTAAATCCTTCTGTTGGCACCATCTCGCTTTGCTTTTGTAGCGCAGGACATTCTGACATGAAAATGCAGTCATCGATTTCATTCTCGCTGATTCCGTATCCATTATCGTTCTCAATCGGAGCCGACCCGAACAGAGACGAGCTATAGTAGTTCAGGCTCAGATATTCGAATTCAAACAACAAGGCCGCAGGTGAAGGCGTCGATGCTGAAGCCATAACGGTTTCGGGTTTTGCTTCTAGATCTCTATGATAAGAATAAAATTTTCTTAGTGTATGAAAGCTTAGATAGAGAGAGAGAGAGAGAGAGAGAGAGAGAGAGAGAGAGAGAGAGAGAGAGAGAGAGAGAGAGAGAGAGAGAGAGAGAGAGAGAGAGAGAGAGAGGTTAACTTGGTAAAGTCGGTATGAGCTAGTTCTACAAGCTCCAAAACAAGTTCCATTACCTCATTGTCAACCTCGTCAAGGACATGGCGGTGGCCAAGGGAACTGGCAAGGCTCCACTGCTCAACATGACTTAGTAAAATTTAATATACAATAACAAGTTAATGACGTAAGAATGAAACGACGAGATTGCTTAGAGAATCTAATCTTGTTGCAATATGGATCTTTATATCTGCATCTATATTGATTAGGAAAACTTAATATACTTGAATATTAAGTAATGTATATTGAGACATAATATGGAGAAGTAATTGCTTTAGTATTAGAATTACTTTTATGGGAAGAATCATAATATCAATCTCTACATAAGTCTAGGTCCCTGCATTCTCTAGACAACAAGTTCTAAATTCACTCCCCCATAAAGAGGTTACTAGGACTTAGAGACATGCAGAAGACTAAGACTTGAGATAAATGTCTTGTCTCATGTTAATACAAACTAAATAGCATGTCTTTGGTTCTTGTGTTTATGGAGAAATTTTTCTATCCTACAGCTTCATCCCCAATTCTAAAACCGACTCCGGTAGAGCCAAGAATGATGCAGAGACTCCGTTGACTTTGGGAGGGCACCGCCATGGCGCTATCGTCCTCAATCTTCGTCTCGATTTTGGAATCGGACCTTTCTCTCTTGGTAATTCGCTGTTCCTTTATCACTTTTTACGTTTGTTGTTCGTTGCTTTAGTTTAATTTCTTTAACCTAGGTGGTGAGAATTATGGATTCTTGAAATTGGAATTACCTTCGATCATTATCGGCGTAGTTAAATTTAGGCTGAATTTAATTCGTTGCTCTAAAGGCTGTGGTTATGTTGTTTCGCTGTCAAGAAATAGTGTAAAGACTAAAGATGAATGTGTACTTCGTTTTTGAATTGAGTTATTGGTGTTACAGGTGCAGCTGGTTTGAATTGGGTTATTGGTGTCAAAATTATTGTTGGAAGGTTCAATCTTTGCTAGCTCTCTTCAGATTATGAATGGTTCCATATCTACTTTAGAATGATACATAACCTCTGGGTGTCTTGAACTTCATTCGTTATTTGACCAAAGAAAAATATACAAGTTTTGGCGGTGGATATAGCTGTTTGTGATTTTGATTTGTTTGGTATTGATTTATGGATGTTATTGAGCAGAAGTTTTACCCTCTCCTTGACAAAGGAGACTATAGTAAACTGCAGAAAGCAGGAACTTGACAAAACAGAAGAACCATTTTCAACTGACTCAATTCCCTAAACTGGTACATTTTAGGAAAAATTTACAAATCTGATTTTCTGTGAATAAAAGGAAAAGAAGTGTGTATTGAGATTGCCCATGATACTAAACCTTATGTGCTATTGTCAGTTTCAATCATTGCACAAACTTTATTAATCACTGAATATGCTTTGCCATGACCACCGATTACCTTAGCTTGTTTCTCGCCATCTTTCCAGAGCTGTCTATTAGGCATCCTAGTGACTTCAGCGCAAGCAACAAGCTTGTGTGGGACTGAGTTGACATCAACACTACAGAATAGTAAACTTGGATAGTATGCGGCTGCCAATTTCTCCAACTTCGGTTTCAAATATATGCATTTCCTGCACCAGCTTGCCATCCAAACGACAACACCATGACCAGGTCCTGCTAGCAAGTGAGAAAGTTGCAATTGTATTCAATGTCATATGACTAATCCTTTTTGGTTTTGTCATCATTATTAGCCTGATTTTTTTTTTCCCTCTTTTTGTTGTAAAAATGGAACTAGAACCAGGTCTTGTTGACAAGTTGAAAGATGCCCAGAATGGCCTCACTGCCTCAGCATGAGCACACGTTTGGGTGAATCAACATATGGAGGAGGGATTTATAAAGGTTTGTTGGGCCCGTGGGGTGAAAATTGTGGCAGCGGCACATACATTTCTGTTTTGGTAAATGTATCCTTTGTGGTGAGAATGGTACCCAGCGGCCTGAGGATTGCCCTACAGGAGAATGGGCTGGTTTCTCATGGGACTAAATCATTCAACTGCTCGAATTGGAAGGGACGAAGGAATTATTTTTTTATCACTTTTTATAACAATTTGTTATAAAAACACCAAACTTACTGTGTTATAAATTCTTGTTATAGTTTATTTGCATGGGATTAAAATGTAACAAATACACCAAGCCTCTACATTTATCTTGTACCTAGTGGAAGTTCTTTTCAACATTCTACTGATTTGTCACTTTTATTGCATAATATACAATTACATAAATAAAATATCATGTCAATTTTGAACTGAAAAACCACAAAATCAGACAAAGTTAATATACCTTCACAATCCACCATGACAAAGTAAAAGAAGATAAATGAATCCACCATGACAAAGTAAAAGAAGATAAATGTCAATCTCTACATTAGTCCGCTATTTAGTGGAAACTATCCCTCTTCAATTCATGCAATTCATTCACTTGAATTAGTGCAGAAGAGCAATACCTCTATTTTTGTTTCTTTCTCTTGGCTGGAGTATTCATATTCTGATGGATGAATGGAACTAAAAGCAATATGCAGAAGCATGAAAGCCATGGGATAGAAACTGAAGCCAAACCACATAAAGGATGCAATTACAATCATTGTGTCATGTTCATCACAACCCTCTACGTAGGCCAGCTGTTTGGACCCAAATGTTTGGACCCAAAATGAGCATTTTGGTTTGACAAAGCGTGTCTTGGAGAAATTGAGCCAATATCAGTGGCTCACACATATATTTTCGATAAGTTCAAAAATATATTATTAAGAGGCTAAATAAGGCCTACCAAACATGGAAATGAAAAATCAACTTTAGCACATTTTCCTACTTCGGCTAGGAGAAAGCGAGCTAGACAAGAAATGAGGGATGGCGGACTAACCATCCGAACTCCAAATGAGTTGAAACTTTCCAGATTAATTCTAGACATCCCATTGATCATTTCTTATGAAGAGTGCCAAAGCTCGTTCGGAGTGGAAAACCTTCAAACAAACAGTCCAATTTTCTGCAGAAGCAAAACTTGGAAACTGGACCTGTAAGAGATCCAGCAGCATTTCCGGCCCAACCACATAGAAATAAATTCTGAAATTTTACCACAATAATCTACATTCATGGTGGATCATTTCATATGAAGAAATCGAAGGTTGAATCTGAGTTCTTAGTGGAGATAAAAATTGAGGGATAAGGGAGCAGAAAATGACTTAAACCTAACAAATTCCATTAAGTGTTTAAGTATTCAAACCTAACATTCCATTAATGTTTAAGTGCTAAAACCTAACCCATTATGAGTTGTTTAAGGCCAAATAGTGTTGCTTGGTAGCCTATAAATAGAGGCTACAACATAGAACAATTCACCAATTCATACATCAAAACATCTCTAAGATGATCTAAGTTCTCTCTAGAGCAACCTCTCTAAGAGCAACTCCTCTCTTTCTCCTTCTCTTATCGGTGATCACACTCTAAGTCCTAGTCTCCTTTGGAGCTGACTATTAGTGCCACCAAACCCTCTGTCAACGTACTTCGGTCCTAGTCTCCTTGGGAGCCGATTGTAGTACCACGACCAAAAACACCATAAATGACCAATTCATTCATCAAAACATCTCTAAGATGATCTAAGTTCTCTCTAGAGCAACCTCTCTAAGAGCAACTCCTCTCTTTCTCCTTCTCTTATCGGTGATCACACTCTAAGTCCTAGTCTCCTTTGGAGCCGACTATTAGTGCCACCAAACCCTCTGTCAACGTACTTCGGTCCTAGTCTCCTTGGGAGCCGATTGTAGTACCATGACCAAAAACACCACAAAAGACCAAGTCATTCATCAAAACATCTCTAAGATGATCTAAGTTCTCTCTAGAGCAAACCTCTCTAAGAGCAACTCCTCTCCTTCTCTTTCTCTTATCGGTGATCACACTCCTAGTCCTAGTCTTCTCGGAAGCCGACTTTCAGTGCCACCAAACCCTCTGTCAACGTGCTTCGGTCCTAGTCTCCTCGGGAGCCGACGGTAGTGCCGCGACCACAACGGTTACAGAACCAGCCAAGCAAGGGTAACGCCCTAGCAACCCAGCCAAGCTAAAGTCACGCTTTAGCAAGTTCTCTCTACTTCCCGGTGATTTTGCTCTGCTCAATCTGCAATATTGAGTATCGACTTGTGAACAAGAAGAAACTTCAGCAAAGTCCTCACCACGAGGCACAAAGAATCCCACGACGAGGTTGGTGCTCTCCTCGTCTACAATCGCTTGATAGAAGTCAGGTCAAGGGACACCCCCAACGACCGCACCCAAACGGTGCTGGCACGCCCGCGCAGAAAAGAGACTGTTGACCAGCTCAAGAAAAACTGGAGCCAAACACCAGCAAAATTGGTTCAGATTCATCACATGAGCTTCCTAACCCAAGCTTTCCATTCTGACCACAACCCCAAACCTCCACTTCTCTTTGATGTTAGAGCAATGGAATGCACATGACCTCCTGCTACTGGTACATGATTTCCCCTTCTCAGACCTTCAGACCCAAAAAAGCTTCCTTGCCTAGATGCCTACACATCAACTGTCACAATGTCTTGATTATCATTCTATAATTGGCATTCACATCCATTTAGAAAAAGTCACGCAATGTGAAAAATTCATTATTTTTCCTCAACTTGAAAACAGAACACCACGCAATCTTAATATGACAAGTCACGAAGGATTTGAGGTCTTCAACTTAGGTAGCCTAGAAATTAGACACGCAAAGGAAGAAGAATGGCTGGATAGAAATTTGATCAACATATGTAGATGAGATGGAAAAATTGAGATCAGAGGTATCCACTAAAAACTGTCAAAGAAAATATGATGAACTCTTGAGCCTTTCATAAACTAGAATTATCAGATTGACTACAGCATCTTAAAGTGTTCATGACCAACAAATATAGATTGTGCAAATAAATGAAGCAAGCAAGAAACACTAGCTAATGTATCATCTGTTAACTGACCGCCCTAGTACCCCTTCTCTAAGCTTCTATTGGTGTAACAAATATAAAGCTCAACTATGACACTTGAAAGCTTAGTTTGATCAACTGAAAAAGAGCTAAGTTTAGTGTGATAATTAAAGAGCTACAGCATTAACAATCCAAGGCTAAAGAGTCAACCAGCGCTAGCAGCTTACTTTTTAAAAAAGAAAATGCAATGCTAGATAGTGCAAACAGAGGCATAATAACAACGATAATGATAAAAACAATAAGCAGAAAAAGAAGAAAGGAAATTGGGTAAACAGACGGTCGATTGAAACCTATAAAGAGACTCAACATTGTCACAGCTCAAATGAACTCAACATAAACAAAATTTAAGTCATCCAAGACATTCAACCAAGCTGAAAGAATACGATTTAAGTCATCCAAGACAAAATTTAAGCATCCAATCTAAATGGATGAATTATCTAATCTCAATAGACATGTCTAATCTCAATCAATCCAAGCTGAAAGAATACGATTCGGCATTTTACCAGAGAAGGTTACCTCCGGATTTCGATTCGGGTCGATTGGTTCGGCGGTGCGAACTAGGCGTGTCATCAAGAAACTGGAGTTGGTGATGCCCTCCCCAGTCCACACAGACAGCCACTAAACCTCTTGTCACCCACCACCACTATGAAGCGTCATACAATTTCTTCCCTCGTTTCACAACCTTGGTCACTCTCAATTCAGATGAATCTCAGTACATGCATGATCGATCATATCAGACTAACTAAAAGACATTGTTTACCATGATTATGATCTTTGGCTCTTTAGTTGTTCTTTAGAGATAAGATAACGGCAATTTGCCTTCCGTTAGCACAGATAATTTTTTTTGTTTTGTTTTTTTTTTTGTCGTTTAGGTTTTACTGTGTTAAATGCAGGGGTAATTTACCCTGATATGAGTTGTTAAAAAAATTCCACGTGGCGACATTTGATTGGGTTGTCACACCATTTGGCAGTCCTACATGGTTCTACTGTAGGACAGAAAAATTTCTCGTGTTTATGTGCTTGTGATTGTGATTGGGTAATATAAATGATTATTCATTTATTTTATTTTTGAAGGGAAAGACGACAAATTATATTAAGTGAAACTGAGAAGTACATTGAATAGGGTTTAGGGTTTATGAAACTAAATAGACTTCCTTCTATTTTTTATAACAGAAAATTGAATCTCATCGTACTTTTTGTTTATTCTCCAAACAGGGATTTTGTTTTGAATTTGTTTTAGCTGTGATCGATATTTAGTCTGCTGGCTTTGCCATTCAAAGTCTATCAGTTACATGGTTCGATGACCTCATAAGTGAGAGAGAGAGAGAGAGAGAGAGAGAGAGAGAGAGTTTAGTTGTGTATTAAAACGAGTCTCATCTTGTTAAGGGTTAAATGGTCCCAAAATAATTTAAAAAGACATGGGCCAATAAAAGATCTTTAGCTGGTTAAACCGTAAAATGGTCCATAAAAATATTAAAAGAAACATGGAAAATCCTTCTGAAAAAAATTAGCAATAGGGAGCCAATTTATGGAAAAAAACTTATAGGAAAAAAGGATACTTATGGCTAATTTCCCTTTATAATTTCTATGTTGACAATGCCAACACATGTAATTAATGTCTAGAAATTAGAAAATTTTCATTTTCAATTAAATTCCATCTTCTTCTTATTTTGCTTCATCCAAACAACATTAGTTTATAAAAAATTAAAAAAAAATTAAAAAAAAAAAAAAAAAAAACTATACTTCATAATGAAAATGCTTTGCTTTCTGAGCTATATCTACGCCTACCTTATACGGTCATCTTAAATAAATTTATATTAAATTATCTAAGAATCTTTGACCTGAATTTTTAATACATCCTTTAGATCCTTGAACAGTCCGGTGTATTTCCGCTTGTTTTGATACCTGCATGAAAGACAAACTACCCCATTTTTGTCAAATATTTCTATGTACTTTCCTACTACTTTCCTACTATAGCTTTTGTATATATGACTTACACGTACTAAAGAAAAAAGTGACCAGCATGCATCATTTTATTGAGAGAGTTTTCATTGATAGAAAAACATAAAATTTGAGAAAACCTAGCAGCCTCTAGGGTTGGAAAATTTTGTAGGGCATGTAATAGCTTATTCTGGTTTGGTTCTTGGTAGTGATGAGTTTGTGATGAGATCAAGCATGAGAAAAAGAAGAAAAAAGAAGTTCTCTGTCTAATTGTTCTTATTGTTTTAATTAATACTAACTTCTAGATAAAAAAACTCTAGCAAAAAAAAAAAAACAAAAAGAAACTTTTAGATAAAAAGAGAAGTTTGAATATCACCTCCTGTAGGTACAATTCTTGTACATATTGTATTGGCATTCCCATACAAAACTATGACAAAGCCCTTTACTGATCTCGGAGAGTCACAAGTAATTGCATCAGTTTTATGTGGAGTCCGATTTTGGAAAGTAGGTTTTAGGTTTTATGTATTTATGTCTTTAAAAGATTTTTCGGAGTGTTAAAATCGTGGTGTTGATGCCCTAGGGTTTTTAGGACTTGTCTATTCCTAATTGATTTCCCTTAAGATTTGTTGGAGTTCATATATGGGAAGTTTCTTTCCAAATTAATTGGGAATTATGGTAGAATCTTTGCATCATCTTTGAGTAGTTGTCACAGGTCTATTATATGAGAAGAAAATATACACGGTCTGCACACACATCAATAGAGGCAAGAATTTTGATAGAGTCTTGCATGTTTGTTTGAGTTTGTGTCCATGTATAAGTGTTTGTGATCATAGTTTCATATGCATAATACTCTCTCGAGATCAGTAGGGAGACTGTGAAGAAAGAAGAACAAGATTTGAAGATCGTTCAAGTGAAGGAGTTCTAGAAGGAAGACAAACTTTGTATTAGATTTTGTGTGAATCTTATAGCCGAGCTAGTGCTATTCAAAATTTGTAAAAGAACATATCCTTTTCAATATGATGATCTTTATTACTTGGGTTCTCAAGAGTACGTAAGAGCCCCGCAGTGTTTTTAATCTTATACTTGAGGTTTTCACTGCGTAACCAAAATCTGGTGTTTAGTTTGTTATTTTGGTTTCTGCTGCCCAGTAAGGATTGATCAGTGCACTGCAATCCTCGTTTTCCATAAAATCATATTTTGTCCTTGTATTTTCACTTGGCATCAGAGCAGGTTCTAAAGCTTTTTTAGTTGATCCGTGGTCAAGGATGGAACGTGAATATAACAGAGCCTCTAGTTCTATAAATTGTCCGCCTTTGTTTGATGGTGAAGACTATTCACAATGGAAGATTATGATGGGGGCTTTTCTCTACTCTCAAGATGAAAACATGTGGAATATAGTTGAGAATGGATGGGAACACCCAACCAAGGCAGAAGATTCAAAGAAAGTAGAAGGGTCCTCTGCAAGGGTTCTCAAACCTAGGAAGGAATGGACAGAAGAAGAAGTTCGTGATAGATCTTGTGACTTTAAGGCAAGGAATTCACTATTCACAGCTTTGTCCAAGAAGGAGAGGATGAGAATTAGCCACTGTGACACAGCCAAACAAGCTTGGGATCTACTTCAGGTTACTTATGAGGGAAACAAGAAGGTTAGAGGTCAGAAGCTTCAAAGACTCATATTGGAATTTGAGAACATGACCATGGGGGAAGATGAATCAATTGATGATTTTCACGCTCGACTTCTCAATGTGACAAACCAATGCCGTAGCCTTGATGATCCATTTGAGGAGCATCGAATAGTCAAGAAATTTCTCAGAGCTCTTCCTTCAAAATTTCAAGCCAAGCAAATTGCCATAGAGGAGACTCAAGACCTGGACACCTATTCTCTTGACGAACTGATAGGTAATCTCAAAACCTTTGAGATGAGGATCAAGCCCGAGAAAAAGGTAAAAAATATTGCTTTCTCTTCTGTTAAAAATAAAGATTATATTGTTGATGATTCTGTGGATTTAGCTTTGTTGACAAAAGAGTTCAAAAAAATTTTAAAAAACAAATCCTTTGGAAACTCTTCGAAAATTTTGCCTAACAAACCTAAATGCTTTGAGTGTGGTGGAATTGGTCACCTTGCTGCTGATTGTGGCAATAAAAGGTATAATTTGCGTGGAAACAAGGCTCTAAAATCTACTTGGAGTGATAGTGATGAAGGCTCTCAATCTGAGAATGAAGAGGTAAATCTTGCTCTTACTTCTTCTCTTAATATTGATTTTTCTGATGGTTCTGACTTGGAAGATGATACTCTTGATGAAGAAACAAATGAAAAGTGTAAGCAATTGTATAATGCTTCCAAAATTGTTCTTCGAAAAAATAAAAAACTTGAAGAAGAAATTGAATCTTTAAGAGTGGAAAAGGTGAAAATTGAGCAAAAATTTGATACTTCTTTAAAAGAATGGGAAGAAGAACATACTGACCTTGATGATAAGATTAAAGTTTTGCAGGGTGAGCTCAAATCTCAAAATTGGGACAAGGAGCATGTTGGTGTGAGTCATGCCATGTAATTAGGATTGTGAATATTGTGTATTATTAGGATTATTCTGTTGTAATTAGTTTCCTAATAGGTATTGTAATTAGTTTCCTAATAGGTCTTGATGTATCTTGTATATATACTCCGTTCTTGGAGAAGGTAAATCATATCAGAAAATTCTCAATCTCTTATTCCTTTGTTCTGTTTGACTTGGTATCAGAGTCGAGATCCATTCGGACTCGGTTTGTTCTTTCCGCTGCGAATATAGGGTTCTTTTGATTCGGTCCTTTTTGATTTGGTTCTTTTGGTCGGTTGATTCTCTTGCCTTGGTTCTTTTTGTCGAATTGGTTCCTTTGCTTCTGCAAGTCGTGAATTGGCTATTTTGCTTCTACAAGTTGATTTCATCATTTGTCCATCAGTTCATCTTTTTTGTTCTTGTGTCCGTCCATATCCATCCTGGTTCTTTGGTATTCTTTTTGTTACAATTTGTAGGGTCTGAAAAAAAAAAAAAAAAAAAAAGATGGTGGATTTGACTCTTACCGACGGGAATACTGGAGGATCTCAGAATGGAGGGGTGAACCCTGTGGCCCATGAGGTTGTGATTGTTCAGAATGTGACAGATAATTCAAGTTTTGGTGTAAAGCTCGATGGCACCAATTATCAGTTATGGCAGAGGCTTATGAAGATCCATATTCAGGGGATTGGAAAGTGGAGTTATGTTACCGGTAGTGCAGCAAGACCTGCTGCAGGACCAAAAGCCGAGGAATGGGATACGGCAAATACTAATGTGATGGGAATTCTTCTCAAGGCTATGACTCCGGAGGTAATGAGATTATTTGCTAACTATGATTCTCCCAAAGCCATTTGGGATTCTGTTGCTGCTACATATTATGATGGGAGTGACTTTGCTCGTGTTCATGAATTGAATGTCAAAGCTTTCAAAATAACTTAGAGTGGACAGCCTGTTGCAACCTTTTATGCGAATTTGAAGACAATTTGGCAGGAGCTTGATCAGAGAAACCATAATCCTATGACTTGTGAAGTTGATATTAATTCATATCGGACTGAGCAGGACAAGATGCGTGTCCATATTTTTCTTGCTGGCCTGGACCCTCACTTTGAAGGGGCAAAGAATGAGTTATTGCGTCTTGCAACTCCACCAACATTGGAACAAGCTTTTGCCTATATCCGAAGAGATGAAGGTAATAAGGCTGCCGCTCAGAACCTTCATACTGAAATTTCTGGTTTAGCAATCCATGCTACACCTCCACCTCAACCTCAGATTGGGAATTCTACCATAGTTCCATCTCAGAGTCAGTATCAGCCACGGAATTAGGGATATCAGCAGAACCAGAATTATAATCAAATGGTTTGCAATTATTGCAAGGAAGTTGGCCATTTCAAGAATCAATGTCCTAAGCTGCGAAGGTTTAATTACAACAACTCTGGTTGGAGAGGAGGCAATAATACTGGAGGACGTGGAGGACGTGGTGGTGGTCAAAGAGGCAAAGCGGCAGTCCAATTGGTGCCAGAACCTGACTTCTACGGCATTGCAGGGCAAGATCCCTCACAGGGTAATGTTTCCTTGACTAAGGGAACTCAAGGTAAAATTGGTGTTGCTTTACATGTTTCTGACTTTACTGGTAGTGATACATGGATAATTGATTCTGGTGCGTTTGACCATATGACCTATGATAAGTCATTCTTTATGTCTATGTCATCCCCTTCTATATCCCATGTTTCTAATGCGAATAGTGCGTCTTTTCCAGTCTTAGGTATTGGGTCTGTTCAGGTTACACCATCCATTGTATTGCATGATGTGCTTTATGTACCCTCATTGTCTCATCATCTTTTGTCTGTATCCCAGTTGGGGTCACAAAATAAATGCTCTGTAACCTTTTATCCAATGTATGTTATTTTTCAGAATCTATGCACCAGGATGATCATGGGCAAGGGAGACCTGAGGGGGAGACTGTTTCACTTGGATTGCATGTACGCAGAGCCAACACAAGCACTGGAACAACCTTTAGCCCTAACATTGAATTCTGACAGATTAAGTGAGCTATGGTTGTGGCATAGGCGTTTGGGTCATCCATCTTTTGGAGTTATGAAGAAGTCCATGCCTTCATTGTTTCTGGGAGTTAGTGAGTCTAGCCTGCATTGTGAAACTTGTGCTTTGGCTAAGAGTCATAGGTCTAGTTATCCTTCGAGTTTTCATTCTAGTACTATGCCTTTTGAGTTAATTCATTCAGATGTATGGGGTCCTTCTAAACATTCTACCCTTTCTGGAATGCGATATTTTGTGTTATTCATTGATGACTTTACTCGATTATCCTGGGTGGTTTTACTTAAGTCCAAAGATTCTGTTTTCTCTGCTTTTACAGCATTCCATAAGCTTGTTCGTACTCAATATGATGCTCATGTTAAGGTCTTTCGTTCCGATAATGGGGGTGAGTTTGTCAATCATTCATTTCATGAATATTTCCAACACCATGGCATCATTCATCAAACTTCATGCCCACAGACACCTGAGCAAAATGGGGTGTCTGAACGGAAAAATCGTCATCTTCTGGACATGGCTCGGTCTCTTCTACTTAGTGCTAACATGCCCAAGTATCTTTGGGGAGAGGCCGTATTGTGTGCTTCTCATCTAATCAATCGTCTTCCGTCTGTCCCTCTTCAAGGTCGTGTCCCACTTGAGGTCCTGTCTAACTATGTTTCTATTCCATCTTCTAATACTCTTCCTGCTCGTGTCTTTGGTTGTATTGCTTATGTTCATCTATATAAGAATCAGAGGTCAAAGTTGGATGCTAGAGCCCTTAAGTGTGTGTTTGTGGGGTATGGTTCTCATCAGAAATGTTACAAATGTTATCATCCTCAATCCCAGAAGTTTTATATCACCATGGATGTTACGTTCAGTGAAGATGCATGTTATTTTTTGCCTCCTGTGACTCCTCGTCAGGGGGAGAAGTCTTGTTATTATGAAGATTTGTTTAGTGGGCAAGATGGGAGACTAGCATTCGAGTTCTCAAGGTTGGAGTGTTTTGGAACGGAACTTGAAAAAGAGGACAGCAGCCCACCGAATGGAGAAGAGAATTTGGGGAGTCAGCTACTGACCAGTCTACCGGATCAATCTGACCGGTCGGTTGAAGAGGAAGTGTCTGATTATGTTTCCGTTTTGCATGATGAGCTTATTAACAAAATCAAGGTTTTGCAGGTTGAAACAAAGGCCCAATCCTCCTTAAATGTGTCTCTAACCCTTGAGAATGAAAAATTGCAGGAAGAATTATTGAGGGTCAAGGAGAGTTTCAACAAATTCTCTATAGGGTCTGAAAAAGTCTCTAAGATGATGGGAATTGGCAAAGCCCATGGTAATAAGGAAGGATTAGGATATAATGGTGAGTCATGCAAACCTTTGATTTTTGTAAAAAGTATGGAAGGTGAGAGCTCATCAAGCAATTTACAAAGCCCTAGTGACAAACCATCTGGCTCCAAGTTGGCTGAAAGAACAGAATCTCATGAAGTCACTCATTCACATCAGAAAAATCTTTCGGTAAGTTCTGACAAGCACACCTCTGTGCATCAGCCCAGGTATATTCACAACTCCAAAAACTTTGTTCCTACTTGTCATTATTGTGGAAAATTAGGACACATACGTCCTAGATGCAATATACTTCGCAGGGCTACTCAAAATCAGAGGAAAACGTTGGGAGTTAACTCACATGCCTCGTTGCAAGCTGAGTTGAAAGAGGGTCTGAATCTGATCGCCAGGATTGCAAAGATGGCTTCAATCCCCGTGAATCTGGAACCAAAAACGAAACAGAAGCAAATATGGATTAAAAAAGGTTCAAATAATCGTTTTTCTACTCATATGGATAATCTTGATAATATGTTTGAGCGTGCTTTTATTCCTACTGATCACAAATTGGCTAATTTGTTTACTAGGCCTTTAGACATACGTCAATTTGAATCACTTAGAAGCACCGTTGGTGGATGCTCTAAGTATTGATACTCTCACTTCATTTGATCCATTTTGCATGCATTCATGGTGTATGTCTTCATGATAGTATATGTGCATTTTCTTTATGTCTCCGCATTGTTATGTTCAGTTTCTGGAAATTTAGAATTGAAAAATAGTGGTTTGTATCCCCGAGTGTTTGACAGATTATTTTGAACTTAGATTGACAAGGGACATACTCTTTTCGTTAAATCTATGTGCAATAAGGTGCCTAGCACGTTTTGAACTTGTACTTACGTCACTCTATAATTGTGAGCTTGAACAACATATTCTTTACAATCTTGAAACCTCACATGCACACATACTCTAAGTGGTGGTAAGTCTTAATTGATGGTTGGCTTGTTCTCATTGCTCATGTACGAAATTACTCTTGTTGGTTGCTCCTTGATAAATAAATTAAAAAAAAATAAAAAATTATTGGTTTATGGAGCATGGCCAGGCTATTCCCAAAGTAAACAGGCCTCGGTCGTGACGAACGATATGAGGATTGGGAAGAAACAGGAATGGTTTGGTCACCCCGGTGGATTGTGAAACTATTGACTCGAGTAGATGTGCTCTTTGGGATGTCCTTGTTACATCTAGTACCCTAAAGTCATCTGACTTGGGAGCTGCTAGCATAATACTCGTTACATGGGTCGTAGTCTTCTTGAGCAAAAATGTTACTTTGTGTGAAAGGCAAAAAGAAAAAAAATTCAAAATCATGCCCACACGGTGTTATATTTTGGGTAACACGACTCGAAACCCACACGAAATAAAGCGGGTTGAACCCGCACGATTAAAACGCGGGTCGGCGGTGGATCAACCCGCCATGACCCATTTAATAAATTAGTTGGCCACGGGTCAACCCGCCAACACGAAGTGAACCCGTATTACCCGATTGTGCTACGTTCCTTCTTGAAATTTGGACGTTAGGAGTATTTGATCATAGGATTAGACAATTTGAAATATTTTGCTTTTTAATTATTGGATTTAATTATTAATGAATTATATATAATTAATATTTTTCGTCTTGTGGAGTTTTTAGTGAATTTAATCAATTTATGCTTTTTTTAGTTAAATGAGTCTCATTGTTAATGCTTAAATAGATCATTTTGTCTAACAAGACACAACCCATTTATTAAATGAGCTAAGCGGGTTGAAACGGGTAATCCGTTTAATAAATAGGTTGGGTTTGAGTTTAAATTTTTGACACGATTATTAAATGAGTAACCCATCTTGCGACACGATAAATACTTTGACCCGAACACGAACCCAACCCGACACGACCCATTGACAACCCTAAATCCAAGACTGAGTTGCAGAAGGGCAAAGCTTGCATGAAGACTCAAAAGAGTCGAAGTCCGACTCAATC
The DNA here is from genome assembly GCF_958449725.1 of Rosa rugosa. NCBI lineage: Eukaryota > Viridiplantae > Streptophyta > Magnoliopsida > Rosales > Rosaceae > Rosa > Rosa rugosa. The sequence goes on along the minus strand of NC_084820.1, from coordinate 55,922,978 downwards.
GAAGAAAGTCCGGGAAGTATTGAGTTTGTTGTTTGGGGAATGGAGATTCTCAGTGGAACAAATGAAATGGGTTAATGGGGTGGTATGGGTATCTGGGAAAGGCAAGCTGCACGCCTTCAGTCTTTACATATATTTAATTATATATGATAGTGCTTTGGTGAAACAGAACAGCACCATACCTCCATACATATCAATATCTATTATATATTATATAAACATAGCCGACATAAAATATGAAAAAAGGATCTCAGTTGCCAAATGGCAAACGCTGACTGGGGGCCGTAGCCCCCACTCGTGCGTCCGCCACTCTGCTAGGAGTAGAGAAGTGGATACGAGAAAGAAAGAAGAAAAAAAGAAAGGAAAAGAAAGAAAGAAAGGGGAAGGGGAGGGGACAGTGAACAGGGGAAGGAGAAAGGGGAAGAGAAAAGGATGGGAAGAGAGGAGAGATAAAAAAGAAGGTGGGAGAAAAACAGAGAGGAGTGAGGAGAAAAGACACGGAAGAAAAAGGAGTCGAAGAGAAGATTAGCTATGAGAAGGGGATGAGAGTTTTGACTTTGGAGACTTTGTCTTCCGGACTCGTTTTTGCGAGTGATTAAAAGAATCAGGCCTAGGAGCTTTTTTTTACTGCAAGTTTGAGGAAGATGTGAGATTTATGATCTCATGGTCTTGGGTTTCACCTTTGAGATTTCCAGAGTTGGGTGTTCTGTGAGTTTTAGCAGAGGTTGAGCTTTATTTCGGACTTTTGTTTTGGTGTACTCTTTTGGGTTTTGGTTCTGTTTAAGATTTGAGGTGAGTGGCTGTTCTTTCTTGCAATATGTTTTGTTAATGACTTTCATTGCTTGATTTCTACCTTGTTAAATTGAGGTGTTGGTGTGATTCAATTGTGAGTGACATTGTATCTGCATATATTTTATAGGTTTTATCTTTTATCGTTGTGGGTTCTCTTCTCTGATTCTTGTTTGTTTCTTTCCTCTTCTCTTTATTCAAGTATTGTAGAGAAGGTTTCTTTTCAAGAGTGGGTTTTCAGTTTGGGTTGGTCTGTTGACAAGACTAGCAGTATTGTGTGTAATCTTTGTGGTCAATTTGATAAAATTCTCATATCAGTCGATTGTCAATTATTATAAAAGTTTGTCCATGCTGTGTAATAGTACTTACTGCTTTGTAGCCAAACCGTTTCTCACATATCCTTCTGGTCATTGCTACGTGTAACTTTTACCAGTAATATTGCATGTTTTGCTACCTTTGGTGTGGGTTCTGTGAAGAAATTGACTGGCAGAAGCTGTTCTACTTGCAGATTATTCGGTAGTTCTTGCTCTTCTGGTTGAGTGTACTTGGAATTGATTTCTTTGAGTCATGATGCTAATTTGTGGTGACTTTATCATATGATGTGACCCCATAATGGTGCGATCATCAAGCTTAGGTAGCCTTAGGCTTTGATAGCCAAGACATAGCTAACGGGTATGCAATGACAACCCATTATTAGTATATCAGGCTTAGGTAACCCAAGGTTTTGATTGCTGAGAACATAGCTAACAGGTGTGCAAGGGCAACCCATTATTAATGTATCGGGCTTAGGTAGCCCTGGGCTTTGATAGACAAGACATAGCTAACGGGGACAATGGCAACCCATTATTATCACAGTGTTTACTTTTGTACCGTTATTGGAAAAAGATTGTACATGTTTGCTTTCTGGAAATTGGCAGCTCAGTGTTCTTGAGACAATTAGTGTAATAGTAGATTTATAATTGTTTTTATCCATTTTCTTATGATTTTCAAGTTAGTAACGATTCTTTAGTTTTCTTTAAGGATTTTGGTTTTGGGACGTTAAAATTGTAATCTCATTCAGCCAATAACGATGCTTTGGTTCAATTTCAGGATCGGGGCGTTTCATCTATCATTTTCAACCCAATAGAGAATTACGTATTGGGTGTTTGTAGTTTATTGTGCTCAATGACATTGCCAATTTGATGAAGTTATGTTTATCAATATCATCATACCATAGAAATTGGTAGAATAAGGCGTGTAAAATAATATCTTTAAAGAAATCTCATTGTACCAGTGGAGTGCATAAACTTTATGTTTCAAACTGAATGTTATACTTTCTTTTGCTGATTGAAAACACATAAATGCTATGTGTATGTATGTGATTTATTTGTAACCTGTCTTATTTTGACTTTTGGGTTTGCAGGTTTTTTTGGAGTATATCGGATCTGTAGCCTTCTCTGTCCTCTGTCTTCTCTGTTACAGACTTTCACGGAGAGATAAAAAAAAAAAAAACCTGCGTCTTCTCGTGGTTTAAGCACTGGTATATATAAGACCGTGGTATAGCTGGTCCATCTAACAGGTAGCATATATATATTTTGAGAGAGAGAGATGGCAAACGTGTTTGGCAACCCCATAACCGACTCGACCCTAAAAGGAATGGCAGAGTATGCCGACAGGGAAATAACCGCAGTTGACAGGGCACGCATGGCAGTTAACATGAAAAACGCCAACATGAAGGATATGAATGCCCACACTTACGTGGAGAATCTGAAGAGACAATGGGGAATTGAACGATCCACACTTTGCCTCATTTACAATGCTACTGGGAACACTATGATGTTGGTTGGTAGTGAAGATAGGGCTGGGCACATTGGACCAGTCCCATACCCAATAGTAATTCAAAATGGCCAGTGGGGTGCGTTTTTGCATGTTGGAGACTCTTATGGATCTACGGCAGGTGTTGTGTATCGCGGCAAGAACGGAAAGATAGGCAACGACTGTGACTACATCATGGCTTGGTCCAACACACATAGAAGAGAAAAAAACATAGGAGATTACCACTCTGTAAATATATTAACCTAACCCAATTTTTCATTTATTATATTTTAAAAGTGTTTTAACTACGTTCACAACTGGAATCACAGGTTGGATAATTCGTTTTGCAGGTCTCGACTGAGGCCCGTGAAGTGAACCACTTCACTAATGCAGTACGGAGCGACTTATTATATCAGAAGTCTCAAACGACTTGCTACAACTACCGCGACTCATGGGAGGGATGCTTGTCAATTATATCAACTGGCAGTGGCACTTCCCCTGTGGTGGAAGCAACATTCACTTTAGAAGATGCTGTCAATGCTTGATTCGATCCCAATCGAGTCGGCTCCTACTAGCTAGCTAGTAAAGGGAGCTAAGGAGGTATATCTATATTGAGTTCGTATGTTATATGTATGCAGTATGCTGGCTGTTGATTGACCTTGTTGTTGGTCAAGGCTAGTTCATATTATCAATAAATAATGCTTCATGCCTGTCTCAGAGGTTATAGAATAATTTCCTTTCAGTTGTAATTTTCGTCATTTTTGTTCGTGTCAAACTTTCTATTGGGTCTGTATGCACTATTACTGTTTGGTTTGCTTTTCCTAAATTATGTGTACCTACTCGATCTTATATTTAATAAATACTTTCCTGAGTGTATGTCTTAAATTATGTGCTTGGAATTTGGCTCCACTCTTATTTTTGAAAATTTGGTGGGATTTTTATTGGGCATTCAAATACCATTGCAAACTACATTTTAATTTCTTGAGATCTTAAACAGTAACCAACCATACACAATAACGACTACACAAGGGATAAATAATTATTACACATACTATTTTTCATTAGGTTGCTAGAATTATTGAGTTGACGAAATCCTTGAAGTTTGAGTCAATTTCAATAGGGATTTTGAAATTTTGCATTCGAATTTATTTGTAAATTATTTTATTTTCAACTGGTGTATCGAATTTGAATATTAATTATCAATTGGAAGTTTGGACCTGGTGTACATGAAACTCATTTCCTCGGTCTTCCTCAGAGCCTTGTTGAATTTGCTTAAAGCTTGTCAAGTGTTGTTTGAACTTTGAAGGCCTAGTACAGAAGAAGTCATCAATGAACAAGCCCCATTAATCCAATATTAGAAAAATCCTAACCTTAACTCTTCTTTTTATTTGGTGTACATGAAGGCAGTTTGTTTTGCTTCAATTTCGTTTGGTGTTTCTTCAATCGTACCAAAGTCATCGATATATTCTTATTTTTTTGGTGCAAATACTACATCATGCAATAAAGCAAAAAATAGATGAAATTGATTGGCCATATGAGATTGAGATTGAAGAGAATAAATTAATGAGGGTAATTACAATTTCTCACTGCCTTAAAAGGTTAGTTCAACCGCTTTGAAAAACTGGGTCATAACTCAATTCACTGTCACAAAAAAAAAAGGTTATTTTTTTAAATTTCTCCAAAAATTAGAACTCTTGGGATGGAGAATACGAGAAGGAACTGAATGACAGAGATGAGAGAATAAAATTTACAAAAGTTTGAGTCCCTCCCTATTCCATTATTTTCTCCCCTCCAGTTTAACATCATTTTCTCATAAAACAAATAAATGAGTATTTAAGCCATTTCGTTGAGCTGTCATTGAATTTTAATTACACGGCTTATATTTAAAGCCAGGGATAACCAATTAATCCAGATCCGGTGCTATATATTTTACTTTTCCCTTATTTGCTTCAATCAAACCCCAAATCCCAGTTTCATTCTCGACTTGCCTGATCACTTCATTTGGTAAGACGAACACAGAATCTATTCCCCAAATTAATGTCCTAGTGTTACGCATCACCAGTCTTGGAAGCAACTGAGTTGGGCTAAACTTGAACCGACCCAATCAACTTTTGGCTTAGCCCATTCTAGCTAGGGTCAAAGGATCCTACATTACTTCGGTTTGATTTTCGATCATGATACTCCTCATCATGGCCATCCTAATCGACGACAAGGATCGAATATCGCAGTTGTCGGAACCTACTATGGAGAAAATCCTGTTTTGCTTGCCCGGTGAAGATGCTGTCTGCATGAGCCTCTTGTCCAAGACGTGGAAAAGCCTTTGGGACTCTTCCACATTCTCACTTTCATTTTGGTATTTCTGAAAAATCAAGACGAGGTGTTGATGGGTCCTTGAGTTTACTCCAAGACGAGCATGAAGAACATTCGAAAAGGACACTTTACACTGAAAGGTGTATTGGCAAAAGACATCTCTACCAACGCTTGGTGGTTCAAGTGGTCAGGAGTTTGTTCCCCTTAAGCAAAATCTCGAGTTCGAGCCTTGTGAATGGAGCAGCCTGCGTTGGGAGAGCTTCCCCCCAAAATGGGGTCCGACCCGGCTCGAGGGATTAGTCCTTGCCTACAGGCGGGGGATACCCTGGTTTAACCCAAAAAAAAAAAAAAAAAAAAAAAAAAAAAAAAGCATCTCTGATCATCACCCTGACAATTGGATAAAGCTGGTATCCAAACACTGTCAAAAACTTGTTGCTCGATTTTCGTATTCCCGGCCACCCAATGTACAAGTTTCCTGCTGCTAGGTTGGATTTCGGATCACTGGTTGTGTTAACACATTGTACTCGATCTGGCGAGTGACTTGGTTCATGGCAACACAAGGTTTAGCTGGCGAAAGGAGCTCGAGTGATTGTCGAGTCACGTGTTGATCTGATAGATTTTTCTGGGAGCTCCTTTCTAGATGCCCTTCTCTTGAGATTTTGGAGTTGAGATTCTGTGTAAGGATGGATTATATTTGTATTCCGGTTTGTAGATTAACCAAGCTCAAGAAGGTTGTCCTCAAAAGCCATCCTTGTTATGATGATGAATATTATATATAGGTGTGGTATTGAAGCAGTCAATCTCGAAACTCTTTATTATTCAAGCAGATTCAGCCCATTGGACCTTGGTTCAATCTGGTGCAAGAATTTAAAGGAGCTAAGTTTCGTTGTTGATGGATCGATGATTAACAACCATGTTGTTATTTCTCAACTTCCCTCTCTTGAGAAGTTGACCCTATAGCTATCAAGCTCATACTAATTTGGGAAGGAAACACAGAGGGTTTTTAGTCCTAGACTCAAGAGTCTTGATGTGTTGGGACGTTTGAGAGGAGGGTTCATCCTGGTAACTCCAGATTTTGTCTATTGCAGATTTCGTGATTACAATTATGAAATTCCATCTCGGGTGTTGTCCAATTATCGGATGCGAAAAATGTTTGTTGATGTGCAGATGGGAACAACATATCCGATGTACATGCATATGCTTCTGCGCGCGTTCCAATTGGTATATATCAATAGTTTTTTACGGTAGAACTTGCATTATTTCATGCAAGGTTTAACCCATTTAATTTATTCTCGAGTTCCAAATCAATGTTTTGCTTATTAGACAAACAAAAAAGAATGTTATGGCAGTAGTCGATGTATCATCATTCTTGTAAAGCAAATGAAACAGTCGACGTAGGTTAATTAATTGTGTTAATTAGTGCAGTTTAGATATATACGAGATAGTGTAGAGAGGACCATTGTAATATGTGATTTTGGCAACATACTCCTGTTATTGTATTATGCAATTTCATTACTTAAGGCTTGAGGACAGCTACATGAATTTTAATAATTAACATTTAAAAACAGTCGTAGCGATCCTTTTTTAAAATTATTTAATTCAACCAATTAATTTGACTTTCTTTCCCATATAACCTACCACAAACGCAATGCAGTTTCTTTACTTAATTTGGGAAGCAACATTAATTTTATTAATCAAAATTGATCAAAATTTAAGGACAGTTGCAGAGATTCTTATTTAAAAAATAAAAATAAATTCTAGCTCAACCAATAAAATTGACTTTCTTTTTCCAGACAAACCAATTAGTTTGACTTCCTTGATAAATAAATCACATAAACCGTCCACTCTCTAAGGCCATGATAACAAAACCAAGCAAATCCTAAATTAACCCTCCTTTTATGAAAGCTTATTGATCATCCACTCGTGTTCTGTACATGAAGCACAAACATAGGTTGCACGTGGCATTTACAAGACATGTGGCAGTCCATGTAGAGGACAAGAATTGATCTCATATGTCATCCCTGATATTATGCCCATTGTTTATTAAAAGAGGTACCATTCTTTAGCAAAAGAAGAGGACCAGCTAGCTAGGATCCTGAAAAATGCAGTCCAGACTTGTACTTGGATGGCGCTCAAGAGGTGGAGGCATCACAAGTTCTGCAGGCAGGGCAATTGCTTGTTGTGCCAAGAAGCCAGAGCTGCTGCGTCTTGTCACAACCAAGGCGCAGAACCGAGCCGCCGTTCAAGGCCTTAAGCTCCCTGTCGCTGACAAAGTCATAAATGTAGGCTAGCTTGCATGGTTTTGTAAACCCTGTTGCATCTATCTCAAAGATAAAAGAGCTTTGGATGTTTAATATCCCTCGTCTTTGATAGTCCTGAGGTCTGTCTGTGTTTTGCAGGAGGAAGAAGTAGAAGAGGAGATACACAAGGCAAAAAAGGAGAAAGAAGAGAAGAGGAAAGAGGTGGAGAAGTCTGTGGACTCCCAACTCAACCGCCCTGATAAAATTTACCCTCCTAGTTAATTTTCCATCATGTATGAATCTAAAGCTGTAATGTACTGATGCTTCTATACTTGGTTCTCTGTCAATATGCTAACTTATGAGAGTGACAAGACTTCATAAGAGTTATTCTTGGATGCAATATTGCCATACAACTACACAGAGCCAGGATCAATTCATATACGGTCGCTTCATAATATAACATTGTTCACAAAATGGGCCATTTACTATTTGAGAAAAAAGATGCTGCACATGGCAGTTAAATGTAGCATATTACAGACCTGTAAAATGTATAGAATCCATCTCCAATATCAAATAAGACTACAGATGCTATTTTCCACTGATACAAAGGCCCCAGGTAATTCTACCACAGTATCATATAAAACAATCATGGTCGACAAATAAGTATTAGCTCTATGTGAAAACAGCAGTGGCCAACCTTACGTGTGAAGCAAGACACCTCTGCTGTTTGCTAGAAGCAGATGCGATCTCAAGACATCCCTTGTGGACTCAAAATGTTCAGAAGAGAAGTACCATTACTGTCTGAATTTGCTGTACCTAAGCTTCTTCAGGTACTTCAATGAGCCTCCCTCGAACCCACTTTTTAGTTACAGTAGCCGGTGTTTCATCTTCTTGGGATTCAACTTTGGTCCCATTGAGTTGAAGATTCTTGTAGCATTTATCGTTCTCATTTGGGTCTAATTCGTCTGATTGAATGCTTGAATCCGATTGCTCCGAACTAGACGGAGGCAAAGCATCACTGTCAGAGCTCATTGGGGGAAGCTCATCTTCATCACTTGGCATATCCTGCAAGGTGAACTCGTCAAAGCCAAGGTCCTCGTCTATAATTGACGATAAGGTTGGGGTGCCATTTACTTTTCCGTTGTATGCTTCAGTCGGACCACCAGACCCAGTATATGTTTCCTTCTCCATCTGACTAAGCACTTCATTCGATGCAAATAAGGGGTCTTCATTATCGTTGATGGAAAAGGTCTGGGTGCCATTCACCACCTTTCCATTATCTGCTTCAGTCAAACCCCAAATCCCAGCTTCCTTCTCATCTTGGCTAATCACTTCATTTGGTGGGACTGAAGGCTTTTCATTCCCATGGGATGAAAAGGTTAGGGTACCATTTACCTTTGCATCATCTGCATCAGTCAGACCCCAAAACCAGTTTTCCTTCTCACTCTGGCTAATCACTTCATTTGATGCAACTGAAGGCTCTTCATTCTCATGTGAAGAGATCTGCATCGTGTCTATAGATTCAATTGACCGAATTGCCTCGGCTATAAGCTGTCGCGTTTCAATGAGGGAAGCTCGAGCAACAGGGCTCTTAGTTGCAGAAGCCTCAAGAGCCATGGCAGCCTTCTCAGCTTCAGCAATCAATAGCCTGCAGAATGCCATAAAAGTAATAAAACAGTAATTACAATAAGAGATATGGCGTTTTTTACAAGTACAAATCTGTATGTAATCCCAAGTAGGATCAATTAGGATTATGGGATCATTTGGTCTACATACTGCAGGTGATAATATTCAAGAATCTAAATAGCTGAAAAATTGAAAAACCAAGGGCCAAGTATTATGACCAAAGGCATCAGATCATCTAGACAGCACGAAATGGTTTGTTCGATTGTTCCGAATCAATGATATGATAATACAGGCTAGTAATTTTCATTTACTAGTCCATAGAGTTCAATTTAATCCACAAGTATGCAAGATGAGCTTACCTAGCTCGTTCTATGGCTTCAGTTTTCTTGGTTTCAGTAGCTGCTCTTTGTGCTCTGATGTTCTTTATCATCTCCATCTTAGAACTTGCCAGAGGATCCTTATACATGGGTCCTTTACTTCTCAACTTCAGTTTCTGGAGTTTAATCTCATTCTTTGAAATTTTTTTTTCTTCAAAAACCTTTTTCTTTGTAGGGCTCCTTCTTGGGGACTCAGTATTACGTGGTGACCTTTTTCTTGGCTTTCTTTCAGCTCCATAGGACGCATCGTAATATTTAGACAAGGCAGAGCAAACCCGGTCACGGTACTCCTGACATTTGAAGTATATCAGGAACATGTAATTTAAAGAAAGGATCGTTCATATATCAGGAACATGTAATTCAAAGAAAGGAAGGGTCAGGTTTCCTGCTATTGTTACTGAACATGCAATAAACATGGCCATATTGGCACTTATGTATCAACATGAATAAACAATTACAATGGCTTCTTCTGGATGCGAGAAAGTTAAGTTAAAGTAGCCTAAACACCAAACAGTACAATAAAATTTGTCAATCCTTGATGATTGGAAAGCAAACCGTGGGGTAAGGTCGGATTTAGGTCAAGTATGGTAAGCTTGGACGTGAGAAGAATTCAAAACTAACTATGGAACGGAAGTTTGGAATGGTACATACTCGGGTATTGATGTGAAAATAGTTTTACCTAAAGGCATCAAAGACTGTAATGTACTTACTTAATGAGACCTCACCAAGATTATTATATCTGCACTTACCGGATCGTTCCATTTTGCTGAGATTGCTTGTGAGATCTTCCTCCTTTGCTCAAGAGATTTGGGTGCTCTCTTGCTTCCTTTTGGCCTGCGCATTATTTTCCTTTGTTCTATACTCTCTAGATACTCCTCTTTAAGCTTTCCATCTAAGATCTTGTAGGAATCCCATTGCAACTCCTCCTCACCATCATAACCTCGTCTAGAGGCTTCGGCAATTAAGTTCTGCCATTCATAACAGCAATTTTCCTGCAATGATAGCTTTTGCCGCCGTCTTTCCCACCCCATCCGGACTCCAATCCCAATTTTTGTTCTTGTCTCCTCCCTGAATGATCAATAAGAGGAGATATTTTGTTAGGAATGCGAAGGAAAAGTAATTCAAATATATGATCATAAACTTCTAGTTCATTCCACTCAAGGGACAAACAAACTCAGGACTAAAATGAACACTGTTTCAACACAATGAAAAAAGATAGCAATGATTAAACTACAGTTCTTATAAACAGAACAACAAATACCCACGTTTGAGCATGTCCAAGGTTAACCAACTTCATTTTGACCTGCGTAGACAAACATTGTCAGTAACATAAACAACTCTGACAATTGAAAATGAGATTATGTCCAATTACAGGGAGAATGAAATTACAAAACACCTAACCTTCATCTCATAGGTTATCCTTTGCATTGGTTACAACATTATAGTGTGTGTGCTTTAAATAGGTACTGTGCCAAGCATCAGTGAGTCATCCTTCAATCTAATAAGGAAATTGCTTTTTGCAGATAAATACTGACACAGATGCATGTCCTTTTTAAGGCAGAAAGCTGGACAATATTTATATACTTGGTGAAATGTCATTTCATCTGACATATACTGACTAGTACGAGATGTCATTATCAATACATAATACGACCAGCAGCACATTGAGAAGAGTTAGGAAGAAGGTCAAGAGTTGCACCCATTCAAGTTCCTCAAAGTGAACTATATATACAAAGAGACAAGGTTTCCTTTGCAACAAACAAGATTGGCCAAAATAAATGCATTTAATGCCTTGAAAAAGTTTGTACTTTTAAGTAGAATGTACCAACTGAATGGCGTGTACACAAGCAATCTCCATGTATCTTTCAATACCAAGTATGTAAACTACGGATAGATATGAAACAAGTTTTCTTTTAGAGCAAACTCCAAAGCTCAGAATCCAGCTCCACTCGTAATATATCTATATTAACATCATTCCAACAGAAACATGTAAATTATTCTTACATGACATCACCTTAGGATCCTGCATTGCAAGCCTTGTTCTTTCTTTGATCAGCTGAAGGGTTTCTGCAATGATTGTATGGATAACATTTCAGTACGACAAGTATAAAGGACACATTTGATAATGCAAAAGCCAGACTGGATGAGTATATCATACCAGGACTATGCTTTCTTCCTTTGTTCCATGGTGTGTTCCCTTTATTTGCTTTAGAAATCCTCAATCGCCTTAACTTCTCTTTCTCATCCATTTCTGAGGAATCATCACTTGAAGACTCTCGCTGAAAGGGACTCGAATCCTTATTCAGCTCTGAACTGGTGTAACCCAAGTGTCCATTCTCATTATGAACAAGAGTTTTTGCTTCAAAAGTAGCAACTGCTTGGATCACTAGTCTACTCCTTGGGGTCTTAATGTTCCCCAAGTTGAAGTATGACTTTTTAGCTATGTCCGAGGATTTATACCATGAGGACAGTTTCTTGTCAATTCCAAAGGTGAATGGACTTGAAATTACTTTACTATGGAGAGAGGTTTGAGCCCTGAGGGTACATAGATGGTTTTGGAAGCCAGGCTGAGCAACAGCAATCTCTGCTAACAAATATAAACATTTAAGAGATACCCTCGACCAAAAAAGCAAGAATCTTTGAATAAAAAACCAGTCATTTGACAATTGAACATTTATACACACAGTCCAAATTCTGTAACAAAGGCTAGTTCTATGGAACTAACATCTGCTAAGTACTGCATATGTATTGGAAAAGGTCTCAGTAACATTAGGATGTGCTTCAAACAACATAAAAGTCATCCCTTTCTTAACAAAAAGGTCACAAACACCTTTGAAAATTGCATACACAACAAATGCCTCTACCTAAATTCTTTTTACGAAAAAAGCTAGTTTGGCAATAATTCATGGAACTAATAAATCCAGAAACCAAGTGCTGTTGGACTAAGCTCTAAATGAATTGGGGAAGTAACATGAGCAAGAGTTCACATAGTTCAGCACCAAAGTTTCAAACTTTCAGTGACTATAAACAAGTAATTTAGATAACAAAATGAATGAAGAATGAGATTGAAGTTGGGTACCTAGTGAAGGCATGGAAGCTCATTCAGCCAATTCCAAACCCAACAACAACAACAGCACAGTAGAGACAGAGAACAGAGGCAGCATTTCAGGTTGAGTTAGTCAAGCAGAAGAAGCATAACAAGAAAACTGAGACTCTGGGTTTTGGGTAGAAGATACAGAGAGCCCTGTCACTGCGAGAGAGCCACACAGTCCCACACACACACAAATATACCACAGTGTCTGATAATAGTTGCAGGAGGTGGATAACGAATTTACACAAAGGCAGACAATTTGATATTTTCATATATACCCTTTCTTTGGCTTATCACACTTGGTCGGCGTTGCCTTCTGTTCTGATATTTTCTATGCGGGTTGAGCTGGGTCATACCGTCTGGGTTTGCAGCCCATTTGCATCCAAAAGTAGGCCTCATGTCATTGACTATAGTACACATGTGAACTAGAGGCCCAATCCTACCCAAAATAAGTAAGGGGATGAGGGTAAAAGCTTATTAGTGTAAAAATTTATAGGAATTTAAAATCTTACCAACACAAAAGTAAACAACATCTTGAAGCGTTCGGAAACATAATTTTCGAAACTGCATAGCAGAGAACTCCAATCATAGGTTTAGAGGTGGGGGGAGAGCCCCAAAAGGCGTCCCTGCCACTCTTATGCCAAGTGATAGTCGAGGGTGGCAAGGCACCCTCTTGAATTTTTACTTACATTTTGTTTTATAGTTGATTCTTGATTGACCTTTCGACTTTTTTTTTAGTCCAATAAATTCCATCAAGGTCCCTATCCCCCTAAATCCTATTACTCACATAAGGAATTGGGATGTAAAGTTATGTGGAACCGATATCATTTTTTATTTTCATAGTATTATAAACAATTGAGTAATTTAAATAAGGGCTAAATACAAATTACTACCTTGTGGTTTAGGTCTAAAATCAATTCAGTAACTGAACTTCTAATTTCATCAAAAACACCCCTGCACTTTCAATTTTGATCTAATAAGTCCAATTTGTTAGTTTTCCGACAATTGAGTTATTTAACTTGTTAATGTGGATCATATATGGCCTATGTTTTATGATGTGGTGTCGAGGTGGTCTGCCTTGTCAATTTAGGAGTGAGTCCTACTATTAAAAATAAATAGTTTTTCAACAAATAATCCAACTATTTGAAATAATATTAACGAATTGGACCTATTAGATCAAAATTGAAAGTGCAGGGGTGTTTTTGATGAAATTAGAAGTTCAGGGACTGAATTGATTTTGGACCTAAACCACAGGGTACTAACTAATATTTAGCCCTTTAAATAATATGAGATCGACCGTCACTTCTTTCATTCTCACTTTTTGTAACTAAACTTGTTAGGAAACGAGCTAACAAATATGTAAGCAAAACCAGACATACCTCACACATCACTCATGTCTCCTGTATATTTAATCAGAGAAAATTTTTCTACTTTCCAGAGAGAGAATATTAGAGCTTCATTTATTTCCCTCAAAATCCAAGAGGAGGGACATACGGTGATGACATGACAAATTTCAATTCTTGTAAAATTTGGAGACGATCGAATTAATAAAAGGCTTCGAGATTCTTCTTGCTACTCGTGACTACTTGTGATACTAGTTTTTTTTTTTTTTTTGGATATGTACTAGTTGATCTTTGATTCTTGACCAGTCCAACTCCACCTAGATTCTGCTCGGCCTGAATTTCCACTTTAAGAAAGTTATACGCATATATACATGTCATCACATTTTAAGCAAACACGTCAGGTCTCAAGTTTGAACCCCGTGCATATATATAAACAAAGATCTTTCAGGAATATAACTTCCATGTGGATTGCATGTAAATATTATATGAAACAAATAACAGAAAAAAACATATATAAACCGCAATTGTCAAATGTTCGAACCGAAGGTTTGGGAGGCAGCCTTCACAAGCATCCTATATATTGAGGTTTTGAGGTTGTGTCGGTTTCAGGTAAGAACAATTTTGTTCCAACAGGTTGAGCAAAGATGTCATCAAAAAAAAAAACATGTTGAGCAAAGAGACTTCGACTCCAAAATATGTATTCTGGTCAACTTTTTCATATGCTTCACGGAATAATCGAGTTCTAATTTTCTGTTGGCTGCGTTAATATTCGTTCATATAATTAATGGGGGTGTGGATAAATAGGCGCCCATCTTCAAAGAACTATTGACTGCCCCCCCTTATCCGTTCGATTTCCAAGCAGTCCTGGCGGCTTCATAGTCAATTTCAACATTTCCGAACAGGAAGCCGGTACTCCATCAATTTGGTCACCAAGATTTCCAAGGAGTGAGTTTTACCCAAAATTTTTATCATGCAGCGCTGTAATGGTCAATGGTAATGCCGTAATGGTACAGAAATTCACTGTTCCTCACGTGGAAGTCACGTGTTACCTTAAGCATAGCTACCCTGAACCCGAGTTTTACCATGCATGTCGGGGCATTAGTATATGTGTTGTCGTACTCATACATTTCTCTGAAGCATCGACAATTTAAATCAGTAGCATGTTGCGGGAGGGCATAGCTAGCTAGGGTCGAGGAGGCTCAACTGACTCCCTTGGTCTTAGTTTTTATTCATATGGTTGGAAGCGGACTCTATAGTTGTTCTCAATTTTCTACAATCTCCTCATCTTGTACCTTGACAACTTCATGTGGAATTTGGTAATTGTTTGCATCGTATTTCTCAAAGGATAGTACTTGGCTGACCAGGTGTGGTTAGCACCTCCTGACCAGGTTTTGGGTGCTCTTCTAAGTATCCTACACGTGTCCCTCTTTCTTTTCCAACATTTTCTACTTTTATTTTTTCACCTAGTAACAAGCTTTAATGTAAAATTCAAAAGCATAGATCTAGCCTTCAACATGCCATATTTCACCTAACGACATCCTGTCTAAACGGTTACTTTCGGGGCGGAATCACTGCTGTTCTAGGCCTATTGAATAGTCAATCTCAGCTTGAAACTAGTAAACAGAAAAAATTGCAGTATTCAGAAACTTAAACAAATATTTTCAGACTGCATATTGGGCTTCATATAGAACTTATTTATTTAACATGATACAGAAATTCAGAGCCTCATTCTCAGGTAAACAGCTAAGAAGCTGTTTAGCTATCCATAAGAATGATTACAGTTACTTACTTGTAATGAAAGCACACTTCACACTATGAAAGGAAGGACGAGCGAACTGCTATTATGGCTTTCTTGTTTGAGAGAATCCCTTTCTATCTCAATTTTTGAATGCCTTATAAATGAAACTCAAGCTCTTTATATAGAGAGCGGACTTCAAACTCTAATTCAAAAACATAAAATGTACAGAACAACTCCGTGATTTCCTGCTTTCCTGAGTGCTCCTGTTGGTGGAGGTCGGACAAGGAAAAGGCAGGTTCCTCTGGGGTGAAATGTTTTTCACCTTTCCTTTTTGAAAAGCAAAAGTAGCTTTTGGGAAAAGTCCAAAAGTACTTTCGGTGCTTTCTACACCTGCTGCTTCACATGTTCTCATCTGTTTCAGAATTGTGGCCTAAGACAAAGGAGTTGTTGTCAGCTTGGGCCATCCTAGCTGTTGTGGCATTATCCTCAACGTCTGTATCAACATACATCTTATAGTGGTTGTCATTTTCAAGACGTTCTATCCACTGCATGCATGCCATTGTTGAGTCTATCTCTTTTCTGGTGAGAGATAGGAATAGGTCATTGCTGACTACGTCAGGATGATCATAGGTAGTGATAATAGTTTTTTCTCCTGCTGCCAGGAAGGTATTACTGATGTCTTCAGAGATGATCTTCTTCATATATTCTAGGGTCATGGCCTTCATCCATGGGATGCTTGAATTTGGTTGGCCATTGTACCCGACACAGGCAGGTTGTAGATATTCCCTTTGAATGATTCTCACATAATGATATGGAGAAATATATTCAACCTCACCGTTTGCCTTTCTGATCCATTCTGGGGGAGTAGATCTAAACTTCAGTCGGAGTATGCCATCAGTTTTTCTGACATTCTTGACTGTATTGACGATGATGGGTGGCAAACCTTTTAGATCATCATTAGTTTTAGTCCACAGGTTATGGACGAAACCATTTTCAACAAGCCAAAGCTTGTGTTCTTGAGGATGTTCACTCTGAACATTAACCAAGTATCTTCCAACATATGATCCTGAGACAATAAAGAGGGTTGGTGGTACTAGGTCTTCTGAATTGTGCCTTCCTATCAGATTGTGGAAGTCGTGCCAATCTGATTCATTGAGTGCCATGATAGGGACCCTGGCACTTTCTGGACTTTCGAGGAAGTTAATTTTTTCTTTCTTAACAGCACTATGCTGTACTTCTTCAAACTGTGGTCTGCCGTTTTCATAGAGTTCCTCGGCTAAGGCAAAGAGGGCTGGAAACATTAGACCACTGCTTCTTTCCTGAAAGGCAAATAAAAGATTATCCAGAATTGCCTTCTGGTGGTAAGCAAGTCTCCTGCCAGCTGTTCTGAACACAGGAGTATCGAAAGTTCGAAGTTCATAGTTAAAAACATTTATTACTCCAGTTGGAGTAGGTTTGCTTTTTGGCAAAGCAACAGCCGTCAACGGTCTTGATGGGCCTTTACCGTCTGCCGTTTGAGACGGGCTAGCCAATCCTTTACCCTGGGATTGATCAATTATGGCTAGTCCTTTCGGACTTAGCAGGAATCTTTTGAGGATATTTTCTTTGTGATCCTCAGTGTCTTCATGTTCTTTCCCAGCTCTTCTGCTTCTGGGATTGCAACCTTCGTCGTTCTCATCTCTTCTGTTGAACATGGCTAATTCTCTTGTTAAGGCGTCTGGAAGATAGTTCTTTTTTCCTGCAATTAATTCAACAACATAATCGTATTGGTTAAGAAATAATTGCCAGTTGGCTAATCTTCCTCTATCAGCAGCTTTATCTAATTTGAAATTTTTAAAATTCTTTACCCTAGCACAATCGGTGCGAACAGTAAAGGTTTTTCCAAGAAAAGCTGGAGAATTTAAAATTGTTTTTTTAACAGCCAAAATTTCCTTTTCCCCTGTGGGATAATTCAGTTCTGCAGGGCTGAACTTGCCACTACAAAATTTACAAATTTTTTCAATGTTCGTTCCAGGCGTTTTTGCCAAGACAACTCCAGACCAGTAATTATCACTCGCATCTGTTTGGAGGATAATTTCATCATTCTCTTCTGGTTGTTGTAGAGGAGGGAGATTTTTGCAGAGATTTTTTATCTGGTTCATAATTTCTTCATCATCTTTAGTGAAGCTCCATTTTCTTTTGGAACTTGTTTTAGGAGATAACATTGCTGTTAGTCCTGAGATTTTAGGGATAAAATCTCTCCCATAGTTGATAACTCCTAAGAATCTTTCTAGACTCTTAGCATCAGGAATCTTATCTGGGAATTGCCAGATCTTCTCAAGGATATGGGGTTGAAGTTTTATCACTCCATTTTTGATATTTATTCCTAGGAAATCAACTTCATCAAGGATAAAGAAGATTTTCTTTTCACCTAGGATGATTCCATGCTGAACTATCAGCTTGACAACCTCATGGAGGTGTTTCAGGTGTTCTTCTCTGTTTTTGGAGAAGACCAAAATGTCATCTATGTAGACGACGCAGAACTTCGCTACATGTTTGAAGATGTTGTCCATCTTTCTCTGGAAGATTGAGGGAGCTTGCTTTAGACCAAAAGGCATTACTAACCATTCGTAATGTCCTTGTGGTGTTCCAAATGCAGTGAGAGGTACACTCTCGGGATGCATCTTGACTTGCCAAAAACCCGACTTTGCATCGAATTTTGAAAAGACTTTAGCTCCTCTGAGCTGGTTGATCAATACTCTTACTTGAGCAATTTGATAACCGTCTTTGACAGTCTTTTTGTTGACATCTCTGTAGTCAATTACCATTCTAGCTTTTCCTCTTAAAGTTTCTGCATGATTTCTCACGTAGAATGCTGGAGCATGATGTGGGCTAGTGGAAGGTTGAATCAATCTATTGTTCAGGAGATCTTTAATATCTTTTCTGAATTCTTTTTGGTCTTCCTCTTTGTAGTGAGGAATTGCTTTGACATGACAGATAGCATTCATATCATGTAATCTTAATTCACAGACCACTGGGTCTTTTTCCCAAAACTTCTGAGGATCTGTATCTATATTCTCTTCAAGGAGTTTCTTGATTTTTTCAAGAGTGGGAATTTTCTGAGACTCAAGCTTATTCTGAAAGTGCTTGAGGTTATGCTCTTGGATGAAACTAGCTTCTTCTTCTTCACTAGTTTCTTCTTCTTCTTCTTCTGAAGATTCTTCAACAAGCAGTTCTTCTTGTTGTTTGATTTGGAGTATGGGTTCAAATTTGGGTTTGTAGGTAAGATCACCACTATTCTGTTGCGATCTCTGATATTGTGTAGTGAAGTTTGGTCCTACCACACTTTTGGCCTGAGTAAGCCGATCTGCCCAGAACACCCGTTCTCCTTTTCTGAAGCCTAGTGCTTCTTCATCCTGAATAAATCTCTGTTGGAGAATAAAATCATTTCCCAACAAGAAATCTGAGCCTTGGCCTTCAGATTGCCAGACGTTGTAGAGGATAAATGTTCCTCCACCAATGGTGACATGAACGTTTTTTGCTACTTTATTCATGGTGAGGTGACTTCCGTCAAAGGTTACACCAGTAGCAGATCTTTTCTTATGTTCTTTCCAGAGTTCTTCTGGAATTGCAAATCTCTTTGCAACAGTAAATCCTGATCCATTATCTACAAAAGCATGTAGATGATACTTTTTATGATCAGGGAATTTTAGTCCAATCTCTATGTAGTTGCTATATCTACTAGTAGAGACGACCTTCGATTGTTGAAGCTCATTTTCTTGAGCTTGTTCCTTAGGAATGAACGGTTTACATTCTTCTGGAACATTTTCCTGAGTGGGAGACTTGTCAATACTACCATCCCAGTTTGTAGGAATTATCTCCTTGTTGTCTGGATTACTGAACCATGACGGAGGGTCATATCTGACTTTATAATTAAACTTGCCAGAGGGTTGGCCAAGTAGATCCCATGTTTCAGTAGCCGCTTCTTGCCTTTCTAAGAGATGAATAGTTTCCGGTGGTTTCACCAGTTCTACATTTTCTGGTATTTCAACCAGTTCAATATCTTCATCGATTTTTCTTCATCGATGATTTTTTCTTCTTCTATTTTTGAGGAAGAAGGTTCCCTGATTTTTTGGAACAGAGTTTCTACTTCTTTCTCTTTTTTCTCAGAGAAATATTCTTCATATTCTTGTTCAACCAAGTTGCTGACAAGGCCATTTTTGGTCTTTCTCCTTGCTTCAGCTATGAAGCATTCTTTGTGATAAGTCTTTTTTGACTCTTCACAAAACATAGGGAGACCATCCTTTTCGTGACATAAACAGTAGTCACAAATGAATGTACCAGGGTTCACCTGATAAGAAGACATTAAAGATTCTGTCTTACTTTCTTCCCAGTTTTTGATTTTCAAAACATTTATTTGTCTGGATTCGAAGTACTCTACTTCAGAATCAGTCTCAGACTCAGATGACTCTTCTTCTTCAGACCAGGCAGAGTAAACTGACCTGTCGTCTTCTTCATCGTCAGAATAGGCTATTTCGTAGCCCTTCATGTTTGCAGATTCTATTATATGCTCATATTTTTTTTTTTTTTTGAAACAAGGGCCGGTGTGGCCGCCCTCAAGCCTTCATAAATGAAACCGACGAATACAAGGGGGGGACAATGAGCCTAAACCCCAGTTTACAATAGACACCTAGAGTACATCCCGAACAACAATCAAGAGACTCTACTAAACACTTGTATTCAAAAACGCACCAACTAGCAAAGAACACGCTCCAGACGGTTCGATTTGCTTTACAGCGGTGACACAACGGAAAGTTAACTGGAGCTGCAACTCTAGTACAGCCAAGCATAGCAACCATTCTCGCAGCTTTCCTATCATGTTGCCACTGGAAAATACATCCAGTGGCACCAAGTCTCACCCTGCCACTAGGAGGCAGCGACCATTTGACAAAGCAATGAACTCGCCGCCAACCTAGAGCAGACCAGGCACATAGAGTGCATCCACAGGCACAAGGCCCGACTAGTCCTACACAACGAATGCAGGGACTTATTGTACGCAAACTGCGCAAAACAAACCACAAGCAACAAACAAGTAAACAAACAAAGCAACAACTGGAAAAACCAACAGAAAATAAAAAACAGCAGCAAAGCATGCGTGCTGAAGCACGGCCCATCCACCATCTCTCCCAAAGGCCCAAAGCAGAAGCCCACCAAGCACCAGACTGCCCCCAAGGAGCAGCACTCCGCCGCGCAGCAACCCTGCACCGCCGTATCACCACGGCACTGTGCAGGCCCTTCTTCAACCCGATTGGTGCCCGAAACCAGATCCCGAACCGAGCCTGAGATCGTGATCGCAGCCACCGTCCCCCAGCCCCCAGTTGTCGCAGAGCCTCCACGATTCGCCGCCGGTCATCCGTGTCCCAGAGCCACTCCAACTACCCCAGAAACAACACGGAACAACACCAGCAAACTCCCGTACAAACCCGAATCCAGATCGAACAGATCGAACAGATCGGATCCCGAACCACCCAAACCCCGAGCGAACCAGCCTCCTCCCACCGTGGACCACGCTTCAGCACCAAAGACCCGCTGCACTTCCAAACCAACATTCTCTCCCGGACCGGAACGCAGCGGCAAGAGAACCGCCGGCGTTCGGCCGGGAGAGATCGCAATCACTCTTTCCTTTTTCTTTCTGGCGCGTGGGGCGCGTTCTTTTTGGGGTGTCTACAATTTTCTTGCTTTCGTTTTCTATTCTTATTATATGCTCATATTCATTAAAGAGAGCTTTAGTAGATCTGTTACCCTTTTCCGGGCATTCATTGGCATAGTGCCCTTCAGCTTTACATAACCAACATCTGCAAGCTTTCTTGCTGGGTTGTTGTTTATGCTGGTGAGTATTCTTCTTTTTCTTGAAGAATTTCTTTTTAGGATTTTCTTCCTGTTGTTTCTTGTAATTGGAACTTTTCTTGAATTTCCAATCTCTTTTCTTATTACCCTTGTTGAATTTTTTGGGGTAATATTTTTCTTTTCTTTTTCTGTGGAATTTGGACTCATGGCATCCCCAGTTAGTGGGTATATCTAATATTCCATAGCAGAAATTTTCAACTCCTTTGAGTTGTTTCTTAGCCATCTTAGCTCTAAGATTGGCTTTGCATTGTTCTTTTAGTAATTGCCGGATTCTGTCAGCAATTCCTCCAACTGAAAATCTTTCAATTGGTTTTTCAGCTATGCTTTCTCTCACAGCTGTTCTCCATGGTTCAGAGAGTTTTCTGTGCAACAGGTTGACTAGATCAGTATTCTCTAGTTCACCAATCGTACAGTAATATTCTTGAAATTCATTCAAGTATTCTTCAAAATATCTCATGTCACAGATTTTTAGTGCATGGATATTGGATTTGGCCATTTCTTTAGCCTTTTCACTGAAATTTGTAAGATCTCCACAGAATTGATCATACATAGGTGCTGCAAAATCATAAGGAGATTTTGAATTTTTGATCTCTTCCAGCCATTCTTTTCCTCTGGCTGTTTCTTTGAAAGAGAAGTAAAAATTCTTTGCTACACCAGTGAGGGTAGTTTCAAAGTATATCTGAAGATCTGGAGCTTCAAATTTTCCAAGGGTTAGAGCGGATGCCATCATCAGGCTGTCTACCCATTGGTCAAGAGTTTTTCTCTTGTCTAGAGCTTTGTCTAGATCTAACCAGATACCATAGTTAGAAATTGGTACTCTGGGAATTTTGTCTTCTGGGACAAATCTTTGAGAATTTCTTTCTCCATTTCTGCCCGTAGGGGCCTTCTGAACAGGGAGTTTGATCTTTCCCTTTTCTCTAATGATAATCGTTTTGGAACTGGAGCTATCTCCTTCTTCCATTTCAATATCCTGATAGGGAAGGAGTTTTCTTTCCTTTCCTGGTTTGAACTTCTTCATTTCTTCGATTAGTTTTTCTAATCGTTCAGGATTTTCATAGGAGTCTGCTTCTTCATAGAGATCATAGAGCTTTTGTGCTCTAAGCATATTAACTGGTCTGTTTAGATCAGCTTCTAGTTCTTCTTCAGATATTGGCTCTTCAATTATAGGTTTTGTTCCACTAGTACTGGCTTCTTTAGTACTATAGCTTCTTCTGAGAAGGTTTTTGTTTATCCTGATATTCTCAGGACAGACATCACTTTTTCTGTGATTGTCAAAATTGAGACTGATTTCTCCAGTCTTTCTACTTTCATAGACTTTTGCCTTCGTACTTTCTGGTGGTTTTTTAGGACCAGATAGTTTCCATTCAATAGGAAAAGTCACTTCATTCCACGTAACTTTGTGAATCTGTTGTGAATGGTTTTTCTGATTGGTGAGAAATCCAGTAGTAAGACCTGGGATATTTGTTATCCGTGTCTTAGGAGCTACTGTAGTGCTCATCAACCTATAGTATATTCTGTATACTATTGCGAGTTCTTGCATATCTTCTTTCATGGATATGCCATCTGTCTTGATTCTCAGTCTTAGACAGTGAGCTGCATCCTTCAAGCTGGTAGTGAAGTTTGGGAAGCAGTTGAAATATGCTACTTGTTCACATAAAGATGCTTCAAGGGTTCCCAACAGGCTAGCTTGAAAATCGTTTAGTCTATTGTCTTGTAAGACACATAGAACTGAACAGTTTATGCCTTCCCGAGCCAGCAGATTTATGCCTACTTGGACTGCTCCAATATGCATAAATTGATATTTTTTTTGCTTAGCTCTGGCAACTTCTGCAGGGGTGATCATTAATAGATCAGTTTCTCCTCCTGAGGTGGCAGGGGTTGTAATTTCCAGTAGTTTAAAATGATGGCTATCCATCAGATCAAACGTTCCCCTTTTATAGATTTGTTTAAAATCTAATTTTGGAATTGAGGAGTTTTTTACCTCCTGTTCAATTTCGTTATATTCAAATTCTTCAGCATTTAGGAGTTGTACTCCTTTCTTCTTTCCAAAGATGCTTAGCATGTTGACATTTCTGGTTTCTTTCGGAGTTTCATACCGAATACTAGTAGAACTAGTAGATGGATCCAGAAAAATCATGTTTGGAACAGGATTCTTGTCCGGTCTTTCTAATGGTTTGAATCCATTAGTTTTCTTTTGTTTTACTGTAGGCACTTTCTTGTCCTTCAGTATATTTTTCATAGAATCCAGCGTTTTTTGCTGTTCAGTGATTTTTCTGCTAACACTTGTTAGCCTTTCTTCTTCCGTTTTTGGAAGTTCTTTGATATAATCCATTTTTTGCTCCAATTTTTCTAATCGAGCGATTATATCAGGTAAATTATCTAGATGATCTTGAGATCTAGATATTTCTTGTAACAGGGTCTGATGTTTCTCATCAGAAGATATTAATAGAGAATTCAACTTCTCTAATATTAATTCAGACATTGTCCCCATTGGGGATTCCCCTTTTGAGCTCTTTGCAAGCTCTGATACCAGTGATTTGCGGATCTAACCAATGCTCAGGTAGTCAAGAGGTCTTTGTTCCTCTTGCAGAGTATATAAGAGATTTTCAACTTCTTCTTCAACTTTATAGATTCTTGTTTGCAATCTATAAATGATATCCCAATAGTTGGGAGTTTCTCTGCTAAGATTATCTCGAAAGATTTTCAATTTTCTCAGCTTTTCTTTTTCTTTTTTCAATTCTTTGCTAGTAGTATTACAGATAGCAACTAACTCAAGTCTGTCGACCACTGAAATTATGAATAGTAAAATTTAACTGCTTACCTTTGAGCATTGAGGATGAATAGTCTGCAACATATTATAACAAACAAATTCAAAATATGGGCCCACTATGTTTCCCTAGTAATAAGTGTAAAAGGGGTAAACCTGCGGTAGATTTGGGAGGTGAAGCAAAGGAAGAGATAAAGAGAGGCAAAAAGGTTTCTTATGTGTAGGGTTTTAATTGGCTATGGGCAGCCCTTGCTGACCAGGGCTGGTTAGCGAAGTTTTTTCTTTTCTCAAATGCAATTTCGTTCTACTAATATATTTCGTAAAGGGAATCAAGCCGCAAACGCACTAGCGAATTTTGAAACTACTTCCTCATGTTTAATTTGGTGAGCTTCGGCTCCGCCTATCATTCATAGTTTTTGTAATCGAGACCGAATGGGTCTTCTTAATTTCCGTTTCTGTTGATGTTGTCGAGAGGTTTGGTATAGTTCCCCATCTCTGTATTTATTTTTTATTTAATAAATTATCCTCGTTTCGTCAAGGTGCATCAAAAAAAAACTATGTGCTTAATACTGCTTGTCAAGTCCTTGTTGACCCATTTATGTATTTCTATTTCTTTTGCCTCTCATGATTTTTTTTTCATCTAATTTTTTGAGTAAAACCTCCATGTGCTACGGAATTAAGTCGGTCTAGTAAAACCTCCATCTATTTTTTTTTTATTTCTTGCTTCTTCTTTTTTCTTTTCTAACAACAGTTTCTATTAGTATTTCAATAAAAATTTAAATCTTGCCTTTTTTTTTTGGCTCCTTCCCCATTTGCCTCTCCCTTTTTCTCTTTAGTTACAATATTTTCTATGAGTTTTTCTATTGGGACCTCCAAAATTTCTCACTTGACCTCCATCTCTTTTGAATTATTGAATTACATATATTGTTTAAGTATATTGGTATTGAGAGAGATTGATGAGAGAAGTGTATTTCATTATAGAGAATAGGAGCCCTATATATAGGGATTACAAAGTGCATAATCTAAGAGTACAAGGATTCCTTATCTAACTTGGAGTAGGAAACCTCTCCTATTACAACTATAGAACTTATCCTTGTTTGACTAGGCACACTAAGTGTCAATATCCTTCAACACTCCCCCTTGTGCCGCTCAAACTTGGTGGTGACGCTTCATCCGTTGCCTCGTTAAAAACCTTGCTCAAGTGAAAAACCCTGTGGGATAAAAATGAACTCGAGGAGGAGAAAAGAGTGCAACACGTCCTTGATCCTTCGAGACTGAGTAACTCCCCCTGATGTCGAAATCTCCCCCTGATTGCTACAATCATGGGAGTTCGGATAACCTTCTTAATCCGATACTCTTCACATGTTTCTCGAAGGTGGATTTAGGTAACGACTTAGTGAATAAGTCCGCTACATTATCCTCTGATCGGATTTGATTCACTTCAATCTTTAGAAGTGATTGTTGTTGCTGATTATAAAAGAACTTAGGCGATATATGCTTGGTGTTGTCGCCCTTGATGAAACCTAACTTCATTTGTTCAATACAAGCTGCATTATCCTCATAAATGCATGTAGGTTCATCTGTGGTAGACTTCAAACCACAACTTCCTTGAATGTGTCGAATTACAGACCTTAGCCATACACATTCACGTACAGCTTCATGTAGAGCAATAATCTCTGCATGATTTGAGGAAGTAGCAACAAGGGTCTGTTTCGTAGACCTCCAAGATATCGCAGTGCTTCCCATGGTAAAGACATAACCTGTTTGGGAGCGACCTTTGTGAGGGTCAGAGAGGTACCCTGCATCAGCAAAACCCATCAAGACATCATTGTCGTTTTGATGGAGGGAGATAGGAGGACGCCGGCCACCATGAGCGGCGGCGGTAACATGGCCGGCGGCCATTCCATGGACGGGGGCGTTTTGCCTTTTGGGGTCCGATCCCAATTTTCCGTCATTCCTTTTCTCTCTGTAGGGATAGAATAGGCCCATATCAATCGTACCTCTTAGGTATCGAAAGATGGTCTTTACACCAATCCAATGGCGGCGTGTTGGCGCAGAGCTGTGTCGAGCTAACAAGTTCACTGCGAATGAGATATCCGGTCTTGTGCATTGAGCTAAGTACAATAATGCGCCTATTGCACTTAAATAGGGCACTTCGGCCTCTAAGGGTTCTTCGTCCTCATCCCTTGGACGAAACGGATCTTTTCCGGGCTCAAGACTACGGCCGATCATGGGAGTACTCGCAGGCTTTGCTTTATCTTCATTAAAGCGCCTTAGAATTTTCTGAGTATATGCAGACTGATGGATCAAAATCCCATCACTACGGTGCTCGAGTTCTAAACCGAGACAAAACCGTGTTTTCCCAAGATCTTTCATCTCAAATTCGGATTTCAAGTAATTAGCAGTTTCCTTTAACTCATCTAGAGTTCCAATTAGGTTCATGTCATCGACATAAACTGCTACGATTGCAAATCCGGAACTTGTTCTCTTAATGAACACGCATGGGCATATTTCGTTGTTAATATATCCCTTCCCAATCAAGTAGTCACTTAGACGGTTATACCACATCTGTCCGGATTGTTTTAATCCATATAGTGAGCGTTTTAACCTTATTGAAAACGCGCTCCGTGGTTTAGAGCCACTTGATTTGGGTAATTGAAGTCCATCTGGAACCTTCATATATATCTCTGAATCTAGATCCCCATAGAGATATGCTGTAACCACATCCATAAGCTGCATGTCAAGTTTTTCGGAAACTACCAAGCTGACAAGGTAGCGGAACGTTATAACGTCCATTACGGGAGAATATGTCTCCTCGTAGTCGATTCCAGGGCGTTGTGAGAAACCTTGCGCCACAAGGCGGGCTTTATATCTTACCACCTCATTTTTCTCATTACGCTTTCTAACAAAGACCCATTTATGGCCAACAGGCTTTACACTTGGGGGTGTCTGCGTTACAGGCCCAAATACCTGTCTCTTTGTTAGTGAATCCAATTCAACCCGGATCGCATCTTTCCATTTAGGCCAATCTGCTCTTCGTTGACATTCTTCAACAGAGCGAGGTTCGATATCATCATATTCTATAATCCCTTTCGCAATATGATATGCAAATGCATCATCAATCGCCATAGAATTTCTATCCATCATCTCATGTACACTAGTGTAATTTATGGAGATCTCTCTATTCTCTGGAGTTGGTTCTGACATTGGAGCGTCCCCCAATGATGTCTCTTGGACATAACCATAATCCGGAATATTCTCATGAGATGGATTATTTATATCGATGATTAATGGATTATTTTGTGCCAAACTCGCTTTCTTTCTTGGGCGAGAATCCATCGAACCTATGGGCCTCCCGCGCTTCCTGGCGGGAGCCGTGGGCCTAGCCATAACGTCACCATCATTTAGAGATGGGACGTTGGCGCCATGCTCATGCATTCTTGAGTTGGCGTCATGTCCTCTACTTTTAGGGACATCAATCCTTGCAGGCACGTTTGCAGCAGGTATGTGTGATCTCGTCACTTTAGCGATATCAGAAAACGCATCAGGCATCGATTCTGCTACGTTCTGAAGATCGAGGATTCTCCGCACTTCAATTTCGGACTGTGCGGTTCGGGGATCAAGATGAGACAAAGTGGGGACAGACCACGACAATTCCTGTCGTTCCTGTTGAACATTTATGTTCTTATCTCCCCCTAACGACGGGAAGACTGTCTCATCGAAGTGACAATCCGCAAATCTAGCGGTAAAGAGATCGCCTGTCAAGGGTTCTATATAGCGGATAATCGTTGGAGAATCATATCCAACATAAATGCCTAATCGTCGTTGAGGACCCATTTTGGTGCGCTGTGGCGGCGCAATAGGCATATATACTGCACACCCAAATATGCGTAAGTGTGAGACATTAGGCTCATACCCAGTTACCATCTGGGACGCAGAAAATGGTGGAGTGGCAGTGGGCCTCAGACGAATAAGCACAGCTGCATGCAATATTGCATAGCCCCAAGCAGAAATAGGGAGATTGGTGCGCATTACCAATGCCCTAGCGACCATTTGTAGTCATTTAATGGCGGCTTCTGCGAGACCATTTTGGGTGTGAACATGAGGAACAGGATGTTCAACATCAATCCCAATGGGTATGCAATAATCATCAAAAGTCTTTGATGTAAACTCTCCAGCATTGTCTAATCTTATAGACTTAATAGGATGAGCAGGGTGGTGAGCCCTTAACTTAATGATTTGTGCTAGGAGTTTAGCAAATGCAGTGTTCCTTGTGGACAATAGCATGACATGTGACCAGCGTGTCGATGCATCAACCAACACCATAAAATATCGAAATGGTCCGCATAGTGGTTGGATAGGTCCACAAATATCACCTTGGATTCTTTGCAAGAATGGTATATTTACTTTAGTGTCCTTTGCATAGGATGGTCTCGATCCTAACTTTGCTAAAGAGCAGGCTTTGCAGAACGAATAATGGGCTTTAGGAATAACCAATGAGGATTTTGGTTGAGCCATGAAATCACAATTGACTTTAGAAGTAGAAATTGGAGTCAAGGGAGCAGAGGTGGCGTCAAAGCCACCCTTGAGCCGCAGGGGGATGGCGGCGCCGGCTAGTGGTGGCCGGACTTGAAGGGGGAAGGCGCCGTGAGGCGCAGGTGCTCCTCCTTGATCCAAATTTCGAGTTTTA
Organism: Rosa rugosa; assembly: GCF_958449725.1. NCBI lineage: Eukaryota > Viridiplantae > Streptophyta > Magnoliopsida > Rosales > Rosaceae > Rosa > Rosa rugosa. Next base: position 55,894,330 of record NC_084820.1, on the reverse strand, counting down.
CTTCCTTTCGTTCTGAAAAAGGGATGTCCGTGTGAAGTCTTTAATATACGGATCATCATGTCACGACCTGGGTGTCCCAAACGGTCGTGCCAAAGCCTATATGTGTCGGAATCCCATAAATCATCTCTCATGACATGGTTGGATTCAATGACTCGAATAGTGGTTGCGTACAACCCACTAGAGCGACACATAAGTTTCTCTAAGACTCGATTATGTCCGTAGTCATTAGAGGTGATGCAAATGAACTCTTGTCCATTCTCACAATGTGTTTCCACATGAAAACCATTGGCTCTTATATCTTTGAAGCTTAATAGGGTTCTTCCTGCCCTAGGAGCATAAAGAGCTTCGGTGACATTTAAACTCGTGCCATTTGGCAACAGAAATTGGGCTGGTCCTCGACCATGGATCAATCGAGATGATCCAGCCATCGTAGTCACGGAAGATCGAGATGGTGTCATCCATAGAAATAGCTGTCTATTTCGAAGGATAGTATGTGTAGTTGCACTATCCACGAGGCATTCTAGCTCTCCAGGAAACATACTGAAAAATAATAAAGTTCGAATTAAAAATATGTCCAAGACATTGTATAGAACAAATCGAAAACTTTATTAAAATAGCCAATGATTACATCAAAGTTTCTTGACCAAAATCTAATCCAATATAAAAATCAAACCGTAGACAAATCGTAGTCACTCAATCCGTTTGGTAATTTCAATTTAGTTGTGACCAGGTAAGGTAAGGCGAGATTTTGGTGGAGCGTTGCTCACTTTTAAAACCGTTCTCTCAGATCAAACCTTGCCTAGACATCACAAGTACTCTTGAGTACGCCTAGAGGGAAAAAGTTAATACAATAAGTCATTTTATTGATTTAAGGCATAATAGCCATTACATAATTCTTGGAAAAATAAGGGACTATACTAGTCAAAATCTGCAGCATCCTTGTGCAATTCTTTGTCAGATTTGAAGTCCGCTATGGTGAGATTGACGTTGGCATCATCACCATCTTCTTCTTGTATATTTTCGGCAAGATTGGCTTCATGCTCTCTGAAGTCTCTAAATGCCTTGTAATGCGCAGCTAATTGTTTGCTTGCTTTGCATTGTTTGAACCAATGCTCACTAGATCCACATCGATGACACATGTCATTGTGATTTCCTCCCTTTAATTGAGGTGCATTGTTTGCACTTGGGTGGCGTCCCTTATAGGAGTTGGCGCCATTCCCACGGCCTTGGGTGGCTCCTCCACGTCCTGGAGCCCCACGGCCTCCTCTCCCACGTTGCCATGTATTGCCACGTGATCGTCCTTCATTCTGACGAGTACCTTCCTTTGTAGGGCGGTTATATGGACCAGAACGTCCATTGTGTCCCTGGTTCTTAGGGTTCCGCTCCTTGCGCCCTCCTTTGGGTGCATTATTATAATTTGCCTCATGAACGCTCTTAGTTCCGATGGGCCTTATAATTTTTCACGAGGATATTATCATGCTTTTCAGCTACAGACATAATATTAATTAGCTGATGAAACCTCGTGAGCCGTCCAGTATTGAATTCAGTTCGGTATTGCTTTGATAGCAAAATAGCTGCGACGGGGAAGGTGGAGAGAGTTTTCTCAATTAGTTCTTGCTCTGTGACAGGTTGTCCACAGAACCCCAACATGGTCTTGAGGCGAAGAACTTCTGAATTATATTCAGCTACAGACTTGAAGTCAGCAAATCGTAGATTGTTCCATTGAACTTTCAAGTCAGGGAGGAGGGTATCCTTTACATTACCAAAACGCTCTTCTAGCGCAACCCATAATTCTCTAGCATCCTTGATTGCCATGTACTCCAATCGGAGTGATTTATCCATGTGGCGCCTTATCAAAATAAGGGCGGTGGCATTATTCGTAGCCGTACGCTCGAATAAGAGATCTGGATTTGGTGCCTGAATTACAGGTAGGATCCCTTTTGAAGTGAGATGATTCTCAACATCCGTGACCCAACTATGATATTCCGAGCCAGTTGAGTCAAGGATAGGAAAGTCAAGTTTTGACATCCTAAAATAAGAAGAAAAAATATATTAGTTTCGGAGTTTAAAACTTCCACGACAACTAAATATTGAGATTTCCGAGCTATGCTACCAAGAAATCGATTTCCAAGAAAATTGGATTAGACCGAAACAATGATGTTTATAAGGTCATTAATCGATGCTTGCGGACGCTCTTAGTCCGAAGTCTTACGAACGCTCTTAGTTCGTTTATAGCGTGAATCCCCACGATTCCGCTTTCTCAAAATCGAACCCACGTTATAAGAAAGGTGGGATGTAGAAGAAGGGAGGTTTTTAAGTCCCCGAGAAAAAGAAAGAATTTCAAATTAGGAACTTTAAAACTTACTCTTTTGGATACTTACTTGTTGGTTTTGAATCACGCGCGTGTCGATGCAGGCGTGATGGGGCGAAGTAATCTAAGTAGAGGCGTGCAGCGGATGCGGGGCAGCAGGGGCTGCGGTGGTGATGGCAGTTAAGGATTTTAGTTGCTGCCGAAGAATGCAGGATGAGGCATGGCCGAGAGGGCTGCAGGAGCAGCTGCAGGCTAGCAGCTTGAGGCAAGGTTGCAGGTGCACGGGCACGCAAGCAGGCAGCTGCGGACGCAGGGGCGAGCTGGCAGGGCAGGCAGCAGGACTGCAGGCGCACGGGCGCGCTGGCAAGCAGACGAGCGCGCGCGGGGCAGGTGCGGCGGAGGCTCGGCTAGCACGGGCTAGGGGCTGCTGGGGTAGTAGGCACGCAGGTAGGCAGAAGGCAGCAGGCAAGTGCTTTGCGGCAGAATTTTGGTAAAGGAAGATCTTGGGTTTTGTTTTGTGGTTTTTGCTTTTTGGCTAGAGTCGTGCTGATAACGTGTTTAAGTATATTGGTATTGAGAGAGATTGATGAGAGAAGTGTATTTCATTATAGAGAATAGGAGCCCTATATATAGGGATTACAAAGTGCATAATCTAAGAGTACAAGGATTCCTTATCTAACTTGGAGTAGGAAACCTCTCCTATTACAACTATAGAACTTATCCTAGTTTGACTAGGCACACTAAGTGTCAATATCCTTCAACATATATATCATTTTATAAAATGACAGTTATAGACAATAAATAATAAGCAACTAAATATTTTCTTTGTTTAAGGTTTGGTGGAGGATGGGAGTTTTTTTTTTCCCCGTTCCAGAGGTTTTGTTGATCGATGACTTTTACTTTCTTCAGAATGAATTATTATCCAAGTAGTAAGCAAGAGATAATTTATGAAAACTCCCGGAATAAGAATTGCAGTGAAGAATTAGAATCTTAGACAGATCATGGTATAAATTAATGAAAAAATAAAATACATAAATATATGCTTGCTACCATTCATGCAATTTCAAAGCTTTACTATTATATATGTTGCTCCCTTACATATATGTGAAGCCTGAATTGAAAACTTTTTTGTCAAATCGTGTGTTTCTAGTTCAATTAAATGATAGATTTAAGATTTTTTAATTCATGACCAAAAATTTAGAATTTTTTTGGTAAAGTTTTTGGGTCTGCCTGAGAAAAATCGAGGAATGGAGGTGTAATGAGTGAATTATAGGTATAATGAGTAATTTATTGTTTTGTGTGTGAATAATATAACTAAGGTTGCTTTAGGAATTTAAAAAGAGGTCTAGTGAGCAAACTCTTTTATTTAAAAGGAAAAATGAGGTGTAGAGAGTATGAGAGGTCAAGTGAGTAAATTTGGAGGTCTCAATAGAAACTCTCATTTTCTATTTATATTTCAATAAAATTTCAAATCTTGCCTTTTTTTTTTCTTTTTTTTTTGCTCCTTCCCCATTTTCTTCTCCCTTTTTTTCTTTAGTTACAACATTTTCTATGTGTTGATGCGATGTCAGGATGCCTCCATCTACAGGAATTGATGACTGTGAGGGCTACCATCTTCACGATCCATACCTATCAATCATGAACATAGGTCAGAGGGACAGCCAGGGTTGCCGGCCTTCGACTCTCCGATACCTAAGTCAGTAAGGGTATAAACAAAGTAGGAGTAAGTGAAGAGTAATGACTTACCTTGAATGAGAGGAGATGCATGTATTTATAGTGTAGGTTAGAGCTTGTCACCCTTTTCTTTACTAGATGTGGCTACCAAAGTTGGTAAAATGAGACTAGCATGTGTGTTGGGCCCTGGGCCTACCTTGTAAAGTAAAGACTCAAGCCACTTTTAGTGGCTATTTAGTTGTGTATTTCCGGTGTTTGCACCTCTGTACACATGTGGTATAAACACTATGAATATTTATTTAAAGTTTCTTCTAAAATCTAGTCTCAGAAATCTTGGAATCATTATCGACCAAAAAAATAAATTTTTATAAACAAGCCTTAGACCCCAATTTTACATCCTAAATCTGCCACTACTTGAAACTATATTTTTTACCCCCTTTATTACAAGTTCTAGCAACACCACTGATGTTGTGTGTCCAACATGATCCCTCTGTCTCTCTCTACCACATCTTGAGACTGTGTCGGTTGACTTTAACTTCCACATTGCGCCTAGAATCAACACTACTTGAATACATTTAAGGCTGTTTTTCAATTTAATTTTGTGGGTATATTGCAATTTAGAGAGAGAGAGAGGGGAGGGGGGGAGGGGGGGACAATGGAATTAGTGTTTAAACTTATTTTCTGATATGATGTAGTTTACCATAATTCTTTAATATTACATATAGTTTTAATCGTTGTCTCCATAATATATTGTGCTCTACTTTTGCAAGATTTGCCGTGTCATTCTTGTTGTGTTCATGTCAATATTTTCTTTGATATATCAATAGGTGACTTCTTACTCACTTATTAGACGTTAGAATACTTAATGTCCCGACTGTAGCACATCCAAACTTGTTATCCATACGGAAAGCTCATTGAGCTTCATATTTCTTCATAGTACCAATCAAACTTTCAACGAGTTTGAAGTTTACCCGAAAACCTCGACATTAGTTTGTGCGGCTCCATTCTCCAATGTATTTCATCATGACCCTCAAACTTTTACTCCTTAAACATACAAAAGATTGAAACTGCTACTTCGTTTTCAGATGTACCTTAAAAGCTTTCATCTTTTTCACTGTGATCTCAATAAAAGCCTTGCGGCCCGGAGGCAATGATAGACTATATACTTAGACAGTAGGAGCAGCAACTTTGTATCTGTTCCGATCAATAATTCATATTCATTGCTTTTTCTTTGTTAGATTCGTTGATAACAGACAAAGCTATCAATTATTCAACGTGCACTCATTCATCTATGTGTTCGTGCTTTTAACTAGTGAATGGCATGAATGGCTATTATTAATGAGGACGAAAATCATTTCGAATCAATCATTTTGTCCGAGCATTTGTGTTTTTACTTGAGTGATGAGTATTCTAAGTATAAATCAAGGCCCAAAATTATGGCAAATCCCATGATGTAGCTAGATACCAGGATTAATTGCTGGTAGATCACATGAGCATCGCCAACTCGTGCAATGCTTTCATTTTTTTTTTTCTCATTTAGGGTTTTCATTTGAAGACAATAGTTGAAATCATGTTATGGTATGTATTGTTAAGACAATATATCGATCACCATAGTTCAAAAGCTTAATTTGGCAAAGAATAATAGGACTTTCATTTGAAAAAAAAATAAAAAAATAGTGCAAATCATGCCTTAGAGGATCACTTAATCTCGTGCAATGCCTTCCATATTTGTTTGCAACTCATGCAATGCATTCATTAACAATAGTTCAAATCATGTGGTAGAATCTACCGTTAAGACGATCATTATATTCCAATTTTCAAAAGCTCAATTCGGTAAAGAATTTGTCGTTCACTCATACGTAATTTTAACTTGTATGTACGTAGGTATCATTAAGAACGTGATATGAAAATTAATAAAGAAGCGAAAATAGAGATTAACGGTCTCAAATGCAAGACATCATAAATTCATGATCTTTTGACTAACATTTTTGATATCATATTAGATAACATAATCACTTAAGTTTCAAAATTCAAATCACTCTTATTAAACAATCACTAAACTTGAAAAATATTAAGCTGTTATGAAATGAAACCTGTATAAAGATCAAATTATCATGCAACATATGAACAAAGCAAATGTCCATTAATCTTAACATTTTGTATTCCCTTATCATGTCCTGCCACAGCCATTGTAGGACAAACTGCCCCTTTTTTTTAAATTTAGGGTTCCTCGTACTTCAATCTCAAAAGTTAATTGTCTCACTATCAAATTTTTGAAAATTGAAAAACACAAAACAACCTCCACAAAAACGTAGTAAATTACTAAGAGCAACTCCAACAGCTTCTCTATAATTTCTGCATTATAAGGAAGCAAAAGTCAGAGTTTTATGCTTTTTTTCTTCTCCAACTCCAACAGATTCCTTATTTTACAGCAATATCTAGAATCTCCTTAATTTTTCCTTAAATTTTAGAGATTGCTGTAAATTTAGAGAATTTGGTTTTCTCTTTCCTCATTATCTCTAAAATAGAGATCATTATAGGGAATCTGTTGGAGCGAAAGAGACTCATTTTTCCTTAAAATAAGGAAAAATCAAAATATGGGAAAGCTGTTGGAGTTGCTCTAAGAATCTCTTGTAATCGAAGAAACAAAGTGCAGAAGATTTCGACTAGCTCCAACATCAAAAGCAGTTGGAAATCAGCGAGCAGCTTGTAGGATCAGAGATTAGGGTTTAGGTATAATTTGCCTTGAGATTTGCGTTAAAGCAATTCATAAAACATAAACATATTAACAAGATCCATGTGATAATGCTGGGGAGATTCCCCCGCAGAGCCTGTAGTTTTGTGTTTTCTCAATATTAATCTAATAAATCTGGGAATTATTTACCCCAAGATTTTGAAATTCAAATCACTTTCAGAGTTAGGTTTGTATTATGTTCTTTTGTAATCAGAAGGTGTTGAAGTTGAACAAACATGCATGCAAACATTGGCATATTTGTCAACCAAATTTGGTCATTCTGTGGAATTTGGAGTTTTGGTCGTTAAGTTTACAGTGATTACCAACTTCCACCTCCATATATATTGCCGTATTGACCAATCTGAACATTGACCAGAAAGAAGAAGACCAATACATATAGAACCAAAACTGGTTTTGTCTAGACTCTAGAGAGAATTTGAATTTCATTTTTGTACATATAAAGTGTGACATTTTGATATTGAAGCTCAAGCTGAAATACAAAGGTCTTATAGAAGAGGGTCAAAACCAAGTTATAGGGGGTCAAGTATAAATAAACCGATCAAATAAGATTCATGTTTGTAGGTATACTCGCTCAAAAAGGCTTTGAAACCAAGAGGATGGATTGTAAGTTGTAACCTTATTCTCTTTCACATTTGTAACTGGTTTTTCCCCTCATCATTCTTGTATTTTTTGACTTGATACTTTAAATCACCTTTTTAACCTTACAGAATATAGAAATCAGTGAACTTATCCAATACTCTAAATCGTAAACTAAATAGTAAACTTATCATATTTTAATACTCTAAATTGTGTTATAAAATACACACAATGTGACAATACATAGAGATTATTGTTTCTTGTACTTGCTTTTCAAGTTGATTGCAGTAAATTATATAATTAAAAAGTGGGTTTAAAACTCGATCAGAAACTTATAAACTACATGAGATATAAATAAAATATGAATACTTAGTATACACCAAACAACAATTCGTCAATTATGAATTCTCATATGTATAACTTATATATGCAATAACTACTCCCGGTCTTAACAATAATAAATCATCGCTTAAAAACTTCATTACAAAAAAGAGTTCTACCATATTTTGGTGCATGTCATATTTCCGCCACTATTGAATCCGATGAAAATCGAAGAGGAAGAAACCGAAAAACTGAGAAAAAGTCATAAAAGAGGTCAAGAGAAAGGAAAGCACCGAGAAGGGTATACCCTCATTTTTGGACCCAATTAAAGGAGAGAAAGCCGTCGTCGTCTTTTATTTTTCCTCCCCTTAAAAAAAAGTCCAAGTCTTTGAGTTTTCAGTCATCCCAAGTGGAGTAGAAGATCCTTTTCCCTTCTCTCCAGTTGAACCAAACACCACCACCCCCCTCACCCACGCCTCTCCCTACATAGCTAGCTACGTCTGTCTCTTTCTTCCAAGTTCCTCAAAGAACTAGTCCAACTTCCTTTCCAACATCCCTATTTAACCCCCATTTCCTGGTCTTTGTCCCCATTACACATTTTTAAAGAACCCAATTCCCACAAGGAAGAGAACACAAAAAGTCTTCCTTTGGGTAGTAGCACAAATTCTCTCATCTGGGTTCAGCTCCATTTCCTCAGAACAACCGATTTGAGTAGTGAAATCTACCCCAACTCCTCATCTGATTTCTTCTCATTTCTCCACAAAAGCCTCAAACTTGATTTGGGTATCAAACTCCTCCCTCAACTCTCATCTGGGCTCTCCTCATTTCTTCTGATTTCTATCTAAAGCTCTCACCTTTATCAATGGGAGACACATCTCTCGGCCTCGATGACTCCCAGGCCGTACAACTCACCGGAAAGATCATGATGATCGCCGTACTAGTCCTCTTCTTAGTCGTCGTCTTCGTCCTCTGCCTCCACCTCTACGCCAAATGGTACTGGTGGAACGTAGTGGAAGATCCCAACTCCTCCACCCGCCAAACCGGCCGCCGACGACGCCGTTTCGTCTTCGCTCCGGGCCAGGAATCCGAACTACCAACCCTCCGGCGAGGGCTCGAGCCTTCGGTCCTTAAGTCTCTGCCTGTAGTGGTCTTCAGTCCTCAAGATTTCAAAGACGGGTTGGAATGCGCTGTTTGTCTCTCTGATCTTGCCCAAGGCGAAAAGGCCAGATTGTTGCCCAAATGTAACCATGGATTTCATGTTGAGTGCATTGACATGTGGTTTCAGTCACATTCAACATGCCCGCTTTGCCGGAGCGCCGTCGTGCCGGAGACCGTAGCGCGCTCTGATTCCTCTGTTTCTGAGCTTAGTGTTGAAATTCCATCGCCAGCTGAGACTTTGGCTTCTGGGTTCTCTTCAGAGTCACCCAATTTCCCTACAAATGTGTTGTTCTGGGGGAACCAGACCCGGGTTAGCTCCGGGCCGGGTTCGGGTTTGGAGGAAGGGACTTCAGCTCAAGTACCTTGTCCCTCTTCTTCTTCTGATACTAGAAGACCGGAGGGAATGTTGGTGATTGATATACCGAGTGAGAATCCAATGGCATCTTTAGCATCGCCTTCGCCTTCCGGCAATAACAGGTTTGCTGCCGCCGAGGAGGACTTGAAGTCTCCGGTGCCAACGAGGTTGAGGTCACTCAAGAGGTTATTGAGCCGAGATAGGAGGATAAGTCCGTGTAGTCCAAGCTCAGCTGTTGATGCTGAAGCAGGGAGAGCACAAAGTTAGGAATGAAGCAATTGATTGCTGTATTTGCACATAGTTGATATTAGAGGAATATTTTGGACCATGAACATTTTGTTCTTTGAGAGGGTCTGAGGTAATTAGTATGTCCAATTCTACATCCCTGAGAATTGATTAGGTTCTTTTGGAGATGATGTCAATTTGCTCAATGTTCTTTTATTCTTGGGGGAGATGATCAAAGCTATCAAAGCTTGGAGCTTGAAGTCTCTGGAGTCTATGTTGTACAAGAAATTTATCAATTTAATGTATATCTCTTAATTTAAAAACAGACTTGGAACAATTGTTGAATGGAGTGCGTGTTATGGGTTTGATAGCTTAAATCCTAGTTTGTTTTAGGAATCAAGAAGCTAGCCTTGGCTTAGGGTTTATGAATTTTCCCTCAGTTAGATTAGCATATCAATCATACAAACTTGAGTCTTGGATGCTATCACTTTGGCAGTTTAGTAGGTGCAACTGATTTGAAGTTGTGACATTGCTGAAAACATTAATTAATTCCTTCTTTGCCAGTGACCTCAGAAGCAATAAAACCAACTACTTTGTCTTTGTGGTGGCATAATCTGTTTTGATAATAGAATGTAGGGTTTGGTGTGTCTATGGCTTTCAGATCACATCCCCTGCTGCATTCTTTCCTCATGTCAATATTTAAAAAAGTATGAAAAGAGCACCTGCTAACCACCAAGGCTTTATGTTTCTGTCAACACTCAAAACAGCATTATAGTAATGTTTATAGTGCTATCACTTTTTCAGACCAAACAATTGGTAAAGAGGTCTATGGTTAGGTTGTTAATGAATTAACTATTTCTGAAATCTACTAACCAAATAGCAGCGTAACATGTATGAAGTATCTGCATAAATGTAAAAAACCTTCACATATAGGTAAGTTTAATGATCTCAGCTATTAATCTCTTTTAGCAGGAGGATATTGTATATGAGTCTTTCCTGGGCAGGTATAGTTTCCCTATTAAAAACCAAGTTCAATTAATCAAAACTAGAATTCACGCAGATGGCCAAAAAAAGGTTTCTGAAAATATGAATATAGAAATAAGGAGGATGTAGTTGGAAGATTGAATGAAATAGAACATTAACAACACTTTCCAGAGTAATTCGATCAAAATCTAAACTGACTTTGCTGAGGATATCAAGTTCTGTTTTCTAGCAATCACACAATGAAACACAAGAACAAAACACTTAGGTACAATCTCTCTCTAGCCTATTGCATGCTTTGGATAATTCAAATACGCAACTAAGATAGCTCAAATCTCCTACTGCATTCCCCATCGCAGCACATGCATGCACAATTCAGAAGTTCATTGCACTTTAGCAAAATGCTATATCAAACTTTCTTCTCCTTGTCACCAAAATGCTACATATCAGGTCAACATCCACCAAGATGCAGAAAACTTGAGATTCAATTCCCTATTGACAACTCCTGATCGAAAAAATTCCCTATTGACAACTTCTTCATGATACTCTATCTCACTAGATACACAGGGCCATATGTTTGAACAACTTGAGGGCTGCCGGACTTGTCTAGACACTTATAGGGTACCTCACTATCTGCTCTTATTGTTGGTCTGAACAGACTGTTAATAGGCCCGGATAAGGGGCGCCGGAGCCTGCCATCCAGAGCCTTGCCGGTGCCAAATACCGGACCAGAAACATTAGTCCGTCTTGCATCAGATACTTGAGATTTGGTTGCTGATTTTGTGCTAGTTTTGTTCACCTTCTCGCCTTTCAACCATGGAAATAGTAATTTCTTCCATGATTTCTTCTTCTTCTTCTCTTGCCCTGATCTTCTTTCTCCAGTTTCTTCTGGATAGGAAGTTGATGATGTCTGAAAGTCTGATTCTAATGCATAGTGTTTTGCTTCTTCCAAAAACTGATCACAGTGAAAACCAGATAAAACAAGCAACGAGAATGTTTAATTTATCAAGAAGTGACAAACCTATCTTTTCAGAACCATAAAAGTGACAAACGTGGATGTGATATCTTTAACCATGTGCAATACAATAGCAACAACACTCTTCACCATATATATACACAAAGAAGACGTCTTTATAATCATCAAATCATGATCTCACCTCATAAAAGTCATTCTGAGGATCAAATCGATTGCTGCCATCAAACCCCATCTCATATTTTGGATGAACAGGAGATTTCTGCATACTTTGCCTGAATAATCCACACCAAAATAAACTAAACCAGCCAAATGACACACATGTAAAGACAATAAAATGAAATGACAATTCTCATCTCTCTGTACCTTCAGCTAGAGAAAGACCAATCAAGCAGAAAGCTCTCTGAAATTGAATCAAATATTCTTTTTTAACCACCACCCTTATAGTAGTGGTCCTTTGTAATTACAATCATTGATCAGAAGAAGGCAAAGATCAACCACACCTTTCACAGAAAGCCCTCATCAAAATTACTATATTGGTGATACTGATAATTAATGGTGGTTGAAACTGAGCTGTTCCTTGCATAAAGTGCTTAGGAAGAAAGCAGGACAAGATCCTCATTAAGTAGTTGGAAACTAAACGTAGTAACGCCTTAGTTACTTGAGAGTTGAGACAAGTAAGTTGGTAAACATTAATTAATATTAATCACTGTTTAATGACTACTTAAGAGTCCTGTCATATAATTAATTACGAGATAATCCCCCACCCAGAAAATGCCTTTTGTAATGAGCGACAAATGCGGCGCATGTTGGGGAGGGGGCTTTGAAGCTTTCTTTTGGTGAAGATTTAGGAGGGAAAGATTTCTCTTCCTCCATTCATGGCGCACAATAGGGAGCTCAAGTGCTTAAGAATAGTTCTGTTACTCTCAACTCAAGTGATTATAATATATTGAACATTCTCTTAAAAGTTTACAAACTATGCGGCGGACTTGTTTCGTGAGACTTGTAGCTTTAGCGATTAAAAATATGAGATTCTGACCTCAATCCACCCTACTTGAATATGGCTAAATACAAAATAAATCAAAGGCAATACAGTGTGCTTGTACTCTCTCCTCATCCACTTCACAAAGCACGAATTCAAATCATTAGGAAAAAGCACATGGCAATTGGGGTTTGTGGGTTTAAGCTTGTTATTATCTTGGATACAATAATAGTCCAAAAATTTCCAAGTTGTAGATAGAGTTTGCTCAAGGTGGAATCATGTCTAAATAGTTTCAAATGTCAAACTACTCGACAAAGATAGAAGTCATAGAACAAACCAATAAGACAATAGCAAGGTGTGAACAGAACGCATGATAGTCATACTCGGTTTGAATTTGAATTAGAGCCAAACGGATACAAAACCAATATAAATAAATGCCACCGCGAAGGCTTAGGGCCTTTTCTTATCTTAATCCAATAAAAGCCAACAAAACAATTAACAATAGGGGCATAAAAAGGTCACTTAAATCATCTTGAGAGATAAATAGAGGGAACTCCACTAGGTTAAAAATAACATAACCAACATTTCTAATGTTTGAACATTGACAAAGTGCAACAAAAACATCGAAGTAGAAGGAAAAGACACCAGCCAAGAGGTTCAACTGACATTGGGTATTAACCTCCTATACAAAATTATAATAGATACAAGATAAACCTAGGAGTATTTTGAAACGAGTCTCATCTCAACTTGCAAAAGCTTTATGTCTATCAACCCCAACAAATTTTCTATTCGGGCTGTATGATATTAAAGTTGAAGTAGAGGCAGAGCCATTACAACGCCAAAGATAGAAATGAGCAATAACATCATCCAAGTTGGGAATGACTGCTTTTTGTTTTTCCTCGTGTCCTTTAGGGCACCTACTGTTTTCATACCTCCTGCCGTGGAATCGTCAACCTTTTCCAACAAGGGCTTGGAATTTTCCTGAGATGATTCAGAGGCCACCTGCTCTTGATTCAGCTGCTCAGAAAGCTGCTGCTGCTGCTGGTTATACTTCTCCACATACTCCGGGAACATCTTGCGAAATGTGACACTGGTTTGACAGAAAATTTGCTCACATTAGTGGAACAACCAATCTGAATTGATGTCTAGTATTTACAACTAACATGAGTAAAGCAGCTTTTAAACAGTTATACAAGAATCTTGCATTTGCCAGATAGATATATAACAATGGCAGGCCGCAGAAATTGCCTATTTGAGCACATTTACTATTAGCCCTTAGTGTGGCCTACATTATCGAAGAAAAAAAAAATAGAACAAACTGCATCTGGTCCGATGAACATACTTCTTAGCGTTAAAAGCAAGAGAAGTCTTTGCCAAACGTTGCTTCTCAGCTACAGTAGTGTTCACACTGCCAGTTGTAGGACTGTTGTCCATCTGCACAAGTGAAATAAGTTGAAACATAAGCCTCAAACATGTGCCAACACAAGGACGTGGCATTTCCAAACCATTGGAACTATAAAGTCTATATATGAAGATTCAAACTAACAGAAATATATATAATAACATTTAAGATGAAAAACAAAAGTATGAGAAATATATATAATAACATTTAAGATGAAAAACAAAAGTATGTTCCTTGAACTACTGAAACCTAGAGAAGGGACATAGATCAGAAAATTTCTCTATATACAAAATCATCAATTAAGTTATGACATGTAATTTGCCAAATGCCATGTAAAAGTAAGCAGACAGAGAAAAACAACAATGGCAAAATTAAGCACAGAAAAAAAAGAAATTCAAAAAGCAACAATAAACTCACCATAAATGAAAGAAGCCCTGTAAGTATGCTGCATTTGTAAAGAACAGATGTTAGTGGAGCACAGTGATTTAACATATATGCAGCTTGCTAATAAAGAAAAAGCAAACAAAAGAAGTTCCTCTGAATTCCAGAGGAGTCTAACCTTGACACGGACCACATTGGATTCCAACTTTCAGGATGAACTGCACAGGAGCATATGTTGACATGGTATAAATTATCTAGAACATTTAAAAATAAAATATGAAATATCCTTAAAACGACCTCTGTAGAACTTACAATCGCTCATAGACAAACAAATTTTCTTCTGAGTCATGAATCGTCCATTGGGAGTAGTCATGCTACAAACAGGAACAAACTTGTAAGTGAAACCAACAGTACATGCACAGAGAAGACAATTGCATATTCAATTAAAAAACAGATGCCTCATATACATAAATAGAATCTATCTTTGCAGGAGAAATTTGGTAAAAACTAGATACCTGATTCCTGGTGGTTTATAGGGATACTCTGAAGGAAACTTGATCTTTCCATAGTAATATCCACCTATAATGAGTAGAACAAATTCCCATAATAAATAAGCGTTATATCAAATAGGATAAAGAACTATCTAAAACATTTTGGTATTGTAGCATTTGTCTCCACAACTCCAAAATGCTGGATGAGGTCCCAGGTTCAAGTCCCAACATATGAAAATAATAACAATAATCATAGGAAAGTGCAACAGATGCTACCCAATATCACACATCAGAGAGAGAACAAGGAGAGCATAGACAAACCTGCAAAAGGTGTTCCTTCGCTTCCCTCCAAAACGTAATCTGAAACATCCGATATAAAGATGAATAAAAGTCCCAAAGTACATGTAATGACATCATTTACATAACTGTTCCCATTACACTTTAAACCAGGTTTAGTAGCTTCTTACTTTAGATTCTCCAATTCGGGGATTTGCAGAGAAAAGGTACCAGGATGGTTACAGATCAATCCCCAAACCCCCAAAACATGAATATTAAACTTACAGACATAGATAGAATAAATAGTTTTTAACTGTAAACCTGGTTCAGTTCCCATCGTTCCCCAATATTTTTGTTTTTATTTATTTTTTTATATAGACGAAGAAACAAATTCTATGTTCTTGCTTATTTACTAAGGTGACAAAGGATCGCTGTTAAATTATAAATTTTATAAATTCCTCAAAACAGAAAAAACCCATGGCCCGTGTCTCCATCCCCATCTCACCTAAATCCCAACATTAAGCAATAAAAATCTGATATCACTGGTTGTAGAAAACGAATTTAAATCACGAAAGGACCACACATAGTTAGATTATAGAGTACTCAACCATCCACATTAAAAAAGAAAACTTGGCTACCCAAAATCCCGTTTTCCACTGAGCAAAAACCCAAACTGACAAAATCCTGTTCACGTGTATGTTCCACATTCTTTACTCATCAAATGTAAGAATAGTCAAAGACCAAAACTCTTGCTTATATAAAGATTAACCAAAATAGTACTGGAAGCCCTCTTCTTTCAGAGAAGTGTGGTTGTAATTGATAATTTAACATCCCGAAGAAATCTACTGGACTTTAAAGGAAGCCAGTTGTCAGTTAACTTACGCCATTCGAGAATGTCATTTGGGGAAGGACGGGCCACAACATGAGAAACTGGTTCCTACACATCCGCAAACAACACAATTAGCACCATCCAGAAGACATATATGTAAGAAAGTTCTAGGCTACCAGAAGGAGGCATCATTATTAAATTAACGCGCATATAATTCCATAATTATCAAATCTAATAACAAAATCAACACTACCAATTCTTTCAACAATACAAGAGTTACAGCAATTGACAGCACATAGGACAGTATGATCCAGAAACAAGCTAAAAGAAAACAAGAGAAGATTTACCATACAATAAGTTATTGTAACTACAGCTGATTATTAAGAGGACCAAGAGATAACTTTAAAACCACTTGCTGATATTTAAGTGAAACAAGACATATACACAGTAGCTAAACAAGAAGTACTCAAAGGATGTAAATGATATGGACGACTATCAGTCTATACCAGATAATGGACAACTGGTTCAGTAGCAAAAGAAGGCACACCTTACACAGTGCTCTATATTCCTTCTGTAGGCGCTTGATGCATGATTTCTCTGCCATCTCCCAATAATATCTTTAAAAGGTAGCAAATAAAGCCCCTATTCAATGCTTAACTTCTTTGGTCGCAAATGTTATTACCAGTTCTCTGATAAACATAGACAAGAATAACACATTAGAACTGAATTCGACACATAGAGTAGAACCACTATTAATTACACTGAGCATGGAATAAAACATATCAAGTTTTGTTCACGAAATAAGCATCTCAGTCCAATTTCTGTCTTGTTTGTTAGTCCTTCTTTGAACAATCTACCTCATCTTTCATACTCCTGAATTCAGAACGTCGCCATATCTCTATCTCCCAACATTATTACCCCATCATAAACTATCAATTCAGATTCTTAACACGACCCCTAGGAAAGAAATCCCACCAATTTTATCTCAACAAGCTATCTTCCTACCAATTCCCTTGATCAATACTTTCTCAAAGGAAATAATTCCCAAACACAATTTTCCTACCCAGTAAGAAATAATTCCCAATCAAGATATATATATATATTTTTTTTCATAATCAATAGCAAAAAATCTGAGCTAAACATTCTCAGTATTAATCTGACACAAGTGCAAAAACAAAAACAAAAAGATATCAAAGTGCCCATACATGACATTCAAATCACTATTCCAAGTATAACCTCATCTACTCAACCCCAGCAGCAATTCACCATCCAATTCTCAATCTTTTTACGGTTTTAGTGAAAAATCCCAAAATAAAATCGCCAAAAAACCTAATGAATCCGATCCAGTAATCGAAACCTCACAATTTAACACAAAAAAAAAAAAAAAAAATCAACAAAAATTAGACAGAGAGCAGAATTGCAGAGAGAGAAAGATAGATCGGTGTGAGAAATAGTGGAAATTGGAGGAGAACCTGAGGAGATCGGGGAATTGGGGATAAGCGAAAGAGGCCGATCGCACATGTATGTACGCGTTAGGCAGCGCAGACAATTCCCCTTTGTTTTTTACAAATTGTCCCAAATTCCCAAATGGAAGGAGAAGACGACGTCGTATGACCTTTTGTCCAAGTAACGGTGTCATGGGATTGGGTGTGGTCGACTTATAGGTTGTCCTTCCAGAGGACCACATACTTAAGGGGTCCAAATTAATTGACTATTATGCCCCGCCTTCCCCAAATTTCACTTTTTTGTGATCGACACAGCGGACACTAGTTTCTTTTTGAGATTAGTTCTGTAAAATCATTTTTTCTTTATCAAGAATGACAAGTTTTATTTCTTTGTTTACTTACGGAGGATTAAATCCTTAATCTAGTCTGAGTATTAATCTTCACCCTCCTTCACCGCTTGAGTTTACAGAAAGACTTGAATCTTCACTAAGAATTGACCAAGAGTCATGACATGAAGTCCAATCATTAATCTGAAAGGGAAAAAAATACAAACAGTACTCCAACTATGGTCAATTCTAAATTTTCATACCCAACTTTCCGAAACTATCACATTGATACCCCAAATAGTCAGTCCGACCCAACATACGTACCCGCCGTCCATAACGGCGTTAACTTGCTCCTCTCGTGGCCTCTTTAAATCATGCCAGCTGTCAGAAGAGTTAACGTCGTCGTGGACGGCGTGTACGAAAATTGGGTTGGATTGGGTACTCCAGGTACTAAAATGATAGTTTCCAAAAATTAGGTACAAAAATTTAGAATGGGTCTTACCTCAGGTACTGTTTATATCTTTTTCCCAATCTGAAAATGAAGAACCATTCCAAAACGAATCTGATGAAGATGAAACAAAAACCAACATACGCATATATGATCCATATATACATAATGCTACGTACATATGTTACTGCATACAGAAAGCTAGCTAGGAACAAGAAACAGATGTTGAAACAATCAAAAAAGAGAGAAAAGTAAGAATGCTAGCTTATATTTTCATGCGATACATGCAAGCATGCAAGTATGTACGTACGTACGTACAGGAGATCAATATATACCAACATCATCATGAGCATCCATGGAGATGTGTTCTCTGAAACTGAGGCTGAGTAGGACATTATGATCGAGGATGGGGAGCAGCCAAAGGAGCCTGCTGCATGACAAAAAGATTGGGGTGGACGGGCGGGTACTGTGACGTGACGTCGACAAAAGATTGGCAGCGGCAGGTTGCTGGAGAAGAAAGTCGGCATGGTGGATTTGTAGAGGTGGAGCGGTAGTACGTGACGGCCTCTTGTCTCTTGAGCAAATTAATCAACTTGAGCAAAGATGAGAGAATGAGAACGAGGACTAACAGAGTTGATAGAATATCATAGAAACTAGTCTGGTGAGCCTGAGCCGCCTTAGTACGTAGAACCTTGTGGAACTGGAGTATTATTGAGGAGTAGGCGGCCGTGAAGTTGTTGGGCAAAGCTGGGAGAGATAATCATCGGGAATAGGAGGAAGATGAGTGAGGACGATAAGAGAATGCTAGCAGATGAGCAGGAGGAAGCCACGATGTTTGACCCTTATTTGAGGCGATCGATCAAATATATGAAACACAGAACTTGTGGACTCTAACTTTATAGGCAACTGGCACGTCGCTAAGATTCTAGAACTGAAGTGTTGATCTTTTTTTTTTTTAATAAAGGGCTGATGCGGCTGCCCTCAAGGCTTGATTAATGAAACTGTTAAGAACAAAGGGGGACATTGAGCCTAAATCCCTGATTACAACAAGTATTTAAAGAACATCCAAAAATACTATCATGAGTCTCTACCAAATGACTGTATTCAACTAGGTACCAACTAGCAAAAAGCGCTCTACTGGCGACTCTATTTGCTTTGACATAACGGAAAGATAACTCGATACAGACGAAGCATAATTACCAAAAGCACAGGTTTCCTACTATGTTGCTGCCGGAGAATAAATCTGGCGACACTTAGCTTCACGCAGACAAGGCACTTTGAGTGCACATAGAGGCACAAAGCTCGACTAGCCCTACACAACCAATGTTCTAAAAATCGGCCGCCCAGGCCGTCTAGGCGCTGGAAGGCAGCTCTCCGACTCGACTAATGCAAAATCGGAGCTTGTGGGCGGGCAAGGAATGGGCGGCCGCTTAGACGGCCCAGGAGAGCGACTAGGCGCTTGGGCGGTCAGGCTAGGCGGGTCTACTGCTGGTTTTTGCTGGGCGCGGGCGTTGGAATCTCTCTCTCTTCCCCATCAGATCTTGGAATCCAATCATCGAGACATCGCCTTTTCTAAGTTTCGTCATCCTTTTGGATCACGAGACACATCGCTGATTGCCTTTAAAACAGCAGCAACAAGGTTGCTGATATAATTGCAAGACCACAACCACAATCAAAGACTTGAAATTTAAACCAAAAATTGAACAACCACGAATGTCCAAAAGCAACAAGCATTATTGAAAGACTGTAACAGAGGAAAAAAATCGTTGGTGAAGGCCATAATGGCGAGCGAAACGCCGGCGAAGACGATCTGGCAAAGATGAAGACCGAGGCCGTCGGCGGTGTCGGGCATGCACTGAACGAATTAATTCAATTGAAAGGAAGAGCAAATCTTAAACCCAGCAAAGACTTCACCTTTTGATCTCATTTGGACAATTGGGTTTGTTGGGATCTTGATTTTTGAACAAATTGAAAAGTGAAGCGGAGGAATGATAATTGGAACTCTGGAAGTGAAAAGAAGAAAGGTCGGGTTCTCGCCTTTGATATGAGCAATGGGCAATGAGAATTAAAAATATATTTTTATATAATATTCTTATCATTCTTTATTAATAAATTATAATAAATCTTTAAATATCCATTTAAGTCTTTATATATATATATGGCAGAAATATCACTTTGGTCATCGAACTATGTTTCGCTCGACACTTTGGTCATCCAACTTTTAAAAACTTCACTTTGGTCATCGAACTATATCACCGTATATCACTTTAGTCATTCCGTCTGTTTTCTCCGTTTAAATGTGGCAATTGAACCTCACACGTCTAATAGGCAGGGCTATATTTGTCAAATCCATATACTGTATCTCTCTCTAAGCCAAAAGGTTTTCACACTTTCTCTCTGCTGCAATGTTGAAGTATCTCAATTCATAACTTCATACAGGTTGTGGTCCTTGTTAGATGCAATCACACGAAGCCAATCCTGCAATCACACGAAGCCAATCCCTCACGTTCATTGTGCTTCTACATCATTGGAACTACTATTAATATTCATCCTTTAGAATTAGAATGTGAGGATTTAATAATCGCAGCCTTCTCTATTCTCATGGTCAATTCCTCAGCACAATCATAAGCCCAGAATCCAAAAGTACACAGATTCACATCAATAGCAATTGGCTTGTCTTTT